>NW_022631102.1:1646331-2246331 GCF_010015895.1 Lontra canadensis
AAAAAAAAAAAAAAAAAAAAAAAAAAAAACCCAAAAAAAAAAAAAACCAAAAAAAAAAAACTTCACATTTACGACTTGTAGTTACATCTGAAGACTTTTCTTCTAAGTTTGAGGTCCCCGACCTACAGTCCAGAACAGGGAAACCCTGTGCCCACTCAGACCCTGAACCTCCAGAGACCCTGCAGCGTGCTGACCTGAAGTCCCGCGTCCGGATCTTTGCTCAACGGGGAGCCTGCTTCTCCCTGCCTGTTGCCCACCCTGCTTGTGCTCTGACAAATAAAATCTTCGGGGAAAAAAGAAAATAAAAATTGGGACTTAAACAGATTCTAGTAACACTAGCTTTTCGATTATACCTGAAATGGGAGATCTGGCCTCAAGGGTAAAGTTCCAGCACTGCTGGGTTCTCAGATTTTGCCTTTGGGATGGGGACTTGGGTCTGCGTTCTTCAATCTGGGACACTGTGCCTTCAAAGCAGCCAAAGCCATTTGGGGTCTCCAATTTTCTCAGGGTAGAAACTTTACTAGCCCACCCCTCATAGCAGCTGCTGGCTGTCGGCCACAGGGCTGCCCTCCAACCTGTGATTCCCGGTGGCTCAGAGGCCGAAGCAGCACGATGCACCCGTACTGGTTCCTACAGTGTCACAAGGTTCCATTCAAAGCCTGGAGCGTGCAGAAGGCCTCACTACCTACAGCCTCCTCTGCTGCAGTCATCTCCAGGGAACAGTTCCCTCTTCCCAGACGTGCTCCCCTTCTCTTCCTGCCCAAATTTCTTCTCCTACTCAACCTCAGAGATGCTTCTAATATCAGGCAGTCCTCCAGTGCCCAGTCATTTCCTCTCTCAACTGCTCTCCCCACCCTGTGTATGTTGGTCTAGGAACTCCTACAGAGCAGGGACAAAGCTGGACCAACTGCAAACTTACTCGAGGTCTGAGGCAGGTCAGGAGCTCAGCGGATCTGCAAGGAAGCCGGATGGGACGGCGCCAGGTCCCTGGGAAAGCCTGCTTCCCAGCCGGCAGCACACACTTCTGATGGCTCGAGCCCCTTCAGCAGTGCCACCGCACTACGGTGGAGACCCTGCACGCCGCCACCTCGTCTTTCCTGCACAAACCAGCCCAGCCATCAGCCAAGTTCCTCCTCATCTGTGTTAAGTCCCCCACGGGGCCAAGAAACCTGGAAGCTGGATGGTGCACAGCATTAGCTTAGGCAGCAGTGTTGGGGTCCAGCCTGTGTGGGTGTGCCAAGGACCCCAGGACAGTCTCCCCACTGGCGAGCTTGTCAGCTAACTCAAGGTGTCGGACGGGAGACAGGTTGAGCTGGCTACTGGTTTAGGTGGTGTTTGCAGCTATTACGGGATCCCAGCAGAAACCATGGACTATGCTCGGCCAGACATGGCTTGGTCTGAGAACCACTGTGGGTTTAAGTGTCGCTCTCGACAACCACCTATGGCACACTGAGGGCTTCGTAAACACCGTACTACCTTCTAACTGCTCCCGAGCCAAAAATAACTTAGCCACCCAGTGCTCTCCTCTGTCTACTCAGATTCCTGCACAGATGCCTGGGGGTCCCAGTGCACACTATCCTGCCGTAGCCCAGACAGATCAATTTTCTGTAACTGCCCGAATCCAGTAACACCCCCATGGACTGCAGTATTGGGCTTCCCTTACAATTTCAAGTGTTGGGGACGCCTGGGTGGCTCAGTTGGTTGGACAGCTGCCTTTAGCTCAGGTCATGATCCTGGAGTTCCCAGATGGAGTCCCGCATCGGGCTCCCAGCTCCACGGGGAGTCTGCTTCTCCCTCTGACCTTCTCCTCGCTCATGCTCTCCCTCATTATCTCTTTCTCAAATAAATAAATAAAATCTTAAAAAAAAAAAAAAAAAGAATTTCAAGTGTTGTACAGAGAGGTTACCATCCCATTAGGGAGACATGGAATCTAGGGAGGCCCTAGCTGGAATCTAGGTCTGATTCCAAAGCCCAAGTAAATATGCCCCTTAAAAACGGCTCACTGAGGAACATCCCAAAGGCAGGGACTGGGGCAACTCAAACCCTACTGGTTAGCTCTAAGAGCCCAACACCATATTCTCCTGGTCTAGGTTCTGAGGAAAAATTCTATTCATGTAGCTAGCGATCATCCCCATATTCTAGCGCACAAGAATTATAATCTGGTTCCATTTTTTGGCTGTGAAGAATCAGATGTTAAGTTTGTGGAGTACAGAACTCTACTGCAGGTGGACACAAAACCCAGGCCCCCAATCTTCTAAAGAGCAAAGGCTCACAGGGTCAGACTCTGAAGACGATATAAGCCCAATTTGAGAACTCTGCCAAGTCATTTCTCCACGACTCCACTTTATGTCCTGTCAATTCTAAAGAGTCAAGGTCTACGTAGGGACAGGTCAGAGAAATAAATACACTGTATGGAGTACTGGTACCACGTCCTGGTACTGAGAGTGCCTTAAGGACTGTAATAGTCCAATGGGCTGCCACATCTAAAGAGCAATCCACAGGACAATGCGATGTGGGCCAACTGCATTTCTGGGTTACTCTAGAGTGCAGACAGATAAAACTGTAGCTATCGGAGTCCACTAAGGATCGTTTGCAGAGCTGGGCTGTTGTGCTGAAGCTCTAAGCAGATTCCAGCAGAATCCTTTCATTTTGATTTTAAACGTATCTATCTCTGCAGTGCAGTACAAAGTGGCTGGGTACAGGAGTCAGATTAGATGACGACCTTGGAATAATAGTATACATCTCAGATCACAATGAGGATCAACGCAACAAACGAAAAATGCAGAAAGGTGGCTCGCTGTGCGTGCACCAGTACCCTTCTGTATCTTCCACTCTTTCAGAGATGCCAGCTTTCATTTCTAAGTTATCTTCAAGCCAAAGGGCTTTACTCAGTGATTAGTACACTGGAGTAAACAATGGGGGAAACTGCAACACAGCCTGACAAGAAAAGCCCTGAGCACGTTATACTCCCTTCCCTGCTCCAGCCTTTAGACCTATAGGTCCGTCAATTTCAGAAAGATCTTGTTGGAAAGCAGTCTCCTCCATTTCCCTTAATCAGAGATTACACAACTATATACCGGACATCTCTATTCCCTAAAGCAAGCACCCATTAAGATTTCAAAAAGTCAGATTAAGGCAGACCTTTTCAGTTTGCAGTTAGCTACAGAACAAGGATAGGAGATCTACGGAACGTCACTGACCCACAGTAATAAGCACAGCGTCCGTTTTTCTGAGCGAGGCTGGGAATCACAGAAGGAACACCCCAACACAAATCCAAAGCAGCTACAAAATACGGCGAGTTCAATGCTTCAATCTTATAAAATAAGAATCTAGATTAATTTTAATATTAAAGCAGAGACAAAATATAATTTTAACATCGTTTTAATCAAGTAATGTAGCTGTTTGAAACAGGAAATTTTAAGACCACTGAATAGATCAAAGTGAAGGGTTAATTTATTAGGATAGCCTCTACGGATAAAACTCCTATGATGTGGATTTGAATTCCACTCAAGTTTGGCACCAGACTGAATACTAGTCTAAGCCAAAATTTTTTCTTTAGTGTTTAGAAGCCCGAAACAGGTTTTCCTTCAGGTTAAAGAAAGGAAAAACAACAAAAACAACCCCAACTGTTACCAGAACCCCATCAGCTTGACACTGGGTATGTTGACTGCAGCTTGGCTTAGGTCACCAAGATCTCCTAAAGGACTTCAGATGATGAAAACAAACTGGCCCACAGCAAAGAATTTGAAACCTCAGTGAGATGTAATTTGTAAAAATTTCATCTCTTTTGTGTGACAAAGCACATTCCCTCCAGGTAGGTGCTTCTGCTTCACTCATCGAAATCGATCAAAAGGTTGGGGGCAGGGAAAGGACGGGGACCGATATGTAGGTCTCCAGTAAGACTACTTGATTTTACCTCCTTGAAATATCAAGCTAACAAGGTTTTATTGTATCAAATGTTTGTATAATTTCCAATGTGAAAAATTCTTACATTTATTAAGGTCTCATCATAATCTGTAAAAATGGATCACAAAAAAAAAAGGTGAATGATGTAAGACAGCGCTTCCAATAGAATTAACCCTCTGGATTGATTCCCAGTGTATTTTGTGGAAGGAATAAATGAAGCAAGTTTTTCCTTTGAGGAGGATTTCTCAGATACAGCCATAACCCATTATCACTTGAGTTTGGATCAGCTAATTGAATCGAATTCACCAATAAGTTATTTCTAAATCTAACTCTCAGGATGGGCTGGGTTCAGGCCCTCATCACCTGCATTCAGTGGCCACCATCAGACTTCTTGGGTGTCTGGCTATAGTCAATGTGAAATAAAAAACACCTTTAGTCTTACACCAAAATATAGGCTTTAACTTGAAGTACGCTTTTAGCATCTTTTAAATAAGACATTTTGGGGGGAGGGGGAAATCAAGTCTGAGACACGGTAACACTTATTTTGGCAAGATAGCAACCAAAGCCTAAAAAGCATTAAGCGAAGTATCCACGTGTAAAAGGCATTAAAGAACAAACCATATTATAAGAAAATCCACAATGAAAAGATACAGTATTCCCTTAACATTTTGAAATTAAATCATAACGAAAGTTGAAAAGTTATGCGCAATTTTTGCTAGAGATTAAGTGCACCTTTTCCTGCTTCCCCCAAATAAAATCATAGCTTACTATATAATCACACCCTAGTTTCAGAATTTTCCCAGTCAGTACAAAGCAACAGCTACATACACATAAAATGCTTATTTGTTAATATAATAACTCCCCTGGCTCATCCAACGTGCAATGCACATAACTCCAAAGACTACAATTTGGGGAAGTATACACGAACTGAAAAAACACAATTCAAGTTTCAAAACCTGCTCTTAAAATTATTTATAGGACACTCAGGTCATTTTTACTTCTCAGTAAGGTAACGATGTCGCACTGCCATTTCATGATCAGTCCACCTCGGCATGGGTAGAGTGTACATTACCAGATGCCAATCTGAGGGACTGAACGCTTCAAAGTACTGTATTTCTCAATGGCTGATTAAGATAATAATACATAAGCTTATGTTTACATTCTGCTGAAGACATCTTTACAGTTTCAGCATCTAACAAAATCTAACAGGCTCCAAAAATCTTATCAGGTTAAGGATGGTGCAGTATTTTTTAAAAAGGAGCCATTTCAGCTTAAGTCATTCAGAGCCAAAATCTTTAGAATGACCAAAAATCAAATCTTTATTTAACTGTATAAATGTGATCCAAATGTGTCCACCACTAATTTTTCAAAAAGAAACATGCTATAAATAAGCAAACTATATCTGCTCACTGAAAGGTGTATGGACTCCCTAGATGTCTTGTTGGGCTTAATTACAGACCACTCACAGCAATACATTTTTAGTAGAAAGTGTAGCATGATGTTAAGCCATTTTAGCTTTTGCACATACATGTTGCACTTCTGGCTGATGATGCAGAAAGATTCGCAGCATTACACTGTTAAGCTGGGCTGCACCCACCCCTTTAAATGGCATCAATATCAATGTCATCATCCTTGTTGTCAGACTTCACAGCTTCAACTTTAGGTACACTGGCAGTCTTCGAATACACCACCTGGTAAAACAGTTTTATTTATTGTAAATCTTTATCCCAATGAACCTATTTATAAAATTAATAATACAAATCAATGGTCAACAAGGGAGAAAAAAGTACCCAAACACAGCCATCTTTTAGAAAGTGTCTGTGCATGTGGGCAGGGGGAGCGAAGTGGCAGCAGAGGCAGAAAATCCCAAGTGTTACAGATTTCACAGGGCTTGATCTCAAAACCCTGAGATCATGTCCTGAGGGGAAATCAAGAGTGGGATGCTTAACCAACCGAACCACTCAGGTGTCCCACAGCCATCACTTTGCACAAGTTTTTGTTATTAGAAAACTAAGTTCTCTCTGAATACTAAATTCTCTTAAGGTCTCTCTCAGCCAGATACCATCTTAATGTTTATGGACAACTAGCACCTGTATACTCAACCTACACTAACACTCCTTTGAAAATTCGTAGGTCTACTTACAATCATGTCTAGGGGCAGGAAAGATATCCCCAGCCCTTTATATTAACATGTTAACTTCCCAAATTATTGAGACCACATTCTGCTGCATCTTGAAATTTCAAATTACCCAATTATTATTTTCGAATCCCAAACCCTAACACAGTTTCACCTCAATATTCTCATCTTCATCATCTTCTTCACCACCAGAAGATTCCTCCTCCGCTTCCTTCAACCATTTTATAAACGGTTCTGCTTTGACACGAATCTCTTTGGCAAGATCTTTTGAGACATATTTCTTAGAGGCCTAGAAAATGTTCAATACAATTTCCTTATTGGAGAAATCTAAACAATTTAACTGCCTACACTCAGCTCTTTAAAGTGACTGGGTCATATCTTAATCTTGACTTCTCAACAGATCCATTTATTCAACAAGTAATAATGAGTCCGAGGAGTTTAAATACTTTCTTCCCTTATTACTAGGAAGCTGCCATAGGGGGAATCACCTACAGGTTATACCAGTGATTACGTTTCAACGTAGCAGAAACTCAAGTATCAGAAGTTACTTCTTCCTAAATTGCCCCAACAATGTCTCAGTAATACTTCTGATCTTCAAGAATCTGTTTGTATGTATCTATCTATTCCCCACCTTTTCTGACCAGCTGATGATGACTTCTTCCTCCAACAGATCTGCATCATACATCTCCTTCAAGATATGGGGAATCTTGGAAATGAGCTGAGCTTGATGCATTCCTACCACACACTCCAAACCGTGAAGAAGGTACCGTTGAGCTTTTTTGTTGTTGTGACAAAACTGGAAATGAATGTATTAGCATTAACAAGCTTTTAAAGAAGTTTTAATTAAGTATACGCATTGTTTCAAGATTGTGCCTTAAAGCTATAGCCTTAAACAGTGGCTCAAAAAGTCAATGCATAAAGATCTGGGTACTACTTTAGCTATGCTATACACAGTATTTTCCAAATATTTCCATGTTTGTTAAGATAGGTCAATTATCTCGTTTTAGGATAACAGAGAACAAGTTCCCAGGGTCACACAGCTCTTAACCTCATTTATGAACCTAAAATAATTTGCTTACTCGTAGGAAATGGCGCCTGTATTTCTTAATTTGTTCTCTAATCTTCTCATTAAAAAGAACTTCAGTCAAAACAAGAGGGCCCATGGCTTTTACATCCAATCTTTCTGCTTCAGCAACAATTTCTTTGTCTGATGAGTCAATGATACCTTCTTCTTTCTTTTTCTGCAAATAAAAGGAAGCAGTTCAGTGAAATGGAGACACATTTTAGTCCAGAGATACCAGTTAGTCCCCACTTTCATGGACTTTTTTCCTACCAAATTTATTATGGTTTCAAGATTTTTCCATGAAATGCACATGCCAAAGATAGTACCTGGAACCACCTCAGGAAGTATTTGAACAAAAAGTTTGAGTATTCAAGATACTGTAGGAAAAAAAGTTACATGCCAGATAATAAGCATAAAGTAACGAACACCTTTACAAAAACCCAAGGCTTGAAACTGATTATCAAGAAAACGTTTAGCTGCTCCTGACCCAAGTTATTTTACCTTAACGAAATCAAACAGAATATTGACCCGCTCTTCAACAGTCCTTTCCAAATCATCAGTGAGTGTCAGAACTTTTGCATGATCACTGATTTCATCCATTCTGCGTCTTTGAGCTTCCTCAGTTGTATCCTCCCCCCAATCATCATCCTCCTCCTCTTCCTGTCAAGGACAAGTATATGTAGTCAAATGCCATAAAAACACAAAAATACTTCTGATTTCTCGTCATGTTAATGGCACTAGGTTCATCTTCCACAAATATAAATTGGACCTACATTAATTTAATCAACCACGCATAACCAGGAACCCAAGATACCATTGCAACGTTAAAATGAAGAGGTTTCCCTTTTTTTTTTTAAAGTTTTATTTATTTGACAGAGATCACAAGTAGGCTGAGAGGCAGGCAGAGAGAGAGAGGAGGAAGCAGGCTCCCCGCTGAGCAGAGAGCCTGATTCGGGGCTCGATCCCAGAACCCTGGGATCACAACCCGAGCCGAAGGCAGAGGCTCTAACCAACTGAGCCACCCAGGCACCCTCTTTTTTTTTTTTTTTTTAAAGGATTTTTCTTTATTTGAGAGAGAAAGTGCGCACATCCGCGCACCTGTTCGTGAGGTAGGGAGGGACAAAGGGAGAAGCAGACTCCCTGCCGAGCAGGAAGCTGATGTGGGAGCCCAAGTTTCCTTTTTTCTGCCCCCCCCACCAGATATTGTATTTCACCCAACTTTATTGCCCACCACACATTCACCACTACACTCACCACAGCGTGTGGAGGAGGACTGATCTCATTTGGTGGTGGGGGTGGGGGCGTCTCACTGCTGGACACCGAACCATTTTCCTTGTCTTTGCCCTTCCGGTTTTTCTTTTCCTTTTCTTTCTTCCCTGTACCGCTATCGCTATTCTCTACAGCAGAACAAAGAAAAAAGTAAAAGTTTAATACTATAGTTTACAGTACACCTTACTTTCTCTTATGGACATTTTAAACCCTTTGCTTCCTTTTGCTTTGGAACCTTCCCTCAGAAAACCATACACAAGAACAATGCTACTTATAATTCTAGGATTTATAAACCAAATTCTTCCACTATCATTTTCTATGTGAAAAAACTCAGAGTAAGGACATCATGTCCTAGAACAGTAGAGATATTAACTGTTCAGTAAAATTAACATAAAGTGGTGATATCTCAGAAAATGAGGAGCTTAGTGAAGGCTGGCACTCCTGACCCTCTCGTCCCCCATGAACCTAAACACGAGTACTTCTCAACTCCACTTTAGTCCACAGCTGTTAACACTGTCAAAGTCTATATAACAGTTGGTCTCATGGAGGAGAACACTGGAATAGGTTAGACTTTATTGCTATAGCAAGCTTAAATTGTGTCAGACAACTTCCATCATCTGCCACAGAGTGTTGCTTGCAATGTTCTAAAGCCACTTGGGCTTAATGAGCCAGGACCCTGATTCATAAAACACTGTGTTCCAGAAGTGGATTGTTTGCTGGGATCCTAATTTTATTTATTTTTAAAAAATATTTGAGAGAGAGAACACACTCGCATGTATGCACACAAAAGGAGCAGCAGCAGCAGCACACACCCATTAAGCAGGCAGCCTGATGCAGGGCTTGACCCCAGGACCCTGCGAACATGACCCCAGCCAAAAGCAGATGCTCAACCGACAGAGCCACGCAGGCGCTCCTGTTTTACAATATCTGTTTCACCTATTCTAAAAGGACAGATTTTAGAAACTGAAAACACAGGGCACCTGGGCACCCTTCAGCTTGGGTCATGGTCCTGGAGTCCTGGGACAGAATCCCGCATCAGGCTCCTAGCTCTGCAGGAGTCTGCTTCTCTCTCTCATGTGAGCTCTCTCTCAAGTAAATAAAATTTCAAGAAAGAAAAAATTGACAACACAGCATAGTTTAAGTTGTAGTCTGTCCTCCTAACCCTGAATGGTACATTTTTCAAAGTCATAGACTCAACAGAACAGGCACAAAAATCAGACATTCCTTATAGTCTTGTTTCACAACAGCAAAAAAGCTTCCATTTCTTCCAATGATCAGCTGCCTCACATTAAAATCTTTCAGGTTCTTCATAAAGACTTACCAGGTGGGTTTTTGAGAATGAACGTGCAGAGTTTATGATGTGTGTCAAGCATGCCTCGATAGCCACAGGCTTTACAAGAATTACCTATTGTTTGCTTCTTTGGATTGACATGCTGCCAAAAGAAAGAGTAAAAACAAGTCAGTCATCTATACACTACAACAAATTTTGTAAAAAACAAGATGTTAAATGATCTATTTAAAAAATTTGCTGCTTGAACTTGTAGGATCTTATTTGGAATTGACATTCTCTATTGTAATTTTGTTCCTGTTTATTTTTAAATTTTTTTTGTTTCACTGGAAAGGAAAGATGGTGCTCAGTTTTAAACGTTAAAAGTGTACAAGTTGCTTTGTTACAATAAAACTAAATGTGTACACACACACAAAATTTGCTGCTTTACACAACCTGTTTGCAATTAAGTTTGCTCTGCCTTCTCAGGAACATACATTCGGTGATATCAAAAGACTGAGCACAAAAGCAGATACACAGTTTTTCCTCACAAAGACTCACCAGCTCTGTTTCAGGATTCTCACACTCAGGACAGAGAACAAATTTTTTAATGAATCCATCCAACATGTCTTGCAGCTTATTCGCCTCATGAGATCCATTGACAATGTAACGGTCATTCTTAACATCAAACTGGGTCTGTGCTCCCAGCTCACAACCAAAATATTTGGTGGGATCTGTGGGGGGGTGGAGATTTATTACCTAGATGTTCTACTACTCATTCACCCTTATACAAATTTAACTCCCTTATGCTTTTATACTGGGTTAAAATGTGCTTTGTTTACCAATAGTAACTAACCAGTTGGTTTTCCAGCCCAAGATTCCACTTAACCCTGAAACACATTAGCATACAACTCACTCCAATCACACAGATCCAAGTCTGTCATGACCACAGTGACACTATGCTTTGTCAGACTCCTCTTAAGAAACGTTACTTACACGTTGGAGGCCGATTAAGCGCCTTTGCAACGTCAACCATGTTGACTATAACTGTCTTGATACCATTTCCTTTGCCCTCAACCTAAAGAAAAAAATAACTTTAATTTTGCATTATCTACCCCAAGACATGCAATCTTTAAGATTCTAACAAAAGAGCTTAGGCCTCAAAACTAAACCAAAGATGGGTATTACCTTGGCAATCAGACGGGGCATCTTGTAGCGATAGAACTGGTCTGACACACTGCGGTTGACATTGACAGACATTTTGGCTTATTAGTGACTTTATCAATAAGATGAAGAGATCTTTGATTGCAACTTTTTGGTATCTTCTGTCTGGAGAAGAAGGGATGACATAAACGACTGCAAGAGTTCTCGGTCTCTGACATGAAAAAATTTTCGCCACTGAGGCTGTAGGCTTCTTGCTTGTATGCTATGTGTCCCCAATACAGGTACCAATGGCTGCGCAACAGCTCTGAAAGAGAAGGAAAAGCACACAACCCCCGACGCTTAGCGGGATCCCCGCGGAGGAAGCGTCCCTTCGCCTCCCGGTGACCCCACGAAGCAGCCCGGTTCGCGTGAGGCGCCGCGAACACTCTCCTCGAACACGGAACACCTGTCGCAACAGAAAGGGGCTCCGCGTGGACCAGGACGGGCCTCCAGCCGGGAGCTGCCACACTCCCAACTGCGCTGCCTCCGCCCGGCAAAGGTCCGCTTCGGGGGCGCGGCCACATCTCCACAACCGCGGACGAAACGGACCACGACCTCTTCCCCGCAGACCAGGCCTCGGCTACGAACAAACTTCCCAGCCGCCCCGCTAAGTCCGTGTCCAGCACCAGGCCGCGCGGGGAGGCCCTGGCCCGGCCCAGAACACGGCGTCTCGCGGGAGTGTGCACGGACCGCGGGGGCAACTACCGAGCGCGGCCGCCCCCGCCCCTCCTGTCCCGTCCCTGCTCCGCGCGCGCACGCACTCGACCTTCGCTCCGGTGCCCATGGCCACCAGCCGCTCCGCCCGGGGCAGCGACCCCGCCATGCGCTCCACCCGGCCTCGGCGCGGCGGGGAAACGAAAGCGGCCGAGGGGCGCCGGCCCGGGCCGCCCCCGCCCCCGAGCGGGCGATGACTCATGAATGCAGCAATGGGGCCTGAGTCAGCCCGCGCGGCGCGCTCCCGCGGGGCGGGGGAGGGGCCGGGGCCGGCCGGGGGAGGGGACCGGGGCGGAGGAGGGGGGGCGGCCAGGGGAGGCGGAGAGGGGCGGGGGCCCTGGGCGGAGGGCAGGGCGGCGGGGGCGCGGGGCCCGCCCGCCCGCCCGAACTGCGCCACACGCGCGCGCGGGTCACGCGGCGCGCCGCCATCTTGTGCGGCCGCCATCTCCCCGCCGGCCCGCCCGCGGACTCACCGTTTTCGTCAAATAAAGACATAAACCCAACGCTGCTCGCCCGGGACTGGGATGAAGTGAGGCGCGTGTGAACCCGAGTCCGAGGAGGGGCGGCGGAGGCGGCGGAGCAGCGCAGCGAGCAGCGGCCGGGCCAGGCGCCGCCGAGCAGCGGGGAGGGGCTGTCCCAGCGACGTCCGGGGTCCACACCCTTCAGCGCCCGGGGCCTGGCGACCTGGCGCGGAGAGACGGCGCCGTGAGCCGCGGGCGTCGGGGCGCCTTCCCCGCCAGCCAGCGGCCCGCGGGGGTCGGGGGGGCGGGGAGGACTGGGGAGGGGGCGCGGGGCTGCCGCCCCTTCACCGGACTCACCTCTGGAATGTTCTCGCTCTGACTGAACAACGCCGTCGCCGCGCTCAAGCTACCCTCGGCCCCAGCGCCCGCCCCCCGCAGCAGGCCGCACCGCTCATTGGCCCGAGGCCTGCCCGACCTCGCTCGTGATTGGCCACGTGCCACGTCAGTCGTGTCTTTCTCCGCCCCTTCTGCTTCCTGAGGCTCCTCTCGCCGCCTCAGCCCGCCCCCAGTCCCCGGTCCCGGGTTCGTTCCCCTGCCCTCCCCTCCCCCGCCTTTCCCAGAGGCCTTCGCGGTCTCGCGAGAGCCGGCCGGCCGCGGCAGGGGGTTGGCCTCGGGGCTGCACTTTGTCGGTTTGGGCGCGGGGGGGGGGGGGGGGGGTAGATGGCGGTTGGCTCCCCTCCCCCGTCGACTGGATCTGGCCGCGTTCCCGCCGAGTTCCCCCACGCGGCTGGTGCTCAGCCTCGCCCGGGGGCGGGGCGGGGGAGGTCCTCTCTGCCTCTTCCGGCCGCTGGGGACGCCTGTCGTCGGGCTTCGAGGAGGAAGTTGTGCTTCCTCCCCCCTCCCAAGGCCTGGGTGCACTGTGGTGACTGCGGGGCCTGGCTCTTTCGCCCCAAGTGCTGTTCTTTTCTCCGAAGCCGGGGTCCGGTGTCACCTTGACAGGGTCGTGGTGCGGCCCCCCGCCCGCCCGGCCGCCTTCTCGGCACCGGGCCTGCAGGCCTGGTGGGGCTTGGCACTCCGAGCCTCCGCTTTCTGAGGAGGGAAACCCCAGATTAGCTCGGGACCCCAGGACCCTCCTGGAAGCGCGGTGCACCGTGACTTTGCTCGAAGCAAACATCTTATTGGGTCACCATTCCCGGGACCCACCACCCCAGTTAATAAATTGTGACTTCCTTGCGGGGCAGAGCGTAGCCCAAAGCAGGCGTTCCTCACAAGTGACCAGGAGATCCTCTGCTGTCCTCCTCCTGCGGAGGCGATTGCAGAAACGTATATTTGGTTTAAACGTGTGAATTGCGACTGTAAAAGCGCATCCAGAGCCCACCGCGACATTTGAAAACATGTTGGCTGCGGTAAAACCAAGAGCCAAATAAGGCGAAGGGTGGTTTCCCGGGCTGGAAGCACGCTGCTGAGGTCAGGATGAGATGGGTTAGGGGCTGCCCGTTGTTCGCCCAATCCAGTATGCAAGGAAGTTGGAACTGAAAGGTATGTTGCTTTTTACCAAAGTTGAGGATATTCTTCCAGGATTTACAAGCTTTGTAAGTGGGTGGGGAAGTTAATAAATCAAAGGGGCCGTCCGGAATCGAGGGAACTTGTGTCCTTCCTGCAGGAGCTAATGCGATGCTCACACGCTGTATACAGTGGCGTGTGAGTGGTGGACCACGTGCGTAATGCTTTATGAGTACCCGGATTCCCACTAGGTCAATGGGAAAGGTAGATCGGACAAGCTGCTCCTGGGTCAGCATGTAGCGTGACCTAGCCGTTCGGAAACATTGGCATTTTTGCACACAAGTGACACTGTTTTAGAAACTGTTGGAAAATATGGGTATGAAACTAGTCTGAAGTAAGGGGCTGGCCTTGTCAGAAAAAAATTTTTTTTAAGATTTTATTTATTTGGGCGCCTGGATGGCTCAGTGGGTTAAGCCGCCGCCTTCAGCTCAGGTCATGATTTCAGGGTCTTAGGATCGAGCCCCAAAACGAGCTCTCTGCTAACCGGGTGCCTCCCCCACCCCCCTGCCACCTGCCTCTCTGCCTACTCGTGATCTCTGTGTCAAATAAAAAAATAAAGATTTTATTTCTTTATTTGATGGAGAGACAGGAAACACAAGCAGGGGAGGAGGGAGCGGGAGAAACAGACTCCCCACTGAGAAGAGATCCCGATGTGGGGCTCGATCCCAGGACCCTGAGATCATGACTTGAGCCGAAGGTAGACACTTAATGACTGAGCCACCCAGGCACCCCCAGAATTATTTTTTAGTGAAGCTGAATACCAGGTGAGTTGTTATTATTTGGGGCCAGGTATGTTTGATGGCCCCATATTTAATTTCATTAAAAAAGTTTGTGCTAATTTTAAATTTAATTTTTAGCAGGTGTACCACTCATTTGTCTCTAATGAGGGACAATTTTTAAAAATTATTGTTAACTCTACCATTTATTGAATGCTTCTCATAGCATAGGAATTTGCTTAGTGCTTTGAATACACTCTCTTATTTACTTCCTAGATCCTATGGAGAATTTTTATTCCTATTTTACAGATAAGCAAACGGAAGCTTAGTGGAAGAAAATCAAGCAACTTGCCCAAGATCACATGCTAGTAAGTGACAGAGCTGGAATTTAAGCCGAGCTCTGTCTGACCCCAGAGTCTGTTCCCTTAACCATTACGTGACCCTGCATTCACAAGTAAATATAAACGTACATAAATCTAGGCAGTTTTCAGGTGTAATCCCATTTAATCCTTTAACAACCATGTGAGGGAGTGTTGTTAGTCCCATTTTACAGGTGAGGAAAGAGTCAGGAAGGTTAATTTTCTCAAAGTCACCCGTCTAATAAATGGTGGACAGTGTTTGAACTCTAGCTTGACGCCAGGCTCATTGCACAATTCTGCTTCCTACTTTTGACTCCCCGCCTCATTTGGCTGCACTTCCCCCAGTCAGGTGCTCACAGTTTGCTCAGTAATGGGCACTTGGTGCCTTTGGAATCGTTGTTCAATGAGTGCCCGAATTACACATTTCAGCGCCAGCCTTCCTTGGATGGCAGGCAGGGATAACTGCTGAGAAGGTGAGTTAGTAAATCAGCCTTACAGTTATTCAGATACGGGTGTCTGTTCTGTTTAGCATGAATTTGCCCCCTCAAGCAAGATCAAGTCTGCCTGGACTGAGAGAACCTCGTGTTTCTGAGCTGTGGGCCCCTGAGGGAAGAGCACATTGCCCTCTGTGGTGGGCTGTCTGGTTGGACAGCTGGCCTCTGTGACATCCCCCTCTTAGCTACCTCCAACCTCCAGCGCACTGCTGAAGCTGCACACTCTTAGTTAAAGTTTCTGACTCCCCAGCTTGGGAATGAGTTATAGGGGATGTGCGTAGTTTTTCTTCCAGCGCCAGCCTGTCACCGGGGTTGTGCATAGAGTAGACATTCCGAGCTGCTGGGAGGGAACTGCAGGTTATCTGATGAGTACGGAGGCAGTCAAAGGCATTGGCTGCCTTGAAAGCCAGTGTCCTGGGGCGCCTGGGTGGCTCAGTAGGTTAAGCATCTGCCTTCAGCCCCGGTCATGATCTCAGGGTCCTGGGATCGAGCCCCGCATTGGGCCTGCTCCCTCTGCTGCTCCCCCTGCTTGTTCTCTCTCTCTGTCAAATAAATAAATAAAAAATCTGGAAAAAAAAAAAAAAAAGCCAGTGTCCTAAACCATGGTACTCTAATGCATCCATATTGAAAGTTTCTGAGTTGCTAGGATACAGGCCCTGCCCACATTGCCTGCCTTGCTCAGGGGCCATAGGTAAACAAATAGCAGCTTTGTTCCGCTGGACACCGCAGGAAGCTTGCCCCCTTCCTGAAATCTGCGACTCTCCAGGCAGGATGTCTCCCTGCCTCGGTGACAGGCCCCTCCCACCCTCCCAATACTTCTGGCATTTAGTGCCCCTCTGGTATTCAGTGGCACGTGATTGTATTTGCCTGTTTACTCGTCTGCCTTCCTCATTAGGCTAAACAGCTTGTGGGCAGGGAACCTGTCCTTGAGGAGAAAAACAAGTCCACTCCAGAAGAGACAGAGGCAGGAAGCAGAGAGGGCCGTGGGGAAGAGATGAAGCATCCCCGCGAGGTGTGGCTGGAGACTGACGGCGCGTCTTCCTGCTCCCAAGCATTTGAGTCCAGTCAGGCTCCATATTATGTCATTCCTGGAAAAAGAGAAGGAAGTACAAAATTGTATTGATTTCAGTCGATGGTGGAGAAATGTGGGTGACTGGGCTTGCCCCAGGTCCTGTCTTCTGGGAGGCAAGGTGTATGCTTACAAGGTGTAAGCAAGTGAGGGAGCTTGCTTGAGGCCAGTGGTAGTAGGGAATACATTTGCTCACACTTAGCTCACTGCTTTGGGGATGCACCATGTGTGCAATGGAAGGTCTGGAAGAGGCCCAGTGTGGCACGCAGCTGGCTCTCTTGCCTGCGATTCCTGAAGATTCCTGACAACCATTTGCAGACCTTTGTCAGAGAGCATATTTGTGTGTTCCCATCGCTGCCTTTAGTTGTGAATCTGGCACATTCTATCCACCCAGGTGGAGCTGCTGCATACCAGCCAGTGAGCTCACTGATTGCTGATGAGCTGTGGGTCGGGACCTTGCAGGGTAGCAATAGACCGACGCGACCCAGAAGTACAGTCTGTTAGGTGCTCAGCAGAGTCAGCTGCTACTTTGGGTGAAGTTGTTATCTGGACCTAATTTTTGGGCGGGGGGGTGATTTATTTATCTGAGAGAGAAAGAAATCATGAGCTGGGTGTGGGGACAGAGGGACAAGTAGACTCCCTGCTGAGCAGGGAACTAGATGTGTGGCTCGGTCCCAGGACCCTGGGATCATGTCCTGAGCGGAAGGCAGATGCTTAACCAACTGAGCCACCCAGGTGCCCCATGACCTAATTTTTTAGTACAAATCATCTATGCTATATTCTCGATTCTATTTCTTAAAGGGTGCCTCTCTGGCTTATCTGTGCATGACTTGGTTTCCCAAAGCCAGTAATTCTCAAATGTGGGTGAGCATCAGATTCTCTGGAGGGCTTGGGTCACCTGGGTGGCTCCGTTGGTTAAGTGTTCGACTCTTGATTTCGGCTCAGGTCATGATCCCAAGGTTGTGAGATTGAGCCCTGTATCAGGCTCCCCACTCAGTGGGGAGCTTGCTGCTCTCCCTCTCCCTCTGCCCCTCCCCTTGCTCTCTCTCAAATAAATAAATCTTAAAACAAAACGGACAAACAAAACTTCTGGAGGGCTGATTGAAACACAGATTGCTGGGCGCTCCCGCGTGTGTTTGAGGAGGTCCAGGTGGGGCCCAGAACTTCACTTCCTAACAGATTCCCAGGCGCTGCCGGTGCTGTGGTCACAGACTACTGTGCCTTAAGGTCAGGGGGCCACATGACTTTGGAGCCCAGGTATCTCTTTTTCCCTCACCATAGATTCCACAGCTTGGTTTGGAGATCTCCCATGAGCCCTCATTCAGGCAGTCTGTGAATCAAACTAAGTCAAAAAGAACAAAATCGAGGTCCCAATGACTGGTTGCAGCTGTGGCGCCCTGGCCCGATGGAGAAGTTGTGGGGCCGGCTGTTGGATGGCGGTATTGTGTGCACCATGCCCAGTGGGACTGCGACAGTCAGTCCTTCCAGTGACATGGTGCTGCTGGCACAGCCTGCCCCCCCTTCCCCCTCCCACCGTGTCCTGTTACCCGCATGCTGGTGCCTCAGGGAGCCGCCAGTGCCCTGCCATCCCCTCCTCTTGTGGCTGGGGAAACGAAGTCTCAGAGAGAGGACTTGTCTCAAGGTTGGGGCTGGGAGCCTGACTTCTGGCTGTAGGGCTTTCTAGCTGGGTAGGACCTCGTTATCCTGTTTGTCTTATCCCGGTTCTACAGTGTGCTTCTCTTCCTTTGGCTGGATTTTAATGGCTCTAATGCCCTTTTTTAGACGCCTCAGACAGGACTTGGGATCCAAGGGTGGAGGACATGCTTTCCTCATGCCCCCGATCTTCCTCATCCCGCCACTGAGCACCCCGGCTGTGGCTGAGCCCGGCATTCGAGACGCAGATGGGACTCTGCAGGTGCTGTCACCACTGGTACAGTTCTCTTGTTTGTGAGCCAACATTGAAAAACCTGGGAGGTTTCACCTGCTGTTTCAGATATCTGATTCCTTAGGAAATGAGCAGTGCTGGGACACACTCCTGCTCTGTCCTTCAGAGCCGAAGGTGGGGCGTGAGTGCCCAGGAGAGAGCGGAGCCACGGTCTGTGCGGGTGTGCACCTGTGCCCGTGCCTACCTGGGCACTGGGGCAGGTAAGACATCACACTCATGGTCTTGGGCTGCCCTAACGAAGTATCACACACCTGGCTTGAAACAGCAGAGATGTGTTCTCTCCTGGTTCTGGGGCTCAGAGGTCTGAAGTCAAGATGCTGCTATGGCGGCGGGGCCCCTCTCCCTGTTTCCCGGGGTGGCTTGACATGCCTGGCCCTTGCTCAGCATTCGTGGTTGGGAGACAGGGCTCCCCAAGTGTCAGCAGGCACCGCAGGGGACGTCTAGCTTCCTGGAGCTCACGTAGTGAGACAGCCCTGTGGCCTTAGTGCTTCATGGGCATTAGCCCACCGAATCCCTAAAGCAGCCCTCCTGGAGGGGGGCAGTCTTGTTGCCCCACATTGCGGTGAGGAGGTTGAGGTCAGGGGGTTGACAGAGCTTTGTCAAAGTCAGAGCAGACCTGGTGTGTGGGGACAGCAGCGAGTGCCACATCGGTCAGACCCTCTGCCCCTGTGATATGGGGGGGCAAGGGGAGCCCTTATGTCAGCTGCCATCCCAAAGCCCAGTGCTCGTCACATTTACTCCCTACCCCACTGCTCTGTCTCTTCCCGGGATGATTACTGAGGCTCTCGGCCTGATTATTTTCTCAATCCTGAAGATGATGTTTCTAAATTTCCATTTGAGCAAGATTTAGTTCATTTTTAGGGTCAGTTTCCTGTGTCTTTTTGCATTCTCTAGTAGATGGTAGAACCATCCAGAAACCATAACAATATGCTCTAAATAGCCTTTATATTGTGGTACTGATCTGAGTAAATATAGTTCACACCAGATGGGACTTTTTGCAATCTAGAGTTCTGAAAGAAAGAATGGATTCATTTTGAGTTTCCTTACATTAAGTGAGTGATTTTTTTTTTCCCCCCCTTGGGCAGTCAACTCCCACATTCAGTATTCCCAGCATGACATTTTGTACTGTTATACTTGGTAAGTAAAGGCCAGCTATTCTGACCTTTATGTGCCAGGAGCCTGTGCTCAGAGCTCCGTTTTTGGTTTAGCTCATAAAGGCTGCTTGCATGTTTGCATATTTCATGCTGAAAGAAGTCTTTTGGGCTAAGTGACTCCTGGCTAGATATTCATAAAGTTCATGGCTATTTTTAACACACACCTTTGCTGCTTTAAAACCACAGTCAGCATTTAAAGCCATGACTGGCTTATTTCACTTTGCATAATACCTTCAAATTTCATCCATTGCACGAAGCGACATAAGCCAGTCACAAGAGGACAAGTACTGTGTAAGTCCACTTACAGGAGGTTCGCCAGGGTAGGCGGGTTCACAGAGACAGAAAGTTGCTTGGTGGTTGCCAGGAGCTGGGGGAGGGGGGATAGGGAGGAGGTGTTTAATGGGGACAGAGTGTCAGGTAGGGAAGATGGAAACATTCTGGAGACCGATGGAGGGGATGGTTGGATGACGATGTGAATATTCTCGGTGCCACTGAACCATATAAAAATGGTTGAAAGGGTCAATTTTATGTTACATCTATTTCACCAAAGTCAGACAAAAAAAACAATCCTACAATGAACTAAACAACTGTATCTAAATAAAGCGATGACGGATGTAGAGAAGCTTCACTCCTGCGATGAAATACAACATGCCCCACACAGACGACCATTAGACAGTCATGTGTCTATATGAAATTCGTTTTCTGTTTTATGATTTTCTATATTTTTCAGTTGAAAAAGGTCCTTGGAAAAATATAGATGTCAGCTCTCTGACGAACTCTGTGACTTTGGCCACCTTTTTTGCATTTTGAGCTATTATTACCCCGTAAGCCAGGTGGGGAGATTTAAAGGTGGAACAAGTAGAAACCAAAGTCAGTCGAGATCACCGGGCAGTGGGGTTCGAGTGGTGACAGTCAACAGCAGTGCTGGAAACTTCTTTGCCCCTCCCCCAGAGCCAGAGACGTAAACCTAAGTCCTTTAAGGGCAGGAGATCACACAGTGTGGAGAAGGTGGGCGCAGGGCAGGAAGGGATGGCGGGGACTGTGGCACAAGGTAGGAAGGCTTCCACATTCAGCAAAGCAAACAGAACAAAACGGAAACTCCACGCAGTCAACAAGACGCAGTGGGGTTGTACCTGGCCTGTGGGCCACTGGTTTACAGTGTCTGCTTTGGGGTGAGAGCCTCTTGGGTCTGGGAGGGGAGAGGTCCCCCCTCTACCTTTCAGAAAAATCTGAGATGCAGATATGGACTGCTTCAGAAAGAATGGGTCTGGAATCTGGATCTTACACAGTAATTTCAGGGCTCTATTTTTCCTACCTGCTGGCTGGAAATGTGTTTTGTTCCACCCCCCCCCCCCGATAGTGTATCATTCCAAGTTTGAATTTGAATCTCTTTTTAAAAACATAGATAAATCTGTTTAATTTCGTCTTACTGCACAAATCAAGTCAGTGCCTAGTATTTTTCTATTTTAGTAATAGCTGCCACGTTCTAAAAAAATCTAACACTTAGTGGTCCCCAACAAATTTTTTTTTTTTTTATAATTTTATTTTTTATAAACATATATATATATATATATTTTTTCCCCCAGGGGTACAGGTCTGTGAATCTCCACGTTTACAAACTTCACAGCACTCACCATAGCACATACCCCCAACAAATTTTGATACACACACTATACTACGTGTCTGCCAGCCTTTCCAAAATTGCCGTCATTTGCATTTGGTTCTTTGGATTAAAATGCTGAAGGAGTTTATTGGTGGACATTTTCATATCTTGGATTCTGCTGGCCTTCTAAGATATATAGCAGGTTTTGAGAAAGATGGATTTTTTTTTAAAGATTTTATTTTTTTAATTAATTTATTTGACAGACAGAGATCACAAGTAGGCAGAGAGGCAGGCAGAGAGAGGAGGAAGCAGGCTCCCTGCCAAACAGAGAGCCTGACTCGGGGCTTGATCCCAGGACCCTGGGATCACGACCCGAGCCGAAGGCAGAGACTTTAACCCACTGAGCCACCCAGGCGCCCTGAGAAAGATAGATTTTTCTATCTATGGCTCTCAGGTGAGAACTGAGGTTATTTTCAGGAGACCTCTAAACCAGGGCCATGAACTGGCAGACCTAGGAGGAGTATGGCCCATGGAGATGTTTTGGTGATCATGTTTTGGGGGAGGTGGGGGTGACATGGCTTTAGGTCATCATGTGCTCGGGGGTGTCCGGCAAGCTCCCCAGCTCCCCCACTAATGACATCTCCCCTTTCATGAACCTACAGCCCTGCAGCGCCTCCCTGGCCACAGAAGGCATGTGAGGTTGTGACCCATCTCACTCCAGGGAGATCACAGTGTGAGGCTCTCAAAAGGAGGTTCTCCGGGACATGTGTTCACAACTTAAAAATGTCAACTGACCTTGCTGGGGACAGCTACTCGTGTGGTTGGCAGACTCGTCCCCTTGAACAGGGGACAGACCTGATTACCCTCGTGGAAGGGGTGAGTCCCAGGGAGTGGCGAAGGAGACCCCATGTGTATAGAAACGGAATTCATGACCATTCCAGCCCAGCGCAGCCCAGTACGCATGTGCAGAGCCATCCCCACAAGCCCTGCAGGGCCATCAACAGAAGGCACGAGGAGACCATAGTCTTTTTATTCTGCACCTGCTGGGCAGCAAGTTCTGAGCGAAGTTCTTGTGCATAGGAGGTCAGAACCCATGTTACTAACAAGCACTGGCTCTGAGGGGGAGCTTGGGGGACTCCCTCAGCCCAGTTTGCTTAGAACCTCCATGGTTTTAGCGACAAAAATCCCTCCCCCTGGGAAACCTCTCAGTCCCAGGCAAACTGGAACAATTTGTCACCCTGGGGAGGGGCACACGTTTTACCTAAATGACCTGGTGCAATATAAAGCAGGATGGGGAAGAAGGGGGCCAAAAGGACAATGGAGGTCAAGTCCCCAGGGCATGTGGTCTGCCTTGCAGACACTGGCCAGAGAGCACTTGCTTAAATTTTACTCTGCTTGGTCCTTGAAGGGACAGGGGCCCTTTGGGTTGGAGGGAAGCTGAAAGGCTTTGTGGGGCAGCGAGGAAATCCAGGGGAGATTTGAAGGGAGAGCCAGGAATATGCCGGCAGGAAGGCGGAAGGCTGGGCCCTGGGCCCTCGGCCTCCTCCAAGGAGCTCTTGGCTCTTCTCATCCAGCTGGAATTGCCCGGGTGGTCCCAGCACGGTGTCAGGATACCTCTAGGAGTCTGGCTCTGCCCTTGGCCACTTTCTCTTCTAAACCCCTGGAACACAAAGTGATCGGATGACATCACTTTGTCTGGGAGAACTTGGATCCCAGCTGCCCCCTGGGCTGGCCCTGATGTCTCCTGTTCTTGCTTTCTCTCTGGCCTGCTGTCCCCCCTGCTCTGGGTGGGGTGGGGGGCTGGAAAATGCCCGCACCCCTGCGCCTCCCCCTCGATGAGCCTCATTCTTGGCGCCTGCTTATGGACCGTCTTTTTGGAGTCCCACACCTGCCTGGTAGTTTCCTGCCGTTCCTTTGGGAAACACAATTGCCGATTACCCTCCCAACATGAACAATAGAGTTTCCTGCTTTGAGAGACCCTGACCTTCGAAACAAAAAATCCTCAGTGTCATGCTTTGTCTTCCCAGAGGTGAGCAGGGCACCGAAGAGAAGGAAGGACCTCTAGCATCCGCACGGGCTCCTCTCCTCTCGGGCCAGACTGCGGGTTGTCCGTGAGCAAGTGCTGTGCACAGCTGGTTCGGGGGCTGCTGGGGCATCCAGTGCTGTTTCCTGCCCACATTGGCTCTTTATTAAGCGCTGAGTGTTGGGGTCAGTGATGAGTCCCCACTGCATTAGGGAATGGCCCCGTGGTAAAACTTCTTACTCACATAGCTGCTTGTCCCCACCAGGAGGAGTGAGGTTTGGGCAGCACGGGCCTGAGAAGCATGAGATTGAGGGAGGATGTCACTAACCGACAAGGATATGCTGTGTTGGCTCCGGCTTTCCGTTAATCCAGCAACACATGGTGAGTGCCTCCCCCATGCGTTGCCGCGTCAGCCCCTGTGCTGCCAGGGAAACCCACCATCTGGGAGGGAAATCACCGATGGGACGTTGCATTCAGAGAAATGATGTGGACTGTGGGCTGTGGTGGGCAAGGAAGGGAGTTCCTGTGTGTGGGACAGTGGCCTTGTCAGGCTCTTGGGAGGAGGGAGGGAGGAGAAGGGAGGAGGAGGGGAGAGAAGGAAGAGGAGGAGGAGAGGCTTTGGGAGTGAAGGTGAGGAGGTAGAGACTGCTTCTAGAAAATCGTGACTGGCCCAGGCCCAGTCTCAGAGAGGGCACTCGTGGGACACCACATGAGTACAGGGAGAAGTGCTCGGTGGTAGGCATGGTTTTTGATCGATGAATCAACATTTATTGGCCTCCTCCTGTGTGCAATCCTGTGCAAGGTTCCTGGGGCAGAAGGATGAGCTGGAGAGATGTGGTCCTCGTGGGGTGGCCGGCTCAGCAGTGCGTGTAGATGAAACGAGAGGCTGGGGTGAGCAGAAAGGGTGAGTGAAAAGGTAAGCCCGGGGTGTTGGCTTGGGCGCAGGAAAGTGCCCAGCCACAGGAATTCCCTAAACTCGGGGCAGGAAGTGGCCAGAGAAGCCGTGTGGGGGGACCCTCCAGGCAGGGAAGAACACAGGTAAAGGCCCAGCATCAGGAAGAGGGGATGCAGGCTTCTGGGAGAGGAAGAAATGGTGTGTCCCACCTGATGCGGGGCCATGGGCGTGCCCACAAGCCGCCCGGAGGGGAGACGGTGCGTGAAGAGGGGGCTGAACCCCAGCGTGGAATGAGCTCCCCAAGGCTCTGAGCAGAGTGGAGGGCCCAGGGGAGCAGTCTCAGCGGGGAGCCCCCTACCTGGGCATTGGAGGAGGGAATGGGCCCCCATCTGGGTGGTGGTGCGGGAGCGGAGCGGGAGACATACAGAAGGCACGGGTCGGGGTGGGGGGGCAGCAGAAGTAGCCCTGCCCCATTTGCTCCCCCAGTGACCATTCCCCAAGTGTGGGCTCGGGCCGGGCCCTGGGAGACCTCAGCTAGCCTGGCTTCCTTCCCTGCCCACCAGGACCCGGCAGGGCCTCTGACGTGCCCAGGAGCTGCCCTGCACAGTGAACCTGGCAGGCGGGGGTGGGTGTTGCACGGCGGTGCGCGGAGGAGTTTTATAGCCCCCCCACCCCGGGCCTGCAGAGCTTCCTCTGCACATATCGTCCTCAGGGACCCGGGTCTCCCCACAGCTGGCTGCTTGGTGTCTGTGCCCGAGAGGACAGTAGTAGAGGTCCTCGGAGTCTCCCTCTAAGACGCTTCCTCCTTCTTGCGATGATCCTGGGGTCTGTGGCCAGGAGCGGGTGTGTTTGCGATGACATCAAGGTCCTGGTGAGCTGAGCCTTTTCTCATTATTTTATGACCATCTCTGTCCTTAAGACAACTTGGTTGCAAGGTCGGTCCCTGCTGGGTAGTGCTTCCCCCGTGTGTCTGCTGCCATTTCCTGGCTTTGCATGGTCTTGGGTTTATGCGTGTCTTTGGCAAATGACATTTATCCAGATTTTTTTTTTTTAAACAGTGTGTCAGTTAAAAAAAACAAACTGTCCCTTTGTCCCTCTGACTGACAGGTTTAATCCATCTTAACTACTGATTTGGGCCCGTTTCTACCATTTTTACTTGTTAGGTTAGCTTTCCCCCCTTTTCCTGTATTTCTTTGTAATCCTCTGGTCTTCTGCATTGGCGCCTGTGTGCACGCCTCCAAGCGCAGGACGGGGCAGCTGCTCACATCCTTTGGTCTCGCCAACCCCTTGACTCCTCTCACATCCGTAACACCTGCCGCGTACTTCCACGGGGCTCTGGATGGTTCTCTCTCCACGTTTCTCTGAATAGTCTTGGCTCTTTTGATGCTCTCTTCATCTTAGACCGTCTGTGGTGTGGGTCTGCTGCTCTCTGAGCCTTCCCTTCTCAGGTCTTTGATGGGTGTGAATCCGGGAAGTCTACCCCATCCCATTACTCAGCTCTCTCTGGCTCCCTTGGGATCTCCGAGTCTCCGGGCTAGTGCTGCTGTGCCTGCTCCCCGTTTCCTCCTCCTGCTCCCTGGTCCGACCTTCCCTTCTAGGCGCTTCTCCACCCAACCTTCCCGGTTGCGGCTTTGCTCCATCTACTGTGTGCTTTTCTGCTTGACTCTTTTAAAACAGTGTTTTCGGGAGGTGGGTGAGGGAATGGGGTGACTGGGTGATGGGCATGAAGGAGGGCACGTGATGTGATGAGCACTGGCTGTTGTGCGAAACGGATGAGTCATTGAAACCCTACAGCCAAAACGAATGATATGTTGGCTAATTGAATTTAAATAAAAAAGTTAGAAGATGTTTTCCTGTTATTTTGCGTTGCTGCTCTCTCCTCTCATCTTGTCTGCTGCGTTCAGTAATTAATTTCAAAGCGTTGGTCCATCTTGTTTGATCTCCTGTTTCTGGTAGGATCTGGAACCCAGGCTGTGGGTTTCCTTCCTTCCTAAGGAGCCTCCTCTGCCGGTGTCTGGATGTTTTGTTTTTGGTGCTCAGTTATCCCTGCAGGTGTCAGCTACTCTGTCAGGCCTTGCGTTCAGGGGGGAGGCCTGAGGGTGGGTGGATGAACCCTGAGTGGAGAGGCCCGTGTGCGAGCAAGCTCGGAACCACTCTATAGCAGACTGTAATCCCCAGGCCCCTGGCTTGTCTGGGGGGGGGGTGGGAGGCTGCAGAAGGGACCGCTAGAGGCTTCTTGGCTTTCTCAGTTCTTCTCAGGGCCTCTCAAGCTCAGGGTTTCTGTGGGTCCTGGTCTCACTCCTGGGGCTCTGGGAGCAGGCACAGGAGTGACCCAGCCAGGCCCTGTGGGCCTCGAGGCCGTGCGAGGAGAAGCTGGCACAAACCACCACCACCCCCAGATCCTTTTCCTTTCCTTCTCCCACAGTCCCACCACCTTCTGCCTGAGTCTAAGCCCACCACCCCTGTGGTCAGGAGCTTCCAGGACCCTCTACCATTTCATGGATTCTCTTCCTCTGGGTCAGATACACTGTCTGACACTCACTGCTCTGTGCGTGGTCTGGACCAGCGGCAGTGGCCTCCCTGGGAAGTTTTTTATAATCGTAGAATTTCAGGCCTCAGCTTGGACCTGCTGAATCAGATTTTGCATTTTTAAGAAAAGATATTTATTTATTCGTTTATTTGTCAGAGATAGAGCACAAGCAGTGGGAGTGGCAGGCAGAGGGAGAAGCAGGCTGCCTACTGAGAGGGGAGCCTGATGCGGGACTCCATCCCTGGGACCATGACCTAAGCCAAAGGCAGACGCTTCACCAACTGAGCCACCCCCACATCCCTGACTTTGCACTTTTTAAAAAGCAGCTCTATTGGGCTGTGACTGACGAGCAATGAGATGCATGTATTTAAAGCTCACGCTCTGTTAAGTTTTGGCGTCTGCGTGGGCCTGCGAAGCCATCACCACATTCAACACCGTGCAAAGCTCATCCTTGCAAAAGCTTCCAGTGCCCCCGGGACCACTCCCACCTACCCCCCACTTCACGCCTTCCCGAGCCACCGCTGGTCTGCCTTCCGTCACTAGAACTTGGTTCAAGGTTTCCAGGGTATTTTCCTGGCTGCTCTTGTCTGGCGGGATTAATTACCTTGAGATCCAGTCTCGTGGTTTGTGCGCATTCCCGGTTCATTCCTCTGATGGCTGAGTCGTACCTGTTACATAGACCGACCCCAGTTGCTTTATCCGGGCACCTGCTGATGGACGTTTGGGCTGTTGCTAGTTTCCGGCCATTACACAGAAAGCTGCTGTGAATGTCAGCATACAAATCTCTGAGGAGACATGTTTCCTTTTCTCTCAGGTGATTACCCACGAGTGGGATGGCTGGGTCATATGGTAGGTGTCTCTTTGGTCTTTAATGGAACTCCCAAGTTGTTTTCCAAAGAGGCTGAACCATTTAACATTCTCATGAGCAACGTCTGAGCGTTCCAGTTCCTCCACGTCCTCATCAACACTTGGTGTGGTCTGTCCTTTTCCTTTTCGTCCTCCTGGTGAGGGTGTGATCGCATCTCATCATGGTTTAGACTTGCATTTCCTTCATGACTAATGACATCTTTTCATGTGCTTCTGTGCTGTTTGCATATTTCCTTTGATGAGGTGTCTGCTCAAATCCATGAACAGTTTTGAAATTGTGGTGTTTGTTTTCTGAGTTTCAGGAGTTCCTTATCTTCTGGATAAAATTTGTTTTGTTTCTGTTTTGTCCTTCTTGGGACTTGGCAGACTCTTTTATGTGAGGACTTAGGTCTCTCTTCCATTCTGGAAAGTTTCATTATTTCTTTCTTTCTCTTCTTTCTTCTTGTTTTGAAATCCCTGGTAGTGAAGGCTGAGTGTCTCTCGGCTTTTCCTTCCCATTTGTCCCCGTGTCAAGCACAGGCACCTTCCCTGGTGCCTGGGGCTTCACTAGGGAGCCAAAACAGCAAACATCCCTCCTTAGTCGGGAGGCAGGGTGAATGCTGCAGTCTAATAAACCAGCAAGCTTTTCCCTCTGTTACAAGGTGATCTTTGCTGTGGAAGAACACAGAACAAGGGGAGTGGGGAGGGGAGCCTGCATGGAAAGTTGGGGGAGGGTTAGGGCTTGTCTCACCAGGAAGGGAGGTAAAGACCTGAAGGAGGAGACAGGTCAGCCAATGCAGGTCTGGAAAGAGCTTGTGGGGGGTGCCAGTATGGTTGGAGTGGAAGGAGAGTAGGGGGTTGTGAAGATATCTGGTCAGAGGGGAGCAGGGCCAGGCCCTGGGGCAGGGGGTCAGTTTAGATCCTTTGAGGGGTGGGGAGGCCAGGCAGGAGGGCTTTGCAGTTGTCTGGGGAGGGATGGGGCAGCAGGTCTCTGAGGTAATCCGGGTCCTCCGAGAAGCAGTGGGACTAAAGGTTTGCATGAAGGAAACGGGAAGATGGGAAGCAGGTGCAGAAGGCAGGAAGAGCCAGGGACAGCCATGCACGTCAGACTAGGAGGCAAGGAGGGAAGGCTGGCAGCATTCTCGAGGGCCTGCTGCCCCAGCAAGGTCGGGCACAGCCATCAGAGGAGACCCTGTCTCCTAGGAATGTCCTTGCTGCATAGGTCATGGCTGGAAACTGCCATGGGAAGCTTGGATCTCAGAGGTCAGCGGCTGGGCCTGGGGGCCAGTTACCTTCCCTGGAGCTGGGGATCCGTGTTCTTACGGCCACCACATCCTTCTGGGCATGACCAGCCTGGTCCTTTCCCCTCCCCTCACCCCCTGATTAGAGACGCAGAGGTCAAGTGACCCTGACCCATGTGTTTGTCACAGGCTCCTGGCTGCTTCCCCGCCGGCATCCTTTTCTTTGGAGTTTAAGCCCTGAGTTGACGGGTGTTGGGGTAAAAGAGAAGCTGATTCTTTTGCTGCCGTGTAGGTCCCAGCAGAGGGGAGATGGAAAATCAGGTCACGAGGTCTAGGAAAGAATGTAGGTTAATTAAAGTTTAAAACAGAGATCTTTCTGCAGTTTTTCCGTGAGTCAGCATCGTGTCTGGGGCAAGAGGCACGGGCACACCGGGTCCGATGGCGTCGAGCCCGGGGCTATGGTTAGGGTGAGGGTCCCCCACTGGAGGGAGCAGGCTGGGCTTGCTTGCAAGTTTCCATGCTTTGAAGCAGCATTGGCAGACCCCATGAGTATCCTTGGCTGCTTGGGGAGGGCCCTAACTGAGGCTGAGAATCCGGACCAGCTGTTTGCATGAATCCTATTTGCTGCATGAAGCTGGCGGCCCAGACGGTGGGTGACTTCTTGGGGGACTAGAGCGGCTGGAAGGGGAAGGGATTTGGTGGTGGCAGTATTTGGGTGACCTAATGACCATCTGTGGAATAAATAAAGGTGGACATGATCTTGAGTAAAATTGCTGAATCCTGGTGTCACTCTGGAGAAGGCAGGGGTGGCCCCAGGGAGAATCGACTCACCCAGGGCTGGACTCAACATTCCCAGGGGAGCTCATGTCCTGAGATCCCCCATCCCAGGCAGAAGCTTCTCCGGATGCTTCTCCCTTCCTGGGCGAGGAGAAGAGGTGGACCAGGATCCTTGCTTTCTCCATTTCCCCTCCGACTTCAGGGGAGGGGAGGCTGCACCCACGCCTTCCACCAGAAGGCCAAGGGTGGGGGCTGTCAGACCGGTGTCCTTGGCCCTGGGGAGGGGGTCTGCTTATCTGAGCTTGAAGCCCTCCCTGCGTTGCTGACACCAGCAATCAGTGTTGACACCACGTGTTCATGGGGCAGTGAGGGGAACGTGCACATGACCGTGGGTCATGGTCATAAGTCCGAGAAGAGGGGCGCCTGCGTGGCTCATTTGTGAAGCGTCTGCCTTTGGCTCAGGTCATGGTCTCAGGGTCTTGGGATCAAGCCCTACATGGGGCTCCCTGCTCAGCGGGGTTCCTGCTTCTCCCTCTCCCTCTGCCGCTCACCCTGCTTGTGCTTGCTCTCTCTCTCTCTCTCCCTCTGTCTGTCTCTGTGTCAAACAAATAAATACCATTTGGAACTCTATAAAAAAAAAAGTCTGAGAAGCTCTCAGAGGTTCTCTGCCTCAACACCGAGTGTGTGTGCTTGGGGGGGCATGTGGGTATGGGCCCCCCCTCCCCAGCCGTCCCCGGGAATCATCAGGCAAAGGCTGGAGGAAGCACTTGGGCTCTGTGTCCCTTGGTTATAATTCCTGTGCTGCAAACTCAGCCCCCAAGGGGAGGGACTGGGGTGGGGGGCATTCGGAGGTGATTAGGTCATGCAGGTGAAGCCTCCTGAGTGGGATCACTGCTCTTACAAAGGAGGCCCTGGGGAGCCCCCCAGCCCCTTCCAGCCGTGTGAGGACACAAACAAATCGGCTGACTGAACCGGGACGCGGGGGTTCACCAGACACCGCGTCTGCTGGGGTCTGTCTCAGACTCGCAGCCTCCAGGACTGTCGTCTATGAGCCCCCCTGGCTGGGGGGTTGTCACAGCAGCCCAAACTCAGGCAGGCGAGTAGGGCCCCACAGTCACCACCTGCCCCCTTTGCCTGGGACCCGGGGCTTCCGTTGCTAAAACCCAGCCGAGTTTGTCCTTCCTGAAGGCCCCGGCAATACTGCAGAGACCTTTCAGCTTGGAAAGCTGCTGTGCATCTTGGAGACATTCTGGAGACTGTGAAGAACATTCGTCTCAACGTGGCCGCTTGGCCTCCCTGGCACCCAGGCAGGAGCTGGGCAGATAGAGGCTGGCCGCTGGGGTCTGGGACTCTGGATGTGAGGTGCTGTCACCGACCATTGCCCTGGGACCACCCCCCCGCCCCCCAGAGCCAGCTTTCCTAGCTCACCCAGGTCTTCCCATGGCCTTTAGTGACTCTTGGCCCCCCACCAGACTTGGTCAGCACCATCTTCTCTGTGGTGTTTGCCTGGGGAGGGAGGGGCGCTGAGGAAGTAGCTGAATGATGGACCCAGCAGAACTTCACCTTCAAGGCTCCTGGACACTTTTGCTCACAGCACAGGCACGAGGCATCTCCTTGCGGACAGTTCAGGAATCCAGGCATCCCAATGAGGAAGGACGTCTAAGTCCCCGCAGTGCTGACAGTACCCCACACCCTGAATTCCTCCCCTCGGTATCGCCAGGGGCCTCCTGGGCTGAGGGACCCTTTCCTTCTTTAGGCTTCATCGCTTTACAGATAACATCTGGAACTCTAAGAATAAAGGGATAGCCTCCTTTGTCTACAGCCAGCTACGTGTCACCTGTTACCGCTGAATCTAGAACAATCCGCCCTGGAAATGCCGCCGTCAGGTCTCAAATACCCCTCAGTCGATGCCACCCTCTTGTTACATAGACTTTCTTGGGCACCGCATTGTCGAGATACAACATTCGCAAGGAGCCCTTGAGGTCTCTGATCCTCATACTTTTCCCAAAGGCAACATAACCATTTCTCTTTGCTCCATAATTGCAAAACGTTTTTATTTTTTGATTTATTAAATACCCATTAGAATCATCAGTTTGATTAATTTTTAAAATTCTGCATCATGTTTCTTTCCAACGTCTTTGCATCTACATTTGCCTTCAACACTTATCCACCTGTGAACTGCATCAAATGTTATTTATAAATGTCAAAAAATATGAAAATACTGTCCTATGTCCCCTCAGGAAAATGCAGTGGTCCAAGTTCTTATTACAGAATATTGGCTGAAGTCTTTCTCTGATTGTGAATATGTTTCCTCTTTGGCTTTAGAAATACGAATTTGAGAAAATGGATCATGGATATGGTCATCTGCAGACCCCCTGAACTCCTCACCCTGCAGCTAAAGGGAGGGTGGGTCTTGGCGGGGGCGGGGGTGGTGGGCGACTGTCCAATTGGCATCAAATTCCTCCACTGAGGTTGGTGTCCCTGGGGAAAGAAACCCTTCTGGCCCATCACCTAAGGCAATGTCTTTTTTTTTTTTTTTTAAGATTCCATTTACTTGACAGAGACAGTGAGAGAGGGCATACTAGGAGGAGGAGTGGGAGCAGGAGAAGCAGACTCCCCGTTGAGCAGGGAGCCTGACCTGGGGCTCATCCCAGGACCCTGGGATCATGACCTGAGCCGGCTGAGTCACCCAGCCTCCCCTAAGGCAGTGTCTTCAGACCGGGGCCTCTGACCTATTCGCGGCTGTCATGTTGGGTTGGCATATTGCAACCGGCATTTAAAAAAATGGTAGAATTAAGGTTTCTAAGTGAAATACAGGACAACCAGTTACATTTGAATTTCAGTTACACAATAATTTCTTTCCCTATAAATATACCCCAAATATTGTGTGGGAGGTACACAACTAATAAAAGAGAGAGAGAGAGAGAGAGAAGAAGTCATTGTTATTTATCTGAAATTCAAAGAACAACCCCGAGTCCTGTATTTTCTTACCAAATCCGGCCACCCTAAGTAGCACAGAACAGAAAATATCAAAAGGGGTCAGGCACACATATAGGCAAGTCCTCGGCATCCGGGATGTGTTTCTTGCTGTGGGCCGGAGCCTGCGGTGAGAGCCCAGCCCAGCACCTGCGCGTGTTTCCTGGGGACTGGTGCACAGTGTGGGGCACCTGGGCTGCTGTGATGGTCTTCGTCCTCAGTCTCTGCCTCCTTTGGGGGGGGGGGGCGGGAGGCTTTTCCTTGAAAGAACTCGCAGCTCCGGATGTTTACTAAAACCTTACTCAGAAACTTTCGCCCGTCGAGGAGGCTCTCGCCTTGTTCTGAGCGGAAGACTTCAGTCCCGCTGCCTGGGCCTCACCTGGGCGGCGGCGACACCAGGTGGGTAAAGCCCCCAACGCCCGCGGACGCTTCCGCCTCTGGCCGCCAGGTGGCGACGCGCGGCCGCGGTTGTGCGGAGCGAGGCTGTTGGCGCAGACCAGGGGCCTGGGGACCGAGCTGCCCTCCCCTTGTCCCCTGCACGCCTTGCCGCAGCCAGAGCCGAGTCCTCCCCTCGCCCGAACCTGCAGCCGGGCCCCCAGCCGCCCGGACGTGCCCCGACCCGGGCGGGGGAGGCGGGGCCGGCGAGCGCTGGTGTCGGGGGCTCCCGGCCTGCAGGTCCGGCGCGGGGGCACCGTCTCCCCGCGAGGAGAGCGGAGCCCAGGGACTGCGGACCGTGATCCCCAGCTCCCTCGGGTGCCCAGGCCCCGGGGGCTCGGGGGCTCGGGGGCTCGGCGGGCGGCCCCCAGCTGTGCGCTCTGTGCCCCGCGTTCTGAGCCTGCCTCCCCGCCTAGCGCCCCGCAGCACGCTGGTTCTTCCCCACCCACCGGCCTTTCCCTTGACCCTGCATATTTATTTAAGCTCTCAAAATGATTAGTATCCCCCAATCCTTCACGCAACTGCAAGCGGGTCCTTATTGAGCTATTTCTTCATATCCTGAATTTTGGGTCCCAGCCTCCATACGCCTCTCCTCCCCCTTGTTCGTCTCCTGCCCTGGTGACCGCGTCCAGGCTGATGGCATCCGCTGGTGGAGGAAGAGAAGAGGCGGTGGGGTTCAGTGGTTGGGTCTGTGGAGGCTGGGAGTGGACACTGCAGTCCCTGGCCACTCACTGCCACCTCCGGGTATGGAGGGGCATGGCCTGTGTCCACACTGGCGCTCTCGGGGGCTCTGCTGTCAGGGAGCATGAAGGTGAGTGAGGACTGGAACATCTGTCCCCATCCGTGGGTCCCCGGCCAGGTTTCTTTAGGAATCTAGGAGAGAGAAGAGGCGTTTTGCTAGACTCTGGCTACAGTCCCAGCGGACCCGTGGGACTCCGAACTAATAAATGAAGACAAGCTTTCTTGTTCCTGGTGGGACAGACTGACCCTGGACTCTACGGTCTGGGGTCAACTCCAGGGCATTTCCCCACACACATGCCCTCCTCCCCTCCCAGGGCCAGCTGCTCACCCCTGGCCTGCCTCCACCCGGCCCCGCACCCTCCTCCGCCAGCAGCCGCCAGGAGTGGGGGAGACAGACACAGGTGCAGATTCTGAAAGGGAAAGTTGGGGACACCATGAATAGGATAATTGTACAGTTTTACAGAGAGTGGGGTTCTGAGGGGCACCTGAGTGGGGAAAGTCCCTTTTCTCCAGGCCCCAGCCCCGCTTAGGCAACATCATGGGCACAGCCCGCTGCGAAGTTTCCACATTCCACTCATGGAAATATGATCGCTCATGGGGGATGTGGGGGCCACTGCCAGCAGGCCCACTGCTCCTGAGAGGGAAGCAAAGCCTGGGGAGTCACCCAACCTCAGAGTCAGTGGGCCTTGAAGGGCCCTGGCTCAGCCCCCATGCCGCAGGAGGGGTTCGGGGGGGGGGCCTCAGAGAGGCTTTCGTCCACCTGCTCACTCACTCACTCATTCATTCATTCGTTCAGCAATTCTTGACTGATCCGTGGCTGCTTGAGACTGTGAGAGGCGCCGGGACTCTGTGGCAATACCAGGCCCAAGCTCATGCAGCTGACCAGCCTTCGGGAAGAGGGACACTGAACAGTGAAGACTTAGAGAAGGTCAGGGTCATGGGGTACACGTGGGCTGTTTTGTTCTTGTCTCGGGGGCTGGCCTGCCTCCTGGAGGAGGAGCAGGAGAGGGAGGGAAGGGGTGGGCAGGAGCACTGAAGGATTGGGGAGGAGGGGAGGTGGGATGGGCCAAAAGGTATTTAGGACTTCAAGGTCCCCTCATAATTGTGACTGAGACCTTGGGGTACAGGAGTGCGGCTGGGTAGGGGTGAGTTGACCAGATCTGCATGTGAGCCCAAGACCAGCCCTGGAAGGGGCCCTGGAGCGATCCTTTAGGAGGACAACCTTGCAGTCGCTGGTCTGTGCCGAGAGTGCTTGGATGGGACCCTGGTGGGAACAGAGACAAGCTACCGGATTTCATACACTTTGGGAGGGAGGATTTTGTATGAGTGGGTCGGACTGGCGGGACGCGGAGCTGGACGGCAGGGTTATCTCCCTCTGGAGTTAGGTTGGAGTGTGTGTCTGTCTTTGATGGCGCCCCCATCTCTAGGATCCCCCTGAGCACTTGTTTTATTTTCTATTGGCCTCTGCTTTTTCTATCTCAAAAACCTTGATTCCGTGGGTCAGGGAGCCAGTGTAGAATTTGCTGCTTGCTAAAAATCCTTGTCTCGGCTTTATGATCAGTCACTGATGAGTACTGAAAGACGTGTTTGGGATTTCACTAGGCTTATCTTTAAGTGGACCCAAGAGAAAATTCCATTTATTTTCCAACAGAAGGAGTGGCTGAGTAGCCCACAGTCTGTCCTCCGGAGGGATCAAGGATGCCGCCAGAGGAGGGAGTGAGGAGGACAAGGGGGGTGGCCATGAGCAGTCTGCAGGGCATACTGTCGTGGTTGGCAGAGTCACAGGAAGGGCGTAAAGATGTTCCCGCCCCACCCCCCTGGGACATGCGACTATGGGATGTGGAGAAAGGGACTGTGCAGATGTGACCGCAAGTGTCCCGGAGGCATCACACGAGTCCTTAAGGGTGGGCAGCTTTCCCAGGTGTGGTCAGAAGAAGAGAGGGGATGCCCAGCCAGGGATGTGGTCTTGCTGGCTTCCACAGTAAGGAAGGTGGGCCCTGAGCAGGGAGCAGGGGTGCTCTCTAGAAGCTGTGAGCGCTGCCCTTGGCTCTGTCCCCTCTCAGCAAGGAGTCTTGTCAGCCTATAGGTGGCTTCAGCTTTCCATGAAGACACTACGGTCTTCTTAGTGCAGCAAATCTGCATCTTTCTGCCGGGACGTCAGAAGTTTTCATGGTAGGATTGTGGTCTGAGGGCACGTTTAAAACCTTGATGGACCTGGCACATGCCCCCTCCCCCAGTGCCGAGGGGACCACTTTCTGGCGCACGGGAACCATGGGGATGCACGGCAGGGTTCCCAGTCCCACCCATCCGAAGCGAGAAAAAGGGGGTGACGGTACTTTGATCCAATCTGTCTGGTGAACCTAGTAGGAAAGCTTTGGGATTTAGGTGCCAAGGGAGAGAACTGGCCTGGAGGGTTTGGGGGGACCCTCAGAGTCGTGGGGAGAGTCTCCGTCTTGAGCTCACTTGTGCTGTGGGAACGTGTAAGCAGCTGGCTCAGGTAGGGCTTTCCTGGGACCCCTCCAGGGGTGTGCCCAGCAGCGTGGAGGAGAGGGGGCATTGAGGGGAGCCTGGGGGTCCCTCCAGTGCCGTCAGGGCATGAGGAGCCAGCCAGCCAGCCCCTGGAACCAGAGGGGAGGGAGGGCAGGATGTCCTCGCAGGTGGTGGCTGTGGGCTGTGCAGGCCCTGGGGTGTCCTGTAAGGGCCTGGAGAACCCACAGGGAGGTGTTTGTGTCTCACAGCTCATCCACCAAGATTGTTCTGAACAAAATAAATGAGAACTTCTCAGTGGTTTCCGAGAAACAACAGAAAAATGGTAAGCAAAACTGAAAGTAAAACCCTTTCCTTCCTGAACAGAATGGGACCTTCGGGGATTCCCGGAGACGGTTTCACTCCGGCCTGGCAGACCCACCTTCTGGCCCCAAGAGTTTCCCAAGTCTGGAGTTTATCAGTTTACAGGAGCGAGGCATCTAGTGATGGGGGTGGTGGCTCCTCTGCTGGTCCCAAGCCCAGCTGAGGGGGTGGTTTTGTTCTTGGTTCCCCCTCCTGTCCCTGCTGGTCACCCCTTTGTCCCCACAGCCTCGCCAAGGCCCCCGAAGGTTGACCCCTTTCATCTGAACGCGTGTGAGCGCTCACACCCGGGGGTGTGGCCTGGGCAAGCACATGTGTACGGACTTCCCTTCAGGCTGTGGGAGCACCTTTCTGGTTCTGGAATCTGGATACATTCACAGCCCAAAGGTCTTTGGATCAGGAAAAATGGATCCTCTGGGAGCATCCCTCGTCCCCAGCGTTTCTCGGAGGAGCTGCTCCACAGGCTAAACCTGGGTTCCAGCACCTTCTAGCTCCAGAGTCCCAGGCATCGCCTTGTCCCGCGGCACCTGTCAGTTAGGGCCTGCCCCGTGTCGCTGTCAGGGAGTGAAGGAGGTTGTCCAGGACAAGCGCCCTGCTCGGGACAGAAGCCCTATTTTACACACACGGGGGGATATTGTGGTATGCGTGTATGGCGGTGTCCAGACCCCTGAGAACTCCGTGTATTCTGTCACCGTGTCCCGTCGTGCAGTGTGGGTACATGCGTGTTTCTGTCTCTGTGAGCAGGAAGTACTGACCACAGGGAACGGCGGCTAAGCCAGGGCGGTCCTTAGGCCGCTGTTCCAGAAACAGAGGACTGTTCTCGCGTGCCGAACGGGCCTTCATGACGAGGCCCACGGGCCTGTGCTGTGTGATCCCTTCGAGGAAAGACCGGATCCCGCTGCCTTGGTGGGGTGGGGATTTGGAGGGGCCAATGCTGTAGGGGAGCACACACTCCTCTCCACCCAGCCGGAAGGAGAATTAAAGTGACCGGAGACAGATCCACAGGAGGAAAAAACCAAAGGGTTTTGGACCCAAGTAGGAGATTAGTGAAAAGTCAACAGCTGTTTATATGGCCTCGTTGGCTCTGACTTTCCTATCTCTGGTGATGAGGCTGTCTTTTTCTTTACTGACAGGGCGCCTTTCATGGGGAGGACTTACTTTCTGCTTTCGGGGCACAGAGGAGGGTCTGAAGGACCTTCCCAAATAGCTTTCATTTAAAATAATCCACAGGCCATTTTGGTGGCCCACCCTTGGCCGCTGGAGCGTGGAGGCGTCCAGCACTGCCGGAAGTCATGCGGTGAAGCTGGGAGAGGGGGGAGGTTGCCGCTAAGGGGGTGTGTGGCAAACAGAACAACACCCCCAAGACACCGCGCACACGCCTGTTTCCACCACAAAGGGGAGCGACGGATGCCGACGGAAATGAGGCTGCTGGTGGAGCACCTCACAGAGGGACCCAGCCTGGGAGGCCGGGGGGCGTGCGGCCATCACGGGGTCCTTCACAGGGGGAAACTGAGGCAGAGCCGAGAGCGGATGTAAGCTGGGAGTTGCTGGGTCTGCAGCCTGGAGGAAAGGCTCCGTGAGCCACGAGGGCAGGCAGCATCTGGAAGGGGGGAACACAGGAAACGGAGGGGGGACACACCCCAGAGACACCCCAGCCAGAACTCTGACTGCACAGCAGAAGCACAGGAAGCTTGTGCGGTTGGGCCTCTCTGCGTACAGTAATTTGTTACAGAAGCAGCAGGACACTCCTACGGGCTGTGTGGGGTCCAGGTAGGAAACCCCCAATGTGTCCTAGGGGCTTCCTGGCTAACGGCTGACAACTGTCATCTGGGGGAGGTAGAGCCGAGTTTCCATGTTGGATGTGGAAGGCAGGGCTGGCCTGTCAGTTCAGAGCCCAGAGGGGGCACCGTTAGGTCACTGCGGCTGGGGAGCGGGTGTCCAGAGGGAGAAAGGTGGCACTGGCCCACACTGGACAGAAGCCGCTCCAGGGTCTGGGCGATGCTGCGGGTGGCAGGGTCCAGTGTGGCCTCCTGGGCAGTGAGCGCTTCCAAGGAGAGAGAGGCTTTCAAGAACCACAGCAGAGATCATGCCCTTGTCAGTGAGAGCGAAACCACAGCTAGAGACGGGGAGCGGGGACTTGAATCGACGTCTGCATGGCCACGTTCAACAGCATTATCCACGGGAGCTGACATGTGAAGCCGTCCAAGTGTCCATGGACGCACGAGTTCGTACAGAGGGGCAGCCCGTGCTCGCGGTGGAGTACGTCGCAGCCTTAAAAAGGAAGTAGGGTGCCTGGGTGGCTCACTCTTTGAGCCTCTGCCTTGGTTCAGGTCATGATCCCAGGGTCCTGGGATGGAGCCCTGCATCGGGCTCTGCTCAGTGGGGAGCCTGCTTCCTCCTCTCTCCCGCTCCCCCGGCTTGTGTTCCCTCTCTCGCTTTCTCTTTCTGTCAAATAAATAGATAAAATCTTAAAAAAAAAAAAAGGGGGGAGGAAATTCTGCTACAACATGGATGAAGCTTGAGGACATGGTATCAGCCACACAAGGACAAACGCCTTGTGGTTCCACCTCTGTGAGGTCCCTAGAAGGGTCAGAGTCACAGAGACAGAAAGTAGGGTGGTGGGCATCAGGGGCTGGGGTGGAGGGATGGGGGTTCCTGTTCAAAGGGGACAAGTTTTTGTTTGCAATGACCAAAAAGTTCTGGAGATGGATGGTGGGGACAATCGCACAACTTAGTTAAGGGGTGTTACGCTGAGCGCTGAATGGTCTCTTTACAAATGGTCAGAATAGTGACTAGGATGTTGTGCGTGTTTTACCATAAGTAAAAAGAGCGTTCTCATTTCAGCAGCACATACACTAAAAGTGGAAGGATACAGAGAAGATGGGCACGGCCCCTGCATGACCACGACACACAAATTCGTGAATCATTCAACATTTAAAAAAAAAAGATTTATTTACTTATTTGGGGGAAAGCACACGAGCAGGGGGAGGAGCAGACAGAGGGAGAGAGAGAAGCAGGCTCCTCACTGAGCAGAGAACCTGATGTGGGGCTCGATCCCAGGATCCTGGGACCATGACCTGAGCTGAAGGCAGAGGCTTAACCCACTGAGCCACCCAGGCGCCCAACACCTGTATTTGTAGATGCAGAGGAAGTTTCTCTGGAAGTTTCCAGCTTTCTCCTATTTATTTCTTTTGTTCGGTTGCAGGCGGGTGGGAGGGCGTCTCTAAGGCCCGCTGCAGTCGGGCACAAAGGCAGAGAGATGGACCGGCTGAAAAGAAAGGTCCTCTGGGGCAAGAAGAAACACAGGCTGGAAGAAGAAAAAGCAGACAGCGAGCTCCAACAAATCCTGCCCAGTGATGCCCAGGGGAACCGGAGGCAACAGTGCAAGTGCTGTCCTCCAAAGCTGGCGCAGTGGATCGCAGGGTTTTTGGGACGATTGCTCAGAAATAAAGGACCCCAAAATGTTTTTCATCTGACAGAAACTTCCAAAGGTAGGCGTCTTGCCTTATGTATTTCTTTTAAAGATTATTTATTTGAGAGAGAGAGTGAGCAAGAGAGAGAGTACAGCGGTGGGGGGGGGCAGGCAGAGGGAGAAGCAGGCTTCCCGCTGACCCCAGGACCCTGGGATCGCGATAAGAGCCGAAGGCAGACGCTCGAGGGACTGGGCCTCCCAGGCGTCCCTGGGTCTTACCTTTATATCTGGAGCCTTTGTCCCGTTCCTTCATGTTTTTGCTCACGTGTTTATCGTTTCGTGCAGTATTTACTGTACGTGCCAGCCTTGCAGATGTCACTCTGGGCGCCTGGAGGGGACCGGGCACAGCAAGAAGTATGCCTGGACCCCCATGGTGAGCGGGGCTGCTCGCTGGCCCCTCCACCCACCATGCAGCAGGCCGTGGGTGTGGGCGGCTGAGCCCAGGGGGCTCTGACTCGGTGTGGGGGGAGCAGAAGGACTGAAGCCCAGTGAAGAGGCCCGTAGTCACCACACCTGTGAGAAGCACCTCCCGGTGGCAAAGCTGGCAAAACCAAGGTTCAGGGTGGTGGGGCTCTTTGCCTGGGGACCCGCAGCCACTGAGAAGGTCACGGTTCCGATGCGGGCTGGCAGAGCGGGCTCCGGCTTGAGCCCCAGGCTAGGGCTACAGGAGTGAGTGAAGAGGGGTCCGGGGTGGGGCTGGAGCTGTGTGCGGGGCGTCTGTGTCTGAGCCGTGTTTGTGTCCCCGTGACCCAGTGTGGGTCTGTGCCCAGAGAAGCTCGCTGAATGACCTTGAGTGCAATGGCAGGGCTGGGGCTGGGCCGCTTATGAAAGCTCTGGTCCGCTGTGGGTTTGTGGGAGGAGCTGGGACCTCGACAATCTGGGGAATATTTTTCTGAGGGGCAAATGTTTCAGCTTTTCCCTGAGGCCGGGGGGAGGTTGCAGAATGGCCCTGGGAGCGTGGGGTCATGGGGCCATAAGATGTCACCAGCTCCTTTCCGTCTCTGGCACCAGGCATTGTCATTCAAGAGGGGACAAGTGTTTACCAGTTGGTTCACAAGCGATGGCATCTTTGAGGGTCCCCCCCCATCCTCGCTTGCCCTGTGCCTGGTGACATCAGGGCAACCTTACCAGGATGGTCACTGTTCAGGGGCATTTCACTTTCGTTCTCTGGCCAGCTGTTGCCGGCACCTCGTGTTGCTGGCCTGTGATGCCAGGAGATGGGCTGGTGGCCGGGAGCAGCCAAGCTGTGCTCGGCTCAACGGGCCTGCCTGGGACACTGGTGGACACAACAGCGGCCCCCACCCCCACATCTGCCTTTGCCTGCCTGACCATGCCCCCCAGTATCCTTGCTAAAGAAACGGTACCAATGCAGCCATGTTTCCACAAAGCCCGGGAGGTCTCAGGGCTTTGTAAGATCAGCTCTTTTGTTTTTGGGTAGGGGGATGACGGCCTCCCACCCAGAAAACAGCCAGGTTGGTGCAAGATAAACAGGGGCCCCATGTTGGAGGGAGGGAGCAAGCGGGTTCTAGAGGAGTGAGTGCTGTCCTGGGGAAATAGTGCGGGAGCAGTTTTCAGGAGTCACACTAAAAATATAAGAGACAGGTGAAATTAATTTCAGTAATATACTTTATTTAGCCCAATATAGCTAACATAGTATTTCAGCATGTTTCAACTTTCCATCAGTATTAGAATCAAGATATTTAAAATTGTTCTCTCCCCCTGCCCCGCCCCCACTAAGTCTTTGAATTCTGCTGTGTGGTCTACACTGACAACAGTTAAGTTTGCACATTTCAAGGGCTCAGTAACCACGTGGGGCTTGGGGCTGCCGTGTTGGACGGTGGGGCTCTGGAAGGAAAGGGAAGGATGTCCGAGCAGCCCTCTAGATGAAACCACAGAGGTTGCCGCACTTACAGTTCCTAGTGTTGAGTCAAGCTAATTAATTACTAGCAGCAAGGAGCTGTCTATGAGATGGGATAGGGACTCAAAATAATTACATGCGTGGAAGGCCATCCTGTTTGGATTCAAAATAATTTCCATCCCATACTCCACTCCTCCTCAATTCTTTGTATTATTATAAGTTCAGATGTTTTCACTGAGAGACCCAATGAACTAGGGACTTAAGATAAAGCAAGATAAAATTTGCTTCTCTCATGGAAGATTTGAGTGGGTGGTTCGGGGCTTCTCAGGGCTCAGAGACCCAGACCTCTCCATTGTATTCCTTCATTATCCTCCACATGGGGTTCCTGTCTCATGGCCCAGAATGGCTGCCCCGGTCCTGGCCTCACATGTACATTCCAGCTGTCAGGAAGGAGAAATAGGAAAGGGGAGGACATCTTGCCCTTGACAACAGAAAGGCACTCTGAGCCGCAACTTGGAATATAACTGCCCTCTCACTTTGAAATTTCCAGGAGAAGTTAAAGCTCAAAAATGCCCTTTCAAGTTAAAGTCCAGAAGAATTGGTGTGTAAGTGTTCAAATGCTTTGGACAACCCTGCCCACCAATTCCTCCTTTGGTGTTGAGTCTCACTGGACCAGCCTCCTGCAGCTACAGGCTGGAGAGTCATGGTGGGGTTCCTCTGGGATCCAAAGCAGAATCCTTCCCTTCCCGTCTCTCCCTCTGGGCACAGCAGGAGGCCCAGGACCAGCACCATTAACACCTCCTGGGCACCTGTCAGAAATGCACATTCCAGGGCACCTGGGTGGCTCAGAGGGTTTAAGTGTCTGCCTTTGGCTCAGGTCATGATCTCCAGGTCCTGGGATGGAGCCCCTTGTGGGGGCTCAGCAGGGAGTCTGCTTCTCCCTTTCCCTCTGCCTCTCCCCCTGCTTGTGCTCACTCTCTCTCCCTCTCTGTCTCTATATCTTTTTTAAATGAATAAATAAAATCTTAAAAAAAAGAAAAAAGAAAGAAAGAAATGCACATTCCAGTCTGGGTTGTGATCCTGATGTGCATTCCTTCTGAGAACCCCTTGCTAGAACATTTTCCACTAAGTCTGCTGGACCTCCCTCTCTGGCCCTCTGGTGGGGAAAATGCTTCTGCTGTCTCTGTGTTGGGTTAGCAGGCCCACAGCTGAGGAAGACATGGACCATGCAGGGCCTTGGGAGCTTACAGGTTCTCGGGAAGAAACTGCGGGTGTTAGGTTTTTCTGCTCCAGAGGCGATACTGGAAGCCCACAGGTCTTCTGCAATCATTGTAATAAGCCTGTGGCCTTCTGATCTTGACTGGCCACGAGGCGCTTCTTTCCCAAAGGCTCTTGAAACCTTCTCCGGGTCTTCTTGCTGGTCCCTGGATGGATGGGTTCCGTACAGCCCACCCCCACCCAACTCCAGGGCACCCCTCCCCCTCCCGGATCCACAGTTCTTCCAGGCACCCTGCTGAGCCGTTCTTTTGCTCTCTTTCTTCCAGGCTTCCTGGAGTTGGTCCAGGATGGGCAGTTCTGGGAGGCCTGCCAGACCATCTCCACGTTGGAGGAGGAAGGGCAGGACTGCAGCCCCCAGTATGAGGCTGTGGCCCGGAGCATGTGGCAGGTTGTCCAGCAGGCTCTGGACGGCACTGGGCCCAGCCGGGAGCTGGAGCAGAAGCTCCAGGCGGTGCTGGCCACTGTGGAGTGGACACAGGACCAGCATGAAAGGTGGAAGGCCAGTGCCCCCCAGGACGGCGGAGTGGCCACCTGGGCCGGTCAGCTGAATAAGTTACTGAGAAATGATGCTGAGACCCGAGTGCCCACCCTGGGCCCCAAGGACCAGCTGGACCTGTACCTGGAGAAGCTAGACAAGGCAGTGAGACAGGGCCTGGCGTCCCCACGGGCGAGCCGGTTGGGGACCTGCCTCTGGGAGGTCTACAGGACTTACTTCCACGAGGTTCTCCTCGGCCGCCTCTCCAAGCTCACTCAGTCCTGCGGCACTGACTTGAAAAGCTGTCAGGTCCTGTACACCTGGGGCAAGACCAACTTGTTCGAGCAGCCTGGGTGAGTCCTCTTGGGGGATCTTGGGGTGCTAGGGAGGCCACTGCTCTGGGGGAGGCCCTCGGGCCAGAGCTGTGGTCCACGGAGAGCATTCAGAGGAGCCTCGGGGGCGGGGCCGGTGGTCGGAGAAGGGCGGACGCAGCTGGCCTTGGGGACAGCGTGTGCACAGGCCTGTGTTCGTGCATGCCTGTGTGTCTGTTGTGTGGTGTACATATGGGTGTTTAGTGCATTGGGGTGTGTGTGTGTGTGTGTGTGTGTGTGAGACCGCCGACTTGTTGACAGCAACAGAGCCTCTCCCTCCCACTTCTCAACCCCGGCTGCCCTCTCCAGTCACGGGGCTTGTGCAGGGCTGGGGGATGGGCAGCACAGGCTGGGGAGGGGGCAAGGCCCGGCCTGGGGTGCCCTGCCCTTAGCACCGAGCTGTTCTCCACGCCACCGCCCCTCCGCCAACCTGGCTCAGCTCTTGGTCCCTCATGGCTCCTTCTAACCCAGCAGGGAGACACTTGCAAAAGGGCGCCGGACCTCCCGGGAGCCCGTGGCTGGGCATCTCCTGGACCCCCTGATGTTTGTTACTTGGATGTCCCAAATGCAGCAGATGCTGGTAGGGCTGATCCAGGTAAATGGGTCCAGCAGCATCTGTCACCCAGAGGCCTCCTCGTCCCGCATCTGGGGCCCAGCAGGCAGAGGCTGGGCCAGGGTGGCCCTGGGTGGGGGGCTGCAGGAGTGGTGGTTGAGCACCGTCATGTGGGAGGTAACAGTGGCTGGGGCTCCGAGGTGGGAGGAGCATCATCTAGCAGGCCCCTAGGGAGAGCGCCTGACTGGAGGTCTCTGCCTTGACCAGTGAGGACCGTCTGGCTTCTTCCATACCAGCGGCTCCAGAGCAGGGCCAGTGAGCCCCGGGTGGAAAGCCGGCCGCCCCAAGGTGGGTGCATGTGGTGAATCCACGGCAGGCGCAAGGAGGACTGGAGGGGACAGCGCACTCTCCAGCTGTGATCGCTTTTAACCAACGTGATCTCCTGTACCAGTGCTCCTGGTCTTGGCACAGACGTGTCATGAGTCCTGGGGACCGGTGGAAGAGATGTTCAGGATACATGGAAGCCCTTTGCCTTTCTTAGCTCATGGACTGAGAGACAAAGCTTTACGATGGTGCCACAAAGAATCGGTATCGATTTAGCTGGAACTTTCCAGTAACTGGTATATAAGTGTCTGGCCTTTTCCTTGGCTGCGAACTCAGGGCTCTGTCTCCTCGAAGCCCCTGGGTTTTGAGGCCCCTTGTCCTTTGTGGTTCCCCCCAAAACTGTGGAGTTGCAGTCTGGGCTGAATGAAGGAAGACAGGTCTTAGCATTCCCTGTTCTCCCACACCCCATCTGTCAAGGGATGTGCTGTGTGTTGGAGGGCTGGAGGCTGTGAAAGAGGAGGTTTACTCGGAACTGGGTCCCTCGGGGTTGGGTGGATTTCAGGCCGCTGGCCGACGGTCCCTGGGCTGGCTCCGGTTCTCACCCTCTCCCCCGTCCTCAGCTGGGGACTGGATCTGGTGTGCCCCAGAGAGGAATGGGGGTGGGGACAGAAGTTGCTTTTACTGTTTTCTGGGCAGGAAGAGTTGAGAAAGCATCTAGACAGAGTCCTGTTCTATGATCTGAAAAAGTGGGCCCAGTGTTCCCACCCAACGTTTCTCGACATTTTCCAGGTACGCACCTGTCTGCACCCTCCCAGCCTGCCACACGGGGTCGTTGGCCCCTTCCTGAGCACCTGGCCTGGTGAGGGGGGATGACTGACAGGTGCAGCAAGGTTGGGCGGCAGGGTGGAGGGCGGGCTCCGGGCATTGAAGCATCAGAGTCTGAGGGGCCCCAGGGCAGGGCTGCTGGGCATATCCTCTGGGGAGGGGCCCCTTCCTGGAATGTCTCAACTCACAGTCTTGCTTGGGCCTCAGGTAGGACCTGCACTGGGATCGCTATCTGAGGACGCCTTAGAGAGAGGGTGGAGCCCTATTGGGGTAAAGGATGTTCGGCCCAGGAGCAGGAGAGGCCACCAGCGTGTGTGGTGATGGTGAAGGGAGGGACATGGTGGAGGGTTCAAGGGAGAGGCCTGGCAAGATGGGGGGGGGTGGAAGGGGTAGTGAGGGCCCAGTGGGAGGAGTCTGCTCTGTGCCACCTGCAGAGTGGCACAGGTGTTGGGGCAGCCTGTGCATGCCAGCCCTTCCTGCAAGAACAGTGTCAGTCACGTTGAGGGGGGACACAGTCTCCTGGGGTCCACTGGCTGTGTGACAGGTTCCTGGGTCCCCCTGAGAGCCCACTTGCTTTGACTGACAGCTGCTGGAAGAAAGCATGAATGCAGTACACCCCATGGGACTACCTATCAGTAGCCAGGTGCAAGGGATGGTTCTGGAAAAATTTTCAGACTTTCTGAAAAGGTAAGTGAAAAGGTGGTCCTTGCTCAGAGAAGAAGGCATGGGAGGCTGGGTCCACAGAACCCCAGTTCGAGTGCTGCCCCAGCCTCTGACCACTGAATGCCAGGTGCTTGGCCAGTTCCCAAAGCAGGGGAACGTTCAAGCATCAGCTTTGGGTGCTCCCAGTCTGGCTGGCTTCACTTCCCGCCGTGGCTCTAGAAATGTCCCATGGCGGCACTGTCTGACATGGGGCCTCTGGCCTCGTGTGGCCATCGAGCTAGTTCCATGGAGACACCACGGTTAAATTTTATTTAATTTTAATTAGTTGACCTTTATTTTTTATTATTATTATTATTTTTTTAAACAATTTTTTTTTAGAGATTTTATTTATTTATTTGACAGGCAGAGATCACAAGTAGGCAGACAGGCAGGCAGAGAGAGAGGAAGGGAAGCAGGCTCCCCGCTGAGCAGAGAGCCCAATGCGGGGCTTGATCCCAGGACCCTGAGACATGACCTGAGCCGAAGGCAGAGGCCTAAACCACTGAGCCACCCAGGCGCCCCAATTAGTTGACCTTTAAACACCACACTGGGCTGTGGCTCCCATACTGGGCAGCAGGACTAGGATTAGGGGGAAGCGCAGGAGGGGAGTCATGAATGTACAGGGTTGAATTCTGTCCTTATTTAAAATTTGGTGGTTTGCTCATGATGGATGCTTTGGACTGATTTTGAATTTTTAAAAATATTTCATTCAAATATTATCTCGGTTACGGATCCTGGCCAGGGACCCAGTGGATGACCAGCCTCCCTGTTTCCTCTGCTTTTCACCATCAGACCCCTGCACCACACACCCGGCTCTGCCCTGGCCTCAGGGTTTGGGTGGGGACCATGCCTCTTTCCTGCCGGGCTGGGGCTGGGGGGGTCCGTGTTGTGGGCTCCCCATCTCAGACTGAGCACTGTGTAGACCACATCTCGAGGCGTCTCTCTCTGGGGCCTTCAGAGAAGCTGTGTTCACCTACGATGGGCTCCATTACAGGCGGACATGAAGCAGGTTACTTAAGAGAGACCAAACTGGATTTTTCAGTAAATCCAGCCAGGTTTTAAATGTTTAAGAAAATGTGGCCAGTGGCCAGGTTGATCTGTGTTATTGGGACTCAGACAAGTGAGGGTGCCCTTTTTTTCCTGTCTTTGGGGAGGAGTGTGCTGTCCCTGATCCTCTCCCTGTTCTCTGTTGTAAGGGAGCTTCAGAGGCCCATCCCAGGCCTGGGGGTGCCAGCCTCCCCTTCCTGAGAGCTTAGCACCCCCAGGCCTCACCCCGACTTTCTGGGTGGAGGGCCAGCCTGGCTCCGGGAGCACTGCCTCCCCTCCTTCCCCTTCCTTCACTGCGGGGGTGGGGGCGGGCGCAGCTCTCAAATACAGCATTCGCGGCAGTTCCCACGTCCACAGGGAAAAACCACTCCCGTCTTGTTCTGGAAGCATCTACCACTAACGGTCACCGAGAGCATTAAATGAAAAGGTCCTTAGGAAGCATCTGGCTGCAGGGTCTGACAGCTGGGGTGTGGTCACCCACATGTGTGATTCTGCTAGGGAGGCAGCAGTGAAATGGGGAGGGAGCAAGTCCTCGGGGCCGGGCTGGGGGCAGGGACTCATCTCCATTCGCCACTGCAGCTACCAGAAGAAGGCTATCGGCTTCATCCAGCAGAACGCGGTTGCTGGGGCCTTCCCAGAGGTGCACGTGCTGGCAAACTGCAGCATCCTCAGGTGCGTGCGGGTGCGGCCCGCGTGTGGGCGGGGCTAGTGGGCGTGTCGGGGTGTGGCCGGTGTGGGCGTTGTCAGTGGCTGTGTTGGAGGGCGGAGAGCGGGTGTGGGCGGGGCTGGTGGGCGTGGCCGGGTGTGGCTGGGCGTGGGCGGCGGCAGTGGGAGCCGGCCCGCCAGGGCCCCGCCAGGGCGCAGGTCTGCGTGGACCACCTGTGAGAAGCGGGCTAACACCCCCGTGTGCGTATGGGAACGCCAGCTGTCAGTGGCCCTGGTTGCCTCTGGCAAAGGAGTCTCCCACCGTACCTTCGGCATTTTAAGCCACGTAGATACAACAGTCTGTCAATATGGTCAGAGAAAACAGTGGATGGGGTGGACAGCAACAGCAGCAGAAATGAGGGGGCGTCCACGAGTGCGGGGAGGGGCACCGGTGTGGGTGATGTGCAGCCTGGGGCTGTGGCAGGCTCTGGGCCAGGCCCCATGGACCCCACTGGTTGCCCCACCAGGGAAACGTGGCAGGAGCTGACCCAGAAACGCGATCCGCTGGTGGACCTGGGCCCCTATGTGCAAGGGACCATCCATGACATTGAGGACCACAGCCGGGATCACCTCCTGCCTAGAGTCAGAGCCTTGTGCCAGGTGATGCCACCCTCTGTCCCCTGCTCCCCTGAGGGGTCTTTGCTGCTCTCAGAGAACCTAGGCAGGAGGCACCTGCCTGTGTCTCCCTGGACTTGTGCCCAGCCCAGCAGAGCCTTTGTTGGGGTGACAGGGCAAGGTGCTGGTCAGGCCTCTTGCCTTCCCCATGCCATTGGAGCAGAAGGTCAGGGCCAGCTTCCTGAGTGGCTTGAGGGAGGGGCCCTGTCCCTGTGGGTGGGCTGGGACACCCAGGGCTTGGGCTCTCTGCCCCTTCTGAGGCCGTTCCCTCCTCCCTGAGGGCAACTTCCTTTGTCCCCTCTTCTTTTCTCCACCTGTGAAACCGCTCTCCTGCCAGGTCAGCTGAGGCCTGACACCTTCTCCCTCTCTCCTGATCTGGTTCTGTACCCAGGGCAGGTGGAGTCCCTTCACTATGTCCCAGAGCCTCTGCCTGCCCATCTTTGTCTCCCCTGAGCTGTGGCTGCCACATACCCCAGAGAATGCAGTCCCTGAGGAAACCCAGGGGCTGGCCCCAGAGCTGACATCTTGAGAAGGCAAGGTGGTCTCCTAGGATGTGGAAATCATGGGAGGGCATTTCTCATTCAAACTGGAGGTTCAGGGCCCTGTCCTCATGGGGCTTCCTGGGTGGAAGATAGGAGGTGGTAGCGGGCAGGTCTCCATTCCTGCAACTCTGTGCAGTGATCCATTTTCCACTGTGCCACCGGCTCCTGAGACATCTGCCATTGGATTTTCCACAGAGATTTGAGTGCCTGGGAGGACCCAGAGAGGTCATGCCCTCCCAGGAATGCTGATGTGCTGCCTTGCCTCACCCTGGGCCATGGGAGACCTTACTAATCAATCCCAGCATTCTGTTCTGCTCTGGTCCATTTGGAACCATGGGGTCCTTCTCTACACAGAGCTCCAGGCAGCCACAGCTCATGGATTGGCCTTGGCACCCTGTTTTGTAGATGAGGCGGACGAGGCTGCGGAAGGGCACTGGTGGGCGGGGATGCCAGGGGACTTCTCGGGTCCCCTGGTTAAACACCGAGTGGGCTGGCCTTGCCCCCTTTGCCCATGCCCTCTGGTGTCCACTGAGAACCAAGCAGGCCCTTGTCCCATGTCTCAGGAGGCTAATCTGGAGGCAGAAGTATCATTGAGGTCCCGTGTGAGGCCTTGGTCCTGTGGGGACCAAGGGGAGAGACCTGGGAGGACTTGGGAGGGCACCAAGAAGGAGCTCAAGTCTGGGCCGCTCCCTGGAGTTGGCGGGGGGAGGGTGGACGGAGCTTTGGGACAGTGGATGAGCCACTGGCTCCCTCCGTGTGGGCCCTTCTGGTCCGGGACTGTGCGCCCAGTGAGGAGAGGCAGGGCGCGTAAGGCTGGAGAGACTAGACAAGGGTGTGAGAGAGCGGAGCCAGCCGGGTGCCTCGGGCCTCCATGACGTCAGACCCTCCTGTCCTCAGAGTCTGCTGAAGGACCACTTCGGGCAGAAGAACAAGGGTCTGGTTGGAGCTCTGCAGTTCCCATGGCAGGGCCTGGAGGGCTGCCCCACCATGCACTCCACTGCCACGTACGAGGTAGGAGGCCAACTTGTGGGGCGGGGTGGGCACTGACTTGCCAAGAAACCAGCTAGGGTTTCCATCCGAATGGTGGTGGGGACAGGCCCCTGCTGGGCCCGGGCGAGAGGCATTTGTTTGGCAGCCCACCAGCCCCATCCACGAGGACCAGCCAGACCAGGTCCTGGGACAGCTTTCCCTCAGGCCTCTCCATCTCTTTGTTCTTTTGGGGGAGCAGAGAACCATGCGACGTTTGCACATGGTGGTCTTTGGGGAGTATGTCTGCGCCCTGGCCACCTACCTTAGGACGCTGGAGCCCAGGAAGTGGGAGGGCCTGCAGGATCAGGTGCAGACAGACACCAGGGCTCTGCACAACATCTTCACCAAGTACCGGGTGAGCCACAGGCCCCTCAGGTGGGCCAGGGGCTGTGGGGCTTTGTTCTCCCTCTCCAGATCTTGTCTCTCCTGGCCCCCTGCCTGGGCTGGGTGTGCTCTCCTCACTCAAACCACGCTCAGGCCCGCCAGCACTGGGCCTTGAATCCCACACTTGAGGCTGGGGCCTCCTGCTTTCACCGCAAAGGCTGAGAGATGGGGTCGGGGAGGTCGCAAGCTAGGGGTAGGCAGCCCCCCCTCCCCTGTCCCCCAGCCCAAGAAAGCCTCTGGGGAGCTCAGGAGGTAACGTCAGCAGCACCGGAGAACCCTGACCAGCTGTGCCGGCCCTGGGCCTGAGGGGGTAGACCCAGGGTGTGGGCCTGCACAGGGATGAGGCAGGTGGGTCCTCCTAAGAGAGGAGGCTGGGAACACAGGGCCTGGGCTCACCCAGCACCGCTCCCTGCAGGACCTCAGCTTGGCCAACCCACAGGAGCCCATCATGGAGATCTTCCAGTCCACTGAGAACAAGAGCAGGGAGACCGTGGATGACTGGCTGGCCTCCTTCCGGGACAGATTCCCAGGTTATGTGAGGTATGAGGGAGAATAAGGGGTGGGGGTGGGTAGAGAGGGGGAGGGGAAGCCTGCAAAGGTGGGGTACTGCCGGGGCCCAGGTGGGGCAAGGCCACGCCAAAGGCACAAGTCCCTAGGTACGGAGGGTCAGTCTCTGCTAGGACTGCAAACCTTAGACTGGAGTCTCACAGCTCAGTGACCCCCCATTCCCACATAGGGAAACTGAGGCCAGAGAACAAGGGTCTGGGCAAGGACTTGCCCAGAGTTCCCAACAAAATGCTGTAGGCAGGGCAGGACTGTCACCCACCTGGGGGTCTTAGGGAGGTTGGTCTCCCTGCTGCCCCCCACTCCCAGGCTTCACTGGGCAGGACCCTCAGAGTGTTTCTGTCCTGACTTGTTCTCAGAATTCCCAGAGCTCCCTGCTAGGCTGCCTAGGGGCCCCCAGAGGGAAGGGTGGGTGGGGTCTTGGAGAATCTGCTAGTGTCCCAGTTGTCCTGGAAGACAGTACTCCAGACTTCATTTGTGCACACTCACAGGTGCACAGAGGCTGTCTCACCACTCCCAGCACACAGGACCAGCCGCGCAGCTCTATGGACTTGGAGGAGGAGATCAAGGTCAAGAGAAGGTCCTGCTGCTGCTGCTGCTGCTGCTATCCCCAGCTCAGACAAGGTGACCCAGGCTGCAAGGCTCCAGGGGAGGTGGCAGGAGAGGGTCCAGCCCTGGGCAGGGTGGGGAGCCTGGTCAAGGGGCAGCCGGAGCACGATCTACTTGTTTTCAGTAGAAACAGCCTCACCTTGTGGCCTAGGCCAGCAGTTCTCAGATATTTTCATCTCAGGACCCCTTTACTCTGAACAATTACTAAACTAAAGAACCATGGGTTATGTGATTATATGTATCACATTAGAAATTAAAACCAAGATGGGCACCTGGGTGGCTCAGTGGCTTAAGAATCTGCCTTCACCTCAGGTCATGATCCCAGGGTCCTGGGATTGAGCCCCACATCGGGCTCTCTGCTCGGCAGGGAGCCTGCTTCCTCCTCTCTGTCTGCCTGCCTCTCTGCCTACTTGTGATCTCTGTCTGTCAAATAAATAAATAAAATCTTGAAAAAAACTTTAAAAAACACTAATTTAGAAATATTAATTTTAAAATAATAATAAACCCATAACATGTTAACATGACAAATAATGATTTTTAAGAGAAAAAAATTAACTATTTGCTGAAATAATAACGAACTTAATATGGGTGTTATTGTTTCATACGTTTGCAAATGGCTTTGTCTGGCTTGGTAGGAGACAGGTAGATCCTCGTGTCTGCTGCTGTGTTCAATCTGTTGTGACAGACTCTGGCTGAAGCCTGTGGGGAAGGTCCAGCCATTCATAAACTAGTTCCTATTGGGGAAGGGGAGGGTACTGTCATGCCTCTTTTAGATATTTGTTATTCTTCTTTGATACCAGACCCAAACTGGACAGGTGGTAGTTGATTAAAGATTAGGACATGGATTCTGAAAGCAGCTGGATGAGTTTTATGAACTTTGCATGCTCTGTTGTAGTAAAATCCGTTGTGGCCCGTCTTGCACTTTGAATGGCTCTTCTACCTGTATGTGAATTCGTGACATCGAGTGTTTGTCACCTGGCAAACACCAGTCCACGGAGTGACACGGATCCAGGTGTTGGCACGTTTTATCATACCTTATCCAAAAAGCACCATTGTGGATGCTGCCATCAGTTTCATCAGAAGAGTTTGTAGCAGTTGGGAATCCCAGGCTCACAGTGGAAGACACAAGTTTTCCAGAATCCTGATTTTTGCTTTGAGGTCTCAAATTTTTATCATTGGCAACAAATACTGTCTGTTGTTTACTCTGAAGCAGCCAGCCCACATCCTCCATTCTCAAGAAAATGCCGTCAACAACTGAATAGTCTGTCCATTGGTTATTCTTTCAAGTAAAAGTGGTTTTCCAGGGGCACCTGGGGTGGCTCAGTAGGTGAAGCATCTGCCTTTGGCTCAGGTCATGATCCTGGGGCCCTGGGATTGAGCCCCGTGTCCAGCTACCTGCTCAGTGGGGAGTCTGATTCTCTCTCTACCCCTGCCCCTGCTCATGCTCTCTCTCTCTCTCAAATAAATAAAATCTTAAAAAAATAAAAATAAAAATAACCCAGGGGCACCTGGGTGGCTCAGTGGGTTCAACTTCTGCCTTCAGCTCGGGTCATGGTCTCAGGGTCCTGGGATTGAGCCCCACATCAGGCTCCCTGCTAAGCAGGGAGCCTGTTTCCCTTTCTCTCTCTGCCTGCCTCTCTGCCTACTTGTGATCTCTGTCAAATAAATAAATAAAATCTTAAAAAAAAAAACAAAAAAAACAACAAAAAAACCCAAACGGTGTTGTGTCAACTAAGTGGCTAGTTCAGCTTGTAACTCAAACAGTGGGTTGCACGTGTACTTTTGCTCAGGGCAGCCACTGCCTTTCACGGGGCAGTAGAAGGGCTAGTGGTGAACCGTGCATTTCTTCATGGAGAATATTAAACATTTGTGTACTCAGGGTTGAGATTTAATAAAAGTAACTCTTTTTATCCTTTTATCAACACATTTTATTATTTTTAAAAATAAAACAAATTTTATTTTTGTTTTTGTTTTTGTTTTTTTTTTTAAGATTTTATTTATTTATTTGATAGAGACAACAAGAGAGGAAACACAAGCAGCGGGAGGGGGAAAGGGAGAATCAGGCTTCCCGCTGAGTAGGGAGCCTGATGCGGGACTTGATTCCAGGACCCTGGGATCACGACCCAAGCCGAAGGCAGATGTCTAACTACTGAGCCACCCGGGTGCCCCTATCAGCACCTTTTAAAGTGAAACTGGATTTTTTTCCCTGTGAGTGCATGATGGTGAGGGGTACTAGAATTTGCTGTCCCTGCCTTGGCATGGGCCAAGGTTCCAGCAGCTTTATCCACTGTGACTTTTGGGCCATGGGTACAAATGTCTGTGCTGCGAGAAGGGTAAACAATGCTTTAGTATAATGGAAAGAGTTTTGACCTCACAGGTCCCCTGAAGGATCTCAGGACCCTAGGGTTCCATGGAACATATTTTGAGAACCACGGGTCTGGCTGCACTGGGCTCTTCCTCTGCCCACATGCCCGCTGGAGGTTGGCTCATCTGAAATTATTGAAGTTTGAGCATGTTTCCCCCCAGTAAAAATGACAAATTCATACAGTTCAAATAGATTATTTCCACATCTTTGCACGTCCTGTTCCACGTCCCTGGGGTCCCTTCCCATCTGTTGAAATTCTCCTCCTTCAAGATGTGGCTCCTAGACTCCCAAGTCTGATGCTCACTTTCTCCCCTGAAGTGCACATCACAGTCTCCCTTCGGCCAAGATCTGTCTCGTCTGATCATTGGCAAGTGTCCTGATGGCAGAGGACCAGCCATGTTTGTCTTTGTCCCCACGGGGTCTGGCATTGCCCTGACCACAATGGACAGAGGTGGAGGCGAGCTCTAGCTTCAGGGAGGGAGCCTTGGGCTGTGGAATTGGGTGGCTCTGATACCCACCCAGGATGAAGGTTCTGGGTGCCTACTTCACACATGGCGGCCTGATTTCCAGGAGGAAGCCAGTACTGTCAAGTCTGGACTCTTCTATCAGGAGGAGTCCCTGGGGCATTTATCCCAGAAACCCAGCCACCAAGAAAGGTCCAGCCCTGTGGGAGGCCCCGTGCCGCTGCTCCAGCCAGCAGCCCCCCCGGAGGACCCTGCCCTGAGCCCCAGGATTCCTGTAGCCCGGCTACCATCAGATGTAGCATTGGAATTAAAGGCCAACACAGCCTGTGGCTGTCTATACCCCTGGAGACTTACTGGGTGAGGAAGCCCTCTTGGTTGGTGTCAGAAGAGCCAAGAACAGAGGGACAGTCTTCCCGGAGTCACCTCGGTCGCCCACGCCTCCCTGGGGGGACGGACACTTGCTGCTGCTTCCAGGCTGCGGGAACTGGCCGCGGTGAACAGGCCTCCATTTCACAGCAGTCCGAAGTGGTCAAGTCGTTTGTCCTTTTCCTTCCTTTTGTCCTCCTGGACGTCATTCTCCTTTCTGGGGAATAAAAGAATAGCTCCTGTACATCTGTGTTTAAGACGGGCTGTGGCCCGGACCTCGTGGAAGGGTTCCCATGCCTGGTAGCCTCTCCCCGAGGCTTGGGCCCGGAGCTCCGCTGTATGGTGTAGTAGATGGCCAGTTTGTGTCTGTATTTCCTTTGTCCCTGGAGATGCTGAAGAGTTTTCAAATCTAAATTTCCAGGTGTAAGAGTCTTTTTGTGTTCAGATTTTGTTTTTAAGACCCAGTTTTATTACAGGGAATCAAACAGTGCTGCCCGTGTGGTCTCTGTTTCTTGGGAGTGGTTCAGCCTGTGGCCCTGATCGCCCCCCAGCCCGGGCCCCACACGCCTCGTCCACAGCCTGGTCCTTCCTTAGGGCTGACACACTTTCTGGCCTGGAGTCCAAAGGGAGGGCCTCACATGCCTCATATTTGTAGAAAGAAGTCGCTTGTTTGTCTGTTCCCTCCTTCTCTCTGTCCTCTGGCCTTCCCTCCATGTGCCGCACCTGCTGGAGAGAATGGCCAGGCCATCTCCTTCCTGAGCTTCTATCCCGGTGGGTCTCAGCCCCTTCTCTTCCTCTCTGACACCCCACAAGCACCGTTTGTTCTGACTGTGTCCCTGGGGTGGTTTCTGACCCAGCGGGGAGGACCATGGCTGGCAGGGATCAGAGCCGATGCCTGTGGGCTGCAGAGCCCCAGGGACAGCCCAGGGACCAGCCCCATCTTCCACCCCAGGGCTGGACCACAGGGAGAGACCTCTGGGCATGGGGCCAAGTGGGGAGGGTCCCCAGATGTGGATTCTCCATCCCAATCACATTATATAAGGAAGCAATCGAAAAACAAAACAAAAGAAAAAACTCGAGCCATACATTTCATTTAAAGACATCCCGGATGGAGGCTGGGCAGTTGCAAACACTGATCCTCTCCTAAGGGAAGTGCCTTCATTCTGGATGTCAAATTACTCCTACAGATAGTTTCCAAAGGACACTGAGCTCCATGCAAAAAAGAGAAAGCGTGCAAGGACAGAGGGGCCACGAGCGAGACCCAGCAGGGCTGGCAGACGGCCCGCGAAGCCCAGCTCCCAGTCACACTGTGTCCCCGACACGGACGGCTGAGCATTACCAACGGTGCCGGAGAAGTAAGACACGAGCTTAAAAATGTCCGCAGGGGCCGAGGCTGACTTCTGGCACTGGGACTGGCGAGGGGCCTTTGGGGCCTCTTGGGGAACAGAGTCACCAGACGGGTTCCTTAGCATCATGAAAAAACCCCGTTCTAACAGTTTCCCTTCCCTGAGCCTCCTGTGTGATGCCAAGTGTGTTCCTGGCTCTCTGTCTCATTCACAGCAGCCCACTGGGGTGGCCAAGCTTCCAGAAATGCTTTAGGACCAATCCTGGGCGCCCTCACCAGGACACTGGTCCCATGGCATCACGAGAGGGTGCTCCCACGTCAATGAATGCCTCTTACCCTCTGGACTCTCTGCCCCAGGGTCCCTTCCCAGCTGGCTCCCCCCAGTCCCTGGGGGTGGGCAGTACTTCCCAGACATGGCAGCTCCTTCCCCATATAACCTAGTCCCCTGGGAGCAGAGACTGTGTGTCCCCACTTGGGTGTGCCTGGTTCTGGCCCAGGTTGTTGGTCTGAAGGCATGAGGGCTGATGAGGTGGGGTGGGGGCAGACCCCCCAGGTGGGGGGAGGCTTCTCCCACTCCCAAGGCTGCCCTCAACAAGAGGTCAAGGAGAGTCTGCTGGTGAGCAGCCTGGTTCCCCTGGAACGTTCCACATTCAAATGCAAGGGCTCTGATGGGATGACCCTGGCTGCCGATGGGGGCACCCACTCAGCACCCACTCAGCGCTCAGCAGTACTTTGAATGGGTGCTAGATGTCAGGCTATGATCTGATCTCATGGGTGGCAGAGCTGAAAATGTGACAGGCCTCCTCTAGCCAAGACGGCGCTCTGACAGGAGCAGAGTGGCTTTCAGACACGGATGGCGATGTTGGGAGGGACGAGGCTGAGAATCTTCGAGACCACATTCCTGCGAGCCCTCTGAGCCAGCAGGAGTAAGGCTCCCCCTTCCCCTGAGAGTCTGCAGAGCCTTCCCCCGAGGCAGGTGTCTTGCGAGATGTCACTCTCCAGATGTCTCTCTCCAGCTCTGTCCTTGCCAGGCCTCAGGGGGTCCCAGCTGATAAACACGGTGGGTACTGAAGACAGAGGAGCAGGGGAATACAGTCTCTGTCTGAGGGATGAGGGTGGCTGGGGCTTGGTTCTTCACCAAAGCGCACCTGGCTGAGATCTGCTGTAGGGCTGAGAAGGGGCTAGGGTTGCTGCTGGAAACTTGCAGGGGAGGGGATGGAGGGGATGGGGATAAGAAGGGTAGACGTGAGCGAGTGGGCGTTGGTCTAGTTCTGTCTGGCGCTCCATTTGGTGTCGTGTTTCCTGAAGCTCTTACAGATGCATCAACATTTATGTTTGTTATGGTCTCTTGATGAATGGACCTCTTTGCTCTTTTTTATCTCTGATAATAATCCTTCCTCTGGGGGTGCCTGGGTGGTGCTATGGGTTAAGTGTCCGACTCTCGATTTCAGCTCAGTTCATGGTCTTAGATCGGGCCCCGTGTGGTGTGGGGCTCCATGCTCAGTCAGGAGACTGAGGAATTCTTTTCCCTCTGCCCCTCCCCACCACCCTTGAGCTCTCTCTCTCTGAAATGAAGAAAATCTTAAAAATAATAATCCTTTCTCTGAAATCTATTTTATCTGATGTTATTAGAGCCACATAATTTTTCTTTGATTGGACATGACATTTTTTCCATCCTCTTGATTTTTTTTTAAAGATTTTATTTATTTATTTGAGAGAGAGAGAGAGAGAGAGAGAGAGAGCATGAGAGGAGAGAGGTCAGTAGGAGAAGCAGCTCCCTGCTGAGTAGGGAGACTGATGTGGGACTCGAACCCAGGACTCCATGATCATGACCTGAGCCGAAGGCAGTTGCTTAACCAACTGAGCCACCCAGGTGCCCTCCATCCTCTTACTTTTTTTTTTTTTTTAATGGCACAAAAGGATTGACTCAAATTTTATTCTCTCTTCCATGAATTTCTTCTGTTACCTTTTTTTCTGGTGTAAAGCTTTAGGCGAAATCAGCCATAAACAAAACTATTTGCCAACAAACAGAATCAGGCTTCAATCATATACAGTTGTATATGATTATCAAGCTTTATAACTGATTCTTTTAGATCAGCTTACACATACCATATAAGGCCAATAAACATGCCAATATAAAAGTATAAGGAAATGGGTATTTTAAAAAGGATCACATTTTGAAGAACACCAAGAGAAACCACAAAAGATAGGGGGCTTACATTGCCAAAAGCAATTAAACAGAAATATATGAATCCCTCAATCATTTTCCTTTTTCTTTTTTCTTTTTTTGAAGGTAATGGAAATGTTTATTATTTTTATTTTGGTGATGATTTTATGGTTGTATACAATTATTAACACTAAATTGTACACTCTAAATATATGGAATCTATTGTATGTCAACACATCAATAAACTGATTTAAAGAAAAAAAGGTTGATGGTGATAGATGACTGCTATGACCCCTTTTCCTTATAGTATATATTTTTTAATTTTTAAATTTATTTTCAGCGTAACAGTATTGTTTTTACACCACACCCAGTGCCCCATGCAATCTGTGCCCTCTCCAATACCCACCACCTGGTTCCCCCAACCTCCCACCCCCGCCCCTTCAAAACCCTCAGATTGTTTTTCAGAGTCCATAGTCTCTCATGGTTCACCTCCCCTTCCAATTTCCCTCAACTCCCTTCTCCTCTCCATCTCCCCTTGTCCTCCATGCTATCTGTTATGCTCCACAAATAAGTGAAACCATATGATAACTGACTCTCTCTGCTTGACTTATTTCACTCAGCATAATCTCTTCCAGTCCCGTCCATGTTGATACAAAAGTTGGGTATTCATCCTTTCTGATGGGGGCAAAATACTCCATAGTGTATATGGACCACATCTTCCTTATCCATTCATCCGTTGAAGGGCATCTTGGTTCTTTCCACAGTTTGGTGACCGTGGCCATTGCTGCTATAAACATTGGGGTACAGGTGGCCCTTCTTTTCACTACATCTGTATCTTTGGGGTAAATACCCAGTAGTGCAATGGCAGGGTCATAGGGAAGCTCTATTTTTAATTTCTTGAGGAATCTCCACACTGTTCTCCAAAGTGGTTGCACCAACTTGCATTCCCACCAACAGTGTAAGAGGGTTCCCCTTTCTCCACATCCTCTCCAACACATGTTGTTTACTGTCTTGTTAATTTTGGCCATTCTAACTGGTGTAAGGTGGTATCTCAATGTGGTTTTGATTTGAATCTCCCTGATGGCTAGTGATGATGAACATTTTTTCATGTGTCTGATAGCCATTTGTATGTCTTCATTGGAGAAGTGTCTGTTCATATCTTCTGCCCATTTTTTGATATGATTATCTGTTTTGTGTGTGTTGAGTTTGAGGAGTTCTTTATAGATCCTGGATGTCAACCTTTTGTCTGCACTGTCATTTGCAAATATCTTTTCCCATTCCGTGGGTTGCCTCTTTGGTTTTTTTTGATTGTTTCCTTTGCTGTGCAGATTTTTTGATCTTGATGAAGTCCCAAAAGTTCATCTTCGCTTTTGTTTCCTTTGTCTTTGGAGACATATCTTGAAAGAAGTTGCTGTGGCTGATATCGAAGAGGTTACTGTTAAGCTATTTTGTCTTCATAATTAAAGCAGGTTTCTTACAGGGAGCGTACAGCTGGATCTTTTAAAAAATTTTTTTTAACTTTTACTAAATCTAATAATTTCTGCTATTTCATAGGGGAGTTTAGACCATTTCCCCTTATGTGAGTATGTCCTTTTCTCCTCTTCCATCTGCGTCATTCATTGTTCTGCTTTAACAGGTTGTCTGTTCTTATCCTAATGGGTTCCATTTTCTTATTTGTTGATTGCTAGATACTGGGAAATCAGATGATATGAAGTTTACGTTTTTGGCCCTAGATATATTTTTTAAAGATTTTATTTATTTATTTGTCAGAGACAGAGGGCAGAAGCAGGCAGAGGGAGAGAGAGAAGCAGGCTCCCCACCAAGCAAGGAGCCCAATGCTGGACTTGATCCCAGGAGCCCGGGATCATGACCTGAGCTGAAGGCTGAGGCTTAACCAACTGAGCCACCCAGGCATCCCAGCCCTGGGTATTTTTATATTCTGTAAATATTCTTGTACTTTGCTCTGGGATGCAGTTCAGTTACTTGGTGGGGTCCAACAGCATTTGGTCTACAGTTAGTTTTACCCGTGCACCTACTCCTAGGACAGGACACAGAAGGCAGCGTGCGTCCACCAAGCCATGGCCAAGAACGCTCAGCAGCGCTCACTCCGGACAACCTAACAGCCAGCCCCAGCGCGGTGGACAGAAGTCGGCCACTCTCGCACACGGGAACGTGATCCCGCAAACAGAAGGAAGGAGCCACACCCGCCCGGCCGCACATTCTGGGACAACCCAGCACGGAGGGTCATGCCGTAGGCGTCCCTGTGGACGACGGCTGGCGACAGGTGACAGTTCCGCTGTGAAGAAACCGAGCTGCTTCCCTGTGGGGACGACAGGGGAGGAGAGACGACGGGGCTTCTGGGGTAGCGACTCAGGGAGGCTCACGCCATGCCCATGTTCGCGGCTGCCCACCCACGATCTGCTCTGGTTCTACAAGTACGACACCCTTGACTTCAGAATTTCACTCACACGAGCTCGCAGACAGGCCCGTGTAGAAACTGCCCATCCCCGGAGGCCGTCAGGGGCAAGGGTCTGACCCTGATCTGGCTTGGACATCTGCTTTGACCCTGGTCGCCCGTGGCACCGCCGAGGGGCAGCGACCCCCCCGAGTGCGCGCTGCTGGCCACGGGGAAGTGACGGCAAAGACACCGCAGCGCCTGGGCTTCTCGGGCTGAAAATGCCCCCCAGCCCTGCCTTCCCTCCCTGGGCTCAGCTGCCCCCTCAACACCCAACAATCCACCCGGCTCTGCTCCCGGAGCCAATGGCTGGCAAACAAGCCCTCCTCATCCCCAGCCTCCGCACCCCACCCCGTCCTCACTTAGCCATCGTCCTGCCAGGCACGGGACACTGACATGTCCTTCCTGCGCTCTGCCCACGGGGAGGAGAAGCGCGCAGAGAGACGTGCCCTCGATCTCCGCCAAGAGGAGACAAGGGTCAAGGACAGTCTGGCACATTCAGGGCATCAGCAGCCCCAAAGGAGTCAGCGGAGCCACCTGTCTGGGGCCCGGGTGGCCCCAATCAGGGGTTTGGCCAAGGCAGCCATTCCTAACAGGAAGCGGTTCTTCTCAACTGTGGCCACAGCAAAACGCTCCTTGGAAACCACTAGATGCAGAATCCGTCAAATGACGTCAGAGGACTCACACCATCAAGGACAGTGAACTCAGTTCTGCAAGTACACTGTAGATGACCCCCGCCGACTCGGGGCGCGGCCACGGACCTCAAAACCACAGGGGGAGGGGGCCGGTTCTCATTTCCAGGCTTTCCGGGCAATTCCAATGCACCAAAGCTCTAGATCGCCCCCCAGCTGGGAGCGGCTTCTGAGGGGAAACCATCTGTCCCAAGTAAAACACAGGGTCCCTTACCAAGGTCATTTCCGACACATACCTGGACGCAGACCAGAGGAGCAAGGGAGCCTTTGGTTAGGATCTGTTGTCCCGGAGGGAGGGAGGGATTCTGGTGTCCCCGGTGCCCTTTGGTTCGGCGGAGACGTCTGCTCTCTCCCACCATCAGGACAAGGTTTGCCAGGACAGAGCTGGGGTCCCCAGCCCGTGGGGGACCGGAGCCCCCACACTGAGTGTGCCAGGGAAGCCGGGCACCTGCATCTGTGGGAGCCAGTCCTGAGGCAGCACCGGGGCCGCGGGGAGAGCACGAGCCCTCTCAGGGGAGGAGCGAGCCCTCCCTGGCAGCCCGCCCTTGCTGTGGGGGCTGGGAGGCCCGATGAGCTTTAACTAGAACCTCCTGGGCCTTTCCTCCACCTGGAACCTGCCGAGCAGGTGAGCTGACTTTCCAGCGCCCGTCATTCCCCTCATCGTGAAAGTGTCCTCGCCGAGGAGACCTACCGGCCAGGCTGTGGGGAGACCCCAGCCCGCTGCTTGCCCTCCATGCGGCTGGCACCCCGGTGGACCTCCATTCTGGCCACACGTGAGAGTCCCCCGGGCGGGTCTGGAACCAGTGGCTTCTGTCCACTTGGGCCTGAGCCGATTCCCCCGGGGATTTCTGTGGCTGAGGACGCATGAGCCTCCTGGAGGATGGTCACTCGGGGTGAGAACGAGCCGCCCTGCTCCACTCCGGTGGGCTACGGGCTGGGGGAAGCGCTGGCAGCTCTCCCTGGGGGGCCGCTGCTCCGGGCTTCCCCTTCCTCCGGGTCCGAGGAGCCAGCAGTCCCTGTCCCATCACACCCCAGGGGCAGGGCTCTCTCTGTGGACACTTTCCAAGTGGGCTGTTTCCTGCGGTGTGAGCCCAGTATTTCGGGGTTCAGCTACAGTGTCTGGGACAGTGTGATCCTGCACATGGGTGGTGTTCTTTCCCTGGGGGCTCGGCCCTGCAGGGGCCCACGCCTGGAAATGGGGGCCAGCCTGGTCCCTGGCGGGGCTGGAGCCGGGCCCTGCCCATGATGGGGGGTTCCTCCTGCCCCTCCTTCTCTGGCGTTTTGGCAGGGATGCCCCCTGGTCTCAGGGGCTCTCTCTGGAGAGAGAGCAGGTCAGACCTGCCTTTGAATGCTGTCCCACCTGTCCCTACCCTCCTCCTGCCTGCTCCCCGCTCCTCTGGGATGGGGTCACAAAGGGAAGGGGGCCCTCGCCCCAGAAAAGCCTTCCCTCAGGTCCCGCTGAGAAGACTTTATCAAGGGACAAATCCAGTGACAGATCATGATCCACATTGGAGAGGCTCCCACGAGGAGAGGGGGCCCCGGGGGGGTGTTCAGATGGAGGCAGGGACCAGGTGTCCCAGGGGAGGGGACTCCAGAGACTAGAGCCTCAATGTGAAGCTCCCTGGCAGGCCCCCTTCATCTGCCCTTGGGTTTGGGGTCCTTCCTGCAGGGATGGGGTGGACAGGCTTCAAGTGCCCTGCCCAGACAAGCCTGACCTTGAGCAAGGTCAGCCTGGTTCTAGCCTCACGAATGGATCCAGAATGGCCAAGCCATCCCTCCATTTCCTGGGAGCTTTCTTGCAGGGACCCGATCAGCTTCTGGGCCTCTCCTTGTTAGGTGGGGAAAGCCAGGGACCGACTGAGGGGCCCTGGGTGGGTGGGGTTTGGGCAGAGGCCAGGCAGTGAGGCTCAGAGCAGCACCAGCCGGCTCTCCCCGGCCTGTGGTAGGGTGGGAGAAAGAGCTGCATCGGAGGGGACTTGTCCTAAGATCTCTAGGCTCGGGGGAGAAAAAGTAGACACAGTGTCAGCCCAGCAGACCAGACAGAGAGACTGTCCTCTCCCAGGGCCCCAGCCCCCCTGCTGCAGAGATGGGCAGCGGACCCTGCAGGGTTTGGGCCCTTAGAGCCTGAGGCATTCTGGGCTGGGACCTGCTTGTCAAGGCCTGGAGGGGGTGACTGGGCAGGGACTCTTTCTGATGGCAGCCCGGGCCTGCAGACTCCCCAGGACCCCTGTTCTGGCCCCACAACCTGCAGGTAAGGAGGGAGCCACGTTCTTATCTGTGCAAGGCCACACTGGGACATGGGGTCCATGGGGTCGGGGTGCTGCCTGAGGCCCCACCTACAGCCCAGAGGGACGCCTGTTTCCAGGCACAGGGCACGAGGGGCTGTGGGGTGTGGGGACCTGGAAATTGACCTGCTGGCTGTGCCGGGACCCGGATGGACGCTCAGGGGACATGGTGGTGCATCCCCTTCCGAGAGCTGGCGGGAATACGAGCCGCTGGGCCAGGGAGAGAGGCACCAAGTAGGGAGGCCCAGACCCGGGTCTGCTCCGGGGCTGGCTGCACCTCTGCCCTGGAGCCCAGGTCCCCCCCATCGGTCCCCAGGGGTCCCCCACACCTCACCCGGCTCAGGGGCACAGGAAGCTTGGCAGCTTCCTGGGCAGCAGCGGCTGCAGAGGATGGGGCAGGGAGGGCGGGGTCCTGGGGCAGGTGGGGAGCGTCCCCTCCCCACTCCAGCTTTGACGTCTGGGAGTAATTGGAGCCCCAAAGCCAGGGTGGGCAGTCTGGTGGCATCTGCCTTCCACGCTGCGCTGCGTCTGTCCCAAGTGGGGCGCGTCCTCTGTGCTGAGTGCAGTGTAAAGGAAGGAGCGCTGGGAGGGGCTCCTGACCTTGTCCAGAAATGCACCCCTCGCTGGCGGTGACCCATCAGGAAGTCGTGCTGCAGGAAACACTCCTCCTTCCCGCCAGGCTCCCTGGAGGAAAGCAGCAGCTCTCTCCGTGTCTTATCTTAGAAGCCGAGGTCAAGGGAGATGGCCAAGTGGGGACACGTGTGGGGTGGGTCCAGGTCTGCTGCTGGAGCTACTGTCCACGGGGCGGCTTGTCCAGAGTGGGGGCGTGGTAAGCAGCAGACCCTGAAATCCACAGCAGTACCGGGACTCTGGCAACTTCAGGATTTTGAAAAACGCAGTATTTTTATTTAGTATCATATTTGTTCTCACCTCAGTCATCCATTTTTTTGTTTTAGTATTTTTATTTTATGCATTATTTTATTATTATATTTTTATTATTTATTATTTTATATATTAATTTATTATTTTATTAGTATTATTTTACATCTTTTCTCTATTAATCCCACTGCCTGAAAATTAGAGTTTTTGCGGGCTCCCCTTGTGGTGGCTTATTCCTCATCTGTTCAGTATCTTTTGACCGACCGTGAACTTGATCTGAGAGGACAACAGGAAGCCCCGGCTCGAGGTACACCCCTCCAGAGAAGCTGGCATTTCTTTGGGTGGCGTCCTTACACAACTACCCATCTGGGCCCGTTTAATACTTATTTTTCAGCTTGCTGTTTCCAGGATCTAAAGGGATGTTCACTTTAAACCCAAACCTTCCAGAGGACAGACCCTTGTAACAAAATTAGGGAAGACCCTTTCTTTTTGTCCTAGCAAGAGTACTGGGTAGGACAATTTCTTTCTCCTCTCCTTTTGTTGATGGTTGGAAAACTCTCAAAATCATTCATTCATAGAGGATATGGCCCTTCCGGGATGCACAGTTCATGTGGGGGTCCTAGGGCTGACTGGGAACTTTATACAGGTTCAAAGTCTTACCTCCCATCTCCATGACACCCCATAGCCTTGATGACCAAGACCGTGAATCGCCGCTGTGGCTCTCTGCCTGAGCGTCGGCTTGGACTTTGGTTTCCAGCAGCTTTTCTGTTCGGGGTTTTTCCTTTTTTCAACGTTGCAGATATGCAAGAAAGTGTTTGGTGACAGTTCATCCAGAATTTCTAGTCTTGAAAATCCTTGCCAGTCATCTGACCAACTTGAAGGACAGAAAGGGAGGGATCGCTGGGCTTTGCGATGACCCCATCCGCATTTGTCCACATGCACACCCTCCCCGGCAGAGACCACCCGCGTGTTGGCACTATTTCCAGCAGTTCTCAGAGGACCGTTGCTCGCCCCCCACCTGCACTCCCCCTACCCCAGGAGGTTTGCACAGTTGTTGTCTGCAGATGCCAACAGCAGGTGCTGCTTCCCCAGGAATGCTGGTCCTCCTCTGTGCTCAGAGGTACTGGGATCCCGGTTCCTCCCCCGGAGGTCAGAGATTCTCTTTGGTTTGGGGTTTAAGTCTTGGAGGGTCAAAAGCTCCGCAGCACTACAGGCTGTAAGAATGAGGCAGGCCAAGAGACTTGGGACAGGGGAGCACCGGGAATATGGTGTGAGGTTTGCTCCTGCAGTTCCCTGCCAGAAATCTCCGGGGCCGCGGCTCCCACTGGAGATGGACACGAATATACTGGTTTGCCTACCACTGGGCAGGTGAGTCCGAAGCGGGGATTGAGGGAAGGAAAGCCTGGAGCGCAGCCCTCTGAAGCCGCCTGCTCTGACCCAGACATCAGCTGTGGAAGGTAATCATTGTATTTACATGTTCGTGAGTCCCTGTGCCAGATTCCTCCCTTGTTGGGGTCTTGGGCAGGACCACTGGAGGTGGTGTTGACTGGGCCCTCTCACACCCTACCGTAAACCCGGGATTATTCTGTACTATGGCATACAGCCTTTTGCAGCCAGCCAGCCTCAACAACCAGTTAGCAAATCTAGTCCATTAGTACACTGAGGAAGTAACATACCAGGCCACATGAGGGTCTCATTCAGAAAGGCAAGCATTTAACCAGTCAACAAATATGGTCAGTTTGGCTAGGATGGCATCCTCCTGCTTCACAAAATTCAGGGTGCCACGCAAACTTACACAGTAAAAACCATGGCTCTCCTGGGGGAAAGTAGAGCTGCGACACAGCCCTCAAAATAGTTCATCAGTGACACGCTAAACACAGACAGGAACCTAAGGGTGGCTCACTTATGTACCTGAAATTGTTTTGAAAAATCCATTCAAGCCATAATAAATGTGGCCATTTGTCTAAAAGCCTGAAGCTTGCTTGCGCAAGGATACACGGGGAGGGGCGCGGCCTGTGGGGTGCTGCGCGGTGGGGGGGCAGGGAGTGCCTGACCCACACGGCATGGTGCGCTCACAGCACGGAGGTCTTCAGGCGCGGGGACGTGTGTGTGGGCATCGGGTACCCTACACACCTCAGTCCCGCTGGGGCACTTTTCTGTTTACCTTGCCAATAAAATCACACAAAATGCAACATGTACACTCTGTTCAAATCGTCCCGTTATTCTTCAGTCGCGCTGGAAAAAATTCACATTTCCGAACAGAGCGTCGCAGCAGAGTGGTAGTCTCGGGTCAGCGGCGAGCCATAGCCTGTCTCTGCCCTCATGGGAGTGACACTGTAAGGAGGGAAACGAGAAGCCAACAATTGCACACAGCACGCTAGGAGCCCCTCCACTCGCGTGTCGCAAGCGAACCCCAGAGGATGGTATCAGGTGGGGACTTTGGAGTGATCAGGCGAACGGCGCCCGTATAAAACAGACTCTAGAGGGCTCCCGTGCCCCTCTTGCCTGATGAGGACAGTCGTCTGTGCACCAGCAAGCAGGTCCTCACCAAACACTGACTCTGCCAGCGCCTCGACCTTGGACTTCGCAGCCTCCAGAACAGAGAGAAACATGTTTCGTTTAAGCCCCCAAGGGGACTTAAGGGGACCAAGCAGGGCAGCAGGACAGTAGGGACGGATTTGCAGTGGGTGGTACTGGGGTCACTTCCTAGAGCTGATTTAACAGAGTCCCAGAGGGGGTTGGGGGGTGTTAACCGGGAATCGGCTGTGTCCCAGTTCTGGAGGCCAGAGGTCCTAGATCAAGGTGTCAGCAGGGGTGGGCCCTTCCCCGGCTGTGAGGGAGGACCTGACCCAGGCCCCTCGCTCGCCCTTGGCTTCAGTGGGCTGCCCACATCTTCGGCATTCTCTGACTTGTGGAAACACCAGTTCCCCTTCGCGTGGCATTCTCCCCGTGTATCTGTGTCCAAACTACCCCCTTCAAAAAGAAAAAGGATTTTATTTATTTATTTATTTGGAGAGCCTGAATGGGGGAGGGGCAGAGGGAGACGGAGAATCTTCAGCAGACTCCCCGCAGGGCTCCATCCCATGACCCCGAGATTATGACCCCCCAAATTACCCCTTTTATGAGGACAGTAGATATATTGAATTAGGGGCTACCCTCCGCCAGTGGAACCCCATCCTAACCGATTACATCTGCAATAACCTTATTTCCAGATAAGGTCACATTCTGAGGTACAGAGGGCTAGAACTTCAACAAATGAATGCAGTTCCACCTTTCACAGCTGGTAAGGAAAGACACCTTTAAGCAAGTGACATTTGAGCAAAACCCCTTGGTAAAATGAGGGAGTGAGCCACGCAGACATCGGAGGGAACAGCATTCCAAGAGGAGGGAACAGCAAACGTGAAGGTTGTGTGATGAGATGCGGACTAGCACGCTGAAGGAAGAGGCAGGATCACTGTGTCCAGAGGCATCGGGGAGAAGAGGGGTGAGAGATGAAGTGAGAAACAGAATGACTCATCAACGGGAAATCCATCAACTACGAGCCATAGAATTAACCGAATAAAAGGGGGAAAATTGATAAATTCAATGGAGACCAAAAAAAAAAAAAAATCCCAGCAGACATCTCCAATACAAATTCTAAGGTTTAAATAGACAAAAATTTCCTCTTACGGTGAAGGATACACATCATATGAGTGGCGTGTGGTAAAGGCATTTCCGTTAAGCAGAAATGCAGAGGGATAGCAGCTGTCACCTTCGTGGGTCGACATGGATGTTTCTGGAGTCCAGCTGAAGCGCTAAGTAAAGGAAACAAGCAGTGTGCTCATCATTGTTTGCAGATAATGTGCTCCAAGGTCACTCCCTTCCAAAGGAGGCATTTTCAAACTATGAGACGGGAGTCAGCCATCATTTACTCCTTCTTCTCGCATGTTCTGGGTCTATCTGCTTGCTGTCATCATGGCTACGCAAGCCAGCTGGCCTCACAGGTAGAGCCTGGCCGGTTAGGATACGGCATGGGTGGAAGGGGGAGCATTTGTTCCCGTGGTGGGGGTGGGGGAGCCGACTTTTGTTAATGGCTTTAAAAGCCCCCGGAAATACTAATGATAGGCTCAAATTAGCCAACTCTCAATTTAAGATACTCTATGGCAGTCTGACACTTCCAGGGGACACTGGAGCCCCCCGTCTCCTGCAGGCACAAGGCACAGGGCACTGATGATGAAAACCAGGCCAGATTTCCCACAACTCATAATGTTGTTGATACTTCTCTCTTCAGTCACGTTTAATCAACTCTTTAGCCTATCAATGTTTTGTGTTAATTAAAACAGTTAATGATCATATTTTCTATTTCTAGAAGTTTTTTTTTTTTCTTTTGGAGAAGCTCTTTCAAATTACTTGCCCATACTTTACAGTCTCTTGTTCCTTGCTCCAAATTTTAAGCTTCCTTTTTATTTCCTTAAATACGTGAAACATAATTATCTCATTATGTGTCTGAGAATGCCAGAGTCTGCAGTTTTCTGGACATGGTTTTATGTCTGTGCTTCCAACAGCTCTCAGAGTGGGTTTTTCCCTGTTGTGTTTTGCAACTTTTCAGCAGTGAGTTGCCTCTTTTCCCTCAAAAGCTATCTGGGGGACGTTGTTGAAACCTGGCTGGAACTTTCATCCCTTCCGTGAATACTCACAGTTAACCTTTTTAAAAAGACATTTTTACTCTTGTTACTTTGCAGTCGGAGAATGTCTCATGAGACGTCTCTAGATATCAGGTTGTCTGTTGTATCGCATGTATGATTCATATTATAGGTTAAGGATGCTCTCTTCCCTGTTTAGGGAAAAGCGTGTTCTGTGATCACAGACACCAGTGTGGAGAACATATCCTGTTGGTGTTTAAACTTCAAGCTTAGCCAGCATTGGGGCCGTGTCTCCCTCCAGGGCTGCACCAGAATGACAGCTCACTGGCACCCTGACACGGGGGAAGGGCAAGTGTAGAGACCGCCAGGTTCAGCCCAGGCCTGCGGGTCCCCCTGAAGTCCTAAGGCATCAGCTTGGGCATGAGGCTTAAGGTGGGGAGAGATCCCAAGACTTTCTACCTAGGCCCCACTGTCCCACACCCAGCCTTGCTCCTCTGAAATCAAGAAAGATCGAGAAGCTTGTGTAGAGTAGAAGCCTGAGAGGGAGTGGCAGCAGGTGGGGTCCCACCTGGGGGACCTCTGTGACCAGGGGGTGTCCCCAAAGCCCTGTGGCCAGGGGCTTCGTGGGTTTTCGCTTGCTGTTGGGTGGAGGGTGCACACTTTCATTTTCAGAAGTGACCAGTTTCGGAGGATGCCTTATGTGGTCGCTCTACTTTCCGGTCAGCAGGGCAGGATGCGAAGCCAGGGAAGGTTGGAGTCGTGGAGTACAATGTGACTGACGTTTTACAAAGTTCATTGGGGTGCTGCTCCACGACAAAGGGGTCTGGAGGGGCCAGAGCAAAGGCAGGGGCTCGAGGAACTCCAGGCACAGGGAGGGGTCAAGGAGTCACTTGGGGCCCTCTCTCCGAAGCTCCCTGACAAGTCACCCCTTCTCTCGGGTCCGCCGAGTGCGGAGAGGGGCCCCAGCTGCGCAGACCGGCCGGGCCGGACCTAAAACGAGGCCAGTCTGGCTTCCGGCCACGAGGCTGGCTCCGGAATGGAGGAGAAATCCCTACATTTCCCGGGTAGACATGGAAGGGATCAGGTTACCTTCTAGTCTCGCGGACAGAAGGAGCCATTCGGGGAAAGGGGGCGCAGAGGGGCAGGGACGGTCGGAGGGCCCCGGCGGTGGTGCAGTGGGGTAGGGGAGAGAGGCCGAGCAGGGCCTGGCAGCGGGGGACCTGGCAGCGGGGGACCCGCCCGGAGCGAGGTCCGGGGAAAGGAAGGGGAGGCCTGGGACGTAGAGCTGGTGGGGAGGGCGGCGCCAGCTCTCGGGGCCGGAGGCGGGGCGGACCCCGGGGTGCAGAGCCGGGCGGAGAGGCCCGCGGCGCCCACACTCCCGGGGCCCGCGTCCTGGCTGCGGGGCGCTCTCCCCCGACCCGGCGGCGGCGGGGCTCCGCGCCAGCCCGGACGCCCACCCCTGCCCGGCGCCGGGGAGCGGGCGCCCGCCCTCCGGCCCCCTCCGCGTCGCCGCGTCGCCGCCCTCCCCTGTCCCCCCGTGCCGGCCCCTCCCGCCCCTCCCCCTCCTCCCGCCCCTCCCCCCTCTCCCCTCCCCGCGGCCCCCGCCTGCGCGCGCCATTCCTCGCGGTCCTCCGGCCGAGCGTCCCGCCTGCCGCGTCTCGGCCATGGCGGGCCCGGGGCCGCGCCCCGCCAAGGGCTACCGGGTGGTGCTGCTGGGGAGCGTGGCGGTGGGCAAGACGGCGCTGGCCACGCAGTTCGCCTGCGGCCGCTTCCCGGAGCAGTGCGAGCCGTCGGTGGAGGAGCTCTTCAGCAAGGTGATCGAGGTGAACGCGGCGCCCGCGCTGCTGGAGATCGTGGACACCGTGGGCGCCGAGCACCTGGTCACCCTCAAGGACCTGTACATCAAGAACAGCGACGGCTTCGTGGTGCTCTACAGCGTGTGCAGCGAGGCCTCGTTCGAGGCGGTGCGGCCGCTGCGGGAGCGCATGGGCCGGCTGCGGGGGCCCAAGGCCGTGCCGCTCGTGCTCGTGGGCACCAAGGCCGACCTGGACGCCGAGCGCCAGGTGCTGACGGCGCGGGGCCGCGCGCTGGCCCGCGAGTGGCGCTGCCCGTTCCTGGAGGTCACGGCCAAGAGCAAACTCATGGTGGACCAGGTGTTCACGCAGGTGGTTCGCGAGATGGAGGCCCTGGCCCCGCCCGAGGCGGCGGCCCCGGCGCCCCCCAGCAATGCCCAGGATACGTGGCCGTCGGAGAGATTCATCGGCTGAGACCCACGGTTGCCTTCGAGGACGCCCAGCGCTTTTCTGATTCCCGAAGCTCAGCCCGCCTCCCCCGCTTAGGAAAGAAAGTTACGGCGAGGACCGGGGGTTACTCCGCGCAACCCCTACTGCGCCTCCGCCGTCTGCGAGCTCCGAGGGGCTGGGGAAGCTTTGCCGCTTTGCTGACCTCTTGGAGGAAGCCCCAGATCCAGATCTTCTTCCTGTGTGGAAAGCCGCCCTTCCCCTCCAGTGGGGTTTGTTGCGGGAGCCCCCCGCCCCCGCCCCGCCTTTTTGGACAACGAGGGCCGCGAACCCAAGACTCGGTGCGGCCCCTTCTGTGAGGTTTCCGTGTGTTTACCTCGGCCCTGCAGCCTGGGACGCAGCGGTCCTGTTTCCCCTCTGCGTGTTTCTAAATATAGGGATGACACGCGGCGGGCTTGAAGGGTGGTGCGCACCGGGGAGGGGAGAGGGAGCCGCTGGCTCGCCCAGGCCTTCCCTTCGGTAACTGACATCCCAGCGATGTTGCATCTGTCAATTGAGTGAAAATAAAGGGATCGGAAAAGGTGCTCGTTTTCAATATCGGTCTTTCTAGTACTGAGAGCTGCAGTTCCTACAGAGCTACGGTTTGCATGCACTGTCTCTGCTCCCCGGTTATGATCCGCCTCGCACGGTGGTAACCAGAGGGAAAATGGCCGCATCTGGCACGTATTTCTAGTTTCCAGAGGGTAGGCTGTCTCGTCTGATACCTGCATAGTTCACAGTGACCCAGGGACTGATGGAGGAACAGACCATGTAAGGATCTTTTTATAGAGTTTTCCCATAAACGAGACAAGAAACTTTTCTTGCACTAGTTTAAAAGTGCCATTGTTTTATAACTTTAAGAATCTGTCTTTGATAGGAGTCTTGTGGGCCTATTTCCACAAATTAACGATTCTGCCTCACCCGCTACAACAAATCTTTCACATTTAGGAATCTAGCTGTACCACTTAAACATCTTCTAAAAGAAATAGCAAGAAAAACAAATCAAAGAAACAAGAACGCTCAAAACCATGCCAGTGACCTGAAAAAGTTCGTTTTGTTACAGGAACGTTAGGTATAAAGTGATGGTTATGCATGGCTCTGGGAATTCTATTGACATCATACATGATGTGTGAACAGAAGTGTGGATTTTTTGCAACATAAAAAGTATTTGTATTTTAGAACCTGACAGTGCCTGACAGCCAGTTCACCAGGGGAGAGGGCCAGCCTGGGTGTCCCCTGTCTTTTCTCTCTTCCTCTCTCCCTGGGACTTTGGGGCGGGGGGTGTTGGGCACTTATGTTTGAGCCCTTGAAGTCCAGCTAACCCACTCCCTCTTCTGACCCTCTGTGTTCTGGGGTCACTCCTGGCAGTGTTTCCTCACACCCCTTTCCAGAACCATCTCTAAGGGGACTTTTCAAACACAGGGAGGTGGGGAGGGGGCCTGTGGAGGTGTGTATGCGTTGGGGGAAAAGACCCTGCTGGCCTTAGCTATCTTTGTCCAAAGCTGCCCCTTCCTCTGCTGGAACAGAGGCAAAAAACCCAACACTGCTCCTGGACTGGGCGTTGAGCCGTGCAGAGAGAAAGCACACAGGGAGCAAATGGCGTCCTGTTTTCAGGCATGAAGCTGGGCCCCAAGGACGGCCAGCTGAGTGACCCCCCAGCCTGCCCGGCCTGTGTTTCTGACACCACCTGCCTGCTCTGAGGCCTCCTGGGAGGTCTTGTGTCCCTGGATTCCTGTGCCTCTGGACAATAGGTTCCATCCAGGAAAAAAATGTACAAGCAGACATTTCTTCTTTTAGATTCCTAGGGCCACCTCAGATCCTTCCAGTCAGACCCACGTTTCGGCTCAGGGCCCAGGGTGTTCGGCATGACAAATGATCAGGCCCACGTGATCAGCTCCTGTGACCTGAGGAATAGGTCTGAAGTAGTTTCTGGGTGTGTATGCGCACGTGTGCACACACACAGGTAAAATTTAAGACCTACACACTAGATTTTCATTCTCCTCCTACCTTTCTTACTTCTAACCTAAGTCTGCGGCGCGCACGCTGCCTGTGGTCCCTCTGGAGTGAAGAGCGGCCCAGATAATGCAAATGGCTTGACAAGGAGCAAATGTTCCCGGGGAGTGAGGCCCTGGCCCTGGGCAGCCGGTGTGCGAGCTCGCAGATGGTCTTACTGCCGCAAGCCATTCACAGTTGGGCCCCGGGGCCTGGGCCCTGTGCTTGCTCAGCATCCCAGGGAAGGGTAAACCGGTTCCCAAATGGTTGTAACAATCTCATACGCACACACTCTGGATGCTCCAAATGGTCCGCGGCCAAGTCTGTGCAGATGCCTGTCTTCCCTGTGTTGCGGTTTCCACGCGTGGCACTCAGAGTGCTGGTGACACTGTGAGCTCTGTCGGGGCTTTTATGGCATGGGATTCCCTCTTCAGTGTGATGCCTGCTCTTTTTGACAGCTTTTAAAATTGTGGGATCTGTCCTTTGCTTCCCAGTTCTCCGAGGTTTTGTTCCGTCGCCGTGTTGGACAGCCTCTGCGACGGGTCCCGGGAACCTCCCTTCTGGTCCTCCTGCCCTGCGGGGCTCCCTTCCCCAGAGGTTGGGCAGGACCCAGGGGCTGTCTTCTAGGGAATATAACAGGACCACAGCCGTGGGCTGTCACTTCTGAGATTAAATCTCGAACCACTGCCCCCTCCCCTCCCCGGTCTTGATCAGCCTTTCTCAGAGCCCGCGCTCTGTGGCAGGCCAGCGCCACGCAGGGACTGGCCTGGTGGAGACGGCCGTGTGGCGAGGAACGGAGGTCCTAGCCAGCACCCAGTGGGGGTCCGAGACTGGCCAACAGCTCCTGCTGGAGCTCGGGAGGAGACTCCTTTCCCAGCTGAGCCTTGGGATGAAGGCAGCCTACAGCCCACCCCTCTCTGCAGCCCGTGAGGGTCCCTGAGCAGAGGCCCCGGCTGAGCCTCCCCGAGTTGCCTGACGGACCTGCAGACGTTTATTGTTTTACCCCGGTAAGCTTCAAGGCGAGTCGTTCTGCAGCAACAGACACTACTAACAGCTCCAGGTACGCGGAGCAGGGGCCCGGTGAGCAAATACCCAGACAGGCCAGGGCGGCTTGGGACCAGATGGCGGGCAGAGCCAAGTGGCATTCGGGGGAGTGTCAGCGGAGCACGAACGCACCCTGGACAGGCCATCGGTGGGCGGCGGGGCTCGCAGGATCCCCCAGGGAGGGTGCCCAGGGAGGGAGAACGGCAGAACCGTGGCCACCTTGTCGCCCGCAGCAGCGTGGGGAGCAAATGGTGCGCCCACTGACACCCACGAGACTGCAGGTGGTTTGCAGGCTGCTGCCGGCCTCTTCCTGAGCCTGGAGCACAGTGGGAAAAGAGAGGCCAATTGAGAGATCTGGGAAACTAGAAGGAATCAGTACTTGGTCGTTTTGAGAATTCACAGTTTCTCCAAATGGCAAGAGACGCTGAAACTAAGAAATGACTTCCTCGGGAATGTCAGATCTGGGAGAAGTCGGCAAGTGAAGCCAAGTGCGACCGTCGAGGCCTCAGAAAGAGCAAAGGTGATCGCTCAGAGGGCCATTCAGTCATGTGATGGGGCCGTGACACAGAGTCATCCTCTGCTCCAGATTCTCTGCTCCAGAGACAGGGCCTCTTGGAAATCCCCACAGCACCCCTCAGCCGTCCCAGGAGCCCAGGCTAGAGCAGGACTCATCTCAAAGACCTCCGTGGGCAGGGCTTTCACCAACGGAGTGAACCCAATTCTCAAACAGATTTGTGGGTGTATCTTTTCTCTTATGGAGTTAACCCCAAATCACAGATCCACCAAGGTTTTGGGAAAAAATGTTTTCAACAAAAACAGCACCCACTTGGACTAAGAAAAGGACAGAGGCTTTCAAAGGGAAAAGAGACGCTGGTTTCCCCAACCTCCCACCCCGAACAATTCTACTGGAAGGAAGCAGGCTGAGAAGACTGCTTTGCTGCGAACATGTGCTTTCATTTAAAAAAGTGGGGTGGGGGGTTGCCTGGGTGATGCAGTCAGTTAAGCATCCGACTCTTGGTTTCAGCTCAGGTCATGATCTCAGGGGCCTGGGAACAAGCCCAGCACTGGGCTCTGTGCTCAGCGCAAAGTCTGCCTGAGATTCTCTCCTGCTCTCCTCTGCCCCTCCCGCTCGTTCTCGCTAAAATAAATAAATCTTAAAAAGGAGGGGGTGGATGGCTCAGAGGGCAAAATAAAGAGGTCAGACGACAGAGCCCAGAGCAATGGAGGATTATTTCCAGGACTTAAGACCTAACCAAAGGATTTCTTGGCCGGGTTTCAGAATTGCTATGGACCAGTGACTCCTTTGTGTCTCCCACTGCCCCCCTTTCTGACCAGGAGTGTCTAGACATGTTACCTTGTGTCAGTCCCACCACTGGACATAGCGGGGCACATGGCAGTGGGGAGGGAGCTAACTGGATCTGCAGACCCAGAGAAACTGTATTTGAGGACCCTGATCTTCGTCTGGACGAGGATGACGAAATGGCGAACTTCGAGATGATGAGACAGGGGAGACTACATTCCTCCATTTTGTATGTATATCCACAGTCCGTCATGGCGGTGGGGGAGTGAGTGATCCCAGCTCCGTCTCCCTCCGTCATGTTGCTGTCTAGCTAACTCCTGCCCCATAACAGGCAAGCGGGAAAGTATCCACGGCTGTGACAGTCACTGTCTGTCACTGGTCATGAGGCCATTGTTGATTTTTAAATTGTGATAAAATACACATAACACAAAGTTTACCATCTTAACTCTTTTTCAGGGTACCGTTCAGCGGTGTTTATGTACTTACATTATTGTATCACCCGCCCCAGAACTTTTTCTTGTCTTTTTTTTTCTTTTTTAGGATTTTAATTTATTTATTTGAGAAACAGTAGCAGAGGGAGAGAGAGAAGCAGGCTCCCAGGGAGCCCAGTGTGGGGCTCGATCCCAGGACTCTGAAGCTGAAGGCAGATGCTTAACTGACTGAGCCACACAGTGCCCCCCACCCCGAACTTTTTCATTTGCAAAGCTGAAACTCCATATGCATTAAACAATAACCCCCCCCCCCAGCTCTGGCACCCACCATTCCCCTTTCTGTCTCTCTGAACCCGACTACTCTAGGAACCTCACGCAAGTGGACTCATACAGTGTTTGTCTTTCTGTGACCGTCCTCAAGTTCCACCCCCGTTGGAGCACGTGACCAAATTTCCCTTCTTTTTAAGGATGACTATGTTCCGCTGTATGGATACACCATGTTAGGCTCCTCCATTGGCCTCTCAATGGGAACTGGCTTTCCTTCCATTTTCTGGCTATGGTGAGTAATGGTGCTCGGACATGGGTATGCGGCTGTCTCTGCAACACCCTACTTTGGACAGACACCCAGAACTGGAGCTCCTGGACCATATGCTAATTCTATTTTTAACTTTTTAAGAATCACCCTACAGTTTTCTGCAGTAGCACATTTCCACCAACACTGGCCGAGCACAAGCACTCTGATTTTTCCACATCCCCACCACCGCTGTAACCGTCTCTCTGTCTGTGTTTTCATAATAGCCATTCCAGTAGGTGAGAGGACGTCCCATTGTGCTGTTTGTTTCCGTAATGATGAATGACGTTGAGCCTCTTCTCACATGCTCATTGGCTGTTGGTATCCCTTCTCTGGAGAAATGCCTCTCCGAACTCGTTGTCCATTTTAAAACCAGGTGGGCTTTTTGTTGTTAAGTTTTAGAAGTCCTCTGTATATTCTGGATATTAACCTCTTAGCAGATCTATGATTTGCAAATATTGTTTCCCATTCTGTAGGCTGCCCTTTGCTAGATACACATTTGATACACAATGATATACAAAACTTTTTTGATCACGTGCTTGGACACGCACACAAAATCTTAACACTTTCATGAAGTCCGGTTATCCAGTTTTTCTTCTGTTGCCTGTGCCTTTGAAATCATATCTAAGTTATTGCCAAATCCGAAGTTGTAAATGTTTTGACGAAAACGTAGGTTGGGTCTGTTCTATCCCATGGACTGTGTCTGTCTGTAGGCCACTCCCTCACTATTTGTTATAGTTTTGAAACCAGGAAGTGTGTCTTCCAGCTTTGGTGGTTCTTTTTTTTAAGATTGCTTTTCGCTATTCAGGATCCCTTGAGATGCCATACATATTTTAGGATCAGTTTTTCTATTTCGGCAAAAAAAAAAATGACATAGAGATTTTGGTAGGAATTGTTCTGAATTTAATCGAAAGCTCCGGGTAGTACTGACATCTTTACGATCTCTATCCTGCCCATCCACGGATGTGGAATGTACTTCCACTGACGTCTTCTTCCCTTCAGCAGTGCTTGGTTTTCCTCACCGCACGGTCTTCCACCTCCTTGGTTAGGCTTAATCCCAGTATATTCTTCTTTTTGATGCTATTGTAAATGGGATTGTTTTCCTAATTTCCTTTTTGGATTGTTCATTGTTAGTGTATAGAAATGCAATTGATTTTTTTTTGCACTGATTTTGTATCTTGCAACATTATGAATTTATTACTACTAACAGGTTTTTTAAATAAAATATTTAAGGGGGCACCTGGGTGGCTCACTCATCAAACATCTGTGACTTCAGCTCAGGTCGTGATCTCAGGGTCCTGGGATCCAGCCCCTCATCGGGCTCTCTGCTCAGTGGGAAGCCTGCTTCTCCCTCTCCCACTCCCCCTTCTTGTGTTCCCTCTCTCCCTCTCTATCAAATAAATAAATGAAATCTTTAAAAACATGAAATATTTACAGTTTTCTGCATTTAAGATCATGTCATCTGAGAACAAAGATAATTTTATTTCTTCTTTTTCGATTAGAAGGTCATAATAATTATTATTATTTTTTGCTTGCCTAATTGCTCTGGCTAGGACCTCCTTTACTATCATGAACAGAAGTGGTGAAAGCTTGTTTCCTTACCTTCTTCCAGATCTTAGAGGAAAAGCTTTCTCTCATCATCGCGTATGATGTTCACTGCGGACTCCTCCTATATCCCTTCTGTTATGTTTAGTTTCCTTCTATTCGTAGTTCGTGGAGTGTTTTTATCATGGAAGGATATTGAAATTTGTCCAGTAACTATTTTTGGGTCAAGTGAGGTGGTCATGCAGGTTTTCCCCCTTCATCGTGTCAGTGTGCTGTGTTACATCAATGGATTTCTTTTTTTAAAATGGATTTTATTTATTTATTTGACGGAGAAAGACACACAGAGGGAGAGAGAAATGGAAGTACCAAGAGGTGCCACCAAGATCCCACTTCGTTCCTGGGAATAATAGTGAGAGGAGCTGGTCCCTCTCCCACCTGTTGACTCCCCAGTTCCTGTATTTGGGCTTTGGGAAAAACAGCACCATATAAATGAGTGACTGTGTTATGACTGTCATTTAGATAATGTCACAACCTGTGAGAGGCAGCGCCTTCCTCTCAGAGTGTCGTCTCCCACCTGGCGCTCACCTGAGTCCTCACCAGACCATCAGGTTTTTTCTCGGTCGCGTGTTCTGGAGGAGTCCATGTGTGTCGCTCATTGCTTTGTTTCTTTTGCTATAAAATTAATCTCTTTATCTGAGAAATGTTCCGTGGGATACCAGAAAGGTCCACAAGGCATACTGTAAATCTGCGGGCGGTAGAGTGGACAGAAGCGTTACAAGCAGGGAAAGCGAGTTCGTGTCCAGACTGAATGTCTGTGCCAGTGAGAACCGATGGCTGTTCCTTCCACGATGGAAGAGATCAAACATAATCCGTCTTCCACCAAGCTGCTCCCCCAGGAAATGGCACCATGTCAGGGGCTCCACATTCGTCTCTGCTCTTGGTGGGTTAGATTCCCAATGGTGATGATGTCCAGGTCAGACCTGGTGAGGCCAAGTCCAGGACACTGAGCCCGCACATAGCCTCCAGTCCTGCCCCCTTGGCCGCTCTGTACATGAGCCATTGCACAAGCATCTGGATGGCTGGCTGCTGTCCCAGAATGGACTGTCCCATCCAGCTGGTTCCCGAGAGCCTGCTCGGCAACAGATGCCTTTGGACAAGCATTCGCACGTGACAGAGGGTCTTCCCAGTCCATGTCTACCCAGAGAGGTCCCTCCTCATGTGCCCTCCCAGATCATATTGTTACCAACCTTGCAATGTGTTTTTTTCCTAAGGCTCTGGTGATCCAGCCAAACCATTAGCAACCACCCATGAATCAACACAGAGTCATACTTCTGGCCATCTTTCAGGCCAGGCAAGGTGGACAATGGCCAAACGTGGTGTTTGAAGTCATGACCACTGAGAGGATTTTCCTTCGTCTCCGTCCTTTCGGGCCACCACGTGAACGCTTGAGCCAACCAGTTCTGGACCATCTGTACATCAGGATCAAAGTTTTTCCTTCTCAAACAGCTGGTCATAAAGACCTCACTGTGAGGTCATAGGCTTGGATTGTGGGCGAGGACAAAATGCAGCTGGAGAAGGTGAGAGACCAGCTCCTCAGCACCATATGGACAGACTCTGTAGATACCCGGCACCAAAGATCTCACCGTGGTCACTCAGGGCCCCCCAGCCTCCCAGTCTGCGTATATGCCTACTCGCTGTCGCGGCCATGTGGGAGCTGGAGCCGGGCCTCACAGCGAGATCGTGGCATTCTCCTGCTGCACAGAAACAATCTCAGAGGACCCCAATGTCAGCGAGACAAGGCCGCTCTGTGACCGGGATGGATCAAGACACATGGAGGGCGGCTGGCGGCTCAGTGGGTTAAGCCTTTGCCTTCCGCTCAGGTCATGATCTCAGAGTCCTGAGATCGAGCCCCGCATCAGGCTCTCTGCTCAGCAGGGAGCCTGCTTCCTCCTCTCTCTCTGCCTGCCTCTCTGCCTACTTGTAATCTCTGTCAAGTAAATAAATAAGATCTTAAAAAAAAAACAAGACACACGGAGCCCTTGGGAATCATGTCTGAATATGGACAGAAATAGGAATAATTCCAAAACCACAGATATGACCAAACACGCCCCCTCTCGTGGTTTCTATGAGTGACCACTGCTTTTCACCAGTTACAGCTGACCCTTGTACAGCGTGAGGTTTGGGGGTGCGGTCACCCAGCCGTGCAGTTGGAAATCCACATAGGACTTACGACACCCCCAGTGCTGATAGCCTCCAGTTGCCGGGAAGGCTCACGGAGGACAGAAACAATGCTCAGCTGCTGTGCTGCATGTAGTGTAAGCTGTATTCTCACCATGAAATAAGCCAGAGAAAAGAGGATGTTAGTAAGAAAATCGTAAAGGAGAGAAAATACAGTTCACAGCACTGGACTGTATCTATCGAAACTATCCATGTCCGAGCGGTCCTACACGGTCCAAACCCATGTTGTTCAAGTGTCAACCGTGCAGCCTCCCCTCCTTCTAGATAAGACGTACTACGATGATAGTCTGTCCTGAAATGCCCCTCACTTCCCGACAGCATCCATTCCAGAGCGAAACCCTACTTTCTTGAACTGGCACTAAAATCACCTCCTACAAGCCCGAATCCAAGTGCTTTCTAGTACCTTCTCACTGAGACATGCCAGGGCCCCCCAGGGTGTGAGCTCCCCTCACCGGCTCAACAACAGCTCTGTTCCTGTGGGCTTTAGCTGGAGGACACTGGTGCTGCCCACGGCTCGTCTGTGGAAGGCCACGCCACTTCCGATAGCCAATCGCGTGACGGGCAGGGAGCAGGCGACAGAGCCTCTGTGGGCGATCTCACAGGGCTTGACTTCATAGACAATCAGGTGCTTATCAAACTTCTGCAAGAGTTAGAGGAGGAGGCTCTTGGTGTCTTGGGGGTAGGGTAGGGTCGGGCCCGTGCACCTGACCCTGGAGTCAGGAGCTGATGGAACCACCAGAGTGGCCATCCCAGGCTCCGGGCCACACACAGAGCCACTTCTGCTGCTAACGTCCCCACCGGTCCCCACTGGTTCCCGCCAGTCCCCGCTGTCCCAGCTGCCCCCATCTAGGCAGCTGGGAGGAGGCACTGAAACCTGCTCAGAAAGCGCCCCCCCCATGACCTTGCCCGTCTGCCGCAAAGAGCAGGGGCCAGGGGTTCAGCCCCACCCCGTTCCCACCCCCAGCTCTGCAGGGAGGGCGCACAGTTGGCAGAACCACACTCGCATCTGGACCCGGGATACAGGGAATAGAGCGCTGTTAGCAACCCCAACGGTGGCCCTGAGCAGCTGCCTACGCCCTTCCAGAATGTTTTCATTCCACCTATTTCCTTTTTTTTTAAAATGAAACAAATATTTAAATTTAACCCCACTGGGGTCAACTTCTGACTGGCAGCCATGTGACCCTTGCTAGTTCAGCTCGCTCCTTCCCTTGGCTTGGGGAGGGGCGAACCCTTGGCTGCTTCCTTTCCCTGTGGTTTCCTCTTTCGGACTTTTTTCAGCCCCCCACCCCCAGGGCATCCCCAGCCAGGGTGCACCAGGACGGGCTGCCCTGACGTGAGTCTGGCAGGGTACGGGGCTCTCAGGAGTCCGCAGGAGGTGGGGGGAGCCCCCTGACCGAGTCCGTCCTGTCTCCTTCTCCACAAGCTCCCCTGGGGCCAAGTCCCGAACCTCAGGCACCAGCCCCGTCATCAGCTGTGACAGAAATTGGCTCTTGTGGTCCGCTGGAGAGGACAAACCCGTGGGGAGTGGGGCCCGAGGTGAGTGGTGTGGGGGCCACGAGGTGGTTGTAGGTGAAACGAGGGGAGATATTTAGTCCACAAGGAACAGAGGTCCCTGAGCTGTCTGAGGGCATCAGAAGGAGAGAAGGAGTCGAGTATTCCCTTCAGAGAGCCGTCCTGTAGGGACTGAACCCTGTGGCCCCTGACCTGGGCCTCCACGACCGGCCTGGGGTGCCTTCCTAGAACCTCAGCTCAGGAGGTCAAGGGCTTCTGGAAGGAGACCACTGAGCCTGGCCTCCCAAACACCTGTCATACTGGCCTCTCGTAAAGTCCCTCTTGGCCTTGAGTGAGGCCCAGCCCCATTCTAGAGAGGACCTTGTGCTGCTGGAAAGGTGTATCCTGCAGCCCTGGCCAGGAGAAAGGACTTATTTGGAAACAGCGAGCATTTTCCTGGATCTCAGGCTGCTATTTAGAGAGGCCTGGATTGGGGAACACAGGGCAGCTGTGGGCGGGTCACAGCCGCGGGGGGGCAGGGCCACAGTCAGGAGAAGCCCAGGACACTGGTCCCCTCGTGGTGCTTGTGCTCTGACGGCTTTGGGACAAACCCACCAGAGGCAGGGAGGGAGTCTCCACCAGCTCCCTTAATGGTGGTGGATTTGGGGGCCTCTAGGGTGACGTGGAGGGAGGGGTGTCCCTCCATTCCCCCTCTGACACAGAAGGAGGTCCCTGCTCAGAGTGTAAGGTGACACCAGCAGGGGAGAGGATGCCTCTGCGGGAACTGTCCAGGGCCCACCCAGTGTGGGAGGAGGAAAGCAAGTCTTTTGGTTTCCAAGGCTTCAAAAATTAGTCCAACCCCTGGGAGGGAGGGGAGAGTGAGGGAAGCCTCAGCCTGGAGCTGGGCATGGAGACCTTTGGGGTTGCTTTTCTGTGTTAAGAGCAGGAAGGTAAAAGCCATCACCTTACTTAAATGGGATATAAAATATTAACAGACCTTTCCTTGACAAACTTGTTTGTTGTTACAGACAGAAATCTGGGTGTGGGTTCTGCTGGGATTTGTTTTATTTGGAAGCAAGGAGCTCCTGCAGCTGGTGTAGGGGAGGAAGTGCACATCGGCACAAACTGAAACTTTGTAAAACGAGCTCAATAAAATCCGTCCTTAAGTTACAAAAAGTAAAAGCTTTCAGGAAAGGGTTCCCATATGCTACTATCAAAAAACAAAATATGAGAAAGTTCTTAATGTTTTTATAGGGTATCTTTCTTCTCCAATGCTGATGCTACTTTTAAAATATTCAAACACGAGGCACTTGGGTGGCTCAGTGGGTTAAAGCCTCTGCCTTCGGCTCAGGTCATGGTCCCAGGGTCCTGGGATCCAGCCCCACATCGGGCTCCCTGCTCAGTGGGGAGCCTGCTTCCTCCTCGCTCTCTGCCTGCCTCTCTGCCTACTTGTGATCTCTGTCTGTCAAAAAATAAATAAAATCTTTAAAAAAATCTTTAAAAACATAAAATATTCAAACACTCAGGGTAAGTAGTGTGATCTGGTAAATAGTTTTCATTCATTCATTCATCCATCCACATGGGTGTGGAGCCCAACACAGGACTTGAACTCACAACCCTAAGCTCAAGACCTGAGCTGAGATCAAGATTCAGAGGAGCGCCTGGTGACTCAGTGGGTTAAACAGAGACTCTTGGTTTCAGCTTTGGCTTTGATCTCAGGGCCAGGGATCAAATCCCACCTGGTGTGGAGCCTGCCTCAGACCCTCTCTCCCCTCGCTCTCCCACTCTCTTCTCCCTCTAAAAAAATGTAATGATCATATGAATTGAGGCAAACAGTGGTAATTTACATGCAATAGGAATGGGTTCTGAAAGCTCGACGCCTCCACAGCCAGGCTGGACAAAGTCCACTAGAGCACAGCGAGAAACACAGCTCACACAGGCAACGACAGACGGGATGACTCGCCCACTGAAGACGGGCTGTTGCTGGGTCCACCCTGCTCAATCGTCCCTAGATCCTCCTCCAGCTGCTCTAACACCCGGGGCAGGAGTGCGCATGTGTGGAGGACCCCCGGGCCAAGCTCAGACAACCATGACTGTCTCCTTGGGGTGGCCGCTGCTGGCTGCGGGGGGGGTGAGGCTGCTCACCACGCCCCCCTCCAGACAAGCCGCCCCGTGGACAGTAGCTCCAGCAGCAGACCTGGACCCTCCCCACACGTGTCCCCACTTGGCCATCTCCCTCGACTTCGGCCTCTAAGATAAGACACGGAGAGAGCTGCTGCTTTCCTCCAGGGAGCCTGGCGGGAAGGAGTGTTTCCTGCAACATGACTTCCTGATGGGTCACCGCCTTCGAGGGGGGCATTTCTGGACAAGGTCAGGGGGAAAAGCTGTCAGCGCTGCCACCCCAAACCCTCATGTATTCAGAACCGCTCAACCAGGGTGAAAACACCCAGTTTCCCCCTGAGTGTGCGGTGTAGGGACTCAGCGGGAGAGGAAAGACACCAAGTGCTCCCGGGGTCTGCGGTGACCGCTTCAGGACACTTCTCTGCTAAACCACTGTGGGAAATGTCTTGTCTGTGGCCCTGGAGGTACTCCCCAGCACCTGCTTCCGGAGAGGCAGCCTGTGCCAGGGAGCTGGGTGGGCCCTGCTCGGACAGGAGGAGAACCTGCCTGTATGAGGGCAGGAGATCCCGCAGGCCCCTGCGACCCCAGGGCCCTTTGCGGGGAGCCAGGCCTCAGGAAAGAGTCCCCGCAGGGTCACACGCGAAAATGGAGTTCCTAGAGCCTTAGGCACCTGCCAGCCCTCCGGCAGTTCTGGTGGCCTCGGACTGAGCACTGCAGGGGAGCATTAAGGGGGGGACTGAGCACTGGCGGTGGGGAGAGGGCAGGCCGACCAGGACCTGGCCGTGGGCACCAGGGGACGCCCGGAGTCCCCAGCGCTCCTTCCTTAACCCTGCGCTGCGCTCAGCACAGAGGACGTGCTCCGGGACGTCGAGGCTGGAGTGGGGCGGGGCGGGGCGGGGACACCCCCAGGGACCCCGCCCTCCCCGCACAAACACCCCCCCCCCCGCAGCCCCCTCCGCTGCAGCAGCCCAGAGGCTACCCTTGTGCCACCAAGCTTCCTGCGCCCCCGAGCTGGGCTAGGTTGGGGATCGGGGGCGGGGGTGGGGTCCTGGGCGCCCGGGCGGAGGCACAGCCGAGAGCGAAGGCGGCCCCGGGTCTTCCCCTCCGCGCAGCCGTCCCTGGCCGGGTGGCTCGTGTCCCCGCCCGCTCTCCGGAAGGCAGGAACCGCCACGTCCCCCGAGTGTCCCGCCTGCTCCCAGCGCAGCGGCCGGAGATGGCGCGGGAGACCGGGCTCTGCGCGCGTCCCTGACCCCCGCGGCCCCAGGTGCTCTCTGCCCGGACACGCGCGTCCCTCGCGGGCTCCAGAGCTGGGCCTGGAGGTCGCGTCCAGACCCTCAGTGGGGGTGGCAGGGGGAGGGACAGGGGGCGCGCCCCTGGCGGGAGGAGGGCAGGCTGCGGCGCGGCCGTGTCCCCGTGTCCCCGCTGGAGAGCCCTGGGACCGGCCTCCAGGGCCTCGGGGCGGAGCGCTGCCAGCCTTGGCCTCCGATCTGGGACGGCCATCAGGGCGCTGGGCCCGGGTTCCGCGGGTTCTCAGTCTGCGCTTTGGCACCGGCCCAAGCTCCCAGCAATGCTCCGTGGGAGACAATTTCTACACCTTGTTTTCTTTTTAGAATTTTTTTTTTTTAAGATTTTATTTATTTATTTGACAGAGAGAGATCACAAGGAGGCAGAGAGGCAGGCAGAGAGAGAGCAGGAAGTGGACTCCCTGCTGAGCAGAGAGCCCCATGCGATGCGGGGCTCAATCCCAGGGTCCTGGGATCATGACCTGAGAGCAGAAGGCAGAGGCTTCAACCCACTGAGCCACCCAGGCGCCCCTACACCTGGTTTTCTTATAGGTTTCCGAGCTCGCATCTGTCCAACACTCATGCAGCGTTGCATGCATCTCCCAAGTGCCTTCAGGAAGAGACTGAAGGCAGAACACACGGGGATAGGAAAGGAGAGTATGTGGGAATCCTCTGGGGGTCCACGGGGCCCAACATTCCAAAGCTGCTTCTGCAGGGCCGGTGCTCAAGGACCAAGGTCAAGGTCACATCTCCCACAGTCCCCTAGAAGGGTGGGGTGTCACTGCTGGCTCAAGTGCAAGGCGGGGGAGAGGGGGTCGTGATTTGTGACGCTGCTGCTTTGGGATCCCAGATCGCAGAGCCTTTGACTGAGCCGCTGAGCTGTTGGGCCCTGGAGTCGGGCCGCAAGCTTCGCCTCCTTCAGAGCAAGATTTCCAGCCCAGATCCTCTCCTGCTGCGTGTTTACCAGACAGGACCTTAGTCTGGCCTGGGAGACAGGCTGCTCTGCCATTCCTGTAAAGGAGAACAGGGTGCCAATAAGCCGGTTTTCATTTTCTATTCCTAACATTTCCCTTTGTGAAATTATTCTGCCACAACTCTCTCCCGTATGTTTCTTCGTAAAGTCCCCCTCAGCTCTCTGTTCTTTCCCAGGAAGCACTTTCTGCCAGTAGACGCGCTCAGACGGATCTCCAAGTGTCGCCTCAGTTCTCTCCAGGGGAGCATTTTTCCCTAGGAAAACCCTTCATGCCTGTCCTGGTGCCCAGGTGTGGAAACAAAAGGAAGCCGTACAAACAGGTCAACCTACCGTTTGGCGACATGAGGGAATTTGAGAGAACTTCTACAACATGAAATGTCTTGCTGGCGTTCCTTCGGGTTTCAATGTGCCTCTTTTCTCGGTGGAAAAGTCGTTAACTGCCGGTTACTCATTACCAAGGGTTTGAATGTCTGCAGCTCGAGGTCAGTCATCCAGAAATGCTTCTAAATATATAACTGAAACAACTAAAAAATGCGTACTTTAACGCCCATAGCTAAATAAGTTCGTTGGGACGGAATGCTGGGAAGGTTAGCAAAGCCGGGCAGGTTCTGTGCACGGTGACGGCTCTGCCCTCCAGCTGGAACACTGTCGGTCCCCACAGGTAAACGTCCCAGACTTTGCTCCTGACACTGGCAAGACCTCAGTGCCCACAACAGGCAGGGGCTGACCCAGGCCTTCAACCATTCCTCTTTCCCCCCAGTGATGGGGGATTGACCTCAAAGCCTGAAGCAAGAGCCTCTTCCCACCCAGCCCTGGACTAGCTCTGGGCCTTTCCTCCACAGGGACCTCCCTCGGCAAGACACCCCCACCCCGAGGCAGAGCACCCCCTTCCCCGCTTTCAGCAGAGACGACCAAATCACCTATCAGCACACAGATGGAGCTCACCATAGGTCTCCTGGGTGGGGGCAGTGGGGCCTCCGTGGGGAATAACCTTCTGGAAGCCTGTGCCTGCTCTGGCGGCGGAACTGCGCCCGTCTCTGGAGTGGGCAGGCAAAAGGGCTAGCCCACTGGGCCCGGAACACAGCATTCATGGCACCATTCATGCCAGGGCCTGTGTCAAGGACAGACAGGACTCGGGCTGCAGGGGGGGCCTCAGGCAGCACCCCCACCCCATGTCCCAGTGTGGCCTTGCACAGATAAGAACATGGCTCCCTCCCTACCTGCAGGATGTGGGGCCAGAACAGGGGTCCTGGGGAGTCTGCAGGCCCGGGCTGCCATCAGAAAGTCCTTGCCCAGTCACCCCCTCCAGGCCTTGACAAGCAGGTCCCAGCCCAGAATGCCTCAGGCTCTAAGGGCCCAAACCCTGCAGGGTCCGCTGCCCATCTCTGCAGCAGGGGGACTGGGGCCCTGAGACAGGACAGTCTCTCTGTCTGGTCTGCTGGGCTGACACTGTGTCTACTTTTTCTCCCCCGAGCCTAGAGATCTTAGGACAAGTCCCCTCCGATGCAGCTCTTTCTCCCACCCTACCACAGGCCGGGGAGAGCCGGCTGGTGCTGCTCTGAGCCTCACTGCCTGGCCTCTGCCCAAACCCCACCCACCCAGGGCCCCTCAGTCGGTCCCTGGCTTTCCCCACCTAACAAGGAGAGGCCCAGAAGCTGATCGGGTCCCTGCAAGAAAGCTCCCAGGAAATGGAGGGATGGCTTGGCCATTCTGGATCCATTCGTGAGGCTAGAACCAGGCTGACCTTGCTCAAGGTCAGGCTTGTCTGGGCAGGGCACTTGAAGCCTGTCCACCCCATCCCTGCAGGAAGGACCCCAAACCCAAGGGCAGATGAAGGGGGCCTGCCAGGGAGCTTCACATTGAGGCTCTAGTCTCTGGAGTCCCCTCCCCTGGGACACCTGGTCCCTGCCTCCATCTGAACCCCCCCCCCCGGGGCCCCCTCTCCTCGTGGGAGCCTCTCCAATGTGGATCATGATCTGTCACTGGATTTGTCCCTTGATAAAGTCTTCTCAGCGGGACCTGAGGGAAGGCTTTTCTGGGGCCAGGGCCCCCTCCCTTTTGTGACCCCATCCCAGAGGGGCGGGGAGCAGGCAGGAGGAGGGTAGGGACAGGTGGGACAGCATTCAAAGGCAGGTCTGACCTGCTCTCTCTCCAGAGAGAGCCCCTGAGACCAGGGGGCATCCCTGCCAAAACGCCAGAGAAGGAGGGGCAGGAGGAACCCCCCATCATGGGCAGGGCCCGGCTCCAGCCCCGCCAGGGACCAGGCTGGCCCCCATTTCCAGGCGTGGGCCCCTGCAGGGCCGAGCCCCCAGGGAAAGAACACCACCCATGTGCAGGATCACACTGTCCCAGACACTGTAGCTGAACCCCGAAATACTAGGCTCACACCGCAGGAAACAGCCCAGTTGGAAAGTCACGTGTCCACAGAGAGAGCCCTGCCCCTGGGGTGTGATGGGACAGGGACTGCTGGCTCCTTGGACCCGGAGGAAGGGGAAGCCCGGAGCAGCAGCCCCCCAGGGAGAGCCGCCAGCGCTTCCCCCACCCCGTAGCCCACCGGAGTGGAGCAGGGCGGCTCGTTCTCACCCCGAGTGACCATCCTCCAGGAGGCTCATGCGTCCTCAGCCACAGAAATCCCTGGGGGAATCGGCTCAGGCCCAAGTGGACAGAAGCCACTGGTTCCAGACCCGCCCGGGGGACTCTCACGTGTGGCCAGAATGGAGGTCCACCGGGGTGCCAGCCGCATGGAGGGCAAGCAGCGGGCTGGGGTCTCCCCACAGCCCGGCCGGTAGGTCTCCTCGGCGAGGACACTTTCACGATGAGGGGAATGACGGGCACTGGAAAGACAGCTCAGCTCACCTGCTCGGCAGGTTCCAGGTGGAGGAAAGGCCCAGGAGGTTCTAGTTAAAGCTCATCGGGCCTCCCAGCCCCCACAGCAAGGGCGGGCTGCCAGGGAGGGCTCGCTCCTCCCCTGAGAGGGCTCGTGCTCTCCCCGCGGCCCCGGTGCTGCCTCAGGACTGGCTCCCACAGATGCAGGTGCCCGGCTTCCCTGGCACACTCAGTGTGGGGGCTCCAGTCCCCCGCGGGCTGGGGACCCCAGCTCTGTCCTGGCAAACCTTGTCCTGATGGTGGGAGAGAGCAGACGTCTCCGCCGAACCAAAGGGCACCGGGGACACCAGAATCCCTCCCTCCCTCCGGGACAACAGATCCTAACCAAAGGCTCCCTTGCTCCTCTGGTCTGCGTCCAGGTATGTGTCGGAAATGACCTTGGTAAGGGACCCTGTGTTTTACTTGGGACAGATGGTTTCCCCTCAGAAGCCGCTCCCAGCTGGGGGGCGATCTAGAGCTTTGGTGCATTGGAATTGCCCGGAAAGCCTGGAAATGAGACCCGGCCCCCTCCCCCTGTGGTTTTGGGGTCCGTGGCCGCGCCCCGAGTCGGCGGGGGTCATCTACAGTGTACTTGCAGAACTGAGTTCACTGTCCTTGATGGTGTGAGTCCTCTGACGTCATTTGACGGATTCTGCATCTAGTGGTTTCCAAGGAGCGTTTTGCTGTGGCCACAGTTGAGAAGAACCGCTTCCTGTTAGGAATGGCTGCCTTGGCCAAACCCCTGATTGGGGCCACCCGGGCCCCAGACAGGTGGCTCCGCTGACTCCTTTGGGGCTGCTGATGCCCTGAATGTGCCAGACTGTCCTTGACCCTTGTCTCCTCTTGGCGGAGATCGAGGGCACGTCTCTCTGCGCGCTTCTCCTCCCCGTGGGCAGAGCGCAGGAAGGACATGTCAGTGTCCTGTGCCTGGCAGGACGATGGCTAAGTGAGGACGGGGTGGGGTGCGGAGGCTGGGGATGAGGAGGGCTTGTTTGCCAGCCATTGGCTCCGGGAGCAGAGCCGGGTGGATTGTTGGGTGTTGAGGGGGCAGCTGAGCCCAGGGAGGGAAGGCAGGGCTGGGGGGCATTTTCAGCCCGAGAAGCCCAGGCGCTGCGGTGTCTTTGCCGTCACTTCCCCGTGGCCAGCAGCGCGCACTCGGGGGGTCGCTGCCCCTCGGCGGTGCCACGGGCGACCAGGGTCAAAGCAGATGTCCAAGCCAGATCAGGGTCAGACCCTTGCCCCTGGTGGACTCCGGGGATGGGCAGTTTCTACACGGGCCTGTCTGCGAGCTCGTGTGAGTGAAATTCTGAAGTCAAGGGTGTCGTACTTGTAGAACCAGAGCAGATCGTGGGTGGGCAGCCGCGAACATGGGCACGGCGTGAGCCTCCCCGAGTCGCTACCCCAGAAGCCCCGTCGTCTCCCCTCCCCTGTCGTCCCCACAGGGAAGCAGCTCGGTTTCTTCACAGCAGAACTGTCACCTGTCGCCAGCCGTCGTCCACAGGGACGCCTACGGCATGACCCTCCGTGCTGGGTTGTCCCAGAATGTGCTGCGGGGCGGATGTGGCTCCTTCCTTCTGTTTGCGGGATCACGTTCCCGTGTGCGAGAGTGGCCGACTTCTGTCCACCGCGCTGGGGCTGGCTGTTAGGTTGTCGGGAGTGAGCGCTGCTGAGCGTTCTTGGCCATGGCTTGGTGGACGCACACTGCCTTCTGTGTCCTGTCCTAGGAGTGGACGCCAGGTCCTTTGGTTTGGGTCAGTGCAGCTCAGGTAGACACCACCCGTCAACGTCGTTTCCAAAGTGGCTTCCTACATGTGGCTTCCCGTGTGGCCTGTGACTTGCTTCTGGGCTTCGTGGCAACACTCAGTCTTCATTTACCCTAAAATCACGTCCGACTGTGATTTTAACTGCCATTTCCTTGATGGCTGTGAAGCCAAGTGATTTTCATAGGCTGACGGCCATTTGCACATCTGCTTCTTCACGTTTGCATTTATGTCTTGAAAACACTAATTTTTTTCCAATGAGTTTTCTTTCTTTTCCTCATTGGTTTGAGCGTTTGTGTGTTCTGGTTCTTCATCTTTTTCAGGTACACGGAGTAACGTATCTTCTGAAGTGGGGTGGTTTGGCTTCCACTCTCCTAATAGTGCCTTCTGAGGAAAGGAAGTTTTTAATTTATGCTCGTCCTACTTACCATCTAGCCTCCACAGAACAAAAATATAGGCCCTCCTCCGGCCCCCCTCCCGCCTGCTCACAGGAGCCGGCCCCGTGCCCCTCTGGCCATGTCGCTCCCCGGGAGGACATAAATCCTCTCATGGGCGCCGTGCTCGGTCAAGGCCCCTCGGAGACAATGATGGAATGAGACAAAGAAGGCCACCTTACCACTCTAAGTGCAGATGACGTCAAGCTCGCTGTGCCCCCCACAGCCTAGGAAGCAGCCCCCTCTGGCCTTGAGGGTGCAATAGCTGCTGCATCACTGCGGGGACCCCTCTTCTTGCGGTCGGCAGAGCAGGGCTGTGGAGACGCCTTCTGACAGCATCCACTCCAGAACCAACCCCTGCTTCCTTAGCACCCCAGACCCCCACCAAGCCCACGTCAGGGCACACACCTACTTTCCCTGCTATCACTCTGTCCCCTCCGTCCCTGCATCCTAAGCCCCACTTGTTCAAGGACAGCAGGCTTCGTGTGGCCTTGGCTGAGGGTGTCCCCAGAGGTGAGTCTGTGCACGTTGGGGAACCTTTTCTACGGCAGGTCCTGCAGGAGGGCAGCCTGGGGGGTGATCCGCTGTGGTGGCTGGCCCAGAGTGCAGGGCGTTCTCCGAACCCAGGACTTCTGGTTTTCAGTCTGGGGAAGTCGGAGGCTGACTGGGATATGTCAGTCCCTCTACCTGTCAGCTTTCTTCCCGGCGCTGCTGCCCAACCCTGTAGAGCTGGAGCTTCTGCTCCAGACTCTTGGCCTGTTAGGGACAGGAACTGACAGTCGGGACCTGCCCAAGGAGGGAAGCCAGTAAGACGCCCCTGCAAGTGTTAAAAACCCTTTGTTTGCACTCAGTTTTCATCTAGCTGTTAATTACAAAACTGAGAAGCAGAGCTGGGCTGATTCTGTACAAGATTAGGTTCCTGAGATATAACCCCTCTTTTTAAAAGGCTTCCCTAAGTCATAATGACTTCCCTAAGTCATTGTCTGTCATTACAGAAACACATTAAGATGTGACTGTTCGTGCAATCTCTTCTATTTTTAATTTACCAAAGAAAAAATGTGTTTTTTTTAAGTACTTACCATAAAGCGACACTCATCAACACAGTGCGGTGTTCATGAAGGAGCAGACAAATAGATCAGTGGAACCAAATAGAGATCCCAGAAGTGGACCCCACAGACAAGCCCACTGATCTCTGGCAGAGGATCGGGGCCAAGGAGCAGAGCTGCTCTTCAGGAAATATTGCTCAAAGGGGATCATCGATCTAAATGTAAAATACAAAACTGTAAAACTCCCAGAAGACAATGGGAGAAAACCTGGATGACCTTGGTTGTGGTGACAATTTTTTGGATAAAACTCCAAGATCAAGATCAAGGGACGGAAGAACTGAGGGCTGGAATTCCTTAAAGATAAGTAGGAGCTTTTGTTCTCTGAACTACAGGGCCCAGAGGATGAGAAGTCCAGCCACAGACTCAGAATATTTGCAAAAGGTATATCTGATCGAGGACCGGTATCCAAAATGTACCGAGGACTCTTAAAAGTCAACAGTAGGAAAATAAACAACTTTACTTAAAAATGGGTAAAAGACCTGCACGGACCACTCACCAGAGGAGACACAAGTGCGTCTCCTTGCCAAAGATGGCAAGTGAGCCCATGAAAAGATGCTCCACATCGTCTGTCATTAGAGAAATACAAATTAAAACCACAATGAGATACCACTCTGCACCTATTAAAATGGTCAAAATCCAAAACAGTGGCAACACCAGATGCTGGTGATGATGGTGCAGCAAGAGAGACTCGCTCGTCACTGGGGGGAGTGGGAAAGGATGCAGCCACTGGGGAAGGCACTCGGACGGCCTCCTACAAAACTAAACACTCCCACCTTGCGACCCAGAAATCATGCTCCTTGGCATTGACTCAAGTGAAAGGAGAACTCACATCCACATAAAAACCTGCACATGGATGTTTATAGCAGTTTTACTCATAACTGCCAAAACCCGAGAGTCACCAAGAGGTCCTTCAGTAAGCGAATGGATAAAGACACTGTGGTCCACCCAGACAGCCCTACAGAGAAATGACCCCAGCAGCCCTGAAAAGCCACGGAGGATCCTGAAACGTGTACTATTACCGAGTCAAAGAGGCCAGTCTGGGAAGGCTGCATACTAGATGATTCTGGCTCTGTGACATCCTGGAAAAGGCAATGCCAGAGGCAGGAAAACACCAGCGGTTGCCAGCAGGGAGGGAGGGGGAGGCACAAAGAGGCCAAGCAGGGGAGTGTGAGGGCAGTGACCGTTCGTGTATTACGGTGCGGGAGGGGGCGTACGGGAAATCTCTGCACCTTTCGCTCAGAAAGCTCTAAGAAATAAAGTTTAGGGATGTAACCCTGTGACCTCCCCCGTGGGTTCCCCGACTGTGGAGGCCCCAAGTGTAGTCCTTGTGAGCAACCGGTCTGAGAAGTCTTTCGTGGAGGCTACGGCTGGAGTGCAGACAGGCAGGTGAGAAAGGCACAGATGCGAGAGGACTTCTGTTGTGGTCCAGGGTCACTGACTTACCCTTCTAGTTCTCTTGCCTTCCTCCCTATTGGATCATAGAATCACCCTGGGCAGGGTCCGGGTGTGAGAATAAGGTCCTGTGCTCCCAGCAGGGCTGTTCTGATTTGGTGGGCTGGGCTGGACCCAGGGGCTGGGCTCTGGAGGAGCCCCTGGGGGGTCCTGGAGCACAGCTCAAGACGGGGGCGCTTCCGTCGGTTGGCGGGCTGCTGGCGACTTCAGGGGCCGGGAGTCTAGGAGGGGAGCAAGAGGGGACGGACTTCTGCGCTAACTGGTCATTTCAGATCTCCCAAACTCCTGGCTTCCAGGGAAGGAGGAGGTGTTGACTTTGGGTAGAGCTTGGCTTTGCAAACCTCCCGGGACCGTGCAAACCTCTCGCCACGCAATGGGTGTGGGAGTCCAGCTAGCCACGACCCAAGGCAGCGTCAGCCCGTGGGACTCCACTCAGAGCCGTCACACCTGAGGAAATGGGCCAGGTCAGCTCCTCACTGCTGCTGCGAGAGGCGCCGGTGATTTGTGCCGATTTAGAGCGGGGCAGAGTCGGTTCAGATTTTAAAATCAGGTTCCCAGACTCTCTTTAAAAACATGCAAAAGGGGGCGCCTGGGTGGTGAAGTTGGTTAAATGTCTGATTCTTGGTTTCCGCTCAGGTCATGATCTCAGATCCTGGGATGGAGGCTTGTGTCCGGCTCTGCGCTCAGTGGGGAATCTCCCTGAGAGTCTCCCTCTCTCCCGCTGCCACTCCCCTGCTCGCTCTCACCTCTCTCTCAAAATAAATACATCTTTTTAAAAAATTTAAAAAAGTAAAAACATGCAGAAGGACCCCAGTTCTGGTCAAATGCAACAGCACAAACCAGGTTTACTCTTTAACCTAAACAAGAGAAAACTAGACAAAAATACACGAGAGGACAGCGGTCAAGACCACCCCCAAGCCCCGCCCCCAGTGTGAGGTGATGTAGGGCCGTGGGAACAAGTGAGGCGAGCCCCGTGCTCCCGTCTGGAGCGCCTACCCGATGCAGGGGTGAGATCCAGCATCTCCGGAGTGCAGTCCAGGGAGGCTGCACAGTCTAGAGGCCACAGGACAGAGTCCTGAAGAAGAGGGCACACAGAGAGTGTTCTAGAGCCTTGCAGAAGGTCTCCCTGCAGTGTCCAGCTGAGAAGCCGTTGGCACGTGCTAAGGGGTGGGAGGGACTACCCAAAAGGACTGGAAGCTGTGCCCGGTGCTCCCCCACAGCAAGGAACAGTTGTCTCTTCCCATCAGCAAGACTGGGACGTGATACTGGTGAGGGGACCAACCAGGTCGCAGTGCAGGAAGAAGGAAAATTAACCCCAGACTATATGCTGCTTGGCCCTACCAAGTAGTTGCACTGCATCCCACAACAAAGATGGGGGATATTTACAGAACACAAAAATATCCAGACCAAGAAGGTAATCTTCACATCGTCTGATTTCTCAGTAGAAGTAGCAGGTGTGCGGGAGAAAGGAAGGTAGAATGCTTAACAAGGAGAGAACTCCGTCCATTGGAATGAAGCCATACGGGACACAGGTGGAAGCCTCAGGAGCTCGGACACCGGGAAACCGTGGTCTCTGTATTTAAGGAGGCAGAAGAAAGATCAAACCAGTGTCAGAATTAATGTAATCGGGAGATGGTGGAGCAGCATTTTGCAGAATGGAAGCAAAGAAAAAACCACAGTTGGCATAAAATTTATCACTCTGCAGAAATATCCTTCAGAAACTAAGGCACAAGACGTACAAAAAGCTGGAAAGACAAATCGCCAGCAGGCTCCTACTGCAAGAAGTGTTTGGGGAAGTCCTGCATCTCAACGCACAAAATGCCAGAGAGAACCCGGGTCCACGCAGAGGAACAGGTAAAAATAATGGTGAGTTGGGGCTGTGACCCATGCCAAGTGACACAGAGGACAGCAGTGGCAGAAGTGGCAGAAGGCAAGCAAACTGTTGTGAGTTTCCTACTGTACGTGCAGGGGCATAATATCACTGGAAGGCAGACCGTGGTTCAATTAAAAATGTATGCTGTAGGGGCGCCTGGGTGGCTCAGTTGGTTGGGCGACTGCCTTCGGCTTGGGTCATGATCCCGGGACTCTGGGATCGAGTCCTGCATTGGGCTCCCTGCTCTATGGGGAGTCTGCTTCTCCCTCTGACCTTCTCCTCTCATGCTCTCTCACACTCTCTCTCTCTCAAATAAAATTTTTTTAAAATCTTAAAAAAAAAAAAAAAGGAGGGGCGCCTGGGTGGCTCGGGTCATGATCTCAGGATCCTGGGATTGAGACCCGCATCGGGCTCTCTGCTCCGCGGGGAGCCTGCTTCTCCCTCTCTCTCTGCCTGCCTCTCTGCCTACTTATGATCTCTCTCTCTGTGTGTCAAATAAATAAATAAAATCTTTATTAAAAAAATGTATGCTATAGGGGCGAGACACAACTGTATGCTGCCTACGAGAAACCACTTCAAATATAAAGCCGGTAGCTTAAAAGCAAAAGGATGGGGAAAGCTACCTTATTAAATCAAAGAAAGCTGGATTATCTCTGATGACATCAAGATAGATTTCAGAAGCAAGAATAGGAGCCATGAACAAGGCAAAGGCATCAGTTGATCAAGAGAATGTAACACATGTAAATGTTTATGCACCTAGTAAGAGAGCTTTGAAAGAAACCAAACAAAACGTGGTCAGACTGCCGGGAGACCCAGACACATCGACAGATAAGGTTAGCTGGAGAGCTCTACACCCATCTCAGGTAAATGGGTCGAAGCTCAGAATGCCGCCAACAAACTTAACTGACGTTTATTGAATATTCTGCCCCACAACAGCCCAGAATACAAGTATTCGCAAGGGTACACCAAACGTTTGCCAAGGCGAACCACACTCTGGGCCATAAGGCAAGTCTCAGAGGATTTAGAAGTTGGACAAGGATCCAAGTCATACAAAGTATGTTTTCTAACCACAATAGAATTAAATTAGCCAACAATGACAGAAAGATTTCTGGGAAAAAATCCTCAAATATTTAGAAATGGAAAACACACTTCTAAGTAACCCACGGGTCAATGAAAGATCTAAGTGGAAACATAAAAGTATTTTATTTTACTTTAATTAATTATTTTTAAAAATCAAAGTAGAGTTGACATACAATAGCATGTTAGTTTCGGGTGTATCACACAGTGATTCAACATTTATATACATTACTAAATGTTCACCACAAGAAGTCTAGTTCCCATCTGCCGCCACACAGAGTTGTTATGATATGATTGACTGTCTTCCCTATGCTGTACTTTTCATCCTGGCGCCTAAGTTATTTTGTAACTGGAAGTTTGAACCCCTTCATGTCCTTCACTTATTTCAACCATCCTCCTGCCCACCCCCCTCTGGCAATCACGAGTGTGTTCTCTGTATTTGTGAGTCTGTTTCTGTGTTGTTTTATTTGTTCATTTGTTTTGTTTTTTAGATTCTACATATAAAAGAGGTCGTATGGTATTTGTCCTTCTCTGACTTATTTCATCCAGCATAATACCCTCCGGGTCGATCCTCATTGTCACAAATAGCAAGGTTGTGTACTTTTTATGACTGAGTAATATTCCATTGTGTATCTCTATCACATTTTTTTCTTTTTGAAATTAGCTAGTATCTAGTGGGTTGACACTTTGTGCATCTTGCAAATATGCTGTTTCTCCACAGCTTCACCAGCTGGTTTTAGCTTCTGTCAGATCTTTGGTAGATCATTGTACTCAATTCTTTACTCCTTCCCAGGTGTAGAATTACACCTCCTTTGCCACATGACTTCTCAGTATCTCCCACTGAAGTACAGGAAATCCATTTCCCCTCCCCACTGACCCTGGGCTTGGCCATGTGACTTACTTTAGCTAATGCAATGTTAGCAGACATGACACAGGGAAGGGTGTTAAATATGCTTCTGAACTTGGGTTGGGCTCTTGTCCTGCTGCAATGTGTCATGACAGGGACATGTCCCCCGTGGAGCCTGGTCCACGGAGGACAAAACCGATCTAGCCCATGGGCTGGGATGAACCCAACAAACAAGAATTCATGCAAATTACAAACCTGTGAATGAGAAACAAATGCTTCTCGTCTGGGGGCGGGATTGTTTGCTCTGCGGCCCTATTGTTTGGGAAACTGATCTGTGCAGGGTCCTTACCGGGTGAAGTGTTTCAGGGGAGGCGGCAGAAAGTGTAGTTTTCTAATCCTTGTGTGAGGTCTGAGCATTCCGGCAGGCATTCTTCTAAAAGGATGAACATTCTTTATGTTCCTTTTTACTTTTCTGGCATAACTATCAAGTCATGGGTTTGATTTATTGAATGGTTTACAATTAATTATAGTTATGATTCCTTTTGAAGCTAACATAACCCTAGAGTTTACTAGTAAGAGCCTTAACCAGTTAGACTACCTGTCCTTCTGGCATAATCCCCACCCTTAAGCATTGGGCACTTTTGTTTTTGTAGCACTGTGAGGTGTCTCCTTGTTTAATGTACAGTCCTGGAAATACCCAGATGATCCACAGTGATGATGGCCGTCTATTGTCACCTTAATCCAAGTGATAGCCCAGACTCTGCACCTGTGCCAGAATTATCATCTTTACCCAAACAGATCAGCCTGGCCTCTGGCACTGCATGACACTGAACGATTTAGCAAATACATTCTCTTCACTCCCCATCAGTAAAGAGGATCAGATAATTTGCACCGACATGGAAAAGAGAGCAGAGCACATTTACTGGAGCTGGACCCTTCATCTCCTCTCAGACAACATTCGCCACAAAAGCCTTGCAGTGAGCGGGAGCGTAGGCAAGTCCACTGGTTTTGTAAGTTGAGCAGGAAGTAGCAAGAAGTCTGGGTGTGCTGTTCTGTCACCTGTATGCCAGAGGGTGGGGCAGAGACCCTAAATAATTCTGGGTCCTGCACATTGATGACATTTTTAAGGGTCCAATGGTCCACAGTATGTCACGACATCCCCTCTGAGATAAAAGACAAGTTATTGTACATTGTCGCTTCTCCATGAGTAGGGCCCAGAACTGCCTTCTCCTAGTGGATCCAGAGGTACTCAAGATATCTGTACTAGATAAAGATGATGTGGGAAATCTCTGATAAACTCAGTGGGGGAGTTACAGGTTCTGGGGTGAAGTCATGACACAGAGCAGATAGCCACTCGCAGTTTGAGGAAGAGCTTCTGGCATGCCACCGGGCCCTAGGACCCAGGTCCTGACACCTGACCATAGGACATTATGTGACTGTGTGGCCATAACTGCCTGTTAGGGAGGGGACGTTATAAGCTCTCCACGTCTGAGTCGGGTGGACCCAGCAGTGGTTCATCAGACGGCAGACAATGTAAGTGTGGGTTCATATCCAAGAGGACAGATAAGTCACCCGAGCAGGTGGCCCAGACCCACAGCTTACTAGTGCCTCCAGTCTTCTGGGGCACTAACACCTCTCCTTCAACACACAGCTCTGCCTTCATGAGAGGGTTCCTAAGACTGGCTGATACAAAACTTGGACCGATGTGTGAGAGAACCACTTGATGTTTTGGTATAAGCTAAAAATAGATCGCTTCTACCCTGGGGGTTGTCCCTGGGGGTAGTGGTGAAGTGAAATCCCCCCAGTAGATGGCGCTATGAGAACCACATGTGCTCACCTGAGTTAAGGGATGGGAGAGACCTGAGGTAAGGATATTCCTGGGCAGCGGTGAGCAGTTGGCTGTTTAGTTAGGGGCAAGAGAAGAGTAAGGCGGGAGGACTGGAGACAAGGAGTTCGGGGGACAGGTGTGTGAACATGAGGGAGCTGGGCCAAAAGTAAGCAGATCTTCGTGTCTCACAGGAGCTGACCCAAGAGCCCCCTCCCTTAAGAAGTGTAGACAACCTGGTAGACCAGAAGACTTTTCCCATAGGTGTCAGTCAGCCTCCGTCCTCCCCAACCCTAACACTTGCACAGTGGGACCGTGGCCAAAATAGTCATGGTGGCAGAGATGCAGGCTTGGAGGGGACTCCCTCTTGCTGAGACTTATGTCACCAGGGAAGCTGCCACATGCTGACCGGTCAGCAGAAGAGACGGCACCTTCATCAGTAGCCCTCAGTGACAATACCTCTATTGTCCCCTCAATGAGACCAACCACTCACCTGGCCAGCATCTTGTATCAGACCTCTTTCAACCAAGACAGGAGGAAGTAGGATCAACACCTACTCCAGATATAGATTTCTTTTCCTGTGCCTAAGGTTCCTCTGCCAGCTCTGCTTTGCAAAGTTTTACCAGATGCCTGCTAGATCTTACACACCATCCCCTCAGCATGAGGCCCGCACGTCACAGCAAAAGTGGTGTGGCAATGGCTTATGGCTGTGACCCTCTATACCTGGTACAGATCATATCACCCTGAAGCAGCTGGCTGGATACAAGACTGGAATTTTCAGCTAAGGCACTAGAATGCTAGAATGGGACCATCACCCTGCAGGGCTGGGGTTCTATCCATGAGGATGTGGAGTAAGCATTGGACCAACGGCCCATACATGGTGGTCTGTCTAAATTGCTAGGAGACACTGGATGGAAATAGGAACGGCCACTCTCAGCATCACTCCCAGGACCTACGTGAAGAATCTGTGCTTTCAGTAGCTGAAAATTTATGCTCTACTACATTCCTGTCTCGGGGCGGGGGGGTGGGTGGGTGAGTGAATTCTTCCTCCAGAAACTATAAGAGCTCGAAGCTATGACAACCCTCTGGTCCTCTTTGAACACTATCCTGATGGACCAGCAGGCGAAAAAGGAGTGACTTTGCTGGTGGGGTAATTGACCCTAATTACCAGGAGGAGCTCCGTCGTGCCGCGCAGTGACGCAGAGAGGAGTCCATCTGGAGCTCAGGGTCTTCCGGGGCATCTCTTGGTGCTTATAAACTAAATGATGACAGGGCAGTGGGTACAACCACATCTGGACAAAAGTAAGGCAGCTGAAGTCTCAGACTCCTCAAGTCTGAAAGACTTAGTCACTCTAGCAAGCAAGCAACCTAGGGCGTTTAACATTCTTGTTGAAGGACAGGAAAATCTAGAATGAGCGGTGGAGAAGGAGGAAAATCTCAATTATCACCTCGGGTCCAGTCGCATCACTGACTTAATAGTTTATTCCCCTGGTTTTGTGCACTAAGCCTTTAGAGGAACTGAAAGAACCTGAAGAATTGGACTTATAGTGTGACATGAAAGGACCTGAGTGACGCGAGAGGCTTCTGTAGCTGACCCCTCCCATGCCCCATGTCACATACCATCAGCCACAGGTACGAGCTGACTCACCCCGGTCTGGCAGTGTCCTAAGTCAAGAGGGTACTGTGTGATCTTCCTACTCTCTACAGCAGGGCTTTGGTCAGGGTTTTTGTTTTTTTTTTTAAATTTATTTATTTGACAGACAGAGATCACAAGTAGGCAGAGAGGCAGGCAGAGAGAGAGGGGAAAGCAGGCTCCCTGCTGAGCAGAGAGCAGGACCTGGGCCTCGATCCCAGGACCTGGGATCATGACCTGAGCCGAAGGCAGAGGCTTAACCCACTGAGCCACCCAGGCGTCCCTTTGGTTCAGTTTTTGAAAATGACTGCAAATTCTTTGATGTCCATCCCATCAAGAGGCCTTGTCTATCTCTCCGACGCTTGAATTCAGGCTTGGATGTGCGAATTGCTTTGGTCAAAGTGACATTAGCAAACACCACCAACAGAGGCTTGAAAAGTACTTGCTCACTGAGACCTGCCTTTCCAGTTGTTACCTGATCTATGGGCATAGGCCGATATGGTAGAGAGAGTCAAGTAAAAGCACCACCATTAAAGATTTAAAACCTACAAGGATGGTGGCCCTTCCAAAATATTGATTCTACTCACCTGTCTGCCATCCACATGACCTAGAGGGGTTATAGGAGATGGCGATGGACGAATGTTCACTTAAACAGGTGACGGTTCCAACTGCAGCTGCTCTTCTGAGCGTGTCATTTTCCAGCGAAGCCTCTGGAACGGGATACATGGTTATTGGTATGGTGAACGGATACGTCTCGATACCTATGAAGACAGAAGAGGAAAGGCAGTTCAACTCTTGGCGATGAGGATATTAACATACCTGTGCGTCTTGCCTCAGTGCTATGTTAGCAACCGCTCTCCATTCCGACGCAGTCTGTAGGGATTCGATCGTCCTGTGGCTTGTGCGACATCATGGCGGCCCCCCGTGCTGACGGTGTCGTGTTAGTTGGACCTGTTACGCAGGAAACGGCAACGGCCTGGATACACCAGTAAGTCTCAGGTGGACAGATAGTGGGAAAGTTAACCCTAAAGAATAATCAGCCGACTGCCATGTCAGTGAGGTTTTTAGAGGTTCGATGGCCTGGACCTTCTGAAACATGTTCCCTAAGTTAAAGTTCAAGTTGCTACTTCTTGCATCTGTGAGTGCGGAGCAGAGGTACAGCTGGGTGTCTGGGTGTCTGTGTGAGAGGCCCAGCTGCTTAAGGGGGCCCTTTGCATGTATGAGGTAACAATACTGAATCCATTTATACAATGATCCAAAGACTTCCAGTTTTGAATAGCGCCCAGCCCAAGGGACCGAGCACTTCACAGAATGTCCAGGATGCCTCTTGAGCCACAGATCCAACAGATGTGATGGAAATGAAAGTATCTGGATTGGGTTAGAGTACTATTTGGCTTGTCTGGCGATCCCCGATAGGAGCCTTGCTGCAAAGTCATCCAGCATATGGAGCAGACCCGCGCCCTTGTCTGCACCTGAGGAACAGCTCCTCAAAAGCTGTCAGGCCCTCGTAGACACACAGCAGAGGACCACGGGACACACGTGCCCATGCAACAAGGGTTCCCCAGCACGAGCCGTTATTTGACCCACTGAGTCATAACAGAGTCCCGGGACAGGCACACACAGGAGCAACCCGTCACATAAGGGAAGTGACCCGTTCAAAACCAGGCTCAAGACGGTCCAGAAGACATGAATAAATTCTGTCATAGATGCACCCCGTGTCTGTCCGTTCACACCTATGGCCTCGTGAGGAGTTCCCAACGAGCACTCGACAGAAAAAGATGCACTTGGGCCAGTGACCCACTTGTGAAACTTCTGGTTCTTGTCCCTAAAATTCTGCCAAGTTGCAGGTGCAGGGGGTCCCTCCCAGGGAAGAAACTTAACCTGAGGTCACTGTTGGTTTTGCCAGTTGTCACTTGGCTACTGGTTGTCACTGGTAAGCTTTCCTCTAAATATCGTGCAGCTTCGGGTGCCATTGAACCAAGAGATAAGAAGGTGCTAGATTCTAGTGACCATGAGATGCTGTGGTTGTTCCCCTATGATGGAGGCAGGAAGAGATCGTCCAGAACCTGGGGATTCACTGGGACATCGACCCTTAAGACTTCCAAGAGACTGGCCACCACTTGAAAGGGGGTGTTTGATTACTTAGAACGATATCATCCTGTTCTTATTAAGAAAAAAAAAAGGAGAACCCACAGTGTAGCATGGAAGCTAGATACAGACAGAGGAGGCGATCTAGGGAAGTAAGGGGAGAAGGGCTGTAACGGACACACGAGGCGCGTACCTCCCCACGTGCCACGCCCCCCCAGCCCTCCGCTGCTTGCTCCTTCCGGCTGCCTCCACTCCCAGGTGACTCAGCTAGGGCCCAGGCTGTCCCGGCCCCTGGGACAGGTGGGCACGCACCCTGGGTATAATGGACTCTCCTCCTTTGCCACCACTTTGTAGTCAAACAGACCCAACACGTCTGTGGGGTGCTGGCCTCCTGCCGCTCCTGGATGAAGCGCCGTGCCCCAGGCTGTGGGACCTGCAGTCTGGCCCCCGAAGGACCCAGCAAGCAGCTCAGAAGCACGAGGAAGTGAACTCCTCATAGGGCAAACTTTGGCCAATGGAAAACCAAAGATGGGAAGGATCTAATGCCCTTTCCCTCCTCTCTCTGAAGTGCTGAGGAAAACTCCTTCCAGTTTTTCCAAAGAAGCCCCACGAACCAAGCAAACCCGTGCACTAAGCAGTCTGCTCGTTCCCTTGGGGCTCACGGTGACATGGCAGCCAGCATGGCAGCGAACCGTTTCACCCTGGGTCCTGTCGTCCCTTGCCTTTCTTTGTCTCCCTCCCCTTGCTGCCTGGGTGGGTACCTCCCCTGAAAAGCGTGAGTATATTTGTCTCTGCCTCGGTTGTTTTCTGGGAAACCCAGACCAAGCCATACCTCATTTACTTATTTTTGTTTTGAAGTTTTTATTGGATGAAGTCATTAAAGTTGTGCTCTTTTTTCTCTGTAATTGTTTCCCAGAGCATTTCCATGATCATTCATTTTTAGAACGTCTTCAATTTCAGTTATATCCTCCCTAATTGTTTAACGGAGAGGTAATTTTTTTCCTTTCAAGATGGAAAGACTTTTTTAAAAATTAACTTCTGGTTTTATTATACTGGGATGAAGTTTGTTTGTATTATTTCTACTTTATGGATCTTCTTGAGACTTTCTTGGTGACCTGGTCATCCAAAGTATGACGGATGCTTTGTCATGAGTGTTCAACATACACTAAAAATATGTATTTTCTGGGGCACCTGGGTGGCTCAGTGGGTTAAAGCCTCTGCCTTCGGCTCAGGTCATGATCTCAGGGTTGTGGGATCGAGCCCCGCATCAGGCTCTCTGCTCAGCGGGGAGCCTGCATCCCTCTCTCTGCCTACCTCTCTGCCAGCTTGTGATCTGTCAAATAAATACATTTTTAAAAATCTTTAAAAATAATTTTACTCTTTATTACAAATAGTTTCTTTATCGTCCAATATATGCTGCTTCTACAGTTTCCTTGCAGGACAGCTCTCAGGGCCAAGCCATACTCCCAAGAGAGCCTGTCATTCACCTTGCTAACAAGGCATGTTTTCCTTTTAGGAAATCACTCAGGAAGGAAAGAGGGAGAGGAATTACCACTTATGATATGCTAGGTTCTCACATTCACTCATATTTTCACTTTTATTCCTCACAACTACCTTTTCATCAATGAGAAAATTGAGGTTCAGAAAGGGTAAGTAACATACCACCATAGTTAGCTAAAGGAAGGACCAGAATTTAAATTGGGTCTGATTTCAAACCCATACTCATTTCATACATAAATTTGTCTCATTTTGGGGCACCTGGGTGGCTCAGAGGGTTAAACCTCTGCCTTCGGCTCAGGTCATGGTCTCAGGGTCCTGGGATCGAGCCCTGCACGGAGCTCGTGTCGGGCTTTCTGCTAGGCGGGGAGCCTGCTTCCTCCTCTCTGGCTGCCTGCCTGTCTACTTGTGATCTCTGTTTGTCAAATAAATAAATAAAATCTTTAAAAAAATATATGTATTTTCCTTTACTTGACAGCACAGTTTACATTTATATGATGTGCCTTCTTGGTTCTGTTGAACGTCTGACTTAATATTTCTGTCAGTTTAACTTTGATTGGCCCAAAGTCCAGGAGATAAAGGAAGACATAGAAAAAAAAAATTAGATATAACTAGACGTTTTGGGGGCGGTGGCGCGAGGAGGGGAGAACACTAGAGCGCCCTCCAGAAGCGTCAGGCAGCACCCCCTAGAGCCAAGCCTGCGGGCTCCCAGGCCAGCAGTTTCACTCCCCGGGGTGTGTGTGTAACAAAGTAGGGCTTCTGTCCCACAAGGCATGTGTGAAAATGTTCATAGCAGCTTTATTCCTGCTGGAATAAAACTGGAAGCAAATGCCCATCGGGGGTAGAATGAGCAGGTAAACTGTGGGATAGTCATACAACGGAATAACCCGCCAGGAAGGGAAAGTACACTCTGCGGACACTTGCAGCACAAGGGGTGAGTCCCCCAGATGCGGCGCTCAGTGAGAGAAGTCGGGCATGGGAGACAATGCCGCGCATGCGTCCGTTCGCGTGATCAAACCCAGGCAAAGCTAATCTATGCTAACAGGTTAGGAGGAGTGTCCTTCTGGGGGGCATATTGCCCGGGTGGGGGACACAAAGGAATACTGTGCACGTCCTGACCCAGTGCTACCAGTTTGCAGATGTAAAAACGATGCCTGAGGTTTGCGCGCGTCACTGAGCCTAAGTTAGAGCCCCATAAATCACGCGACATTCAGATTAAGTTAGATACAGTCCGGAGAGGGATGGGACCGTTTTATTTTTCAGTCTCAATGTTGGCAGTGTGCCAGAAATTACATCCCTGGAAACAGTTTAAACTTTTGTTAAAAAAAAAAAAGAAAGAAAGAAAGAAAGAAAGAAAGAAAGAAAGAAAAAGAAAGGAAGAAAGAAAGAAAGAAAGAGAAAGAAAGAAAGAAAGAAAAGAAAGAAAGAAAGAAAGAAAGAAAGAAAGAAAGAAAGAAAGAAAGAAAGAAAGAAAGAAAGGAAGAAAGGGTTGTAAGTTCCCATGAAAAAGCGTGGGACATTTCAACAGATTTCAAACTTGTTTCAGTGAGTACGTCAGCAACAGGTGTCATGGTCTGCTCCGTGCTTTTCCTTGGACTGCTTGTGTGTGCCATGGGCTCCTGATGAGCTGCCTTGACCTTGTAGTGAGAGCTGGGTCGTACACCCTTAGCTCAAGGGGAGCAACCAAGTGGCGCCTCCCCTGGGCACATCCCCCGCTGTCACCACTAGGGGGCAGAACCAGCACGGCAGAAGAGAGGCCCGCCGCCCCTGGCTTCCAGATCAGGGTGTGGGGCCAGGGCCTGCCATCCCCAGACAGCTTCCAGGGAAGCCTAGTGGCCAGGTCTTCTCTTGCCCCAGGGGACCCTGCTCTCCGAGGCTCCGCTGGGGGGACGGGCTCCTGGAAATCCCCTCACCGCCCACCCCCAGCTCTTTCTGCAGCTATGGGATCCTCCGTGTCCAGAGGCACTTGCTCTCTGAAGCTGGGGGTCCCACAGTCCCGGACAGTCCCGGGGGCCACGGCCTGTCTGACCCCTCCTGGTGGCCGCACCCTTCCCAGGAGCTGGAATCTTAGTCTAGTGCTTGAGTCTATTAGGATTTGTGTGTGATTTTCAATTCTTTCTTTCTTTTTTTTTTTTTTTTTGACACAGAGAGAGGTCACAAGCAGGCAGAGAGGCAGGCAGAGAGAGATGGGGAAGCAGGCCCCCCGCTGAGCAGAGAGCCTGATGCGGGCCTCGATCCCAGGACCCTGAGATCATGACCTGAGCTGAAGGCAGAGGCTTTAACCCACTAAGCCACCCAGGCGCCCCACAATTCTTTATTTCAATATTTTATTTAGTTTGGATACTTTCTCCAATAAAGCATTTTTGAAGCTAGAAAAAAAAATTTTTAAGAAAAAATGTTTTAATAAAAGTCTGTATAATAGAGGAAAGGACGCCTAAGATTTTACATCAGATGGGGACCAGGTCACCTGGAGATGGGAGAGCAGACCTGCCTCCAGGGGCAGGACGGGGACTTTTCCCACCTGATGGGTCAATCCTTCTGCCAGTTCTTTGGTGAGGGGCCCCATCCAGGTCTGGATGGAGGCTGGGGGCAGGCGGGAGGGAGGGACAGAGGGGGGGCCTGCAGCTTGGCGGACAGACGGGACAGGGTGGATATAGAACCTATGAGCTCGGGACATCCAGAAGGGGAACCTAGAGTACGGCCAGCTCCGGGCAGCAGGGAGGATGGTGGGCTGTCCCATCTGGCCCGAAGCCTCTTGAGAAGGGGGTCGTACATATTTGCATCTTACCCGTGAGCAAACAACCAGCCCAGTGTCCACTATCCATGGGCACCCCCCAGGGGTGACCCAGCCTGTTCCCTGTCCCTGGGCCCAAGGACCCCTCCCCACCAGTGCAAGGGGGGAGGGGCTGGCACTTGGCTTGGGTCACCTTCTCTCTCTGGGGTTCCTGTGGCCCCAGCCCCGCGGTTTTGCTCCATCCAGCCAAGGTACCCTGTTTCCCGGGGAGTGCCAACACTGCTGCTCCTTTCAGTCGGTCTAGAAGCTCACAAGGCGCTCCCCCTTGCTAAAGAGCTAGAAGAACCTGTGCATACTTGGGGAAAATGAACCCCCTTTCTGTTCTTCCAGGTCCCACCAGGGTTCTCTGCTCGGGGCACTCAGGCACCCGACAGAGCAGCCCCCTCCTCCGTATGGGTCTGGGGGGCCTGAGGCAGAAGCCCTCCTGGCTAAAAGGGGACTCTTGCACCCCCGGTCACGCTGGGGATGGACCCCACGGTTCCTGCACACGGTGTGGCTGGGTCTCTACTCAGGAACAGGATGAATAGGAGGGCGTGGCCAGGTTGATGGGGCTGGTCCTGGCAGGCAGTTGTGGCCCTGCAAGTTCCAGACCTCGCCCATCCCTGAGAAACAGCCGCCCTCCTGGCCTAGGAACCCATCTGCTGACCACACCTGACTCCTTCTGCTCTGTTGCCCAGTGGCAAGAACCGCACCCCCGCCCCCCGGGTACTTGTTGGCCCTGTGTGGGCTCCACCTTCCTGTGGCTCTGCCCCAAACCCACACAAGTGTGGGGGGTCCACAGCTGGCCCCTGCCCCGCCCTCCTGGCTGCGCTCCGCCAAGCTGCAGGCCCCCCGTCTGTCCCTCCCTCCCGCCTGCCCCCAGCCTCCATCCAGACCTGGATGGGGCCCCTCACCAAAGAACTGGCAGAAGGATTGACCCATCAGGTGGGAAAAGTCCCCGTCCTGCCCCTGGAGGCAGGTCTGCTCTCCCATCTCCAGGTGACCTGGTCCCCATCTGATGTAAAATCTTAGGCGTCCTTTCCTCTATTATACAGACTTTTATTAAAACATTTTTTCTTAAAAATTTTTTTTTCTAGCTTCAAAAATGCTTTATTGGAGAAAGTATCCAAACTAAATAAAATATTGAAATAAAGAATTGTGGGGCGCCTGGGTGGCTTAGTGGGTTAAAGCCTCTGCCTTCAGCTCAGGTCATGATCTCAGGGTCCTGGGATCGAGGCCCGCATCAGGCTCTCTGCTCAGCGGGGGGGCCTGCTTCCCCATCTCTCTCTGCCTGCCTCTCTGCCTGCTTGTGACCTCTCTCTGTGTCAAAAAAAAAAAAAAAGAAAGAAAGAATTGAAAATCACACACAAATCCTAATAGACTCAAGCACTAGACTAAGGTCTTTTTTTTTTTTAAGATCCATTTATTTTGAGAGAGAGAAGGGGGGAGGAGCAAAGGGGGAGGGAGGGAGAGAATCTGAAGCAGACCCCGCACTGAGTGTGGCGCCCACTGGGGGCTGGACCCCACTGCCCAAGGCCGTGACCTGAGCCAAAATGAAGAGTCTGATGCTTTGCCGTCTGGGCCACCCAGGCGCCCCCAGACATAGGTCTTTAATGCCCTCCCCCTCCCCCCCGCACAAAAGCACTGTTCTCAAAAATCTGAACAAGGAAGAATCTCATGGGCTGAAAGTCTTGGTTCACCTTGAACAAGATCTTCGAGGTAACAGTTCCCGCTCGTGGGGAACGCGGGGCTCAGAAAGAATAGATTCTAAGGAATGACGTGGAGCAGAGATGGGACGTCACCCTCCCCTCAGCCCAGCGATGCTCTCACGCGCCTGCCCCAGGCATACGCCATGCCAGCGATCTGGTACAAGCGCGTGTATATTTATGCAGCGATTGTGCTGTAGACATCGCTCTGCAAATCTGCGTGTTCCTTAATGCCGTGCCAAGGACACTTTCCCCACCCCTGAGGATGGAGTCAGCGAGTCGTCTGAATGGTCACACTGTCCTTGGTAGTGGAACTGTTTCCCTCTTTCCCTCTTGCTGGATATTTGGGGATTTTCCAGTGTTCCCTACAATGAAAGTCTTGTGTGTGTGTGTGTGTGTGTGTGTGTGTGCGTGTGCGTTTGTCCTATTATTCTGAAACATATATTCCCTGGAAGTAGGATTCATACCTCAAAGATCTTATTTAAGGCGAGTCAAGACTCAATGTCTTCCTTGCGATACGAAATCCAGCAGAGACGGACACTGTCTTGTGTTTGAGGAATCTTCCAGGTTCTTGTTCCATGCAGGAATCCAGAAACATGATTGCACACTCCACCCCCCGGCAATGCTTACCAAGTACGACAGAGTTCCAGCTTTCTATCTGAAGTGATCTTCTTAGAAATATTGTAAGACCCTTTACGTTAAATACCAGATTCACTGAAACCGAGAAATGAGCGAGGTGGTAACAGTTATGAGTGTGCAGACAAGTCCCAGTTTTGCATAGATTTGCAAAATTTACACACTTGTAAATGATCTGACTCAACAACTTACCAAGTTAAGTTCTTTGAGTTTCATGATTCAGAATGATATCTTTCCCTCCATGATTTCGGGGGAAAAGACACATCTTTAACTCTTTCTTAGGTTCCTTTTGTTACATAGACTTTTATTTTTAAGGATTATTTATTTATTTATTTGAGGGAGTGAGAGCAGGAGTGGGGAGGAGGGGCAGAAACAGGCTCCCCACTGGGCAGAGAGCCCCATGCGGGCCTCCATCCCAGGACCCCCGGATCATGATCTGAGCTGAAGGCAGACGCTTCACCGACTGCGCCCCTAGACTTTCATTTTGAAAGCCAGGCTGTGGAAATTCATTACTTGGCCACAGAAGTTGAGGAGCTTAATTTTACTGAGACAAAAAAAGAAGTAAATGAAAAGGATCTTAATAACAGCTATGGTATTTTTTTCTTGCCCAAAGAACAGAAACGTTTTTCAATGGATGCTGCAAAAATGAATTCCAGAAAGAATTACATCAATGCATTCTTCCAGGGGTAACGTAGCCAGTTTCCTCACAGTTTTGCCAGACCTGGAGGCAATTATCTTGTTTATTTTTTGATCATCTAGTAAGTCCAAAAAATTACCACGTGTCCATGTTTTTTTAAGAAACAGCTTTACCGAGATATAATGGGTGTGCAATAAACTGCACATATTTAAAGTAAGTTGTAAGCATATACTCATGAGACCATCACAGCGATAAGGAGAATTAACACGTCCATCATCACTGGAAGTTTTCCTGGGCCCTTTGTAATCATGCCCCCAGCCCTCCCCAGGCACAGGCACGGGGCCAGCTACTTGCTTAGCCAGATCAGTTAACATCTTCTAATAGCGAGGTGGCCAGCCCCCAGAACGTTCACTCACTGCTCTGGGAGTGTAATTTTGCATGTCCCTGTGGAGGACCCCTTAGTAATATCAGTTCCGCTGACAAAGCCTCCTGTGAACCAGCCATCCCCCTTCCACGGATTTATCTTACTGATCCTCTAACATCCATGCACAGCGAGGCGGGCACCAGGTCAGTTCCTTTGACTGCAGTAGCACAGTACTGGAAACTCCCTAAATGCCCATCAGTAAAACCCAGGGAAATAATTGCCAAGCCCGAACAGTGGAATACTATACAGCTGTAAAAAGGAGGAGGAAGTTCTCTTTGTCCTGACGCAGAAATACCTCCAAGATAGGAGGTAAAGGGGAAGTGGGTGTGCAGAAGTGGGTGGTATGCATCCCTCTTTCCAATCTGGGAGGCAACCATGAACGCCATGACCCTGACCTTGCCTCTTTTATTCTCCCCTACCCCTCACCTTCGGAGAAGGAGGAGGCGCTCAATAACTATGACGCTCTCTGTCTTCATGGTTTTGGTTGCTCGAAGTACTTTGTCTAAGCGGAATCACACCATCTTTCTCTTGCTGTGACTGCTTATTTCACTCAGCATAATGTCCTCCAGCGTCACCCATGTGGTAGCCCTATTGCAGAATAATTAAGATGGAATGATAAATTCTGTTTTTAGACTTTTTCACATCTGAATAATTAATTCCACTGTAATCCCGTTGTATGTATATGCCATGCTTTGCTTATCCATTCGTCCGACCACGGACGCTCGGGCTGCTTCCGTGGTTTCGCTATTGCCTGCAGTGCGGCTCTGAACGTGAGTGTGCAGATGTCTCCTTGAGACCTTCCTTTCCCTCCTTTAGGGCACATACCTGGAAGTGGGGCTGCTGGATCACATGTAGTTCCTCATTTAAGTTTTCAAGGAACCACCGTTCTGTTGTCCACAGCGGCTGCACCGCTTTCCATTCCCACCGACAGCTCACGAGGGATCCGGTTTCCCTACATCCCTGCCAACCCTCGTTTTCTATTTTTTCTTTCCTTTGATGGAGGCCATCCCACTGGATATTAGCTGGTATCTCCTTGGAGTTGTGGCTTGTGTTTCCTTGAATGTCTTTTCATGTTCTTATTGGCCATTCATGTATCTTCTCTGGGTCTAGTCTTTTGCCCATTTTTGAAGCAGGTAGCTGTGTTTTGTTATTATTACTAATATTATTGAGTTTTAGGAGTTCTCCACATAGTCTGGATATTAATCCCTTATCAGATCTATGGTCTGCAAATATTTTTTTCATTTTCTCCCCTTCTGTGGGCTGCATTTTTACTCTGTGGTTTGTGTCTTTTGACGGACACATTTTTAAAGTTTTCATGAAGTTTAATTTGTCAGTTTTTTATTTTGTTACCTGTGCCTTCAGTGTCACATCCAAGAACTCACTGCCAATTCCAATGTTGTATAGCTTTTGACCTATGTTTTCTTCAAAGAGTCTGATAGTTATAGGTCTATCATTTAGGTCCTTGATCCATGTCAAGTTAATTTTTGTATATGGTGTGAGGTAAAAGTACAAATTCTGTCTTTTCCATGGCGATATCCAGCTTTCCCATCAAATTCAAAATTTTCAATTTTCTATTTCTGAAAATAATGTCATTAGGGTTTTGATAGGAATTGCATCAAATCTGAAGATTACTTTGGGTAGTATTGACACTTTGATAATATTACATCTTCCAGAGTGCCTGGGTGGCTCAGTGGGTTAAAGCATCTGCCTTGGCTCAGGTCATGATCCCAGGGTCCTGGGCTCTCTGCTCAGCATGGAGACTTCTTCCTCCTCTCTCTGCCTGCTTCTCTGCATACTTGTGATCTCTGTCTGTCAAATAAATAAATAAATAAAATCTTTAAAAAAAATACCAAGTCTTCCAATCCATGAACTTCAGTGTGTTTCCATTTCTTTGTCTCTTTATTTTATTTGAGCAGTGTCTTGTAGTTTGCCTTGTGCAAGTCTTTCACCACCCCCACACCCAGTTAATTCTTAAGTATTTTATTCTTTTTGATGCTATTATAAATTGTTTTGGTTTTGTATTTTCCTTTTCAGATTGTTCACTGTAAATAGAAATGCAACCAATTTTTTTGTGTTTTGCTTTTGTGTCCTACTTGCTGAATTTATTTATTAGTTCTGATGGCTTTTTATGGAGTATTTAGGGTTTTCTACATATAAGATCATGTCATCTGCAAACAGATAATTTACTTCTTTTCCAAAGAGGATGCCTTTTATCTCTTTTTCTTGCCTAATTGCTCTGGCAAGAACTTCCAATACTATGTAGAAGGAAGGTAGTGAACATGGTCATCTTTACCTTGTTCCTGATCTTGAAGGAAAAGCTTTCAATCTTTCAGCAATGAGAATGATGTTTGCCGTGGGTTTTCTTTTTTTATGTGTGGCTTTTATTATGTTGAGGTATTTTCATTCTATTCCAGTTTTGTTGAGTGTTTGATTATGAAAGCGTGATGAATTTTGCCCCGTGCTTTCTCTACATCAGTTGAGATGATCAGGTGGTTTCTTGCCTCCATTTTGTTGCTGTGATGTACACCACTGATTGAGTCTCATATGTCAAACCATCTTTGCATTCCAGGAATATATCCTGTTTGGTCATGGTGCATGACCCTTCTAATGTGCCACTGAATTTGGTTTGGAATATTTTGTTGAGGATTTTTACATCTATGCTCATAAGGAATACTGATCTGTAATCTCTTTTCTTGTGGTGTCTGTCTGGCTTTGGCATCAGAGTTATGCTAGCCTCACTGAAAGAGAAAGTGTTCCCTCTTCAATTTTTGGAAATGTTTGAGAAGAATAGTATTAGTTCTTCTTTAAGTGTTTGGAAGAATTTGCCAGTGAAGTTATCAGATCCAAGACTTCTCTATGTTGGGAGTTGTTTTGTTTTGTTTTGCTTTGTTTTAATTTAAGCAGTCTCCACACTACTGTGGAGCCTGAAGGGGGTTTGAACTCACTACCCTGAGATCAAGATCTGAGCTAAGATCAAGAGTCAGATGCTTAACTGACTGAGCCACCCAGGCACCCCTATGTTGGGAGATTTTTGATGACTGATACAATCTCCTTACTAGTTATAGGTCTATTCAGATCTTCTATTTCTTCATGACTTGGTCTTGGTAGGTTTCCTTTTTCTTGAAATTTGTCCATTTCATCTAGGCTATCCAATTTTTTCCAGTACAATTGTTTATACTATTCTCTTATAATCCTTTTTATTTCTGTAGGAATCAGTGGTAATGTCCTCACTTTCATTTCTGATTTTAGTAGTTTGAATCTTCTCTTTTTCTTACTCCATCCAGCTAACAGTTTGTCAATTTTGTGATTTTTTTTTAAAAGAATCAACTTTTAGTTTCATTGATTTTTTTTCTGTGACTTCCTGTTTCCTCTCTCATTTATCTCTGCTCCAGTCTCTATTGTTTCCTTCCTTCTGGCAGCTGTGGTCTCATTTTGTTGTTCTTTTTCTAGTTCCTTTAGTTGTAAAGTTAGCTTGTTGATTTGAGACCTTTCTTATTTTTTAATGGAAGCATGTATAGTTGTACAATTTCCTCTCTGCACAACTTTTACTGTGTCTCATAAATTTTGGTACGTTGTGCTTTCAATTTCATTAATCTCTAAGTGTTTTCTAATTTCCCTTAAGATTTCTTCTTTGATCTCTTTGTTGTTTAAAAGTATGTTGTTTAATTTCCACAATGTTGTGGATTTTCTAGTTTTCCTCTTGCCAATGATTTCTAACTTCATCCCACTGTGGTTAGAGAAGATACTTTGTGTGATATTTGTCTTCTTAAATCTATTGGGACTTAATTTGTGGCCTTATTTCCATTCTAAATAATTCCCCTTGTGCACTTGAGAAGAAGATGTGTGTTGTTGGGTGGGATGATCTGTGTGTGTGTGTGTTTGTGTGTGTGCATGCACGTGCATGTGTGTGATCTGGTCAGTTTATTTTGTGTTCAAGTCCTGTTTCCTGCCTTATCTTCTGTCTGGTTGTTCTGTCTGTTGGGAGTGGGAGATTGGAGCATCTGACTATAATTGTAGAACTGTCTGTTCTTCAGTTCTGGCAATTTTTCCTTCATATATTTTGATGGTCTGTCATTAAGTGTGTAGATATTGTAATTGTTTTATCTTCTATTTGCTTTGAATCTTTTATTTATTACTTGCAATTTCATTTTTATCTCCTTTTTTAATTTGAGTATAATTGACATGCAATGTTACCTTAGTTTCAGATGTACAACTTGGCGATTTGACAATTTTATACATGAACCTCATATTAACAGATAAATTAGTCTTCATCTTTTGTAAACCTTATTGATATATAGTCTATTTTGTCTATTGTTGATATAGTCAGCTGTTCTGTTTGGGGGGCTATTTGCATGACCTATCTTTTTTTATCCTTTCACTTTCAACCTGTCTGTGTCTTTGGATCTTAGCAGAGCCTCTTTCTTGTAGGAAGTATGTTATTGGGTCATATGTTTTTATTCATTCTGCCAGCCTCTGTGTGTTGATTGAACAGTTTAACCATTTACATTTAAGGTAATTACTGATAATGTACTGTTTTTTTTTTTCTCTATGCCATGTAGCTTTCTTGTCCTTCATTTGTGGCATTACTATCTTCTTTTGTGATTAGTTAATTTTTTTGTAGTGAAATGTTTAAGTTTCTTTTTTTTTAAGATTTTATTTATTTATTTGACAGAGAGATCACAAGCAGGCAGAGAGCAGGCAGAGAGAGAGGGGGAAGCAGGCTCCCTGCTGAGCAGAGAGTCCGATGCGGGCCTCGATCCCAGGACCCTGAGATCATGACCTGAGCTGGAGGCAGAGGCTTTAACCCACTGAGCCACCCAGGCGCCCAATGTTTAAGTTTCTTTTGTGCATATTGTATAACTATTTTCCTTTTCAGATAACATTTAACATCCTAAGGTTATAACACCCTTATTTGAATTTATACCAGTTTAACCTCAATAACATACAAAAACTTTGCTCCTTTACAGCTTTTTCGTTACTGATAGCACAAAATTACATCCTTACACAGTGTCATGGTGTCAGTCCCAGTCTATTGGTGGTAATGCCCTCAGCTAGGAATGTCTGAGGCGCTGGCCCAGCCCAGCATTGCTCACAGAGAGCTCCATAGCCATCTCCCTCAATGGGGCCAATTATAACTGGGCCAGCCCTTGATTTCTTATTGTTATGAGAGGATGTACTCCAGAAAAAAAAAATCAAGGAACTTTGAGGAAAAAGCTTTATTTCTCACAGGTTTTGGAGGGTACACGGCATACCTGAGGCCACAAGGTGAGGTCAGGGAGGGGAGAGTAAGACAGGGAGAGGGACGAGGAATGCGGATCTGGGGCTCTCCCTCTATTAGGGTCCAAAGGTGGGGTTTCTGGGGTTTTGTGGTGTCTCTCATTATTGCCTAATTTGAAGCATTTACCAATGGGAATCAGGCTGTAGGAGGGTGGAGATCAGTCAAGTGGTCAGTTATCTAGGTTGCCCCCAGTTGTCTGCAAGGGGAATTTCCTGGGTGTGGTTGGCCTCATTCCTCATCTGGTGGTTTTGCTGTGTCTTGCAGCTGGCAATCTGTTTATTCAAAATGGGTGTATTTTGGAATGAATCCTTCAGTTACTAAAAGCTTAATGTTAGGCACTCCCACCTGTGGTCTTGAAAACATAAACCAATTATTCTTTGAAAGGTATCAGTCTTCTAGATTATGTAGAAAACAAGATTTGGAGTTGCAAACCAAGTTACAGTAGTGCTAGCTTTTACACTAGTAATTGTTTTTTTAAAAAGTTATTAGACTCCTAATCATGTAGAAAATCAATAAATGTACAGTTCTAAACCATTGTTGCAATACTAGCTTTTCTAATTGCCTATGTATTTGTCTTTATGGAGATCTTTACTTCCCCATACATCTTCAAGTTGCTGTCTGAGGTCTTTTCATTTCATCTCGTAGGACCCCCTGAGCATTTATTGCACAGTAGCACTAGTGGTTGCAAAGTCTCTTGATTTTTGTTAATCTGGGAATATGTTCTTTCTCACTTTTGTCAGATACGGGATTCTTGATTGATGTTTTCTTCTTTTAGCCCTTTGCCCATATTAACCCACTGCCTTCTGTCTGCCAGAGTTTCTTTTAAAAATTATTTATTTATTTATTTATTTATTTATTTATTTATTTTGAGAGAGAGTACATGCATAAGCAGGGGGGAGGGGCAGGAGAGAGAGAATATCAAGCAGGCTCCCCACTGAGCACAGAACCCAGTACGGGGCTCGATCTCACGACCCCGAGATCAAGGCCTGAGCTGAAGTCAAGAGTCAGACATATAACCAACTGAGCCACCCATCGCCCCTGGCTTCCAAAGTTTCTGATGTGAAAGCTGCTCATTATCTCACTGGGACTAACTCCGATGTGATGATTTGCTTCTCTTGCTGCTTTCACAATTCTCTTTTTCCTTTGAAAGTTTGATGATAATGTTGTCGAAGTGTTGATCTCTCTGGGTTCATCTTACTTAAAGTGTGTTGGACATCTTTAAGATGGTTGTTTTAAAGTCTTTCTCTAGTAGATCTGTCATCTGGTCTTTTTCCAGGGCAGTTTCCTTTTCTTTATGCCCTACTCTCTACTGTCTGGTTTCCAGAGGGAGAGAAAGTAAAAAATGAAGGGGGCAAAAGGGCACTCGTCCCTTAAATTTCCTGGAAGTCACTTCAGCCAGAGGGGAAGGGTCTGGCTACAATGCGGAGGAGGTGAGACAACAGAGCCCCCTCACTTCTTGTCTGCACTCTGTGACCAGACGCAGCCATCAGTGATGAGAGCACAGGTCCCAGTATTTGGAGGGCGTGGTCTTTTTGCCCACCCTGACTCCCACAGCTGTGTGGAGGCTGCTCCAGGAACAGGTGCACAGCTGCCTGCCTCGCGGCAGGTATGGGGTGGGGTATGGGGTTTGCTATTGTGCTAAGAGCTGAGATTGACCAACTAACTTCACTTTATTGTCCGGGTCTTGCCCTAGAAGTTGCAAGCCTGCAACAAACTCCAGAGCTCCAGAATCATCATATCAGACAAATTTTGCTGGCCCATTTGTTATCTAAGTTGGGGAGGCAGATTCCCAATGCTTCTTACTCAGCTCTCTTCCCAGGATCTTCTCTAGGACATGTATATTTTATAGAGACATTACACAATGCATACATGGATGCATAATCTCCCCAAATGATAGGATTGTTCATCCAGAAAATAGAAGAGACTAAACTAAAAGCCTCTTAGAACAAATAATACAATCTGATAAGGTGCAGAGCACGGACTCCTTCATGATAAACCTAAAACTGTTATTTGACTTTTTAAACTATGTTTACAGGGTAGTCTGGTAAAAATTTAAATTGAAAACGTAAAAATTCACAAGACAGAATGCATTTGTGAGAAGTTATGAGGCAAGTTTGGAATCTTGAAATCACATTTCGTTAAATAAATATTCAAATGCCCTCCAGGAATTTTGTGCCAAGCTACAGTCCCCTCAATGGCAGGTGCCTGTATTAACTTTCCACACTCCACTCACATAGCCCTGGGCGTGAGTGTTTCCTCCAGAGCAGGGCACCTAGGGAATGACATTTGAGTTCAGGCTCAGAATTTGCACAATCCTGGGAGTGAGAACCTCCTTAAATTTTGTGTCCTCGTGCCTCACTTCATCCAAGGCCTGGCCCTGAGTGTGTCCCTGGGTCATTACAGGGATTAATGCCACCACTGAAGACTTGAAAGAAGTGGAACTGGGAACACCTGTCACATTCCCACAGGTCTACCTCGCCCGGATATTGGTTGGATCCTGGATTAAGACCGTGATGCAACCGTCATTCTACTTTCCATCTCTGTGAATTGATCTTTTTTTTTTTTTTTGATCCTAACATTCCACATTATATCACATTGGCCACCACATTGATGACATTATACTGATTGGATCTGATAAGAAATAGCAAGAAGTACATGAGATGTCTTAAGAAGATATGCGTGAACTTGAGAGTGGGAGACATCCCTCCCCTCCAAAAGCCCAGGAGCCTGTGATTTCTAAGTTTCTGGGAGTTATTTGGTCTGGTGGATTTTTTAATATCCTCTCTAAGTTCAAAGACAATTTGTTGGGCCTGTTGACATCTACCATGAAAAAAAAAAGAGGCAAATGCTTGGTAGGTCTTTTTAGATTTTGGAAGCAACACATTTCAGTGCGCTGTGTTGTTGTCTATCTGGCCAGTTTCAAGAGGAGACCAGAAGGGAAGGCTCTGCAGATCCAGGCTGCTCTACACACACCAGTGAATCTATCCCCCGGGCTCTGGGATCCGGCAGGTCCACCAGGACTCAAAATTTTCCTGACTGGCATCAATGGGAGAATCAGAGCCAGATCTCTAGAACTGGGGACCAAGTCTATGTTTTCTTCTGGAGATGACTGTTTTCCTTCTGAGAAACTGCTTCTGGCCTTATCTGCGATCCGATGGAGACTGAATGCCCAACCATGGGACACTGGCGACCGTTTTGCCTGAGTTTCCCATCATGAGCTAAAAGTTGTTGTTGGACCCACCTCGCCATAAGGTTTGGTGGGGGTGACCACATTTCATCATCATATGAAAGTAGCATGTGAGAGTCTGAGCTCAGTCACGTCCACGAGGCACAAGTCATGGGCACAGAAGGTGGCTAAGATGTCTTCAACAGCGGCTCCCGCTGCATGGCTTCCCCTCCCGCCGTCTGTGCCTGTGGCCTCCTGCGATGGTGAACAACTTCCTGAGATGCTGAGTTGAAAACTCAAGCCTACTTGACCGATGGGTCTGCACGATGTGCTAGTTCCATGAGAACGTGGACAGCTGGAGCCGCAGCCGCAATCCGTGGGTGCCCTGGAGGACGTGCGGAAGGAACGTCCCTCTAGGGTGCGGAACTCAGAGCAGCACATTCGCTCGACCGCTAGATCTCGACCGAGAGATGGCCAGAGGTGCAGATCCACGCTAACCTGGACAGTTGCTCACAGTTTGGCTGGACGGGGAAGGACTCAGGGAAAAACAAACAAACAAAACAGAACTGGGAGTTTGGTGATAAGAAAAACCGGGGAAGAGGTGTGTAGGCGGACATCTCCAAGTGGGCCGAGGTTATGAAGACGTGTGCACACTTGACGAGCGCCCACCCAAGGGCACCCTCCCCAGAAGAGACCCTTCCTCATCAGGCGAGGGAATGAAGCTCTGCAGAGATGTCCGTCAGCCTCCGTCTTTGCTTGCTGGGGCGCCACGAACGAGCACCACAGCCTCGGGCATTCAAACAACAGAGACGGATGTCTCACCGCTCCGGAAGCTGAAGGAGACAAGCTGGTGGCAGGCGGCTTCCTTCCGAGGCTGGGAGAAGCGACCCTTCCGTGCCGGTGGCTCTCTGGAGGGCTGACGCTCCCGGCTGGGAGAGACGTGACCCCAGCCTTCTCCCCACACGGAGCTCTTCCCGTGCGCGCGTCCGTCCGCCTCCACAGTCCCCCTCTCTAAAGGCGCAGTCAGACCGGGTAGCGCTCCCCCAAAGACTTCGTTTTCCTTCGTTCTCCTCTGCGAGGATCCGATCTGCAGCTCAGGTCGTCGGCTCAGGTGCTGGGCCCTGGGACTTCGGTATGAGTTGGGGGGGCACAGTTCAGCCCCAAACAGCCTCTTTCCCCGGCCACTCCGGTGCTTTCTCAACAGACCCACGAACAAAGTAGCTAAGGTGACGGGGACGGAGGCTGTTCGTGGGCTCAGCGACACGGGCTTCTCTTACCAGGCGCTCTGGCCCCTGCCGAGTGCCTCACCCGACAAGCGTGCAGACCCGCGCTTAGCCCTGGACGCCCGGTCCCTGGAGAACGCAGCCACCCGCCCGGACCGCTTCTGTCTGGGAGGGGCACTGGGTCACCCTCCGGAAGGGACGCGTTCTGGAATGGCCTTGGCTTCCTCGCCCTCCTCATGCCGCCGCTGGCCCCACGCTTCACGGGCTCGCAGGGGCCTCCGCCGCCATCACGTGTCCGCACAGCCCTGCTTCTGGCCAAGGGGTCAGGTCTCCGCCGCCGACGGTGTGGCAGGGTGGGCTGCACCGTGGGCTCGTGGCCGTGGACTTCACTGGAGTCCCCACAGCCCCCCTCACCCTGAAGTGGCCGCCGGAGCGAGAGGCCGCGCGACCCCCAAAGGGTCAGTTATGGGCCAGCGGGGAGACGGCACCGGCAGCGACGGGCTCTGTGTCGCAGGGTTGCCCTTGGAGTTGTTAGTGTTATTAGGACCCCCAGGGGTGGATACAGCTGCTCTGCGCGTCTCCCCACCGCCGCCAAGCGTCTTCCGTGGCGGAGGGACAGGTGGGCCGAGCCCGGGGCCGCTGTCATGAGGCTCCGTGTATGCAGAAGAGCTTGCGTGGGAGCGACTGCCTCTCGTCGCTCTCCTGCCAACCGGCCCCAAACTCATCTTTCATCGGCCTATGTGGGCATTCTGGAACTTTCTCCGTCAGTAGAGGGCGCTGGAGAGACAGCCCAGGAGGACGGGTTGTGCCACGCACCTGGCGGTCTCCCCAGGACGCTTCCCGCACCGCCGCCTCCGCTGCTTTGCGGCAGGTTTGAGCACCGCACCCTGCGGTGCCGGTGCGCCGCCGACCTGCATCCCGGGGCGCAGCCTTCCAGCAGGTTCTGCTGGCAGAGCATCTCTGCGAACAGCACCAAGGCTGCATCCTCTCCAGGGAGGCCTGACTGAGGCCCAGTGCGGGGGCTGGGGGGTGAGGAGACCCTTCTGGATTTACCCCTTCCTTGGCGCTCTGCCTCAGTGGTCCCACATACCTGCTCTGCCTGTATTTTTAGGGTTCTCATCCTCTCCCTAGCTGACCCCTTGTGACCCCAAGCCCCTGCTACAGGCTTCTTTAGAAGTCCCCTGTTCCAATTTCTGGGGCGTCCCCCCTCTTGATTGGGCCCTGAATGATGGAAAGACTAGGAAGTTGCTCGGCTACCAACATGGGCGGTTGGTTATAGCAAAGGAGGGCCCCTGGGTGGGCAGAGCTCGGCGCAGATGCAGGGCGGTGGAGTCCAGGGCTGTCCAGGAGACGGCAGGCAGCTCCTTACCTGCGGGGTCCCTTCCCTTATTTTTTAAAGATTTATTTATTTATTTTTGAAAGCAAGAGCGCACAAGCCGGGGGAGGGGCAGAGGGAAAGGGAATCCCCAGCAGACTCCCAGCTCAGCACAGAGCCCAGTGCAGGGCTTAGTCCCACAACCCTGAGATCATGACCTGAGCCAAAATCAAGAGTCAGACACTCAACCCATTGAGACACCCAGGTGCTCCACTCCCACCCACCCCCAATTCAATGATGTCACCAACCGTCACCATCCTGTCCCTGCACCTCCACTCTGTGTTGAGCATGTCAGACAACTGACTTGTGTTTTTAGTTCTTGGGGTGTGGGTCTGGAGTTGCTGGCCCAAGGAGCTACGCAGAGAAACTCCTCTACATTCGGTCCCACTAAAGGTCAGAGATCATGTTTGGCCCGCCTGATCCATGACTGGATAAGACCAGGTGATCTGGGGATGGGGGCGACCCTGTGATTCACAAGGGAAGCACTTCTAGTCACAAGACAAATTGGGGAAAATGTCATGAACACTTCAGTTTCCCCAGCAAAGGGAATCCTGTTTCTCTTGAATGTGGACCTGGTCGTGTGAGTGTGACTGGCTTTGACCACGGGGTCGTTAGCAAAAATGTGCACAAGTAGAAGCTGGAAAAGCACTCGTGTACTAGGTTCACCTTTGCTTGTTTCCAGAACCTTCCGGCCTGTGTGTGAACAAGCCCAGGCTAGCATCCTGAGAGAGACGCACCCCGGGTGTTCTAGCCATCCCCCTTGACCCTGACAACCCCCAGACCCTCAGGGTGTCTCTGCAGGGACAGTCACTGCCCATATGGAAGCCTTGACCACCTGACTCACTGCCATCCTTAACAGACCACCCACCTAGAAGGCTCAGAGAATCAGGGTATCTTTCCTTCCCAGGGTCATGCCAACACAGCCTTCCCACCTGAGCTCTGGCATGACCCATCACAAGCCTGATCCATCCACTGAGTCCCAGGACTCTCCACTGCTCTAAGGCAAGGGCCAGACGCCAGGAGTTAAAGCCGATCGGTGCCTGCCCAGGTTGGCAGGCACCCATCTCGCTTCTCTTCACCAGGGCCCTCACTGCCGGGTCTCTCCCTGGCATCCTCAGAAGTCACCTGCCCCATGATTCCGTCAGTGTTCTTGGGGCCTTCTGCATCCACAGGCTGCCTCCTGGTTCCTGGAGCCCTCAGCACTCCCCATGTCAGCACACCGTCCCAAGGTCCTACCCTCGCCTCCCCCAGCCCCCGTCCTCAGTGACCGCATCACTTCCACGACCTCGGCTGCAAGGGTCCTCCTCTGTGGCCCCAGTCCTCTGGCCTGGCACTCCCTCCCTGCTGTGACTACCCCAGCAGTCCCCCACCTGACCCTCCTCTGACCCAGTCTGATTCTACAGCCCCTCCTGCCTGCCCAGCCCCCAGGACCATGGCCGTGACCTCTCCCGGTGAGCCCCTCTCCATGCTGTAGCTCTGCTCACCCCTGGTGGGACCGCCTGACCAAAGCCCTGTTCTCAGTTAAACCCAGCTCTGGAACCCCGGGTGGACTCCCGAGCACTGAACTTGGCTGCAGAAAATCTCAGGCTGCAGATGAACCCACTTGAAGGGGTACTTGACCTTGATGGACAATCCCACACCCAAGACCCCGGACCTCATCTCCTCTCCCCTCGAGCCCCCCACCACACTGGCTTCCATCCTCAAATAAATGTCAGATTATAGAATGTGGATGTGTAACACATTCATGTGGCTCAGTAATAAAAATTTAAACTAGGATATATGGTGAACTAGCTCCTTCCCATCTGTCTCCCTCCCCATTGCCCTCCTACCTCCTGCTCTCTCCTTCCCCATTCCTGGTGCACGCGTGCACACACACACACACACACACGCATGCACGCACGCACACCCCTGTGTGCCCACACACTCACAAGTAATCGCTCTTATTAGTTTCTGGTGTATTTTTTCAGGCTGCTTTAATGCACACGCAGGCAAATACAAATGAATATATTCTACATGTGATGTGTAAGGTACCAGGTTCTCTCCGTATCTTTCCCCACTTTTATTTATTTGGATGTAACACACCGCAAACTGCTCTGCATTGTGCTTCTCTCTCCAGGACATTCTGTATTGGAACGATTTCCACACCAGGACAGAGGGGGCTTCCTCAGGCTTCTGTACAGCTGTATCATTCCCCGTTGTCTGGTGCCCGGGGGCTACTGATGGACAGGTGGGGAGTTTACAGCACTTTGCTGGTACACGGTGACTGGCCTGGTACCTGCATCGCTAGGCGTGGATATTAGAGTATGGATGAGATTCATTCCTGGAGGGGCACCTCGGTGGCCCAGTCGGTTAAGTGTGTGCCTTCGGCTCAGGTCATGATCCCAGGGGCCTGCAGTGAGCTCCTTGCTCAGCGGGGAGCCTGCTTCTCCCTCTGCCGCTGACTCTCCCTCTCTTTGTGTGTGCACGCGCTCTCTGACAAATAAATAAAATCTTTTAAAAATTTTCATTTCTGGAATGGCTGGTTTACAGAAGTTTTGCTGACGTGGCCCATGCTGCCAGACGGCCCTCCCAGCACAGCAAGTGACAGTGGCCGATGGCTGTCAGCCTTGCCAAGCAGACTCTTGTCACCCACTTGGGTCTTGGACAATCTAATGAGAGGTACTCTTTCTGCAGACCTTTCAAACGTCACTCCCCAAGTCTCCCCTCGGGCCTCCTCCTGCTCCCCTCAGGCCCTCCTCCTCCGGGAGGTGACACCACTGTCCCCCTGGTTTGCTTAGGGGCGGGCTCTTCTCTCACTTCAGAAGCCGACCCCGTCTCCCCCCCCATCACAGCCCTCCTTGACAACATCATCTCCCCAGGCAACGCCAGCACCCCTTAAAGGGTCTCCCGGCCTCCCCCCAGCCCTGTTCTCCAGGCGGCACCCGGAATGCTCTTTCTGAGTCGAATGTCCCATCAGTCCCAGCTGCCTCTTCAAAACCCTCAGTGCTTTCACGGCTGGAGTGAACCCCAACTCCCAGCCCCAACCAGGGTTCTCAGACCCCTGCCTCCCACCTTCACGTCCCACCCCCAACCCCAGTGCTCCTTCCCTCCAACTGGCTCTTTCCCTCCAACTGGAGCCCTTCCAGCACCACCACCCGCCTGCCCTTTGCCCCCTGCTGTTCCCTCCCCTGCACGGCTCTGCCCAGGTCCGTGTAAGTGGTCTTGTCAAGTCTGGGGTCCCAAACCAACCGTCTCCTCCTGCGTGAGCAGCCTCACGGCCAGAGTGGGAGCTGCTCGACTGTAATCGGCCTCAATCTCTCTGAGTCACTCCCACCCCATCACCCCACTGCACTTGGACCTGAACTGTTTGTTTGCTTGCTCTGTTTCTTGTGCGCTGGGAATGTCAGCCCTTCTGGGTGGCCTTGGCCACCTCTCCCCACTGTCCCGCCCCCAGCAGCGATGGGGGAGGATCGGAGGACCCCATCAGGGCTGGTGACCCGACTGACTACAGATTCCCTTCCCATTCACAGGGGCCCCGTGTCCACGTATGAACTTAGAATAGGTGGCCACCCCCTGTCCAGGCTGTCCCCTCAGTGCCCCGAGCCTGGTGACTCACTCCTCCACTGGGGTTGGATCCTTCCCCTAAGGGGACTTTTCCCACAGGGGTGGGAGAGGAGGGGGAAGGACAGGGAAGTTCCTGAAGTGGAAACCTTAATGGTAGCACAGCCTGTGACCTCGTGTCCCTTGTGCCCCTTCTCGTCCCCTTTGAGTCCTGTTCCTCATTCCTCCTGGAGCTCTGCCTGCCCAAGGGGGTGGGGTGGGGGTGGGGCAGAGGTGGGGCTCTGGGGTCCTCGCCCCTCTCCCGTGCTCCGAAGACCCCCACCCGCTGTGGCTACAGCCAGTCTGGGGTCCTGGCTCCCCAGCCTTTCCTGTCTTTAGGTCTATCAGGTCAGCCTGGGCAGAGGAATCTAAAGCTGGTTCTGGGCGCCTTCACTCCCTGTGGGCAGTACCGAGGGGGAAGGGTGCGCTGGCCCTGGCAGCCCTAGCACCCCCCGCCCCCGCCCCTCACTCCCCAACCCCCACTCCTGCTGCCCCTGTGTAGACCTGCGGGCCCAGCTGAACAGAGGGGAAGGAGGATCCCAGGGTCCCAGTTCCCCTCTGTCCTTGCTCCCCACTGCCAGGCTGCTCCAGCCCCTCCCCCCCCCACTGGAAGTGGCTGAAAGGGCCCCCTAGAACCTCAGACGCCACCTGTGGCTCCCCTGGGGCCCCTCCCTCAGCCGTGTGGAATGGAGGGGATCGGGTCCTTAGGGACTCGGCCCTTCTCCAAATCCTGGACCAGGTGAACTAGTGTGCAGGTGAGCTGGGCCGTCTCTGGAGACAGACTGTGCGGCTCCTCCGACCACAGCTGCAGCTTTGTGAGGTCAGTTCCAGAAATATAAGGGTAGGTTCCCACTGGGTCCTGTGAGTGGGCTTGAAATGACTGTCTGAGGTCCACCCCCCTCCCCCCTCCTCCTCAGAAGGCATGTAGGGGAGACCAAAGGGGCTTATGGTCCCCTGTTTACAGGTAAGGAAACTGAGGCACAGAAGAGGGAAATGACTGGCCGTGCCCCATAGGCAGAGCCGGCCCCCCAAAGCTCAAGGGGGAGGAGGCACCATAGGCTGGACTCACAGGGGGTCTGACACAGAGCCTGGCAGACAGGATTTCCCAGGCCCAGGAGGCTGAGAAAGTCACCGCTGTCCCTTCCTGCTCCCCAAATAAATCACTCCAAGCCACTTTGGAAATCAGTTTTATATTAAGGTATAAAAACTCAGACCCTGTCCTGAGTACATATGTACAAAAGCAGTACTATCAAAAATAATATTAACAACATCAACCACACGAATTCCTACAAATGTACAAAGGCCCTGTGCACCATTTACATGGGCCAGTTCCTGGCCACAGTACCTGGAAAGGAGGGGGGCGGGGACAAGCCCAAGGGCACTTGCTCCAGACCCCATCTCAGCATGCTCAGGGGCACACGGCTGAGACCCGCCGTAAGGCTCAGGGGGCCTCGTGGGTCGGTAGGTCTAGGCGCATTCCTGGAGCCACGTTTTCCGGGGTGGGCTAAGGCACCATTGGGGGTAGGGGGAGGCCAGGGGCAAATCATGCCCCCCCCCCAAGCCCATGCCCTAGCACCTGCCACCTGTGATTACATCAGGGTCTGTGGCAAAGTGCCTGAGGTTACAGGTGGGGTAAGGCTGCTAATCAGCTAACCCTAAAATAGGGGCAAAGGTCAACAAAAGGGTCCTTAAAAGTGGGAGAGGGTGCAGGAGTGGAGGTCTGAGGTCCGCAGTGTGAAAAGACTTGACTGGCTGCTGCTGGCTTTGAAGATGGAGGGAGCCACGGGCCAGGGAATAGACAGCCTCTAAAAATCGGGAGAAGCAAGGAAATTCCCCCCAGAACCTTCCAGAAGGAACCAGCCCTGCTGACACCTTGGCTTTAGCCTATGAGACCTGCGTCGGACTTCTGACCTCCAGGCTGAAAGCTAAGTTTTGGTTTCAACCACGACGTTTGTGGAAATGTGCTCCAGCAGCAAGAGGACACTGACCCAGAGGCCAGGGGGTCAGAGGTCAAGTCAGCCCTGCCCAGACCGCAGGCTGACTTCCAGGTAGAGGCCCCACGGAGGGCCCCTGTCCGGGCCTATCCCTGCTTGGAAGACCCAGGATGTCCAGGGTCCAGATAAGAGTTCATTGTTTTCTTCTTTCTAGCTCTGCCTTCGCTTCCGCGGACACACTGAGCCCCACTCACTATCCTGGGCCAGAGGAGGTGGGATGGGCAAGCCTAGCGCTTGGCAGCTGGGAAGGTGCTCAGGCCCAGCCATGAGGAGGACAGTTACGACAGACTGTGGAGGGGCCCCCTGGATGGGAGGTAACCCGGGATCTCTGGGCCACTCTCCCTCCTGGCTCCCCGCTTTAGTACACACACGATCAATCGTCATTTACAAGGAGTTTCTCGGGGATGAACTCATGGCCTCCCTACGATGGCGCCCCTGCCCGCACGGGCCTATCCAGTCCAGCTGCCCAGGGGCTCACGCCTTAGCCAAGGCTGGGCAGAAGCAGCAGCAGGAGGCACGAAGCCTGTTGAGGGGCCGTGAAGTGGGGTGGTCGCCCACCAAGGGGGTGGTGTCCGATGCTCGCTGGGGGCTCCCAAGTAGGCCAGGCCGCAGGGAAAGCTAACCGACCTTTATAAGTGAAAATAGGGGCTTGGAGGACTGGTGCGCCCCCATGCTGACGTCCAGGATGCTTCGGATGCTCTTGACGTCGCCGCTTGACAAGTTGCCCTTGATGGACAAGATGGCACTCAGGTGGCCTTTGCTGGTGAGGAGAGCATCCGTCAGTCCAGTCTCGTCCCCAACACCCCTACTCACACCTCTTCCCAGCTCCCAGACTCCTCGCCCAAGCCACAAGGGCCCTGCAGCCAAGGCCCTGTCCACGAGGGTGTCGTAGTCTCCTTTCCCCACTGTGCTCCAGCAGCCCCGGACACCTGTCCTTCCCTAGAGGGCACCAAACACCTGCCTGCCTCAGGTCTTTGCACTGGCTGTTCCCCCGAAATGTTCTTCCCCATGCTCCGGCGATGAGCAGCTCCTTCTCACACCTTGGGCCTCAGTGAAAGTGTCACTGCCCCCAGGATTTCCCATCTCTGAAGTCAGCACCTCCTGCCCTCACAACCTTGCTTAAATAATCTTTACAGCTCATACTATTTCTTTCCCTGGTTACTCATTATTATTAAAGCTCATTAGGCCGTAAGCTACACAAGGGAGGACTGAGACCTGGTCTGTCTTATACTTCATTGTATCCCAATACCTACAACAGAGCCCAGCACTTAGCGGGAAAGTACTTAGTAACTGGTAGGATGGGTGGGTGGGTGGGTGGATGGAGGATGGGGGGGTAGTTGCATGAGTGGATGGAGGGATGAGTGGGAAGATGGACAGACGGATGTTTGGGTAGAAGGTGGGAGCAGGTGGATGGATAGATCCATGGATGGGGAGATGAGCAGACGGGTGTCTTTACGGGTAGACGGATGAACAGGTGAGTACGTAGAAAGCCGATAGGCGGGTGGATGCATGGAGGGGATCAAAAAGAGGCTAGACTAGGCCGGACTGGGATAGGCACTCCAACTCAAAACTGCTCGAACTTTCCCCACCACATCAGAGGACTCATCCTAGACAGAGTCACCCTAGCTCACTGGATCGTAGGTTGGGGGGTAAGCCTCCACTCTGATCACCCCCAGGCTGACTCCAGGTGTGGACCCCAGCTTAGCAAGGCTTCCAGCAGGTCCCTAGTGTCTCTGCTCTCGATTTCCCCTCTAAGGGGCAGTATCAGATCAGGCTAAAGGCATGGACTGTGGGGCCAGTGGACCTGGCTTTGGCATCTTGGCTTTACCCCTGGCTAGCTATGTCGCCGCAGACACCTTCCTGAAGCTTTCCAGGCCTCATCTGCAGGGTGGGAAAGAAAAGCATCCCCTTCATAAGGCTGGAGTGAGCTTCCAGTGAATGAGCCACTGTAAACGTCTTAGCACAGTGTCCAGCGCTCGGCCAGCCCTCCACCAGGGTTAACGGCTGGGACTGGAATCAGCCCTAGCAACCCCGCGGCCCCGAGGCCAGTTCCCCCAGGCTCCGGCCAGCACTAGCAGGGCCTTGCGGATGGCCCCGTCTTGCAGTGCCCTGGCTCTCACCTGAAGTCGGGGTACCAGGTAGCATAAGTGGCCACCTCAATCTTGATGGCACTGGGGTCCTGCAGGCGGATGATCTCGGCGAGCTTGGGGAGGGCGTGATGCAGCCAGGTCGCCGAGGAGCCCTGCGAGCATAGGTCTGGTTGGAGGCGGGCCGCGCCTTCCGGGAGGGGCCCCCCCCCCCGAGGGCCCAGAGACGCTCAGGTCAGAACTGCTCCAGTGGGCGGGGGTAAGGGGGGGCCCCTGCAGGACTTGGGGGAGGGGCAGGCAGGAGCCTACGCACGTTCTGGGCGCAGAAGCGCTGGATGGCGTCGCCGTTGGCCAGGATGTGCCCGGCCAGCTGCTGCTGCTGCTCCACCGTCTTGAGGACCAGGCTCCTCTTGCTGAGGCGGGTGATGTACTCCTTCACCAGGTGCAGGTGCACAACTTCCACGAGCTCCTGGAAGGGTGAGCGGGCAGGGCCGTGTGAGCCGCCGCTGGCGGGGAGCTCACCCCCTTCCCTCTGAGCCCCGAAGCTGGGAGTCCAGGGAGGGGCAGAGGCATATGTGCGCTCGTATGTGAGCGTGCGTGTGCTTGCAGGTGTGCCTGGCACCTGTGTTAGGGTGCGTGTCCAGACTGTCCCCCATCCCTCTATCCCCCTCCCCCGCCAGGCCCAACCCCCAGCCCAGCACCACCTCACCTCCCGGAAACAGTCGAGCAGCTCCGAGAACTCCGGCAGCCTGTCAGCCACGGTGGAGAGGATTTCCTCCAGGGTCTGCTCTGGGGCCGCCCAGCGGGTCTGCGTGAACTTCTTGAACAGAGGCTGTGACGGGAGAGAGGCAGGATGTCTGGTCACACCCCACAGACACACGCACGGCGACACACATACAGCCTGGTGCAGGGGCAAGGGGGATCCCGAGGACTCGGGACCCTGAGGCACCGGGGCAGAACTCGGGCCCTGTTCCCAGACCGGAAGCGGAGACAGGGCCCCTGCACCCATCTCTAAGGTCAACCAGCTGCTGCTCTGGGGCCGGGAGGCCATCTGCCAGCCTTGAGGCCTTTTCCATTGCCTCCCTCTGAAATAAATAAATTCCTGCATAAATAAGGACTTGTGCTTGGCTGGGCCTGTGAGGACCTGTGCCAAGTCATCAGGGGTCACCGCCCGGCCTTCACGCCCGGTTGGTTACTCACAGCCTTCCACCTTGGGCAGTAGGGACAGGGCAGGCTCCCGTGGAAAGCGGGCAGGGAGCTCCTACTTCTTCCCTCCAGGGACTGCTGCCTCCCTCTCCGCTAAGGGAGCCAAGGGGTTTCTGTGGACTATTTGGCCCATGGCAGACGGGGCAGCGGCTCCCACAGGCTCTGTGCATCCCCGCTGGAAGGGAGTCATGGCGATGGGGATGGGACGCAGACAGGTCTAGGGACAGCTGGAGAGGGCGTGCACAGGCCTGGGCTGAGTCTCTGCGCGGGAGGGGCATGAAGCCTCCTCTGAGGGTTCCCAGCCCAAGGCGCCCCTGTGAGGCCAAGCCCAGGCTGAAGGGGTGGGGACAAGGTCAAACCTCTCAGTGGCCCCCATCACCTGGGCCTGTATCTGCCACCTCTCCCTTCCCCGTCTCTCCCTGCGTCTCCCCACCCACGCTAAGCGCGGCAGGCTCCCTGCGGAGGCTCCAGTACCTTCAGGTCCCCGAACAGGCGCTGGAGCAGGGCGTCAAAGCCTCGACTCTTCAGCTCACTCAGGGGATCCAGCAGGTGGCCCGGGAGGTCCTGTGGGTTCTGCCACTTCTGCTCCATGGATGTCCTGAAAAGACGCAGATGGGGCAGAGAGATCACACCGGCCCTGTCCAGACCAGAGTCTCCCGCGCAGAGAGCCCACTGGCCCTAAGCAAATCTTCCTAACCCGTCTCCCCACTGTAGAACCCTCGGTGACTCCCCATTCCCTATGGAAGCAAGTTCGGACCATCCCATCCCTGCTCCGGGGCAGCACTCGGGCTTCCCACCCCCAGGAACACCTGCCACCACCTGCTCTTAATTCCCATTTGCCTAACGGACACAGCCTCCGCATCCATTTCCTAGGGGCCCTAAAAGGAACAAATAAGGCATAGAGCCTTTGCGTGAATGCCTGACCCAGCAGCACCTGAAAAATGTTTGCTGCCGCCCCTACAGACCTTACAGACCCAATTCCTCACAGCCAGGTGCTTCGTAATCCCACGTCTTTGCTTAGGCTGTGCCTCCCCTCCCCCTCCCAGCCATCCTCTTCCTCCAAGCGACTGGCAGGCCCAGGGAGTCCTGCTCCCACAAACCCCTCCTAGCACCCTTACCCCCTTACCGGAGGGACAGACAGTTGTTGATGTTGGCGATGACATTGCCCCTATAATTTCTCAGCTGTCTGCATCTCTCCAGAAAGTCATCAAAGGCTCGCTGGTAGCTGGTGAAACCGGAAGGGGCACATGCAAGGGCCAGCACAAACACTGGGACAATAGCAGCCTTGGACCTGCCTCTTAGCCCCGCCCCGCCCCCCCAGGCCTAGAGAGTGCGTTTCCGGTTGGCAGGCTCCCGGCAGCCCAGGGAGGGGATGCCAGCCCCTAAGCATCCTGTAACTGGCTTGGCAGGCCAAGGTCAGAGGAGCCGAGGACCCTGAGGAGTTCCTGCTGCCCCTACTCCTCCCCTCAGATCCTTCTACAGCTGGAAGCCAGGAAGGGTGTAGGGGAGTCAATGGGTAGATGCCGGAGACCCTGGAGGCGGGGAGAGAGGCAGCCTAGAGAAACAGGAGGGCTGGAGCCCTGGAGCACCACCAGAAGGGAGGCCAGGGCCTCAGTCCCCTGGGAGGCATCGTCTTTGCAGCTGTGGGCTTCCTGCTGGGTGGCAGGATCACCTGAGACTCTCAGGGCTCAGTGGAAGGTTTGGGGAGGATGGAAGGACTCCTGCTCCTAGTGATAGACACTCCAGAGGCAGGAAGGGGACACTGATGTAGCTTGGATACCCACGCGGGATGTGAGGGAGCACAGGTAGCTCTGAGAGAAGTGGCCACAGGGACCACCTCCCAGCCCCCCACCCCCGCAGGCACCCGCAGGCAACACCCACCTCCTCAGGAACGCAGCCAGCTCCAGCAGCAGCATGTGCTTTATCTGCATGCCCAGGTCCAGGGTGATGCTCTCGGCCTTTGCCTGGCCCTGGGAGATGATCTGCAGGGGTGAGGGGTGAGCTGAGACCAGGGGAGGGGAGGGCGCTGCAACAAGGCGGGGGCGGCACTCAGAGCGGACGCACGCAGACACACACACAGGGCGGGCCGTAGCACCTGGATGATGTCGATGGCCAGCTCGCTGTGGCAGTGGCCGTCCAGCCTCTGGGGAGCCACGTCCTGGGCCCAGCGCTGGGACTCCAGCTGCAGGGCGCGGGCCATCAGCTCCCTCACACTGGCCTGGGGGCGGGAGAGGAGGGTCAGGGCAGCGCAGAGCCCAGTGGCCCGGCCCACACCAGAGTCGCTGTCAAGCTCCTGGCTGGCGTCCCGCCCGACTCCGAGCCTCCCTGAGCGTCCTTCCTAGCCCGCCCTGGCCCCGGCCCTAGTGCAGCACGGACTCACCACCTCGTTGGACAAGAACGTGGCCTCCAGCAGCCGGATCTGCCGCGGGGGCAGAAGGCTCCCCAGCCGGACTCTCTGCAGCTCTCCTGCCAGCTTAGGGCTGTTGATGATGTCACTGAGGGTACAGGGGGGCTGGCGTGAGGAAGACTGCCCCCACCCAGCATCGCGGCTCATCCAGGAGCCGGCCTCCTCGGCCCCCGTCTCTGTCGGCCCCAGAACTTGATGGCCTTCCGCCCCTCCCTGCTTCTCTGTCTCGGCGGATGGGGTCCAGATCTGCTCAGCTGGATTCCAGTCAGAAGCCTTGGGATCTCCATGCCTGCCAGGACCCTCTCATTCCCGGCCATCCCCTCCTACTGAAGCAGATCGGCCTTAAGCCACGCTGCCCAATGCCAAAAGCACCGCCATCTCTCTCCTGGCCGCTGTGGGGACCCACTCTCCAGCCCCGGCAGTACTCCCTTCGCCCAGCAGACCTGACCGCCTTTGGAGTCCAGCCCCCTCCCTGCCACAAGGCCTCTAACTCCCACAGACAAGACTGGCCGCTGGATCTCCACCCTGTCCCTACCCCATTCCCTCACTGCACTCCAGGCCCCCTGGCCTCGGGTGTCCTGCCTGCCCTGCACCAGCACACCCTGGCTGGCCCTGCTGCCCCCCGAGGGTGGGTAGGAAGGGCTGCCCCACCCCAGCTACTGCGTTCTTGTAGCGCATGTGTGGGATCCGGGAGCCCCAGGGACGGCCCAGCCCTCCCTGGCACTTCCTCGGGGTCCTTTGTCTGCCTGGACACTCAAGAAGGGGCCTCTCGCCCTTCTCCCAGCCTGGCTGTGGTGGGGACCCTTTCCTCCCTGTATTCTGGACACTCTGGCCACACAGGGCTCCACGGCAACCCGTGGGACTCCCTCTCTCCAGGACTCTGCCCTGCTGGCCTCAGTTTCCTGCTGTGCCGACCCCAGTGGGCCCCAGGCCCAAAGGCCTGAGGTCACTGGGACAGGAAGACTGAGGTGCAAATACCCAGTATTTCCTGGTGAGTCAGGATAAGCAAAGAAAAACTGGCTCCCGACTGGCCTTTCTAGCCCGCAGCCCCTGCCCTCCGCCAGTTTCCCTGTGCCCTGCTGACTCACCCAACAGCCCCGCGGCGCCCTCCCTCTGGCCCCTTGCTGGAGGCTGAGCCACCAACAGCATCCTGTGAGACCACTGGCCACCCAGATGTGTCTCTGAGGCCCTTAGAGGCTGCTCACAGTCTGTACCTCCAGGCTTCCTGCAGACTTTACCCTGGGGGCTGGAGTTGGCCCGCACAGGAACCCCCAGCCTCCCGTGTCCTGGGCATTTCCACCCAGCACCGCACTCCTCACGGAGCATGGACAAATGACAGATGTGCTCAGGACCCCAGGGGGGTCCGGGTGAATCAGAGGGCGCCTGAGGCACTCTGTCGGCAGAGCCAGCCTCCCACCCAAGGAGCCCTGGGCCTCGAACCCAGTTCTGCGGTGGGCTCACCAGGTGACCCTGCACAAGGGCCACAGGGCCCTGCTCTGCCCCTCTTCTGTGCGGCCTGGGAGCACCGGGACAGCCTGCCGGCTAGACAGCCGCGCACTCTGCACAACTCCCAGGTGTCTGCGCTCAGCCCCGGGCGCTGCAGGATGACTCCTCGGGTTGGGAACACCATCCTCCCTCCATCGACTTCCAGGCCTTCCTTCTCCCCTCCCCTGCCCGCCTCTCTTCCTTCCGGCAGCAGAATTCGGTTCCTCTTCCTCCTGCACCGCCTCGGGGATGGCTTCCTCCACGATGGCACCAACGTGAGGTCAGGGCCCCTGCTGGAGGCTCTCAGCCACCGCCACCGCCCTTCCTGCTCTGGATGGTGCCCTGCCTCGCCCCCTCCTCACACTGGGAGCTCAGGAAGAAGGACGAAGTCCCTGCCGCGCGTGCCTCAGTTTCCCTCACTGTGGAATGCGGCTGAGGGTCCCCAGCGCAAAGCTCCCCGAGCACCGGCCCCGCTCCCCCCACCCCCGAGTCTCCGGGGCCCGAGGCAGAGCCCCCGCCCGAGCCTCCCCGCACTCACTTGGGGTAGAGGTTCTGCACCCAGACCAGCAGCATGTAGGTGTCGCGCTCGCACAGCTCGAACTGCGCCATGGCCGCCAGCTGCGCCGCGAAGTGCTCGTGGTAGCTCTCGGCGTAGGCGGCCACCACGTCCACGTCGGCGGGGAACAGCGGCTTCAGCCGCTCCACCACAGCCTCCAGGTCCTCCTTCATGGTGCGGCCCATGTGCAGGAAGACGCGCTCGGCCTCCGACCGGCCCTCGGCGCCCGCCGCCGGCCTCGCGCACAGGCGCTCCTCGGCCGCCTGCGCCACCCCGCGCCGCCACAGCTGCAGCCAACGCCGCGGCCGCGCGCTCACCAGCGCCGACGCCCCCGGCCCCGCCGCCTCCGCCTCCGCCGCCCGGCGGTCCTCGCGCTCCTGCTCGGCCAGCACGGCCAGGGCCTGGCGCAGCCGCTCGGGCGCCACGTCCAGCGGCCGCCGCAGCAGCCCAAGCACCTGGTCCCGCAGCAGCGCGTACAGCGCCTCCACCTTGCTCTGGCGCCGCACCAGCTCCTCCGCGCTCTCGCCGCCCCGCGCCGCCGCCGCCTGCAGCTCCCGCTCCAGCGCCAGCAGCGGCCCCGCCGCCTCCAGCCGCCCGCGCTCCAGCGCCGCCTTGAGCTCCTCCACTGCGGCCGAGACAGCACGCTCAGCGCCGCCCGCCCGCCCGCCCGACGGCGCCCCCCGCCTCCCCCGACCCGGGACAGGGGAAGGGGTGCGCCCCGAGAGCCCCGCCGGTGCCCCGGACCCGGACCCGGACCCGGCCGGCCCCAGGACTGGGAGGCGCAGGGGAAAGCCAGGAGGGAGACGCGGCCCAGCCCATCGCTGCCGGCCTCCCTGCGTCCAGGGTGGGGGGCCCTTCACTCGGATGAGCCCGAGCCCTGCCCAGCACCCCCCGACCTCGCCAGCTCTGATCCCCGATTCCTACCCTGCCCAGGGTCCCAGCATACCTGTGGGCAGCGGGCGGCTGGACTCAGGCTGGGACTCGGGCTCGCCCTCCGGCTGCGCTGAGCTGGGCGGACCCTTCTTCCGCCCTTTAGTGAAGACGCTGAACATGTTGGCCAGGCCTTTGGGCCTCTTCTTCTTCTGCTTTGTCAACTGGTCCTTGTTGCTCTCTGGGGCTGCCTTGGCCTCCAGGGGCGGGACCAGGTCTTCAGAAGAGGCCTCTGACATGGAGGTCTCGGACTCCCCCTCGGATGTGGAGGGCAACTTCTGGGAGCTTCTGGGAAAGTCAAGAACCCCTGGCACCGTTTGCTGGCCTGGAAGGCCTTGGAAGAAAGTCATCATCTTCAGCATCCCCCTGGCTGGGGCCTGCAGATTGGCAAGGGGAGGGGAATGAGAGCGCCGCCGCAGCAGACAGGTGCACACACAGCAGCTCCCAGGCCCGAGGACACAGCTGCAGCGGCCGCCACGAGCGGCACCATCTCATCTTGCCATGCGACCATCAGGGTCAGGCTACCTCCTGGACCACAGGGGCACCTACAGTTCAGCTTCCTCCTTGGACACCAGTGTCTCAGCACCCACAAGTCCAATACCCCCCAGCACCTCCCCAAATCACCAGAAGCAGGGAAGAATCTGGAGATGCCAAGACTCCCAGACAGAGGGGGCCGTCACTTCATTTTGGCACAAACTTCCTCAGCAGCCCACCCCCTGGGCAAAGAGAAAGGACTGGACAGCATGAGTTCCATCCTGCTTCCCAGGAGGCCCTGGGAGAGGTGGCAGAGCACAGGCTGCCGTTCTACTCCCCAGAGCAAGAATCGCGGTCCAGAAAGGTCGAGACACCAGGGGCTGCTTCATCCTCCCCGCCCCAGCCTCCATCTTGCCTGCTTCTTCTCTTCTCTATGTGGAGCCGCAGAGGGATGCTTTGAGCAGAAACAGGGCTGCTCCTGGGGGTGACCACAAGGGGAGCAGAGCCCGACCCCCTCCCTTGGCCTTGGGGCTCAGGTCTAGAACTCATAGTGCCCTCCCAAACTTCAAGGGCTAGGAAAGGACCCTGAAGACTTTCACATGTCAGCAGGGACAAGGGGCCCAATGAGACACCCAGCTGCCTTAGGATCCCCAGTAACTCGGGCCAGGAACCAGGCTTCCGGGCTCCCATTTCACCCTGGCTGCTCCCAAACGGGGTGACATCATCGTCACAAAGGCTTCCACTTTCCGTGCCGTCCCTGGTGCCCATCCCATCTCTTCCGCATTCCCTTCAGGGAGGGCATTGCAATCCTCATTGCCCAAAACTGATCCGGGGAAATGTCCCTACAGCTGACAGATCAGGCTTGTAACTCGGATCATCCAGTGCTGGGTCCCCCACCTCCATGTCCCTGCCCCCCACCTGCAGGCCACTTTCGGAGACGTAGGGCCCCCTCATGTCCAGCAGCACCCTCCCCAGCACCATGGCCATTACCAAAGCAAGGCCAGCACCAGTGGAGGGAAACATGGCTGAGCCCAGGAGAGGGGAGCAAGGCAGGGCTGGGAGTGGGGAGCAGATAGGGTCGGGCTTCCCTGATGACTGGGGCGATCCAGGACCACAGCGCCTGCCCCCTGCCCTCCCAAGAGTAAATACAATGAGTTGTGACCCGTGCAACACGATGACTTCGAGTCACCCCTGCCACAGCCCTGCAAGGCAAGTGGGGTGACCCCTCATCCAGGAGAAACTGAGGCAGGGAAGGGGGCTGGGGGCGCTTGCCCCAAGCACATAGCAGGTATGGATTAGGCCTGTCAGACTCTTCCCACAGCCCCTACTACGTCCCTCCCAGCCCAGCTACTCCAAGCCTCATCACAACCCCGGACGCTGGCCAGAGCTACCTTGGAGCGGGGGCAGGAAGCCCAAGTTTCTCCCAAAGGGCTTCACCAAGTGCCCTCAGCCAAGTCCAACGCCACTGGACTGCGGGCGCCCCTCCTGTGCCATCGGGGCTGAGAGTTCCACTCCAGGGTCAAGCGAGGGGTGCCCCAGAGAGCCCCAGAGAGCCCCAGAGCCAAGGTGCAAGCAAGGCCACTAGGCTCTCCTGCCCTGCCCATCCGCTGGTCTGCTCCTTTCCCTATGCCACGCACCCGCAGGAGCTGGTCGGGCCAGCTGACTGCCCAGACCCCCACTTTGCTGTCCAGCGAGGGTGAGGGAAAGGGCGTCTGTGACGCACCAGCCTCACCTCTGCCCACACACACCCCCCTCCAGCCACGAGCATGCGCACGCGCTGGGCTCTGTTTGACCTCACACCTGGCTCCTGCAGGTCCCCACATAACATGGCTGCCTCCTTGCCTCTCTGGTACAAAATCCTCCTCACCCTTCTGGGTCCTGCAACGGCACCCTTGACTCCATCCCAGGCCTTGATTTTCAGAGGCAGCTGGTGCAGTGGAAAGAGAAGCAGCAGGGGAGTCATCTAGACCACTCCCTAGCGTGTGGACACCACCACCCTACCACCGTCTGTGAAATGGGCACAAAGACCCCCACCCCACAGTGCTGCTGACAGGAAGTGGCAAAACCCCACAGCGCCGTGCTGGCCCCTCGCCAGCCTTCGTGAGGGTGCCTGTCCCGTTCCCTGTGTCCATCAAGCCAGCCTCAGCACTGGGGTAGAGAAGAGGGCAGGAAAGGCGTTCCTTCCAGCCCGGGCTCTAGGCTGGGCACACTGACACAAGGGCCCTGCCTGGTCATAGCATGTGACCACAGCCTGTGGCCTCGTGGTGGCACCCTCTCCTGACCTCCCAGCTTCTCCTCAGGCACCGCACACCCCGCTTTGCTCCTTCCCGGGGTCAGGGATCCCGCAGTGAGGACACCCAGACACCGGCAGCAAAGCAGCTTGACCTGCCGGCCCCACACCCCCGGGCCAGTCCTCTGCAAAAGGGGCAGGGACCCCTGCACCTTCCTCCACACCCCCCTCCTCGCCCTTTGCAGTCCCAAACCAGGGGCCCCTGCACCCTGGCTTGCCGCGGCGGCCTCAGTTTCCCTAGAAGTGGGGCTGCCGGAGGCCTGCGGCCCTGGGGCGCTCTGCGCCCCCTCTTTCCCTCCCAGCCCCGGTCGGGCCGTGCCCGCCGCTCCATCGGGGTAGCCGGCCCGGAGCCCGGAGCCCGGGGTGGAGGTGGGCGGGCAGCCGCGCGGGGCGGCAGGGGACCGACGCGGTGCGGGCGGAGGTCACTTACTGTGTCCGGGCCTGGCCGCCGCTGTCCCCGCGGAGCCTGGCGCCGCCTGAAATAGTCACAGACTCCGCCCCCTGCCCCCCGCCTCCGCCTCCCCCCCCCCCCCCCGCCCCCGCTCGCCCCGCTCGCCCCGCCCGCGGCGGCCGCGGAAAACCCGCGGGCGGAGGCCAAGGCCGAGCGCGACCCTGCGCGCCCGAGCCCGGAGTCGCGCGCGCCCCTCGAGGGAGCGGGGCTGTCACGCCTTCCCAGCGGCCCGGGCGGTCTGTGGGCGCGGGGAACCGCACCCCGCGCGGCCCGGGCTCGGCCTGGCGCGGGCCCATTGTCCGACGGCGGCCGCCCATTGGCAGGCCGGGGCCGCGCGCTCGGGACCCCCTCCCCTCGTCACAGAGCGGCGCCCAGCCCCGCACGACGACGGTCGCCCCGCCGGGTCCCCGGGACCCCCCGCCCCCGCCCTGGCGCCTTGGGCCGCGCGAGGACTGCCGCGTCGGGGCAGAGCCTTCCCACCCAGGCGGCGGGGAAGGGACCCCGCTGGAGCAGGCGCCTAAGGGGAAGGGGTCCGGGACAGCTCTTGACAAAGGGCACGTCCCCGGGGTGCCCGGCATTCGCTGTCTTGTTTGACAGGGGAACAGAGCTCAGAAAGGCAAGCGACCTGCAGCTCCCGCGGCGTCACACACCCGCCAGACTCCCACGGGACCACTTTCCCTTTCTGGGCCTGCGGTTGGGCCAGGACAGGCTTCGGGACGCACCGGGTCCGGTCCCCGACAGCTCAGGCCTGCTCTCAGGCAGTGCGGCCTTGTCCTTCCTCCACGTGGCCGTTTCTCGGGGTCTGCCGTCGGTGGGGCATGGGGGGCTGTTGCTGGTGAAGAGCGACCATTAGGGACTCACCTCTCTTTCTCATTTTAGGAATTCCTGCTCTCTGGAAAGAACCATGTCGTTCAGGAATTTCCCAGCTGGGCACCAGCTTCCCTTTTCCTTCATTGCTAGAACCCCTGCCCCTCCCATGTTTTGTTTGCCCCACCCTTGGTGTCGCCCTTCCGTGGACTCCCTGCTCCCCCAGCAGCTGGGCACAGATCTCTGGGCCCTGGGAGTGGGCGGTGGGGAGGAGGAGCTGGAGGTGCCCCTTGGGACTGAGAACATCCTTTTCCTCCTTGGGAATGGAAGTCAAGTGCTAGGTTTGGGCTTGCCAGTAATCCTGTCCCTGGGGGTCCTTGTGGGGAGGGGGATGCCAGAAAGTGGCCCACACTCTTCCCTTGAGTCCCTGGGGGAGGGGGTCGAGGGCTGACAGAGTTCACATGATCCCTCAGAGCCACAGTGCCTCAGGGCTGGGAGGGTCACTCCATTTGCTCCCAGTGAACAGATGGGGAGATAAAAGGCCAGGTCCCCAAATTCATCCAGCGACATAGGGCCAGGGCCGATGAGGATGGAAAGCAGAGCTCCTGGCTCATTGCCTCTGTGGCTGCCTCCTGTGGCCTTCTTGTGCAATCCCCACACTTTCCGGCCAGGCCTCCTCTCCTCACCCCAAACAGATTGGGAAATTGCTGGGGAATCTGAAGCTTTCTGAGTCATAGGGTGGGGGCACGGGGTGTGGTTGTCAGGCCTGAAGATCCCACCATCCCCTCAGAGCCCAGGATCCTGATCAGGGGAGGCAGGAAGGACATTTCCCAGGGTGGGGCCTGGGCGGCCGACCTTGTCCCCGGATGCCCAGGCTGCCTGAGCTCCCTCTCCATGGCTTCACCCTGAGCAGCAGCCAGGAGTCGGGAAAAGTTGCCTTCTCCTTTGTGCTTGCACCGGTCCCTTTCCCTTTCCGTGAGTTAAGATAGGAGGGTTGGGGGTCCCCCATATGGAGGCCCCAACACAAGGGAAATCCTCTGAAAACAGGGCTGCATAGGGCCAAGGGATGATAGGCAGCGGGACAGGCGCTACCCTTACCCCCTTGTGATAGATGAGGAAGCCGTCTTCAAGGGGCCAGACACTTCCAGAGGGAGCCAAACCAGCCAAGAATTCCATCCCCAGCAGGAAATGAGCATCAGATGCGCTCGGCTGGCTCGGGAGTGTTCCTGGCCAGCTGCTGTCCCATTTGCCATCTCCCCAGGGGATGGGCAGGGGAGACCAGGCCAGCTCCACCTGGGAGAGAGGACAGCGGTGGAAGCCAGAAGCGGACTGGCAGCAGACCTCCCCAGTCCAGCCTAGAAGTCAAGTGTGCGGCACTGGGAGCAGCAGCCAGCTCCTCACTGTGAACTCGGGGCCTCAGAAGCCCAGGACCGTGGGCAGACCTCCCTGCCCTCTGCTCAGACATGACAGCGGACCGTTTTTTTCAACTGTGATAAAACACACAGAACCAAATCTACCATATTGACCTTTTTAAGTGTACAGTTCAGGGACATGTACATTATCAACCAACACCCATCTCCGGAACATTCCTCACTTCGCAAGAATGAGGCTCTGAAATTATTAACCCTATTCCCCCTATCCTACTTCCCCCCACCCCTGGAGATCACTGTCCTACTTTCTCTCTATAAACGTGACTATTCTAAGCAGCTGATAGAAGTGGTACCCTAAGAGTGTTAGTCCGTTTGTAACTGGCTTATTTCACTCAGCGTGATGCCCTCAAGGTCCAGCCGCATTATAGCAGGTGTCAGATTTTCCTTCCTTTCTACAGTTGAATAATATTTCACTGTTATCGGTCCGTGGTCTCTGGGGTTGCTGCCCCCTCTTGGCTATTGCAAATAACACTGCCTTGAACACGGGTGAGCGAATACGGAACCGCCTGCTTTCAATTCTGTGGGTAGACAAGTGACTCTCCTTGAACTTGGTGCCACCCTCTGTTCTAAATGCTTGGCGTGCATTAACTGATTTCATCAGACCATCTTAGGAAATGGGTACTCCTTAATTATCCCCTTTTCACAGATGAGAAAAACTGAGGCACAGATAGGTTCCAACATGGGCTGGTCGGCGTGGAGCTCAGCATGCCACCAGGAAGCCCTGTGCTCTACTGCTTCTCCCCCAGTGTTGATCAACGTCTGAAATGCAGCTTGACTTAAGTCGGACAAAAGTAAAGACTGCCAGAGCAGAGAGCTTAGATGCAAACACGGGGGGGGCGCGTTGCCCTCTACTTCTTTTTCGTCTTTGGGAAAAAAAAAAAAACAACCCTCATCTCTCTGGTCAATGACTTGTTCAGTCAATAACTTGAGTCTTCACCTTCAACCTGTGGGGCAGCAGGTGGGGTTAACTCCATCCTGGCAGCCCAGCCAGGTTGGGCCACAGACCAATAGAGGGCAGTGTGTGTGTCACTAGTGGTCCTCCCTCTCCTCCGTCTCAGGCCTGCCTGAGAGCCCTGCTGGAGAGAAGCTCCCTGGAAGAGGTGGACGCTGCCGGCAGGAGGGTGAAGTTTGGTGCAGACATCAGCAGGTACAAAGGCCCAGGAGCACATTGCATGGGAATGAAGGGGCTGGGGGTCACTGGGCCAGCATCCCTTGGTCACAAGGCAGTGTTGACCTTGGGGAGGGCTCCCCAGGACTGGGAAATGAGGGCATTCCAGGATATATCAAAGCCCTCCCCCAGGGCTAGGCCCACTTCCCTCTGAGAGATGACTTGCACTTCCCATGGCCCCAACCTGGGCCTGCTTCTTCCTTTATTTCCCAGGCCGACCATCATCTGACCAGGGATCCCTCCTAGGCCCTCTTGTTTCCAGGGATGCCCCACTCACCAGCTGCACTGGGCAGAGCCATTGTACCCCCTGGTTACAGATGAGGAAACTGAGTCTCAGAGTGGGAAGTGGATGCAAAGTTCAAGGCCTTGGGGCTGTGGTCCTTGCTGCCACCCGGCCTTCTCCAAAAGGGGAAGTCGACAGCTCCAGGATATTTGAAACCACACCGGACCTCTGCCGGGGTCTGCTGACCTTCCCAGGGACCACGGGATGGCCAGGACAGCTGACCAGGAACCGTCTCACAGGGCAGCGCCGCCCAGAAGGGCGATCCCACACCAAGTGTTTACCAACAGATCGTGCCCCTCCCTTCCCGTGAAGCTTCTCCCCTTCCCCCCAGGAGGAAGCGGGGCTTGTGGAGAAACTGAGGCGAGGGTAAGTGGCTTTGCCAAGAGTCCCAGGACCCTGGCCCACCACCAGCCAGGCACCCTCCCAAGGCCAAGTTCAGTTTCCACCTCTTCAGGCCTGGGGCTGCCCTGGGGCCTTTCTCTCAGGCCCTTGACTTCCAGGAAAACAACCAAGAGGTGCCTTGCTCCCCATCAGGCCCCACCCAGTGACAGAGGCACCTCACGAGGCAGGAGCTCCCGGGGAACCCAAGCATTGCAGGGCCAGGAGGGAAACCAGGCTGTCCCCAAACCCCTCAGGGCCTGGGTGTTGGGCACTCCCCCTTCGATAAGACAGAGGGGACCCCTCGCTGCTCTGGGCTTCTGGACTTTGGAGAGGGAAGGCATAATGGTGGGGGCTGAGGTGTGAAGACCCCCTGGCCCTGGGGAGCTCCATCACCCACACCTGTGTTCATTTAGACATGGGGTCCATCCCCCAGGCCTCAGCTTTCCTTCCTGGAGATGGGTGTGACACAGGCTTGGGAGGTTGCCAGGAAAGGGTTATGGGAGACGGGGTCGCGTACATAACAATAATGTCCCTCTTGGGGGCTTGGCCCTCAGCCAGCACCACATTTACATTTTCTCATGGATGCTCTCCATCTTACACCTGCAGAGACAGCCCAGAGAGGCAGAGTCACTTGCCCAAAGTCACACAGCCAGGAAGGTGCCGAGCTGGAGTCCCAGCCCAGAGGGGTCTGGATCTAGAAGCAGATTCTTAACCCTGGCACCAAGTCCACGGAGAGGGTAGAAAGTGTAAATCAGTGAGCTCAGCCAGGCACACACCACGGGTACCCCAGAAATGGCAGGTGCCCCAGAAACGGCAGGACTTCTCATGACATTCCTCTTTTACAAGACCTCGAGATCCCCTTCTTTGAGGATTCCATCCGTGTGAAAGCATTGGGTTCTTCGTTTGTTTTTGCGGGGCTCAAGAAGGACGCCACACTCCCCCGACCCCCCACCTCCAGCAAAAGCAGGTGCTTGCTTCACCAGCACCCGCCTCTTCATTATTCATGGATGAGGAGCCCCAGTCGCTTCTGGGGAAGGACGCCGAGGGACGGAAACAAAGAGACATCTCCTCTTAGAACCTTTTTGTACTTCTCGAATTCTGAGCTGTGTGATGGTGTCGCTATCCGAAACACGCGTTAAACACTGAAAACATCTAACAAGTAAGTTTTGAAGGCCACTAAGAGGTGGGAGGTGTGGACACAGGAAGGGAATCCCTGCAAGGATGACAAGCCTTTGCAGTGACTAGTCCAGGCCCCACGGGTCCCAGGAGAGGAGCGGACCCGGGTCTGGGTTAGACTTGTCCAGGTTCATCCCCGCCAACCATTTCACCAGAGGAGGGGGCCCAGGGAGGCTGGGCCGAGACCCTGGCAGCACTCACCATTGGGCCCTCCTGGCCCCTGGCACATCTCCCCTGCAGGGAGGGCCTGCACCGCCACTGGGCGTGGGGGATGAGGGGGGCCGGGACTGATCCCCCCAGACCTGGGATGCTGTGGGGCTGGACCTCGACAGCGGCATCCTTGTCTCACCAGCCCCCGCACAGGCCCGCTGCCCAGCCCTCCACGTGGACCGGCTGGAGAAGGGCAGACACGGAGCTGGGAGAGGGGCCTCTCTGGCCTGCTGAGTTCCCAAAGGGACCTGGTGGTAGCAAAGGAAGGAAGTGACGATGGGGGTGGGGGGTGACCCTGGGAACGCTGCAGCCTCCTCCCCTCCCCTCCCCGGCAGTGGTGAGGGCCTGCAGGACTGCATCCTGGCCATGCGGATGCTGACCCCATGAGTTGTGGGGTCAGGAAGGAAGGGGCTGGAGTTGCCAGGCACGCAGGGAAGAGGGAGAGACCTTTCAGGCACGGGGATGACACGCTGATGATGCTGGCGGCATGCTCTGGGTGCCAGGACCCGTGGACACTCTCATCTACCCCCGCCCCCCAGGGAGGGCAAGGCCAAGACCTGAGCACACCTCTGCCTGGTGTGGCCTTGTGGCTGGTACAGCACAGCACTCTCAAGGGGAGCTGGGCCCAAGCATCCGGGGACCAGCAGGGAGAGGTACCCACAGAAGGCACCAGTCCCAGGCTGAGTTGGGGCTAGGTTCCCAGGTGACACTCAGGTCCCCTCCCGATACCCCAGGATTGTCTTTGGGCTGGCAGAAGGACCAGCAGGCCGTGGCTCATGGTGTCTTTGGACCTGAGGTCTCTGCCCTGGGCAGGATGGCCCTCTGTGCTCTCTCACTGCCCTCCCCAGGCTGGGCTGGAGTCCCAGAAACTGCTCCAAGGGGGCCTTGTTTTCCCCACAGGCCTGAGGCCAGAGACCAGAAGCAACCCCCCAGTCATTGAAAAAGCCCTAGGAAGGGTGGGCATTGAAGGAAGCCAAGCTGAGCTGGCGAGGAGAGACGGGGGAGCCACACAGGAGAATGAGGGTAGCCAGGCAGAGACCAGACCAGGGATCAGATGGCAGGGCCCAGGACCCCCGCTCTGGGGGCAAAAAGTATGTCCTGCTCCATAGGGGAACACAGACACTGGGCACGGCCCCTCTGCCCCCAGGCACACCGCAGGCTCACACACACACCCAGGCTTCTGTAGCAGCCAGACAACCTAGCCCACGAGTCCGGAAGCTGCCCTCTGACGGCCTCTGATGGGGCCCTCCCCCATGCTTGGCCTGGACAACAGGATGGCCAAGGAAATACGCTACACTCTCGGCAAGGCCTCCTGGGACGTGGTGGGCAGGGAGAATGGGAGGGTCTGGGGCAGAATGATCAATGGCCAGAGTCTGGCTCCCTTGGTCTGGCCCACCTCTGGGCCCCAGCCTTCCTGACCACCCGCCTCAGGGCCACTGTCTGGCTTCCGGCTCATCCCCGCTTAGCCCCGGGAAGCCAGCCCCTGTGTCCAGACCCTGCTAGGCCCACAGGAACATGCACGAGGCCCACACACCCGCCTGGGCATGAAGGTTCCGGCCAGGAAAACTTGACTTCCTATCTCCAGGCCCAGACACGCTCAGGAAGGGGGCCTGGGTCTCGGCCCAAAGCCTTTCCCCTGCGGCAGGAAGCTCCTGTCAGAGAATGGCTCCTCCGCTTCTGTTCCCAGCCTCCTCTGGGCGCCTTCCCCGCTCACCCACCCCACCACCTCAGGCTTCACTACCTCTCAGAGCCCCCCACTGCCGCACAGCCGCCCACTCAGCCTCTGTTTGTAGCCCGGGGCTGGCTTCTAATTCAGCCTCCCCAGCCTGGGGGCACAGACGGCCTCCTCTCACGTTGTGGGAAACAGAGGCACAGGGAGGTGCCTCTGGGTGCCACAGAGAGGTGTCCCATGGCTGGGACTGAACCCCCTTCTCCCCAGCTCTGGAGCCTGTCTTGGAAACCCAACCCTGGGACCCTCAGCCTCCGGCCAAGGGGCTCGGGCAAGGCCAGGCCTGTTAGGGATGGGGTCAGGGCCAACTGTGGGAGGAGGCTTCCACGAGGAGACTGGGGCTCCAACATGGGGTACGGGCTCCCTAGGGAGAACCAGGCTGGGGTCTGATCCAGGCCTCCTACCCCACCCAGGCAGTGCCCCTCCGACACACCCCTTCTCCCTGGCTACCCCCCCTTCTCCTCAAGCTACCTATGCTGGGGCCTGCTGTGCAGCAACCTCTACCCTCTGTGTGCCTCAGTTTCCCAACAGCAGAAAGATGCAACGATTGCTTGTCAGTGGCAGCGCTGGAACATGCCCTCCCCCGCCCTCCCCCCTCCCCCACTCCCCTACACTCCCCCGCGCTCCCCCCCACCTGCCTGGAGCCTGCACACTGAACCATAGCCTCTCCTTGCCCTCATTCCTGCCCCACCCTCCTCCAGGTTCCCTGCTTAGGGAGGTCTAGACATCCCCTCAGCCCCCTGCCTGCCCCACCCCTGACCCCCAGCCCCCGTGTATCTATGGAGGGGGCTGCCCCTGGTACCTGCTTCCACTCCCCTCAGGAACCCGACAATACTCAGACTTGGCTGTGTTCTCTGGCCTTGGCCTTGGGGCTGTGGCAGACCTCCCCGGCACTGCCCCTGGCCATCCACGGTGTGGGGAGGTGGGCCCCGACGGAAGCCGGGGAGTCCTATCCCCCACCTGCCAGGGCCTGTTGCCTGTCAGAACCCTCATCTTGTGCTCAGGAGACTCGTCCTCACTGGGTGATCAGGACCTTGGCCCACCTGCCGTCAGTTGCCCCCTACCACTGGTGGTGAAGGTCAGGTTCAGAGAGCCGGTGGTCTGCTGCAGAAGGGCGGTGGGAAGGCACCCACGTCTGGCTGCCTGTCTCAGTGTCTCCCCCCACCATCTTCCGTGCTCAGGCTCTCTGGCAATCTAGAGGCTGCCCATGCAAATGAGTTTCCCTGTAGCCTTGCCAGTAGGTAGGAGTCAAATTCCAGGGCCAAGCTTCTGGGAGAGAAGGGGGGCAGGGAGGGGTAACAGGTGCACACTGGAGGGATCTCCTTGCAGCCCCGCCTCACAGAGCTGAGACCAGCAGGCTCAGCACCCCCCACATATACTCCCCGGGTGACACTTGCCCTGCTGGGAAGTCCCTCTCACATCTAACCCAAATACTTCAGGCTGCAGAACACGTCTTGGCCTTTTCTTGTCTCCCAGGAGCCCGGGCCTGTTGAGAACTGACAGAGCAGTGCCCACCCCAGCTGGGTGAGGTTCACTTGGCATGTGAAGTCAGTGGACCCAGGATCCCAGGGTTAAAGACTGTTTTCTCTGCAGCCACAGGCACAGGCCTTCCCAGCTCTGGACCTGCCTCAGTCTCCCCATTTGTACAATGGGCAGAACCCACAGCCACAGAATTTTCCATCCCAACCCCTCGCTACGTGGAGACACATACCTTCTGCTCCCAGCCAACTCAGACCTGCTCCCTCTTTCGGGAGGCACCATTTTAATTCACTTTTATTTTCAAAATAAATACTCTGTCCTTCACATTCGAACTGGGGGTGGAGCTGGACCGTTGGGCAGGGAGGCCTCCCCTGGAGGGCAGTCCTGAAGGGAGCTTCTGCCCCCCCCCAAACACTCCCCTGCAAATGCCCAACATGCCTCTCTTCTCGCCCTTCCTCCTGAGGCACAGCCACCGTGTCTGAGGGTGAAGATTCCTCATCATGGGCTTCAAGGCTGGCAGCAGGGCTGAGGGCATCTCCCTGGGCTCCAAGCCTGGGGCGAGGTGCCCTCGAGCTAACGCAGCCCCCCAACCTGAGCCCGCCCCCTCCCAGACTCAGGCCGTTAGATGCAGGCGATCAGCAGGTCCATGGAGGCAGGCACCTCGATCTCTTCAAAGAGCACGTGGCCCCCTGCTGCCCCGGAGCCCCCTGCCTTGGCAGCAGCCCTCAGCAGGCCCTGGGCATGCTGCAAGAGCCGCTGGTTCCGCCGGCGGCCCAGTCTGCGCAGTGCTAGGATGGCCAGCACGTGGTCCCGCCTGCAAAGACACGCCTCTGTCCCTGCCAGCCCATCTCCAGGGTCAATCCCGACTTTGAGGGAGGGGAAGCCCTGGGCTCAAGTGCAGGGCCACCCAGCATTCCTGGGGCCCGGCCTGAGAAAAGTCAAGAATGATCGAGGCTGAGGGAGGGGGCAGTGCCCCTGCACAGGGTGGCTAGGGCTCCAAGGGTGCTGAGCTGGGTGGGGAGAGGAAGGAGTGTGCCCAACAGGGACAACAGTCCAAGCTGGAGGTCAAGAAACAGTGGAGAAGTGATCGAGAGAGTGGGATGGCCTCCAGGAGCGGGGGCCCTGGCCAGGAGGTGTCCCGGGCCTCTTCCTGGGAGCACTGTGCAGGGAGCCGCATACACAGGCAGCAGGGAGAGAGGCAGCGTGCAGTGGGCGGGCAGCCCTGGCTCAGCAGCATCCGGAGTCCCCCCTTCTCCCCCCTCCAGAAGGTGGGGGCAGGGGAGGAGCTGGCCGAGTGTAGAGGAACCCCAGGGACCGGGGGAACCCCCCTTGCGCTCTGAGGGGGCAGTCATTTCCAGCCAAAGACAGAGTGCAGGCTGTGGAAAAGGGCTTTGCCCCGGGCTCTCTGTTGCCTCCCCATGCTGGACTCTCCAAGGTTATGGAGAGGTTGGGGTTGGAATTTCCACAGGATCGATGACTCACCATTCTCCCCAACACACCCCCAGGGATCAAAGTCTCCTTCCTCCTGTCGGGGTGTCGGGAGTCTCCAGGCTCCCAATAGGGCTTTCTTGCAGAGGGGCCATGCTTTCCCTTCAAACTCAGGGATGGGTACTTGTCTCTGGGGTATGATGCCCAAGGAGGGGCCACGACCACAACCCACTCGCCCAGGCTGTAGGGGCCTCCCCATCCAAGGGCACTGAAGAAGAGTGGCCCAGAATAGCTTCTGAAGGAGGGCTAACCCCCGCTCCTCCCCCCTCAACCCCCTCATCCCCCTCACCCTGCCTGAAGGTCAGGGGCCATGGTCCCCAGGCACTGGCACCTAGTGGCCCGAGGAAGCGCCCACCTGGCCTGCATGGCAGCTCCCCTGCCCACCAGAAAAAGCTGTGCCTCCCTGGGGTTCCTCCCCTGCCCACCTAGAGACACAGCAACCCTCTGAAGGCACCAATCCCCCTGCCCTGGGGCCTGGTGGCCCTCTGTCCTTGGAGGCCCATGAGGGAGCAGGTGGGTAACAGACCTGATGTCAGGGTAGCTCCCGATGAGTGTCTCCAGGTGCCTCAGGATGTCGTCTTTGTAAGTCTCACCCAGTATGTCAGCCACACACGGGATAGCCTGGTCCAGCCACGTGGCCTCAGAGCCCTACGAGACACGGAGACAAGTGCTGGCCGGGCCACCTGCCCCCAGAGCCTCCTTACCTCCCGTGCCCGCAACCCCTCCACTAGTGCCCCGCGAGCCCACCGGCCCCTGCAGCCGCCCTGCAGCCGCCACCGCGTCCCTGCTATGACTGCCTCCTGCGCTTGTGGCGGAAGGGGCCTCGGGCCTCGGCGGTGGACTCGGCCACCTTCCCTTCCCATAATACAGTGCAGAGATGTCTTGCCGTCTCTGCTCAGATGGGTAAACTGAGGCCTCGGCCCGGAGGTACAGCCCAGAATCCTACAGAGTGCGGGACACCAACAGCCCAGATAAGGGGTGTGCGTGTACGAAATGCCCCAGCCCCAAAGGCGGGGTCGGGGGACTGGAAGATCCTCCCACAGGCCCCGCCCCTTCCTGACTCGCCCCACCAACCCACCAGCCGTATGCAAATGTATGGAGATGACCGCCACCTAGCCCCGCCCCAGCCGCGCCGGGGGAGAACCCCTTCTGCCAAAGCCCACCCCCCGGGGGCTCTTGCGGAGGCCACTACAGTGAGAAGGGGGATGCCCGCGTTAGGTCCCCAGGCCAGAGGCCCCAGAGGAGGTGGGCCCTCGGGGCTGGCCGTGGATGCTCCTACCAAACCCTGGAAGGTGTCGCCGATGGCCTGGGCGTCGACGCCCATCTTCTGGGCGCTCCTCATGCGCTCCTCACCCCGGAACCGCTCGCGCGGCCTCAACACCTGCGCCAGGTACTCTCGGACCACGTACCGGTGCAGCTCCTGCAGGGTCTCCTGGGCGGGCCGGCAGCCGCATCAGGGTCAGAGCCAAGGGCCCCGCCCAGCGCGCGTCCCCGCCAGAGCCCTGTGCCCTTGAGATACCTGCGCCCGCAATGGGGCCATGTGCTCCAGATGGCCGGCGAAGGCCACCACCTTGTCCATGAGGGGTTGCAGCACGTCTTGTGTCAGCCACGCCTTGGTGCACAGGTCCCTGAAAAGCGGCTGGGAGCGGAGGGGGACAGGAGTCTTCCAACCATATCCTCCTCCTCCCCAGAACCTCCCCTCAGAGTCCAGTGCCTGGCTCCTCACAGGGGCGTTTCGGGTCAAGGGACAGCCTGTCCCCAGGAAGAAACTCTGGAGGGGATATCTGGCTCCCTTCTAAAGTCCCCCTGGTAACATCTCCTCTCTCGGCCAGGAATGTTACCAGGCCCTTAGCAGGAACGCCTCGTCCGGGCCCTGAGCTCCAGTGGACAGGGTTTGAGTGTGAACCTTTAGGCAGGCCTTTCTTAGAGGAGCCTGGGGAGGCCCGAGGGGCTGGGTGAGGGGTCTGATTCCTTGAACCCATCTTCTCGGAGAGGTGGAGACTGAAGTCAGTGGGCATCTCCTGACCTCATTGGTCAGTTCAAGTCCCTTGCCCACACCCCAGCGTACCACCCCTGAAGCTGCTACGAACCCAGGGCACAGGGAGCACCTACTGGGTGTGGAAAGTGGGGAGGGAAGCCCCACTCACTTGCACATCACCCTGCAGGCCCTGGAGCAGCCGTTTCTGGAAGGTACAGGTGGCAGCCACTAGAGGTTTCTCCAGCTCTTCAAAGGTTCCTGGGAACCTGGCCAGAAGACTGGTCCTGGGGTGGGGCCAGGACAGGGGAGGAAGTGGGCAAGGGGGAGCAGGCTGTGGAAGGAGTTCCAGTATACAGCCATGGAGCCTAGGTACCACACCAACTCCGCGAACTTAGACTAGAATGTGAAGGGCAGCCCCTAGGGCTGCACATGGTAGTAACCCTGAAGGTGAGATGATCCCTCTAAGACATTAAGTCCCCACGCAGCCCTCAGGAGCAGGTGCTCCGATCTCCATTTCACAGGTGACAGAAGGAAGCACAGAAAAGGGAAGTGACTTATCTTGAGGCACACAGCAAGCAGGTGGCAGAGGTAGGATGGGACCCCAGCAGGGGTGGCTCAAAGTCCACCCCCACAGCTGCTGGTGGTCCACAATGTGGGGGACACCGAAGCTGGTCCTGATGTTGAAGGCATAGAAGGGGGGCAGCCGCTGCCAGCAGAAAGGGGGGGCTCTGCCTTCTGGGGACAGAGGGACCCAGGTGCCACCCCCAGAGTAGTGGGGAGAGCCAGGGAGGGCTTCCCAGAGAAAGGAGTGTCCCTGAAAAGGAATATGGCTAACCTGGATGAAGGGAGGAAAGAAAGGAACCCATGGTGACAGGGGACACACTGGGCAGGCACCAGGCCATGACTGGGCTAGCTGGAACTTCTCCTCTGCTCTGCGTTGAAACTCCCTGCATCCCTTCCAGGGCCTCAGCTCTGAAGGGCGGAGGGAGGACCCTCCAGCGGGGGCGGGAGTGGAGACGGGGCCATCCATGGAGGCCTTCTGGGAAGTCCCCCAATGCCTCGGCGGAGTCCAGATTCCTCCCCGGCGCCAGCTGGCCACCGCGGGCGCTCAGGGTGCCCGGTTCCCCGTGCTCGCGCGCCCCCTGCTGGCGGCGCCGGGCACCTCCTCTGCGGAGGAGCAGGAGAGACCCACCGGAGCTCCTCGCAGGCGTTGATATTGGCGCCCAGATGAGGTTCGCTCACCGCCTTCGACTCTAGAAAAGCCTTTGCAAACCTGGGGGCGAAGTACGGAGAGGCCTTAGGGACCCCCTCCTAGCGCGTCAGCCCTCTGCTCAGGTTCCCACCCAGACCCCCAGGGCCTTATAACAAGGCCCCTCCCTCTCACCTGTCCTGAGATCTCAGACTGAGCAAACAGGTCGGGCTCTCCCTCCCCGCACCCAGGGACGAGGGCCGTCCACACCCTGGCCACTCCACCCACTCCATCCCCAGGCGGAGGAGGTGGCCGCACCTGGGCAGGAAGAGGCCAAGTGCACGTGCACAGATGCTCAGGGTGGTGGCCTCCAGTTCTGCAGAGATGGCACCGGCCGCCTTCACGTGCTCTGCCACAAGCTGCAAGAGATGCCACCCACTGAACCCATGTCAGAGCCCAGATCCTGATGTCCCTGTCCCCCACCTGTGGCCCAGAGGTGTCCCCAGCTTGCCCTGCTCTGTCTCCCCATCTCAGCTACAGCTTCCAGAAGCTCCTCCCTGTCCCCACATCCAAGGGCCACTTGCCAAGCTGGGCGCCGAGCCCCGGGGATCCCAGCCTGGCATGTGACCCAGGGTCCCTGATTCCACCCCAGGTGGGGCCTCAGGCTCTCGGCTAATGGGGAAAGGAGGTTGGGACTCGATCATATAGTTCTGGGTGTCCCCACCTCAAAGGGGACCAAACAGCACCAGAGGCCCAAGTATGCTTCCCTCCCCCCCAGGCTCACCATGTGGACATCGATGGACAGCGGCGTGTGGTAGAGACCCTGTAGCACATCGGGGGCCTCTGTGTCTGCCCACCGACTCTGCTCTAGCTGCAGGATGCTATCAAAGCAGCTCATGACCTTGGTCTGTGCGAGGTGGCAAGAGAGGCACAGTGAGACCCTCCCAAGAAGGAGGTCCCAGTTCCCCTACCTCCTGAGCTGTCATGCACCCTCGGAGGAAAGGACCACCCTGCTGGGGCATAGGCCTATGCCAAAGGCCACACGGTGAGAAGAAGGGACTCTGGCCTGATCCAGGGCCACACACCCTGGGTGACTCTGGGCACCACACCTCCCCAGGGTGAGGCAGCCATATTCAGCCTGGACCATGCCCCTCAGGCCTGGCCCCTGGCCTCACCTCTAGGAAGCTGGTGTAGTCACTCTCCAGGCGGGCCCACAAAGCAGGAGCCAGGAGTGGGGGTAGTGGCTCCGTGGACAGGGTCAGGTCTGGGGCACCCAGGAAGTCAGGACTGGAAGGCAGGGTAGGGGCTGAGGGCCTGGGCTGGGCTCCGATGCACGAGTGGCTGCCCCGAATTTCCCCCTGGCCAAGCCTAACACCATCACCAAGCACCAGGCAGCTCAGGGATCTGCCACTCCCCAGGCCCCACCAGGGAGATCCAGAGAGTGACGGACACCTGCCTGAGGCCACACAACAAATTAATGAGCCCAGGAGTGTTTAGTCACCCTCCTCCCACCTGCTCTCTGGCCTTCAGAGCTGAGAAGTGCTCAGAGGCGAAGGTAATCCACCCCATCACACCATGCAGAGCTGGGGGCGGGAGCTGGAGACAGGCGGGGCCTGTACCTAAGGGCCCGTCCAAAGGGAAGAGTGGGGGTGAGATCCAGCTTCTGTGAGCCGCCCTGTGTCTGGCCTGGAGGGCTGCCCTTTTGTAAATGCGCAAAGGCACCCTGTGGACTAGCACATGCCCTCTCTCTGGACTCCTCTCAGATGTTTTCCCGCTTTCAGGAACGGGTGCATAGGTGGCCCCTTAAGAAAATTATGGTGGGAGAGTACCAGGGCCCAAGAAGAAAAGAATGTCAAAGTCCCCGGGATCTCTGCTGCCCAATCACCAGCCCTCCCCCAGGGAAGAGAGAAGAAAGGAGCCCTGAGCTGCCCAGGGTGAGCGGGCACCCACCGGCCTCCGGCTGGGCAGCGGCCAGGCGGGCAATGCCAGCCTCTGGGGCCTCCCGCGGCCGCTGGCTGGGGCCTCACCTGCCGTAGACATTGACCGCCCAGTCCAGCAGGACGTAGAGCTGCTCGCAGCCCCGGGCGTCCTGAGCGAGCTCCTGGAGGCGCTGCGCCACCGCACCGTGGAAGGCGCGCAGATAGGCCTCCCCCGCCGGGAAGCCGGCGGCCGAGTAAGCCGGCAGCACCTCCCGCCGCACCTTCTGCAGGTCGCTGCGAACCACGCCGCCCAGCTCAGCCAGCAGCTGGGCCAGGCCCGACGCTCCCTCGGCCTCGGCCGCCCCAGGAGCCGCCCCGGCGCCCGCCTGCTGCACGCGCTCCTGCGCGCTCTGCTTCACCGCGTCCTCCCAGTGCTGGCGCCAGCGGCGCGGGGTGAGCAGGAAGTCGCCGTCGGCGGGGGGCTCCGGGTGCGCCTCCTCCTCCGCGCTCACCGTGCGGGCCAGCTCGCCGATCGCGGCCGCGTCCACGCCGCCCGGGCCCAGCGTCTCGCGCACGATGGCTCCGATCTCGGCCGCCAGCCCGTCGTAGTGCAGACACACGTCCATGGCGCGCCGCGCGAAGCCCGTGGGGTCCTCCTGGAAGCTGTGCGAGGCTTTCTCGGCCACGAGCCGCCCCTCCAGCTGCCGCAGCTGCTCGAAGGCCGCCGACAGCTGGCGCTCGGTGATGAGGTCGGCCACGGATTTGCCTTGTGCTAGGACGCGCGAGGACACCGGCAGTGAGGGTGCTCGGCAGCCTTGGGGCCCAGCTCCAGTGTGTCCCGCCCTGGCAGTCCCCCAGAACCTCCCTCCGGGCACATGGCTGCCAGGAGCCCTCCGGGACCTGAGAGGACCAGGGTCTTGCCCATCCCTCTAGTTTGGCCAGGAGCCAGGCTGTGGACCACGATGGGGAGGTGAGGGTTCCTGAGTCCTGCAGATCCGGGTTCAAATACCATTTCCCCACTTCCTGGCTGTGAGACTGGAGGCAAGTCACTTAACCTCTCTGAGTCTCGCTTGACTCACTCTCACCTCTCTGAGCCGCCCCGTGGAGGCTCCCCTGGTTGAAATGCTGGGAGAATGTAAAATGCGTTTGGGCAGGGCAGTGTTTGGGGTAGCTGGGGAGGACAGCCTGTCAGGAAGCCTGGGCCCTGCTGCTCACCCTCTGACCTCAGATTCCGCCCATGCTCAGTATTGTTTGTGAAGCTCTCACCTGCCTCAGGTTCCAGTTCCTCACGTCCCACCCCAGTGGAGGACCGCCGGCGGCCACCATCCATGACCCTAGAGGGCACCTGTGGGTCGTGGGTCACCCCTGGCACAGCCATGGCCTGGGACTGGTCAGCCGTGGAGCTGTCCTCCCGGGCTCGCCGTAGGGACCGGGACAGGAAGCGAGAGCTGCGCTGGAACAGGCCCAGGTTCTCCTTGGGGGCCTGGCCTGAGGCCCGCTGGCTTGACCGGGAGAAGGCCTGCCGGAATGTGCCCAGGCCGGGCCAAGTGTCCTCACGGCGGGTGCCGGGAGCTCCCTCACCGCTTGCCCGCCAGGTACCCCGCACTGGTGGGGTCTGCAGCTTCTTCGCAGGCTCCTCGGGGCTGTGCAGCTCTGGCCCAGAGATCACGGTCTGTGGCAACGACATCTTGGTAGCAGGAAAGCTGGAGATGAAAAGGAGGCTCAGGAGCTCTGGGGTGGGGGAGGGGTGGTGTCCGCCCTGGGGAATAGGCACGGAAACCCCGTGAGAAACCTGTAAGACCTCAGGGAGCCCAGCAGCTGGACTTGGTCGGGGAAGCTTCTCCCAGGAGATGACCCTAGGCCGGCACCAGGCAGCTCTCGTGGCCGGGGCTGTCTTTGTGCCAGGCTGCAGCTGGCTCTGAGATGCAGACAGCTACTTCCTTCTGGAAAACTTCCCCGACACCACCTTCCCCAGGGCAGTGCCCCCTGGCCCCGTGCTGACCCTCCCTGACTTGGCCAGGCCAGACCCTCCCGTCAGAATGGGAGAGGAGAGTTGAACTTGCACTGTTGTCCTGTGGCCCAGCCCAAGCCACAGCCCACAGCCCCCGGGGCTGGGCCCAGCAACCACATCCAGGATTTCCTGGATGTGAAGTCCTGAAGCCTAAAATGCCCACTCCCCCCACCAGCCTTCACTGCCCTTCCCCCCGACCAAAGCCCTCAGTGCACCCTTATTCAGCCCATCGGGCCTAACTGCTTCTGCTCAAAGGAGAGCTAAGGGACCCCTGTAAGAGTCTACCCCTTCTCTGGGTAACTCAGAATTGGAGGGAAGCGGGGTCAGGCCTGAGGTCTGTGGCCATCCCCCGCTGTCCCCAAGGCTTATCTCCCTATCCAGCCTTGCAGCACCGTAGAGGGCATGGTGAGAGGGACCTGGAGGTCCCCAAGGCAGTACTCCCTCATTGCTTCTTCTTTCCACCCAGCCCTGCTGTGCTCCCCCAGTGACGGGGTACCGAGGGGGTCTCTAGAGCATGGAGGTGCAAAACAGGGGCCGCCCTTGCCCACCCTGGGCTCCAGGCCTGCCCCAGGGTACACTCACACTCCCTTGTGGCTCAGCCTGGCCTGTGTTTGATTTTCTGCCTCTAGGTAACGCTGGCATGGGAGAGAGGAGACTCCTCAGTGTTGGGGGACCTCCCACCCACCCCTTTGTGATGGTGTGGCCAGGGTGGGGCCTCTCTTAGACCAGCAAGGTCTTACTTTAGCCTTGGAGAAGTGTGCCAAAAGGAGGGCTGGACCTACTGAAGTCACAGATTAACCAGAGGCCAGAGCCCCCAGCCCATCCCCAGGTTACCCCCACTCCCAGGACAAAGGTCAAGATGTCACCTGACCCTTGGGTGACATCAGGCAGGAACACCTCTTCCAAATGCCTTGGTGGGGATGACACTGGGATGGTCAAGGCCCAGACCCTCACCCACCCCCCGAATGCCCTCCAGGGGTCAGACGCACAGGTTGTCAGCGAAGGCCTCCTTTCCTGTTCCCAGAGGCCACCTAACAGCTGGAGAGAGGCCTTGCTGAGGGAGAGGCACGCGCAGGTGATTGATGGGTTCTTATCAGCCCTGCCCAGGTCACAGGTCATTGTCCTCTCCTGGGCACTGGGACTCAGGGACCCTGCCCCAACTCGGACTGACCCACACATGCAGGGAACATTGTCCCGAGAGCTTTCTTCCCTCCCCGCCCCCAGCTCCATTGTGCCCGGGGCCCCTTAGCCACCAGCAGGGTCCAGGCGACCTGTGCTGTGCCCAGATGTGCTTTGAGTATTGTCACTAGGGGCATGGGAGAAGGTCAACTGGGCCCTGTCTTGGCTGGGGAGAGCTTACACTTGGTAAACACCTACTGTGTGCCCAGCCCAAGGCCTGGTGCACATCAGGTTTCCCTAACAACAAAGCTGCAGGGTGTCACCTCATCTCATAGATGAGCAAACAGGCTCAGAAAAGAGGCAGGGTCTTGCCTCCAGCCACAGCTCAGGGTCAGGGAGCCTCGGGAGCAGAGCCTGGGTCCCCGCGTCTCCCAGCTACAGTGAGCCACGCTGCTGCCCAAGGAACCCTTTCTCCTGGCTGAGGTGCCCACAGTGGCAGCTGCTCCCGGACGCCAGGAGTGAGGCCGAGAGGCAGATTCGGGGGGAAGGAGGGACGGCTGGCAGTTTGGGTCTTATGTGAGGCTACACAAGCAGACGGGTCCCCCCAGCCTGCTCGACCACCCTTATCCAGAACCGGACCTGTCCTGAAGGCCCCTCGAGGCCCCCAGCTGGTCCCTCTGCCCTCTTTGACCTTGCTCCCACACTTCCCCAAGCCGTTATTGACCCTTCCACAGCACAAGTCAACGAGGTCACTCCCTTGCTTTAAGCCCTTCCATGGCTCCCCAGATCCTGGCACTCAGAGCCCCCCACCCCTGAACTTCCTCCAACCTCACCTCTGGGCCTCCTTGACCTGCACGCATCCAGCCTCCCGGGCACCTCTTTGGCCCTCGAATGTCCAGCCTCCCAGCTCCCTCTCAGGCTGCTCCCTCTCCCAGCCTCCCCATCTTAGCTCTCCAAATCTGACCTGGATTTCGGGGCCCAGGGGACATGGGTGCCCCCACCTCCAAGGTGTCTTTGGGCTGTGCTGCCCAGTGTTCCTGTGGCAATGGGCTTTCCTTCCTGGCCCGGGAGTCTCTGTCCATCGGCCCCGTGCCCATCAGCCCAGAGCCAGCCTGGTGGAGGAGGGGACCGTCAGGTTCAGGGTCCCGTTGCGATCCTGGCCAGGCCCCATACCGGTATCTGCTGGCCCCCATGCCCTGTGGACTCCACCTTGACCCCGCCCCATACCTGCCTCGGCAGCCTCTCTGAGGCCCGCTCAGGGCCTGGTTTCACATTGGGTGTCCCGTGACTGAGGGACGGTGGCATGGGGTGGGGCATCTTCCCCTGAGCCACGAGCGCCCCAGGGTGGGGAGTGGGCCTGACTCAGCCCCCAGCCAGGCCTGCCCAGTACCTGGCAGGTACCCAAGGAAAACAGATAAGCTATCTAACGTGGGGGGAGGCCTGAGGGGGTTCCCCCTTTTGTGTGGACGGGCCTTGTGTATTAACCTGAGTGTGTCCCCCGTACATGTGTCTCAGAGGCCTGCGAGTGGCTCTGTCTGTGAGTCCGTGTGTCTGTCAGTGCCCATGTGTGGGTCTTTCCATCCGCATAGCTGCGTTCTGCATGTCTTTGTCTGCACCCGGTGATTTGAGCTGAGCTCGGGCCTGGGCTCCGAGCTGAGATCCTTGGCCCAGAAGGCCACTGGCAGACCCCGAGCAGTCCTCAGCCCCCTGAGTCCCCGCCCACTGCCCGAGGCATCCCCACAGCCCTCCTGGGCCACCTGCACAGAACGTACCTGCTGGGTGAGGAGGGCCCAGGCCCCAGGCAGGACAGAGCTGCCAGGAGAAGCCTGCTGAGCCAGGGCCCGGGAACTGGGCCTCGGTGCTAAGGCCTCTGGAGCAGCCCGAGTGAGTGACCAACAGCTGGGACTTCCCAGCCTGGTCTGCGCAAGCCCTGGGCCCACCGGCCCCACCCCCCGCCCCACCCCCCGGCCCCAAACCCATAGTTTCACTTTCAGAAGTGCCCCTCCTGTCGCAGACACTATTACTCTAACCTTTGATTCCTAGCAGTCCATGCGCAGGCTGTCAGGGAGCACAGCAGGGGAGGGGCAGCCCTTCAGGGCTCAAGGCAGTGTGAGGGGGACCCTTCTGTGGTCCCACTGAGGCCAGGGGCCAGAGGCACCGGCCTGCCACAGTGGGCGGCATCCCAGCCCAGAAGAAGCCCTCCCTCTTCTGGGCCCATGTGCCAAGCTCATTCGGAGAGCCCCTGCCTGGCTCAGAGAGCCAAGAACCCATGGGGCACGGGGGTGGGGGTGGGGGGGGGATAGTTCGGGAGGATGTCACAGTGACAGCAAAGGGAATGTCATAAGCCACAGGCCATTCCAGAGAGCTTCAGGAGCTAGTGTGGGAGGGGGCTCAGGGGGAGAAGGATTCCGCTCAAGAGTGAGGAGAGATGGCGCTCTGGGCAGCGGTCAGCAAAGGTGTGGATGCGGCCTGGGCCTGCGGAATGGAGAGCACAGGCCCTCCTCCCCCACCGCGGATCCAGCTGGGGAGGGTTTGTGGGGAGGGACCCTGAGTCTTCCCAGAAGAGGCAGGCCCCACATCTTCATGGGGGGATTCCTGTGCTGGCATCCTTGGAAAAAACTTAGGGAAAATCCAAGGAGGACTGATCCAGGCTTGAACAGGCTGGAGCCTCTGGGCAGGGGGCAGAGCCGGGCAGGTGGAGACAGGCTCGTGTCCAAGGGCTGCCAGGACACAGCGCCACTGGCTGGGGGGCTTAAGCAGCAGACATTTATTTTTCCAAGTTCTGGAGGTAGAAATCTGAGATCCAGGTGTCAGCAAAGCTGATTTCTCCTGAGGCCTCTCTCCTGGGCAGGTGGACGCCATGCTCTCCCCGAGTCCTCACACGGTCGTTCCTCCGTGCGTGTCTCTGTGTTTCTGTTCTTATGAGGACACCAGTCCTATAGGATCAGGACTCACCATAATGGCCTCATTTTAACATAATCACCTTCTTCAAGGCACTATCTCCAAATATAGTCACCTTCTGAGGAATTGTTGGGAGTTAGGACTTCAACGTAGGAATTTTCGGAGGACAAACTCCAGCCCACAACGGATTAGAAGGCACCTGAGATGCTGCAGTGCCCCACTGCCATCTGTAGCCAGGTCAGATTGGACCCAGAGATACCAGCACCTCCTCCAGGAAGCCCTCTGGCTTCCCACTAGAGTCATGAGCCCCCTGAGCCCTGGGTACCCCTCTGTGAAACAGGGTCACAAGTCTCAGCTCGAGCCCCATGGGCTGGAGGGTCCGCCCCGCCCCAGCTCAGGCTGGTCTGCTCGCTGGTCTCCTGCGCCACGTGTCTCCAGCAGTCAGAAACGAGAGATGGGAGGGGAACGCACAGCTTCAGAGACAGAGGGACACCCCACAGTGACAGCCCTGGGCTCTTCTTTGGCAGTCCCAGGGCTTCTGTGGAGTGAATACTTCCACCCTCATTGCACCGGAACACCGACTCAGAGGCGTAGAAACCTGCCCGCGGCCCACAAAGCTGGTGAGATAGAGACCAGGATGCCAGCCCCGGGTCCGGCCTCTAAGGACTGCGGTCTTCCCATAGGGCGAGGCTTTCCTGGTCTCTACTTCACAGGGCACATTAGGGTCACCTCCTCTCAAGAGAGGGGTCCCTGGAAAGCTGGCAGCACCCAGGGCCTGGGGAGTTGGCCGGGCCTCTCCCCAGCTCCCAGCTCCACCCCGCACCCATTCCCAGCCTGGGTCCACTTTTCAGCAGGAGGCTGTGCTGGTTCTTTCATCCCATCTCCACGCTGTGGTTCCCCAATTGCCTCAGTAAAATCCCTGTAGAAAAGTCCCAGCTTTGTCTCCATTTAAAAAAAAAAAAAAATGCAGCTCTTGGGGACATGTGTCCACGGCAGCAGAGAACCTGCTCCCAGGTGGGAGAGGGCAGGGAGAAGGCCTCTCACCCCCAGATGCTTGCTTGTGCCCGTGGTTCCGGGGAAGCCAGGCTGTCACACCTCGAATGCAGATTCCAGAGGCGGCAAATGTCACCCACACTGCAGCCAGGACCAAACAGACCGGGCAGAGAGCAGGAAGCCTGGGTTCAGTCCTCTGCTCCTAACTGGCTTTGGGTCGGGGCAGGGGACAGCGTCTCTCCGAGACCGATATTGCAAAGTCGAGGTGGCCCATCTCCGACCTGCACTAGGCAATGACCCCAACCCATGCCGGAATGGGTGCTCCGGATGATTCCCAAGGCCCCTCCCCCCAATGCCAACTGCCTTGGGGGCGGGGCCTCAGGGAATGTGGGCGGGGCTACCGGGTGGGCGGGGCATCCACTTCTGGTACCGCCCCCTCCCGCTCTGCCGGAACCTGCTCTTGTGAGTGAAGGTCAGTGGGGTGGGGACCTGTCTTTAAGAGACTGTCCTGCACGCTGGGGGCCTGCGCTTGGAGGGGCGGACATGCCAAGCTCTGCCCCCAGTGGACTGCCTCAGTGGGCCTGACTCCCCTACCCTGGACTCACTAGGTACCGCAGGCTCCTGGGGCCTCCAATAATGGGTCACCTCCTCTCAAGGCCTGCCCTGGTAGATGGTGGGCTTCAGTGTGGTATCGTGGGTACCACTCAGGCCTGGCTCTCAGGGGGACCTGGATTCTGTCCCAGCTCAGGGATTTGTCAGCTGTGGGACCTTGGGACAGTCGTATACAAATGAGTTTAACACTGTACCTGGGAGGGGCTCCGAAGAAATCTCAGTAAATGAGACCCTGGCCCACCCCACCTTCCACACCAGGAATACACAAATCATCCCTGTTTGCTCAAGTCCCTCACCCCACGACCCATGTGTTGGTCAGCAAGCCCCGGCATGCGTCCTGTGAAATGTCTGCCCCCCTCCCATGTCCCTGTGGAACCATAGGAGGGCTGGAGGCAGAGGACAAGAAGAACTTGGAAGGACAGTCCAACACCTCTTCTAAGCTTGAGACCTGGGTGGGGAGGGGACCACGGAGACATCTGGGACTGTGGAGTGGCTCCTGGGGCCACGGGGTTAAAATTAAAACAGGCTGCCAGGCAAACTTCCTCACCTCCGCCTTCACCTCTCCTGCATTGGGGGCTGGGTTATTTTTAGAAGGAAGGTATGCTGGAGGAAGTGCCTTATTCATCCTTGAGGTGAGCAAGGCCTCCAGGAAAGAAGAGAGGGGCTTGCGTCTCCCAACTGCCCCTCTGAGCTCACCAGGGCCCTGTCCCACCCGGCCTGAGCCCAAGGACTTCATTGAGCTTAACATTTATGCGGGGTTGCCTCCTGCCAGGCTTTCTTTGCCCTGGGTCAGGCTAGCCAAGGGCAGAGGACCAAAAAGGGAGGCTGGGAGGGAGGCCAGCACACCTGGGCTCCAGCAGTGATTGGGTTTCTGCCCCCCACCCATGCTAACCTCAACCAGCCAGGAGGGCTCCCCTTGCGCAGAGGGACAGGGCCAAGAGACAATATCGCTGGACCCCTTGGAGGGAGAGGACACTCACGTGGGCAGGAAGAGGTGCCTCCCCTCCCCATCCCAGGGACCCCATCACAGCTGGGGCCGGGACGAGCTGTGGGTGCCTCTTCACATGTCAGTGTGTTCATCTGCGAAGTGGGACTTTTGCAAGGACTTGAGGAGACCCAGCCTGGAATAGGACCCCCATCCTATGGCCCATTCCTGTGCCCTAGGCTCCCAGTGAGGAGGGTTTTGAGAGGAAGGAATCTTGCCCTCAGGGTCCAGCCAGAGCTGGAGGCCCCAAGGAGAGGGGGAGGGCCACCTGGAGGAAGCTGGTCCTGCCTTGGGTGGTCCTGGCTGAGGCTGAGCAGAGCAGAAGGCCCAAGGCTGGGGGGGCCAGAGGAGCAAAGTCCACAGGAGCAAACGGCCCCACCAGCCACCCCACCCCCAGTGTAGAACACCCGAGTCACTCACTTGGCACTCTGGCCTGGTCACCCTGGGCTCCGAGTCAAGGCCCTTGTCTGGAATGCCATAGCAAAACCCAAACTGTCCCCAGCCCCTCAGGGCCCTAGCAAATGTGCCCGCCAGCCACCAGGAAGGGCCTTTATTTCTGCTTCAAACCTCAGGACAAGGAGGGTGTGACCCAGATCCCGGGCTGCCGACGAAGAGGGCAGGCGGTGGTCCTGGCCAGGCCCCAGGAGGCAGGAGGTAGTGGCTGTGCTGTCCCCTCTCCAAGCATCAGCCCAGCCACCCTGGGGCCGAGGCCCTCCCAGGTGTCAGCCAGCAGGGTTTGCTGGGTGCCCCCACCCCCCAGCCCTGCACAGCAGAATCAGGCCATGTCCTGCCCCCTTACTGGGGGCCCTGGGGGGCCTGGTCCTTGCAGCTGGCATGCTTGCTGCTGGCGTCTTCCGGGGCCTTCCTGGGTGCTTCCCTCGGTGAGGAGGCTGCAGAAACATAAAGGCCTCCATGTTGCTGGGGCTGCATTTCTGACAGGCTGGCAAGGAAAGGGAGGGGGCAGGCAAGGCCCGGCTCTAGGAGCAGGAGCCCTTCGTCCCCTGGGGCCAGAGCGATAAGGTGGCAGATTGAAGGCAAGTCCGGGGCCAATCTGGAGACACTCCCCCGGACCCTAGAGCCCAAGTTCCAGTGTTTACCCAAGGGGTGATCCCTGGTGCCGGCTCTGGGCCCTAGATGGAAGCTGACATTGGGGAAAGGCGGGGGTTATGGCCTGGACAGGCTCCTTCTGGGCCTCAGCTGCTGGGGGCTGACATCTGAGAAGTGGGGGAGTGCAGGTAGGGGGCTAGGCGGCCCCAGCTGAGGCCAAATTCATTTCCTCTTCGAGGGACAGACTTCCCAGGGGACGAGACTTCCCAGGGCACAGCTTGCCCCTCAGTGCCCTCCACAGAGGCCCCCACTGGCCAGCCTGCCATCTCTCCCGTGCCTCACACCTGGGCCCTGGAAGACCCCTCTCCTCCCCATACATCCTACTCCTTCTGGAAGCTTCCTTGGCTCTGGCAGCCTCTTGGCCTTTAATCAGGCAGTGGTGGCCAGTACGGGTGCCTGCCACTAGGGCGGCTTGTCTCCCCACTTCCTGGGCACCCAGGCTGGGCCTGCTCAGCACCCATTCCCTCACCTTTTCCAGGCCCTCTGAATGCACACTTGTCCCCCAGGCAGTGAATCAGGTGGGAGAGGAGAGGAGCTGGAATTGGTAGGAGCACAGAGTCTTGTGTCCAACACACCCCAAATGCGTGCCTCCCTCTGCCGGGCCTGGGGCCCACCACGGCAGGTGGGGTCCTCGTGTGCAGGTGGGAGGGGGCATTGGACAAAGAGAGGGTCAAGGTCACGAGGCTCCCAGGTGCCCCCGCAGAGGCTCAGGCAAGTGGGGGGCGATGATGTGCACAGACTGGAGGGGTAGGCCCCCCCCCCCCCCCCCCCCGCAGGCAGCCCCTCACTCACCAGCCACGCCCTGGGTCTGAGCTGACCCCCTCAGGGCGCCCTCTGGCGGCCAACGCAGCTCCCCACTCTCCACAGAACCCGCCTCGCTGGACTCCACCACAATTGAGGGCAGCCGCGGGCCCAGCTGGGGGCCCTTCTCCCGGGCACCTGCGGCAGCCTGCAGGGAGGGCAGGCAGCGGTCAGGGGATCCCTGCTCGCTCCCACACCCCACACCTGCCCTGCACTCTATTCACTGGGAGCATCACGTGTGTGCGTGTGCAGCGTGGGTGTGCCAACACCTTCCCCATCCCACCACGTGGGGGGACCGAGCACTCAGCACCTGGGGTACCAAAGGATCCATCTGCACTCAGGCCTTAGGCCCATTTCACAGACAGGAGCCTGAGGCCAGAGAGGCCAAGGCCAATGGTGAGCGAGCCCAGGGCTTCTGTGCGCCCAAGCCGCCTCCCGCATCCCGTGGGGCCCCTTCCTGGGGTCTTCCTAGCGGGGCCTTTGGTCTCCTCCCCAGCTCAGAGGAGCTGGGAAGCTGTTACCATGGCAACCAGAGGCTCTCTGGGCTCGCTCTGGGCTCATTGTTCGGTGCCCACAAAAATGTGCGGGGGCTGCCTCCCCAAACCCTCCTGGTCCCCTCTGCATCCCCGCCTCCCATTCAAGGCCTCCAGAAGGAGAGGCCTGCGTGGCCAGCGCTCCCGCACGGCCCTCTGGCTGAGGCCACAGCAGCTGATGTCCTGCCTCCCTCCCCTCAAGGAGTGCCTTGAGGAAAGGCCGGGCCCACCACTGCAGGACTTGGCTAAGTGGCTCAGAACCACCACAGCAGAAACATCTGAACATGTGTTGAAATGCACCTTCCCGGGCTCTCTGGGTGGGGGGCAGGAATCGGCGTTTTCACCAAGAATCGCAGGGTTCCCTCATGAGGCTGGGACTGCCTTGCAATTGGAAGCCTGCCGCGCCCCAGCGACGGGACCATCCGGCTCCTCTTGCTGGCATGGCCTCCGGCATCCTTCCCCACCTGCCGTTCTTCTCCCTGCCCTCCTCTGCGAAGGCCCGCTGACTCCCAGCCTGGGCGCTCCTCGGCCCAGAGTGTGCCACTGGAATGAGGGAGGTCCCACCAGCGGCGCTTGGAGGTCTGAGGCTTGGTGTCCATCTGTCCCGCCTGGGAGGCTGGCCCCCGTGTAACTCTGGGCTGGTCCCCTTCTCTAGCCCCACCAGCCGCCAGCAGTGCCAGCAGTGACAGTGTCCCAACTCTAGAACGCAGGACACCAAGACTGCACCCCTCATGTAGGGACTTCACTTTCTGGATGCATCAACACAGCCCCTGAAAACTAGGGGACCAGGGTGGGGGATTGTGCATTGCCTCACCCACCAGGGAGCAGACCACTTTAGGGAACAATCCTGAGGGTCCTCGAGGTCCAGGAGTGGTGCCGAGGAAGTCAGGGAGGCTCGGCCACCAGTTGCTTTATGAAGCAGACTTCTGGGGAGGAGCATCTGCCTCACTCACACGGATGGGTAAACTGAGGCAGGCCTCAAATCACAAGCCAGGGCTCGAGGCTGGCTTTCTCCTGTCCCCCGTGGCTGGCAGACCCCCGGGCCCCAACTGCATACCTTTCCCGCTGGGCCTCCGGCCTCCTCCGCTGGGCTTAGCTCGGGCATGGCTGGCTGTGGGGCAGTCATGTTGTTGCCGCTGTCGAGGTGCGTGAAGATGGGGGTTGTGGGCGGGGGAGAAACAAGGTGTCTGCCAGGGGACGGATACTGGAGTCCATTCTCCTCCTGTGAGCTTCCGACCGCTCTAGCCTGCGCCCACCCCACCCTAGCCCACTGCCCTGCTTCAGCTGACCTTCCTGCGCCACTGCTCCCTGCCCAAACCCGCCATCGGAAGGGACCCTGGACGGGCACCACGCAGCGTGCCCAGTGTTGCAGGGGGCAGGAGTGGAGCAGAAGCTGACTAAGCCTTGAGACCCATGATGTTTTCTTTGAAGAGGGCCCACTGATCTGTGGCCTGATGGCTGAGCAGAAGGCTGCCAGGCCAGTGGGGAGGGGAGAGGATGTTCTGAGACAGGGAACAGCTAGGCGAGGACACAGAGATGGGAGGACCCAAAGAGGTTTCTGAGCCAGGAGGCTGGGAGCCCCTGGAGTGGGGTTCAAGTCAGCCAGAGGCAAAGGTGGCCAGGTCCTCTCCAAGAGTGGACAAGAGTGGCCCCACTCGGAGCCGGGCCCTCGATACCCACAGCCAAAGGGAAATCAGCATCCTGTCTGCACTTGGCCAAGCCCACTCAGGCCAGCAGAAGGGCAAGGGAGCCCAGCCAGGGACAGCCCAGCAAGGGCTCTGGGAAGAGAAGCCCTGGTGGCCTCCTAGGCACCAGCCTCTGACTCTCCACCTGTACTTGGCCAGAGGCAGAAGTGGGGGTGGGGTCTGGCTGGGAGGCCGCAGGGGGCCGCAGGCAAGGGGCAGGAGTGCTGGGAGGGGGCTGGGCAGAGGGACAGCAGCAAGCTGGGGGATGGAGTGCCTGTGAAGCCTTGCTGGTTGTGGGGGAGGTGGTCCTGCGAGCACCCAGCAAAGGGGGAGGGTTGCTATTCTGGGATATGAGCTTTCTTTCACTGAACGCCCAGCTCAGTTTGGTTCAGGTCCCACTGAGACCCAGGGAAGGCTGGGAGGGGGCCATGTGCCTCCACCCAATCCCAGAGTTGGAGAGAGCCAGGCCCTACCCTCCGTCTCTGAGCTGATGCTCCCACATCAGTCCTTCCATATGTGCCCCTTCTGGAATCCCATCCCAGAACTCAGAACCTCAGCTAGAGCCCAGGGCAGCCAGGGCAGAGACCAAGAGACTGGACTCAGAGATCCACATAGATTCGAGAAAAACCCCAGAGGGAAGGCAGACAAACCAGCTAGCCACAGAGATAAGGCAGAGGTGATAGGACTGGGGAGAGAAGAGGGAAACAGAGCCAGAGGGACCATAGAGATAGAGGAAGAGAGACGGAGAGACAGAGGGATTGAGAAAGAGATGAGAAAGACAAATGACAGAACTGTCACCTTGGGCCCAGCCAGGGGCCAGGCAGCCAGCCAGCAAGTCTCTAAGGGCTGCCTCCCCGCTGTCCCGAGCCGCCAGGGCCAGCGGCAGCCGCAGCATTCGCCCATCAAGGACTCCCGCCACCGGCCACCCCCGCGCCCGCACCTCCGCCGGCGCACAGGTGTGGCAGGCCAGGTGCGGTCCCCCGGTTCACAGCCTCCAGGACCACTGCGCTCGCCCAGAGCCCGGTGTCCAGCAGCCAGGAGCTGAGCGCGGCCCCCAATGCCTCCTCTTTCCCGAGGGAGCTCCGACTCGGAACCCCCAAACTCCCCCCGCCTTCCTCCCCGCCCAGCCCTTTGGAGCCGGGGCGCACCGGGGGCGAGGGCTGGGACGAGTGTGGGGAGGGGGCGCCCCCTGCGCCTCGCTCACACTCACCCTCCCGCGCTGGATGCTCCCGCCGCCGAGTCGCCAGGCTCGGCTCGCAGCTGGCAGCCTGGGTTCGCCGTCCCCGGCTGCCGCCCGCCCTCCCCGGTGCTCTCCGCCCACACTCGCGCGCCGGCCCCCCATGACACTCTGGCCGCGGGGCGCTTCCGCGCTCCCAGCCCCAGCCCCGGGAGCGCGCCCCGGCGCATCCTCCCTTTGACAAAACCGCAGCCGCCAGAACCGGATCCCTGTCACTTGAGATCGCCAGCCTCAGGTTTGAGGTTCAGGAATTGCGGGCGGCGGGGGGCTGAGGTGCGGGGTGCGGGGTGGTCAGAAGTCAGTGGGGCCAAAGACAGGGAAAGAAGACACTGTCCAGTTTGAAGGAGTGAAGAGAAGGGAAACAAGTGGCTTGGCCACTGTGGTGGGGGGTGTGTGTGGGGTGGGGGGTGTGTGACTGCCCTGCTTCCCGCTCCTCTTTGCCCCCAGTCCCAGTCCCAAAAAGGGACCCTGAAGTCCTGAGACAGCCTGGTGGACAGAACTGACAGCGGAGGGTGAGGTGCATAGCCTCTGCTCCACATAATTCCCGCCCTTTGGCCATCCAGCCTCCAACACCCACCATCCTTATCTAACATCCAGCTTCTAGCCAACATCCATAGTCCACCATTCAGCATCCACTCAGCCAACCTTCATCCACTAAGCACCACCTCACTTGTCTTCTACCAACCAACCACATCCAGCCACCATCCCACATTCGTTAACCAACCAACCCCAACCACCACCCACGATTCAACCAGTATTCAGCTCAGTGATGCATCTATCCATTCGTCAACCACACCCACTACCTGCTGAGCACAGATACACCATGAAAATACCCATCAGTCCAACATTAATTCACTGTGTGTCCACCCACCCCCTACCCACCCATCATTCCCTACAGCTTTCAGTCAGTATTTAACAACTATTTGTTTACCCTCCATTTATCCATCCACCATATGCCTGGTGGTCATTAATCAATCTATCATCTCTCTACTACCCATTTATCTGGATTTATCCACTACCCCTTCACTTGACTCCATTGGTCCAATCAGCCGCAATTTGTCCCATCTACAATTCAGTTACCAATCAATCACCATCACTCCTCCATTGATATTTCTACGAACTACAACCCATCACCCATCCACTCACTAACCATCTACCATCCACCCAACTCTTATCCCTATTCACCACATATCTAGCCACTCATTGTCCACCTCACAATATCCTCTATCCATCAACCAGCCATAATTCATTATTCATTCAAAACCCATCTACTCTCCATCTACGTTCATCCATTCTGGAATGCTTTATTGAGTGCCTTCTGTGTGCCAACTATTGTTCTAGGTGCTGGAGATAGAGTGGAGAGAACAGTGATCGTTCATCCACATAATCCATCCACCATTATAATCCATCCATGATCCCTCCACTTACCATCCGTGCATCAACTCCCACCCATTGTTCACTGTCCATTCAATACCCATTGTCATTCATCGTCCATTCACTATCCGCTTGCCATGGACACATCTTCATCTGTGCACTAAACCATGCATTTGCCATACACCACTCGCCACCCACCATCCATCCACCACCTCTCCACCATCTTCTCCTTCACCATTCCACCTTGCTTCCATTTTCCGTGATGGAGCCGTCTGTCATTTAATTATCACCCATTCCTCACCGAATCATCCATTCAGAATCACGCACTCATTATCTGTTCATCACCGACTTTCCATCTACACTCCTACAGCACACAAACCACTATCTGCTGACCTGGCAACCACTCATTTGCCGTCTGCTCCTCCATTCATGCCCCATTCAGCCCAGCATTCACGATCCATCCCTCCGTCACACCCACTCCATTTATCTGCCATTTACCCATCATTCTCTGTGAAAAGATCCATCGCAGTCACCCACTTACTATTTACCCACCACCCACGCATGCTCCACGCTTCATCCACCCACCAAGCATCCACTATCCACCACCTACTACCTGCAATTCCTCCTCTATCTGCAGATTCCGTCCGGTCTGTAAGTCTGTCAATTGAGTGTCCACATCATCCGCTCTCCATCTTCCAGTCTAGTCTGGTTATCTGCCCTCACTTAACCAGTTACCGCTTACATCAATGCATCCGCCTTTCACCGTCTTCCATCTATCCACCATCCAGCACCTCCCGCGACCAGGCTTCCATGCCTATCCAACCATCACTGATGTACCCACCGCATCACACACACCGTCTACCATTGCATCCACTTTCACCCATTAATTCACCTCTCCATCCAGCCATCATCCCCTACCAACCGTGCGTCCATCTAGTTTCTCACCCATCCATCATTCTGCCCTGCATTCATCCATTGCCCCTATATCTTTATGCTACCCATACACATAAACAACAGTTAACCTTTCTGACTTCTCTCCACCACCCACTTCCGTCATTCATTCACTCACCCACCCATCTTCTCACCATTCTCTCACCCGTTCACTCATAAACTAAACATTCAATAATACATATTAATATTTTTAAGAGTTTACGTATTTATTTGAGAGAGAGCAGAAGCAGAAGGGGAGGGAGAAGCAGAGAGAGAAGCAAACTCCCCGCTGAGCTGGGAGCCCGATGCGGGCCCGATTCCAGGACCCTGGGGTCATGACCTGAGCCGAAGGCAGAGGCTTAACCGACAGAGCCGCCCAGGAGCCCCAATAAGTATAATTAGGGGCACCTGGTTGGCTCAGTGGGTTAAGCCTCTGCCTTCAGCTCAGGTCATGTTCTCAGGGTCCTGGGATCGAGCCCCGCATTGGGCTCTCTGCTCAGCGGGGAGCCTGCTTCCCCTCACCCCGCCTGCTGCTCTGCCTACTTGTAATCTCTCTCTCTTTCAAATAAATAAAATCTTTTAAAAATCATAAATATTAGGGACGCCTGGATAGCTCAGTTAGTTAAGAGGCTGCCTTCGACTTAGGTCGTGATCCCAGGGTGCTGGGATCAAGCCCCGCATCCGGCTCCTGGCTCAGCAGGAAGCCTGCTTTCCCCTCCTAGTCTGCATGCTGCTCTCCCTGATTGTACTCTCCCTCTCTGTTAAATGAATAAATAAAATCTTTTTAAAAAACCATAAATATTTAACATGTATTACTCAGCGTAGTGCTGGGTTCTAGGACCATTGAGATGAATAAGATCCCATCCGAATTCATGGTCTGATGAATTCATAGTATGATGATCCAAAAAGAAGAGACAGGTCAGAGAAGTGTCACTGTGAAAATGTATGTTGTGTTTAAACCTTGGTGCCTCCATCTTCTGGCCATAGGACCATCAGACCTCTGTGCACGAGTTTCCCGGGAGAAGGACCAGGAGGGAACATCGCAGCAGAATTGGCAGAGGCCTGATCCGGCCACGGAGACTGCGGTTTGGGGGACCCAATGATGTGGGTGTAAAGAGGACTAAGTCCGGAAAATGATGTCAGCAGAGGTCATACAAGGCTAGGAACCCCCGGCTAAGGGTTGGGTCCCTGATGGCGACAGGGGGCTCTGGGAGGGTTTGAGGCCGGTAAGTACCCTGTCAGCTAAGTTCTAAGCAAGTTACACAAGTACTTCTCCACGGAAGAGCACCTGAACCAGGGACCAGAAGCACGGGGGCCTGCCGTAGAGTCACCGGGCAACACCAGCGCGATGCTGTGGCTGCAAGCAGACCGCCCCTCCCACCCAGACACCCTTGAGTCAAGAATGCTCCCATCTACACCACCCAACCCCCCAAAGGCCACTTTCCACGTGGGGCAGGAATTGCTCTTCCTAGGTGTTAATGAGGGTGCTAGCTGTCACCTAGGGTGTTGGTTATCAGCCCAGGTGTTAGCCGACAAGGGCCTCGTGGCTCCTGGGGATTGCTGCTAACAGGCTTCTCTGGGAGGGCTCGAGGCCCTTGAGGCAAAGGCGGTGGGGGGTGGGGGCAGCAGGCTGGGGACAGGGAGTATCTTTAAAGACAGGGCCGAAGGCCCATATCGGACCCGCAGTGTCAGTCTTGGGGCCCATCTTCTCCTCCAGCCTCCAATGGTTCTTCTCCCCCCTCCTGCCTGGCCTCCACCACTGACCCCGCCCCACAGGAGAGGGACAGATCTGGAGGCGAGGGAAGCTTTGTATCCTGGCCACGCCCAGCCCCTGCTGTGCGTCCTCGGTAGGCCCTGCCCCTTTAGCCACCCCCTTACCACACACACCCTCCCAAGCCTGAGTGGGGGTGAGGGCAGCCGCCGGGGCTGGAGGTACTCAGGGTGGGCGGAATCCTGGTTCTGGTCCAGGAAGGTTTGCTCTGTGCGCCCTCTTGCGGCCATTATCGGGTAAAACGCCCCAGACTCCGGGCCAGCTGATCCTCTGTGAGAGGAAGGTCGGGGACTGAGCCTCTGTGCCCTTGGTCCTAAGGGTCCTAACTAAATTACCCCAGGCCAGGAGAGCACCGGCTAAGGGATGAATGGACAGATGGTTGAGGAAAGGTCTGGTTGGAGAAAACCTCCAGCCGTCTCTACTGACTGTCTCTTCTCAACAAAACTTCCCCCGTCCGGCACCAACACTAAATCTTCAGTCTTCCTTCAGGATGTTTCTCTCTAATGCCAATACTCAGACTTCAGAGTTTTATTTTTTTAAGATTTTATTTATTTATTTGATGGAGCAGGGAAAACAAGCAGGGGGAGTGGGAGAGGGAAAAGAAGGCTTCCCACTAAGAAGGGAGCCCAATGTGGGGCTCGATACCAAGACCCTGGGGTCGTGACCTGAGCTGAAGGCAGATGCTTAACAACTGAGCCACCCAGGTACCCCAGATTTCAGGGTTTTTAAAATGCCAGGATAAGAGACACCAACAGAGGCAGTCCCAGGGAGCGAGGGTGAGCAGGTGGGTGGGCACAGTGCAAAGCACCCTTCCCAGAGTCTATGGGACCCAGGAGGCCCCAGCGTTGCCATCAGCCACCACCACAGGCCTGTGGTGTGCCCTTGGACAAGGGTGGGGTGGCGATCCCCGGGGGTGGGAGAAATCTGTCCTCTCTGGGAGGCTGGAGTAGGGATAGGAGGAGGGCCCGGGCCTGTCCTCCGGATCTGAACCGCCCTACTTTGACCAGCACCGTGCAGGACTGACATGGGGCATATGAGGGAGTCGGGGTGAATGAGGCAGGATGTCGCAAGGGACGCCAGGCCCATCGCTTCGGGGCTCCAGAGGTCTGGGCTGGGCATTCCTGGCAGGCCACCGAGGCTTTATTCCAGCACCCTTCCCAGCCTGGGAGACAGACCACCGAGTGTTCGGGGATCCCCGCAATGGTGGGTAAGGGGGCAGCCATGCATGGACTGAGAGCCTGGGGGCGCCTATTCCTATGCCCCATTCCCCACGTCCCACTCCTCACGAATGAGGGAAAGACAGCCTACGGATGGTCCCCTTGGGGGCCTCGCTCCCCTCGGACGGGCGCTGCCGGATGCCCTGCTCTCCGCTCAGACCAGGTGGCTCAGAGTCTGTCTCCTGGTCTCAGTTTCTCCAAGCCTCACGCCCTCCCTTCCTCCCTGCGGGGGTGGGCGCAGATTCCAGGTCGCAGGAGCCTGAGGGGATCGGGTTGATGTTCCTTCCCCACTCAGCACCTCAGCCCGCAGCCTCTACCCCTGGCACATGGGGGACAAACTGGGGCTCCAAAGAGTGGGTCGGCGGGAGAATGGGAGGCAAAGCTGTCCCCCAAAGCAGGCACCCTGCGCACTGGTGGAGGGAGGGGTTTGTTCCCCATTCCACAGGCTAGGGCCCCCGCTGGTCCCCCACACAGGGAGCGCCACTCACAGGCAAAAGGAGCAGGGGGGCTCGGGTTCAGCCCCACCAGTTCTGGGGGACTCCGTGGACCCATCAAGGTCTGTAAGGGTGGCCTGAGAGGAGGCCTGATTTCTGGCCTGAAGGACAGGTGACCTTGGAGAGAGGCAGCCCAAGTGTGGGGACTAGGGCTAGGGCAGGCGAGGGTGGGGCTGCTGGCGGGACCTGCGGCTGGTCCCAGGGCAGAGCTGACCCAGACCCAGGGAAGGAAGAGAGCTGTCCAAGGTTATTCTGCCCACAAAGGCCGCTAGGGCGGACGTCATCCCACCTGCAACCTGTGTCCTGCTAGCAGAGCGCTGGCCCCGTCCCACTCTGAGCCCACCCACCACTGGGGACAGTGCTGTCACCAGCCCTCCAGCTTCTTCACCCCAACCCATTCCCAGAAGCCGAGGCTGGGCAGGATACCTGGTGGTGGGGCGGGGGTGGGGTGTCAGAGTTCTCATATATCAGGGCCTTCGGAGGTCTACCCACTGCCAGGAGCAAGGGGTAGGACCCAGCTGGCCATCCTGGGAGATCCCAGGACTCACCACCCCACAAAGCCGCAGCTCCTGTCCTGGAAGGAGGGTATAATATTATCCCATTCTGTGGTGGAGGCGAGGAACGGAGAGGCTGAGAAACCTGCCTAGGGCCGCAGAGCTGAGCTCGAGGCAAGGCTGGGATTGGCAGGGGGCAGACGAGACCTGCAGCTGACCCTCGCGCTGGGCTGGTGCTCTGGTACCGGGGCACGAGGAGGTAGGGAGGCACACCTCTCGCGGTGCCTGCACTTAACAGGGGCCACTCCCCAGCTGGGACCCAGCCTATCCGGTTGGCCCTCCAGCGTCACCGTCACTGCAGCCCTGGGGACAGCTACGGGCTCAGACACAGACGCGGAGGGGGAAGCGGCTTGCCCCAGGGCTCCCTGCACAGAGCTGAGCCCAGACTCTGGGTTCCCGGCCCCTCCTGTTTCCAAGACCAGGGGCCTCAGGCGAGCCCTGGAGCCATGGCTCTCCCCTCACCCCAGGACGGGACGTTGAATCCCCGTGGACCGCCGGGGGCTGGGGGTCTGTGTAAGCCCTCGGACGACTCAGACACTGCCCACTCCCCGGAAGCCTCCCGGTGACTGCGATCTTCGGGTGTCGGCAGCTGGACTCTGCCAGCCCCACGGGAACCCTCTGCGTGCCGGGGGCAAAGCCTTGATGGTGCCTGGGGACAGGCTGGAGCCAAACAGTGTGGGTGGGGGACAGCGGGTGGGGGGAGACAGCCCTTTCCCAGCCCCGCCTGCAGGGTTCAAGGTCTGGAGGCTGAGCTGGCTTGAGAGGTGGGACCCGGCACCCAGATCCTGCCAGCTCCCCGCGTGGGGAGCAGCGGAGGAGGGCGCACCCCAAGCCTCTGTTTGCTCTTCTGAGACAGGCCGTTCCTGTCCCTGCTTCACCAGTCCTCAGTGGTTTGGTCTGCAAAGCGCCGTGCACAGAACACTTCGTCGGTTTTCAGGTTTTGCTGCAAAGCCTTGCTGTCCTCCCCATAGCTGCCCCCAACACACACGCACTCTGGATGCCTCCTCCCTGACTCCTTGGTCCAGCGGGCACACGTGCTCCTTCCAGGCAGTGCGTGGTTCCCTCCCCACTACTGTAGGTTTTGGAGCAGAAATCCTAGATCAGAGGCTCCAGAGGGCCCCACTTCTGGAGTGAGGAGCCATGGAAGGCTTCTGAGCAGGAGAGATGTGGTCAGAGCCAGCCTTTGGGAAGGTGCTTGGGGGAGACTGCCAGGCAGGAGGCGAGCAGGGCGGGCGGAGGTGGCGTGGGCTGTTTCAATCACCACCTCGTCTCACCTTCCAGCATCGTCACCCTCAGCAGCTACTATCTGTAAGTAAACACAGCGGGACTTCTGTGTAGAAGGTGCCCAGTGGGACTGCAGGCTCTGGCCATGACCTCTGATGTTTTGCAGCCTCTGAAATGCAGGGACCCCATGTCCCTTTCAGATGAGGAGCTCGGGGTCACAGAGTCAGCCCGCTGCTTCTGGTTGGGTCCCCTCACCCAGCCTGCACACACAGTTGCTGGGCACTGCTGGTTTCAGTGCTTTGGACGCCGGGAACATCCCTGGGGGCAATGGGGCATCTCAGGCAAGGCCATGCACGGGGGGGATTAGGAGAGCAAGGCTTCAAACTCACAGTCCGGTCTATGTCAAGGTGCCAAGGAGATAAGAAGCAGTCCACTCAAGCGATGACTGTCCAGCCTTCCCTCGCTCCTTCCCTGCCACTCTCTCTGGGCTCCCAGCCTGCTTCCTTCATGTACACACATCTCCGTGGGCACTTTCTTTGTGTCTGATCCTGGCAGGGTACTGGTTTATGCCCCTGACCTTCAAAGTCCTCCACGTTGTCAGCTGGGAGGCTGAGCAGGAGGAAGACAAACACGCTTCCGGAAGAGCCCTGGCCCAGAGACATGGGTGGCAGGAAATCTCAGGAGCCACCACCGGGATCACCGCAACTTCAGGACCCAGGCGGCAACAGGCAGGGACAGTGGAGCTGCTCCTGAAGGTTGCGGTCAGGGCCCGCCCGTGCGAGTCCGGGCCTGTCCCCTCCCTGCCATCTCACACTGGTCCTCCGGTTCCCATTCTGTGCCTGGAAAGCCTCACCCGGCTGCCTCCTTCCTGCTCATGTCTTAGCTGCTGTAGCCCTGAGGGGCAGAGGCCTCCCTGGGTCCCCCATTTCTGTAAGGCAGGCGCCCCCTCCTTCTCCATCATGTTGCCGTGTCTGCTTTCCTCGAAGCCCTGGCCACTCTCCAAAATTCTCTCTTCCTACCCCTCTGCGCCCTGGTCTGTGGTCTGCCCCCGGACGAGAGAGGACGTGCGGGCACCCGTCTGGGCCACTGCTGCCCGCCCCCGTATCTAGGGCCATGCTGGCACACGGCGGGCCGTCAGCAGCTTTGGCTTGGTTGAGTGAATGGATCTCCATAATTTTTTTTTAAAGATTTTATTTATTTATTTGACAGATCACAAGTAGGCAGAGAGGCAGGCAGATTGAGAGGAGGAAGCAGGCTCCCCGCTGAGCAGAGAGCCCGATGCGGGGCTCGATCCCAGGACTCTGAGATCATGACCTGAGCCCCGTCTTAACCAGAGGCTTAAATAGAGGCTTAACCCACTGAGCCACCCAGGCACCCCGGATCTCCATAATTTTTTAATGAGTGCAGGGACCATTATTGATCTGTGGGTCTCGGGTTGGAAGTTCAGGTTTTCCTGACTTAATTGCAGGTAACTGATAACGAATATTACTGTACATATGACTGCCTCCGTCAGAGTCCCAGCAGGGACCACGGGGAAATCAAGGACATCCCGCGCCTCGGCCCAGTGCGTAGAACCCATTCAGATTCTCCCTGACATTTGGGTTCCATGTCCCAGACCCACAGCGACCGCTCCTCTGCCTGCTGGTTCCATGGCATGAGGGACCAGAAATAGCCGGAGGGGCCAGGGGCAGCCTCAGCTCCATTCACTGGAAGCATGACTATTTCCTGATGGAAGCATTCCTCTCTTGGACACCAGCCCAAGGTCACAGGAAGGAAAGCAAAAATTCTTCCAGTGTGTTGTTTGGTGTTATGGTGAGAGGGGACACTCACGCCTCCCCTGCATGGCTCCTGGACCCGCGCATTCGGGCTGTGGAGGGATGGTGCTTTATGGGTCGGGGCACACACCACAATCCAGACCGCGGGGTCCGGGGTGTTGATTCTCCTCCAGCGCCAGAACTAGCCTTCTGCAGACCACCCTGCCACTCTCTGAAGCCAGCTACTTTGGGGTGTCAGGGCACAGGGTAAGCCCGGGGAATTTCACGGGCAAGGGCTGTCTGTCTGCTGGGCTTCCTCCACCAGAAAATGAGGCCTTCAGTCTAAGGTGGTGTTGCTTGTGTTGCCATGGTGATGAATAAATACGACATTCTCCAAGTCTACAAATGGTGGTGCGGCAGAAGCGATGTGGCTGGAAAGGCAAGTACTGACCTGGAGTATGCAAGAGCCAGCCGCTGCCCTTTTGATGCTGGCAGCGGTCCACTAGGCAACTGCCCATCCCCCGGGGCAATGGCACCATATTAGGAGCTCACTGTGGGGCCCTGACGTTGCTAAGGTGAGCACTCAGCTGTCATGGAAGCCAAGTCAGCCTTGGTGAGGGGAGTCCCCGTGGCTGAGCCCCTGTGTAGCAGCCCTCCCAGCCTCGTCAGTCACTTGCACATAGGCCTGTTGAGAAAGCCCTGGGACGGGGGAGGAAAGAGGCTGATATCCTCAGAATGGGTCACCTTGTCCACCTGACCCACAAGAGCCTCCTCCACAGTAGAAGCCGTTCCATGACATTTGTGCCCATCCCGAGCGACTCATCCACTTGCGTTTCCCCTCCAACTAGAAAAAGTTCATTTTTCCAAGTTTCTGATTGGCAGGCCAACCCGTTAGCTGCTGCCCGTGGACAAACACAGAAGTTTTGTCTCCTGGGAGAATCTGTCTTCGCCACTGGCTTTCAGGGTTTCTCCTGAGTGTGTTTGTAAAGCTGCAACCATCCTCCCCTGGCTAGACCTGGGCAGACCAATCTTTAAATTAGGTCCATACTTTTTCAATCCTTTTTTGATTGGTCATGTCCCTTCCCATGAGGGTGTAGCTCTGTGTTCAGAAGAGTTGGCAAAACCGTAGGAGTAGATACTGTGGAGGCCAAACCACCTAATTTCTCAAGAAGTTTACTCATTCCTCCCAGGTCTACTTGGGCTCAGTCTCATCTTATAATGGCCTGCCTCATGCACATACAGCTTTATGATTTAGTGGATAAGACACTGTTTTGTAATGGACAGCTTGGGTTGCATAGTTTCTTGGTGTCTGTGGCAGGGTGTTAAGTCCCTGCTAAGGTCCAGCAGCAAGCCAGGAGCTGTCTTTGAACCAGAGAAGAGCTTTCGGTGGAAGCTGACATGGCCTTACTCCAAAACCCCGTGTATATACACAGGGATTTTCCTCTTGGGACTTGCCCCGCCAAGAGTCTCTGCCACTCACTCTCACCACAGAGGGCCTGCTGGGCCTTAGGGGTCAGGTGGCAGGGTAGCTTGCACCAAAGCCCGGAGCTGCTGGAAAGCTCATTTGTGCTCTGGGTTCCATTAAAAAATGGCAGTCTTGGAGGGTACCCAGCAATGAGTCAGAGAAGCTTGCCCAAGCCATAATGTGTCTATACAACCCAACAGGGACAATTAGGCACTGTGCTGGGCCCTTCATGGTGGGCATTCCTATGTCTCGAAGGTCTTTATTTTCACCTTCCTTTCTTGAAAGTTATTTTTGCTGGGTATAGAATTCTAGGCTGGGGTGTTCCCCCCCCCCTTTCAATACTTTTAAAGATGCTGTTCCAGTATCTTATCATTTACATAATTTCCAATAGGAAACTTGATAACATCCAGAGAGCCTGGGTGGCACAGCTGGTTGGGTGTCTGAGTCTGGGTTTCAGCTTGGGCTCTGATCTCAGGGTTGGGAGGTCAAGCCCCATATCAGGTTCTGCTCAGCACCGAGTTGGCTTGAGTTTCTTCCTCCCACCCCCTCTGCCTCTCCCTCCTCCTCTCTGTGTCTCTCAAGTAAATAAATACATATTTAAAAAAAGAGAAATTTGATGTCATCTTTATTTTGTTCTTCTGCTTGTTTTTTCCTTTTTTTTTTTTTAAACTGGGTTTGAGGAATTTAATTATGATGTGGCCTTAGTTTTCCCCCCATGTTTCTTGTGTTTGGGGTTCATTGAAATTCTTGGATGTATGAGTTTACAGTTTTCATTGAACTTGGAAAATTTTAAGCCATTATTTTTTCCAAATATTTTTTTTCTGTCCCTTCCCTTTCTTGTTCTTCTCCTTCAGGACCCCAATTATCCATACATTGGGCCATTTGATATTGTCCCACAATTCACACATACCGTTCATTTTTCTGGATTCTTTCTTCTCACAGTTTTAAGTAGGTTCTATTGCTATGTGTTTACATTCGCTAAACTTTTCCTATGTAATGTCTAATTTGCCATTAATCCCATACCTTATGTTTTCAAGGAATTGTAGTTTTCATCCCTAAAAGTTCTATTAGAGTTTTAAAAAATGCCTTTTGTGATTCTATTAATTTTTTAACACACAGAGTATAATAACTTCTGTGCTAATTCTAACATTGTGTAAGCTCTGGGTTGGTTTATTAAACTGATTATTCTCCTTGCTATGGGTTGTGTTTTCTTGCCTCTTTGAATGTCCGGTCATCTTTGATTAGATGCCAGACAGTGTGATTTTATCTTTTGGAGTGCTGGCTATTTTTGCGTTCCTATAAAAATTTGTTGTGCTGGGCACCTGGGTGGCTCAGTGGGTTAGTCCTCTGCCTTCAGCTCAGGTCATGATCTCAGGGTCCTGGGATCGAGCCCCACATCCTGCTCTCTGCTCAGCAGGAAGCCTGCTTCCCCTTCTCTCTCTGCCCGCCTCTCTGCCTACTTGTGATGTCTCTGTCAAATAAATAAAATCTTTAAAAAATTTTTTTTGTTGTGCTTTGTTCTGGGATGTGGTTAAATTGCTTCAAAACACTTTGATATTTTGGGTTTTTTTTTTAAATAGGATGTTAGGTTGGTCTGGAGCAGTGACCAGTCTAGAGATAATTCCCATCTCCAAGGCACAATCTTCTTAAGAATGCTACCCAGTGCTGTTGAATTATGAATTTTTCCAGTCTGGCTGGTGGAAAACAACACTATTCCCAATCTGTGTGAGTACCAGGCACTGTTTTCTCTAATCTTCTTGAATGGTTCTTTCTGTAGACTTCGGAAGTTCTCCCCTCCCCCACACTAGTGCTAGCTGAAATGCTGCTGGATACTCACTCCGGGGGGATCCCCTGCAGACCTTCAGGGTTCTTTCTCTGTGCAAGGTTCAGGTTTAGAGCAGATGGCAGGCAGAGAAACACAAGAACTTCCCGGCAAGGACAGTGACCTTTGTCCAGTGTACATGTAATAAATTTATCAGAACTGAAATTGGGGGGGGCATCAAGAGACAACAAATGTAGAATTCTCAAAGGAGGTGTAGGATTACCATATGTAGGCGGTCAACAGAAATGCATGAAAACCTGTCCCACACTCTGGAATAAAAGGTGTGTCTGAAGACATGGTCCTGCTGGGGTGTGGAGCAAGGGGCACACCTTCCTTTACCTGAAACCTAGGGAGTATGGCTTCCTAGGGATTGCTCAGAGAACTTAAGATGTGGCCCTCCCTTGGGGCCATCATGGACTGGGAATGGACTCCCAGCCAGGGAGGGAGGGCTCATGAGCTGCTTTGGAGGTAGAGTATGCTTTCGTGCTGGGACCTGCCTGCTCCTGAGCATTTGTACAGCAAAGGATGCAAGAGTGTTTCCTGGGGACAGATATGAGTCATGGGGATGGGTCATCTTAGGTTCTGTCTAGTGGTCCCCACTGAGGGGTAGAGGGTCCCCTGCAGCCATGAAGTAACACCCACCCAGAAAAGTGATGACATATTGCTCAAGAGAGGGAGCAGCAGGAGCCTGTGAATATCCCCAGGCACGAAGGGGTCGGCTTACACCCTGCCAGACCAGAGATGGGACTGTAGCCTCCCACCGCCCCGGTAGTAGCTGCAGGTGGGTGGAAGCAGGGCCAGGCTAGCAGAGGCTCAGGAAGGAGCAAGGCAGGCACCAAGCACAGCCCCTGTCCCCAGTGCTTATCTCGTGCCCCTCAAGCAGGGTGCAAGGGGAAGATGTTGAGTTAAATCAAGTTCCGAGGTGTCACTCTGCAAGCCTGGGCATTCTGACTCCCAAACTGAGACACCAGCTTGAACTTACCGTGAGCTGTGTACTTTGCAGGGTATTGAGCACAATGCTGGGCTTAGCCTGACTTGCCGTGCTGCACAGACCAGAAACCCGGGGGAGCCCAAGTAGGAGCTTATTGTAAGGATACTGCTAGGGACTGAGGATGTCCCCAGAACTCATATGCTGAAATCCTAACCCCCAATGTGATATGTTAGGAGGTGAGGACTTAGGGAGGTCATTAATGGGATTACTGCCCCATCAGAGGACGAATATCTCTTTCTACCATGTGAGAATACAGCAAGACAGCCTTCTATAAACAGGAATGGGGCCCTCACTCGAACGTGACCATGCTGGCACCCTGGTTTTGGACTTCTAGCCCCCAGAACTGTGAGAAATAGATTTCTGTCTATAAGCCACTCAGTCTACGGAATTTTGTTATAGCGGCCTGAAGTTATTAAGACATATACAGGGGAACTTCGTGGGTGCCTGAAGACACCGGGATTCTCTGGTCTGGAGGACCCAAGACCGCTCTATCCATCAGCTGGTCACAGAGCCCCTAGTCTCTGAAATAGTAATTGTAATGCATTCCAGTTACCAATGTGAGCATTTACTAAGAGCCTAGAACTGTTCAAAGTGCTCAGTGAATGTTCACTCATTTAGTACTTTCAGAAACTCACTGAAATACAGGGTAGGTCTTACAGTTGTTCTCTTCCTGAGACTGAGGCAGGGATTTCTAGTCTTCAGAGTAGTGGGCAAGACCTATTGGTACCCACGGTGCCAAATGCTGACAGAGAGTATAGGGTAAATTGCGACCTGACTCAAGCCAGCGAGTGAGGCAAGGCTGGGCTGAAAGGCAGTGCTCTAACAGCTTCGGGTTAAGCAGACAAAATGAAGGTGGTCAGGGAGGGGATTCGAAGGGGGAGGTCTTGGCAAGTGCAAAGGCAGAGGCAGGAGGGAGCAGAAACAGTGGGAACAGCAAGGAGATCAGTGACACTGCAGTCAGAGACCGAAGAGAGGAAGATTAGGGTGGGAGAGTGGAGCAAGACAGGCTGAGCCTGCTGGGTCTGAAGACGAGAGAGTATGTCGTCCAAACGGGGGCAGTGGGGGGATGGACACTGTTACACTTCCACTGGGACAAAGAATGGGGACCATTCCGGAAAAATCCTGGCATCCCATCACCCTACTTAAAAGCAAAGGTAAAGAGCTTGGTGTTTAGGGGCGCCTGGGTGGCTCAGTGGGTTAAAGCCTGTCTTCGGCTCAGGTCATGATCCCAGGGCCCTGGGATCAAGCCCCGCATCGGGCTCTCTGCTCAGCGGGGAGCCTGCTTCCCCCTCTCTCCCTGCCTGCCTCTCTGCCTGCTTGTGATCTCTGTCAAATAAATAAATAAAACCTTTAAAAAAAATTTTTGGTGTTTATCCTAAAACCAGTGGGAAGTCTCTGGTTTGGAGCCACGTGGTCTGGTCACCCCTACCTCCTCCCAATTAAAGTTGAGGTATCATACATACAAAAGGAACAAATATTTAGAGTACAGTTCAGATTTAAAAAAATAAGTATGTACAGATCCATCCCCAGGTGGTCTGATCAAGATACAGAATGCTCCTAGCCCCCAGTTCATAATCCACCCCAGTAACATCTACTCTGATCTCTAACACCAAGATCGTTTCTGCCTGCCTTTTAAAGATTAAGGTGTAACATATACAGAGTACAGTTTGAAGAACGTTACTTATACCTACCCTTGCATAACCACCACCCACATAAAATTATACGACACTTCCAGCAGCCAGGAAACTCCCTCCTACCCGTTTCCAGCCACTCCTTCTTCCAAGAGGTAGCTCCTATTCTGATTCCTATTTGCATACGTTAGTTTTGCCACAGGCTCCTTCGGTTTTCCGTCTACACATCTCTATCCGCTCTACCTCCTTGCCTGGGATCTGCTGAAGCCCCTCACCCTACCCCCTTCCTAGGGTTAGGCTTCCCAAGGTCTTGCACCTTCCCGCCCAGTTCTCAGCCACCCCGTGGCCTCAGTGACATCCCGTGAGCTCCAGGCGGCCCCGCTGTCCTGCCGCCAACGGTCTGTTCGGGTGGGGGTGTTCTCCCTCACCCTCCTTACCCCGCCACCCAAGTAAACCAACAATCTCACTGACGCGGCGACTCGCTAGGCAAACCCGGCCTGGAGACAGCCGGCCGCTGTCCACCAAACTCCAACCCGAAGACATTTGCTTGCAGTTGGAGAGAGCTGCACAGCGAGTCTGAAGTAGCCACTGCGGGGCACCCCGAATTCACGAGGGGCTGGGTGGCCCCCGGGTCGCCGCTCTGCAGCGGCTGCAGCCAGTCCGGGCCTCGGGCTCCCGTGGAAGCCCGGCAGGGCCCTGTTTCCCAAGGCTGCTCCCAGCTCGGACGCGCCACGGTTTTAAACCAGAGGGTCACGCCGCCGAAGCCCCCCCGCCTCCCCGCAAACACCGGGTTCCCTTCGGCTCTCGAGGCGTGCGCGAGCACGGGTCCCGCACCCGCGCGCCTGGTCCGCGAAGCGTCGCGCACGCCGCCCGGGCGCCCTTTGCGCACGCGCGGGCGCACAATCTCGGCGGCGCACTGGCCGCGCGCTCGCCCCACCCCCGCCTCCCGGCCTTCCCAGCTTCCCGGACTCCCTACGGCAAGCGGCGAGGTCCCATCCCGTCGGGAGCCGGGAGCCGGGAGCGCAGGGGCGGGGCGGCGCGCTGAGGTCAGCGCGGCGGCGGCCGGCCCCGCCGTGGTTGGCTGCGCCCGCGCTGGCCGCGCCCTGGTTGGCTGCGGGCCGCGGGGCTGGGCCGCCGGGTCGGGGCTGGGGTCGGGGCTCGGGCGCCGGCCGGGCTTACGCTGCGTTCGGCTCCGCGCCGCTCCGGGTCGGCGACTGGCGGCGAAGGCGGGGAGGGCGCGGGCGGGGCTGAAGGGCGCGCGGCGGGGCGAGGCGAGGCGAGGGCGGGCCGCGCCGGGCGGGGCGGGCGGCGGCGCCGAGGGGAGGAGACCGGCCCATGGACCCGCGGGGCCCGGCGCCCCAGACGCTGCGCCGCCGGGACCGAGCCCAAGATGTCGGCCTAGGCCGGGACGCGACGACGCGGACGGGGCGGCGACGAGGCGCCGCAGCTGCCGGGGCTCGCGGCCGCCGGGCCCCCGAGGGCTCGCCCTGACGGACTGGCCGAGCGGGCGGCGAGAGTCCGGCGCGTTGGGAGCGGGCCGCGCGGCACCATGTCGGCCAAGGTGCGGCTCAAGAAGCTGGAGCAGCTGCTCCTGGACGGGCCGTGGCGCAACGAGAGCGCCCTGAGCGTGGAGACGCTGCTCGACGTGCTCGTCTGCCTGTACACCGAGTGCAGCCACTCCGCCCTGCGGCGCGACAAGTATGTGGCCGAGTTCCTCGAGTGGGGTAAGTGCGCGCGCGGCGCCTGTCTGCGCCTCCGCCCCCGGGCCTCGCCTGCTCTCCGGCCTCCCCGAGCCCCCGGCCCGCCGCCCGCTTCCCCTCGGGCCGCTCCTCGCGCCCTCGTCCCTTCGCGGCTCTCGGCCCTCCCTGTCCTCCGCCTCGGCCCTGGCGCGTCCGCGTTCGGCCGTCCCGCCCCCTCATCCTGCCCCTGGGAGCCACATCCTCCGTTCCCACCCCCACTTGCTCCCCGCCGCCGGCCAGAGCCCGGGCCGCTTCCTAGATCCACCCTCCCGAGTCTGGATATCATTTCCTGCAGCACTCCCCGGGAAATCCGTCCCCGCCCCTCGCTCCGGGGTCCAGAGTCGGCGTCGAGCCCCCCCCCCGCCCCCGCACGCCCTGCTGGCCTGTGGGGGCTGCCGCGTGTGGTTTTTATCTCTGCGCCCCCCCCCCACCCGCTCGGTGGGCCCCCCATCTGCGTGCGCATTTCCGGGAAGCCCGGTTCTCTCGGATCCTCCTAGGTGATGGCCTGCGGCATCCCCTGGACGTCCAGGGCTTCAGCGCCCTTTACTGTAGCACCTCCAAGGGAGTTTTCCGGTGAAAAGCCTTGTTTTGCAAGAACAAATTGGGTTTCTTCGCTGGTCTCTTGTAATAGGTGGGGGCAGCTGGACTGTCAGTATGTGGGAGTCGTTTAGAAACTTCGTTCATCTGATCCTTGCATGCCTGCTCTGGTTTATCCTGTAGCTCTCCAAGCATTGATCCGCTCACCTGTTTTGCTTTATGAGGACTAAAGTCTGATTAAGCCATTCGATGATCATTAGAATCCCGGAGACAGCTACAGGTGTAAAGGGAGACCCTTTTGATTCCTCTCTAACAAGGGCGTCCTGTCCAGATCCTCAGACTCACTGGAACGACTTAGTAGGAAAATGCAGTGCTCATGGTCAGGCAGACCTAAGAAAATCTTATTCTGGGGTGGTTGCGTCATTGGGCTAGGGCTGTGCAGTTTGAACCAGTAATTTCTAATCTTTGGGACTGATAAAGCTGATATTTACAGGAAGAAGCAAATGTATCCTGAGGTGAGGCCTCCTACTTGGCCAAAATGGTAACTGGAATTTGAGATTCTGTTTACTAATTAAAACTTGAGAGGGTTTGCTTTTTGCTCTCTAGTGAGATATTTTGTAAGAGCACCAGGAGAAAGGCAACTCAGAGCCCAGGACAGCCGTTTATGCTTTATTTCGGTAGGGACCACTGTGCTTGGTCGTACGCGGTATCTGTGAAATGAGGGCCTTCTCTTTCTGGGATCCTTTACCGGATGTGATTCTCAACCAAATAATTAACTCCGTTTCGCAGTTGCAGAAAGTGAGGTCTTTGGTGCTTGTTACATCTGAGCCTTCTGGATATTGTATTTGCCTTTCCTTGCTGAGCATTGATGTTGAAATCCAGACAGTTCCACAATCAGGTTCAACTCTGTGCACAGTGTGCGGGTAGGAGTGTGACCGAAAGGAGAAGCAGAGGGAGGGTTGCTGTAGTGGTGAGGTGTGGCCTCTGTAGGCTGAAGTCTGACAACCGGACACTCTGTGCCCGCCTGGTTCCTGTGTAGCCTCCTCCCTGCCAGACTGTGCGGGCCACTCTGTGACCTGGTGGGTGTCACCGGAGCAGGCTCTTCTCAGTGTGGGTGGAGGTCTTAATTTATGAGATTTGACCTTTCCAAATGGAAACAGAAGATGTGCGCTATAACATTTTCGAAACTGTATTCTGGCGTTTTAGAACTTACGATTACAAATGAGTTACAGTGTCCTAACAACTCCGTTTGCAGGGAACTGTAAACCTTGACTTGCAGGGAAGAAAAATGGACTGAGGTTTAAGGGGGCATTTTAATGAAATTTTAATACTACTTCTAAATACTAGTAAAATAGGAAACAGTATTTAATCTCCTGCATGTTAGCATGTACACTTGTAACTCGCAGGGGTGCGTTACTAATGAAGATGTGTGTACTGTCATTATGTAGTGTTCCTTAGAATGCCTGTGTATTACAACTGGAAGGTGAAGAATTGGGCCGTCGAGTAGAATTGTGGAGTGTTATCAGGTGTCCTGACTTCCGAGTAGAATTACTTCTGCTCTGGAAACAGAGGCGTAAGCCGTCAACCTGGGGTTGCTGTCTTCGGATTCACACTTTGCGTGGTGTTTGAAACCTCCAGTGTGTGGATCCTGGCACGCAGAGGGCCAGCCTCTCCCTATCTTCCAAGTCTTGGTAGGTGTCTAATGACAAGTACGTAGAAATCTTGAAACTTAATGAAGAAATACAGCTATTCAGTTCAGATTTTGAGAGTTACTGAGGAATCTTTGAGGAAATTTGGAATGTGTAAGTAATAAGTAATAAAGGTTTTTAAGGTTTTTTATTTTAAAAAATTGTTTTATTAAAACAACAGGTGAGAATGGATTTTTTATTAGTTTCAGGGGTAGAATCCAGTGATTCGTCAGTTGTATATAACACCCAGTGGTCATTCCATCATTTGCCCTCCTTAATGCCCGTCATCCAGTTAACCCCCTCCCCTCCCACAACCCTCAGTTTGTTCCTTATGATTAAGAGTCTCTTACGGTTTGCCTCCCTCTCTGCTTTCATCTTATTTTATTTGTCCTTCCCTTCCCTTATGTTCCATCTACTTTGTTTCTTAAATTCCACATATGAGGGGCGCCTGGGTGGCTCAGTGGGTTAAGCCTCTGCCTTCCGCCCAGGTCTTGATCCCAGGGTCCTGGGATCAAGCCCCGCATCGGGCTCTCTGCTCAGCAGGGAGCCTGCTTCCTCCTCACTCTCTGCCTGTCTCTCTGCCTGTCTCTCTGCCTACTTGTGATCTCTGTCTGTCAAATAAATAAAATCTTCCACATATGAGTGAAAAAATATTCCACATACGAGTGAAATCATGGCATTTGTTTTTCTCTGAAGTTTTATTTTAAGTTAATTTCAGTTTTTTAGAGATGCAGTGTGTGGGTGCAGAGGGAGAGGGAGTGGGAAAGAGAAGCTCAAGCAGGCTCCACGCCCAGTGCAGAGCCTGACCTCTCGACTCTGAGATCATGACCTGAACTAAAATCAAGAGTCAGGCACTTAACTGACTGGGTCACCCAGGTTCCCTGTTTTTAAGTTTTAGAAGAAGAGCTTCTGGCTCTTATTTCCTTTTTGCCATAGTGGTTGCATGGGACAAGAGTAAAGACCTTCACTGTAGGTCTTTAATTTTCCCTTGATTATGTTTATAGTTTGATTAGTTTCCTCTATGAAATCCTGGACTTCAATTTAAAGTTGGAAATACCCTGCTTTGCATCTGTATTTCTTTAAGCTGTATTTTAATGCAAATTTCATCCCATTCTAAATAGAACCTATGAAGCACTTTGAAATTTCTACAAATACAAGTAAATGAGATGAATTTGCTATCTCTTATCTTTGTTACATAAAAATACTTTTACATGCGTTAAATATTTTTTTTAATGGCTTAAATATAATGGCTAGTGTTACAGTTGGATGGAGCTGATGTTGGAAGTCCCAGCCTATTGGCAGTGGGTGGACCTTGGTGGCTCTGTGCTCTGACCCCCACATGGCCTGCCAACCAGTGGGAAGCCTGGAGCTTGCAGCTGGTGTAGGCACGCCTCCGGGACATGGACCTTAGTGTGGGTTTCCCAATTTGCAGTCCAGGGCACCTTCCTTTACCCTGCCACTGTACTTCCCGTGTGAGGAAGAGGATTAATCCTTTCTAGCCCTCTTGACTCTCCTCATTTGTGATTTTTCTCATTAGGAAGGCAGCATTACCTTCATCCACGTGAATTCCCAAAGCAGTTGACACAGGGATCCCCGGCCCGAGGTGTGAGTGGGGAGGGCTCTACCGAACAAATTTAATACGCTCAGGCCGAAGTAGTGGGGCCCAACATCTCAAGATCCATTTTGGTTTGATACATAACGGCTCCTCCACATGGAATGTTTGTATAACATGGGAATGACTTAAACAGATGTTTTGAATAAGATCTAAATTGGGGGGAGATATTGGGATTGCATAATAAAATTAAGTTAACATAATTTAGACTTGTAAGTAGCTATTTGAAATGCCTGGTGACATTGACTGCATGGCATGGGATGGGACAGTTGAAACCATTAAACCTAACGCGCCAGCCTTACCTCTTCTCTGCTAAAACCTGGTCCATTGACATTTGGATGTCGGAGTGAACAGCGGTGTCTCTTTGTGTGTGACACAGTGTGTGGGTTAAATCTAGACTTCAGGTAGTGAATGGGTTTCAAACAGGATGCCGCTGTGGGAGGCCCTTCAGAAGGTTTACGCTGTGCAGCGGACTGCCCGGGTGGACAGAGGCGGCCTCTGCTGCCCTTGCCCTGCCTCTGGTGCAGGGCCCAGTGCCCTTAGAAGTCTGTCTGTGCTGACGTCCGTGATGCTGGGTAAACACGGGAGCAAATGGGACTGTTAATTCCAAACTGTATTAAGTATGGTGAAACTATCAAGTGCTTTTCTTGGTAAAGAGACAAAAAATATTTTTGAGACTATAAAGTAAAAGGTTCTTGCTGGAAGAAACCAAATAGAGATTTTTTTACCTTTTTTTTTTTTTTTTTAAATCCCAAAGAAGATAAAATTGAAGGAAGTTTTGAAGGAGTTTGTGGGTTTGTTTTTTAACTCATGAAAACCCTGTAATCACATCACCCTAACTAGTCCCCATAAGATAACACCTTTTAGTCCCTGTCCCAAGTTTAAGTTTGGTTCTTAGCTTCTTGGAATGGTCCAGAATGACAGTGTGTTGGGGTTATCTTAAATTTGTGTGAAAAGCTCACACAAATGCTCCCTTAATAAGGATTTAGATCTTAGACGTGTTTTGAGAATCTGAACTATATACGGACTTAAAAATCTACCAGAGACAACTGTTTTTTAAAGACAGATACTGACAATGAAGGTCATGCAGCAGGATCTGAAAGATCTGTGTTCCCTGGTAGGTTTTTGGTCAGTTTCATTGACTGGTAGGTAACTGACAACAAAATTGTTTTTAGATGAAAACTTGTAAAGAGGATCAGTTACATGATGGGAGAACTTTGGATTTTGTTATCTTTAAGTAAGAATTAGAAATTCAGAGAATTTGAGTTGGATCACGTTTCAGTCCATTTCTGTCCTTGTATTGGACTGCTGTGGAGACTTGTAGAACTGGCTCGAAGGTGACTCCAGATGTTACGGGGACTGCGGTGATTTCTCCAGCCTCCACAATCACAGAGTCCTAAGTGTGAACTCTCTTAGGAATTGGAGTGACCTTGTGGTCTGCCCTCCACCCCAACCCCGCTCTCCCTTCGGTGAACCACGCTCAGGACATTTTCCCTGATAATTTCGGACCAGCAGCCTTCTAGTGGGGGGTTCTCTTGTTCACCGGACCGTGATCCACATCGGTCTGCCTTGCAGGCACTTGCTTTGAAATACCTGTTTTGTTGTAGCCTTTTCCTTCCATTCCCGTCATCACTGGCCTTGCTGAAGCTCTCCAGCTCACGGACCTAAACGAATGCCTTTCTCAGTTTAGGACTTAAATGCCTCTGCCGGGTCGGCCTCAGACACTGCTGTTCCTTTCATCGCTCCCCTTTTAAATACTTCATATTCTGTTGCCTTTAATCAATCAGGTAAAACTGACCTAAAAGACCCACCTAATCTTAGTTTTAGAAGTTGAGATTAACAGCAGTTCTGACCAAACCCCGTGATTTTCTTCAAATATAATTTTACCTTTATTAAAGTAACACATTTAGTTAGTAACACTGGGTTTTAACTTTCATAAGCAGCCACTTTTAACCCCTCTGTTGCTGTTTGATAATCATCTGTCTCAGGATTGCGTTCAGCTGCCGGTAACAGCCAGCTAACAGCGACTCACCCCAAATCAAGGCCACTTCTGTCTCATGTGGAATTGGGGTGTGGGTCGGGCAGGTCTGGTAAACAGCTCATTCCAGCAACTCTTTAGGGACCAGGGCCCTTTCCTGCACTTGGTGCAGCATCTGATGGTGGCTGTCCCCTGTGCATTCCAGGCGGCAGGGTGAAGGACGACGGGACGAGTCTGGGGGCTTGTGGCTGTTCAGTTCCTGCCTCAGATTCCATGTCTCTGTGAATCTTGCGCCGCTGACTTCTGGTGTTTCTGTTTCAGATGTTATCTGTTGACTTCTTACCCGCGGAAGAGAAGGTCATAGAACTTTCGTGTACCTTCACTGCCCACCTGTCCTCTCTCTCCCTTTTTCTAAATATGTTTTGTTTAAATTGGTAGTGTTTGTGTGTTCTCACTAGGTAAACATCTTAACTAAGGCACATAGCATGCAGTTAGTTCCCTGTCTTTACTGAAACGGAATTATTTCTGTGTTTACTAGAATGAGGTAGGGTGCTTCCCTTTAGCTTAGAAGCCAGCGTACAGCTGAGTAGAGTCTGGGTTTTGTAGCTGGAACATCTCACACTGCCCCACCCAGCCTGTCACCTTCCACCCCTCAAAGCCTTTCCTTTTCCTATTCTTATTGAGACTTTGGTGTTCTAGGCCCAGTGCTTAGCAGTACTCCTAGCATTTCTCTTTATTCCTTATGGGAATTTTTTTGGTGTCTGTCTTTTGAATTCCCCTTTCTGGATTTCATGTTGTCTTCATTTTGGTACAGTGTGTCTTCTAGGATAAAGGGTTCATCAGAGATAAATTTTTGAGACCTACCCTGTCTGAAAATGCCTGTTCCTCCCGCACTCTTAAGTGGCAGACTGCGTGGGTACTGAATCCTAGGTTGGAAGTAATTGTTCCTCAGAAGTTTGAAAGTGTCAGTCCATTACTGCCCACCTTCCATCAGCAGCCTGACCCCATAGTGACCCCAGGACTTTGTGTGACTTGTCTTATCTGGGGACTCTTGGGGTCTTCTCTCCACCCCCAGCATTCTTGGTGGGTCTTTCTGGCGGGGACATTGAGTCCGTGAGCTCTGGAAACTTTTCCATATTGTCTCTTGATGATCTCATCCCTGAGTTTGCTGCTGTAGCCTTCTTGATCTATTATTCGGTTGTTGGACCTTCTGGAGTGTTCTGCTAATTCCCTTTTCCTACTTTTTCCTATTCACTTATCTGCTGCTTCTGTTTTTTCTGGAAGAGTTTCTCAATTGTATCTTTTAGTCCTTACATTGGATTTTTATTTCTGCCATCATCTTTCATTACTAAGTGTTTTTGCTCTCAGCATTCCTTTTTATAACATCCTATTTTCATTTCACGAAGGCAATGCACTTTTTTTTTTTTAAGATTTCATTTATTTATTTGAGAGCAAGAGAACATACCTGCACACAAGCTGGGGGGAGGGGCAGAGGGAGAAGCAGACTCCCCACTGAGCTGGGAGCCTGCTGGAGCCTGACATGAGGCTCTATCCCAGGACCCCAGGATCACAACCTGAGCCCAAGGCAGACGTTCAACTGACTGAGCCACCCAGGCCCCCTCGCAGTGTATTTTTTTTTTTTAAGATTTTATTTAACAGAGATCACAAGTAGGCAGAGAGGCAGGCAGAGAGAGAGGGGGAAGCAGGCTCCCTGCTGAGCAGAGAGCCCGATGGGGGGCTCGATCCCAGGACCCTGAGATCATGACCTGAGCTGAAGGCAGAGGCTTAACCCACTGAGCCACCCAGGCGCCCCTCGCAGTGTATTTTTTAAAAGGTTTTTTAAAAATTGATTTACACGTATGCATTTATGTTATGTAGACATTTTGTTTCCTATGCTGTCTCTCCCTTCTGAGTCCTTGTTCTCCTCTTTCCTTCTTTGGTCTTTGTCTTTGATGTCAGAAGCTTTTCTCCAAATTTTTGCCGATTATTGGCTGTCTTTTTATAACTGTGAGTGGGCTGATTGGAAACTCTCCGTGTGCATGGACAAACCTTTTTTTAAGTGTTGAGTCTTACTGTTAGGAAACAGGACGGGGCCTACCGATATGATGAACACTACCAGAAGTTGCTAAAGCAGTTGTTTCTTTGGGCCTGTCAGTTTCCCCAGAGAGGGGTTTCTGGTGTCCTGCCTGGGTAGTGGGGAGTGGTGTGGGATATGCCGGCTTTTTGGGAAGGTGGGGTAAGGTGGAGAGTTGAAGGAAGGGGGAAGAAGCAGAAGGAGTTCTGGGGTGTCACTGCTTCTCCCGGAGATTTGAAGCCAGTCTTGTTTCCTCTCTGTTAGCATTTAGACCCGCAGAGCTCCTGGGGCTGCGGATCATTCCTAAGCTGCCTTACTCCTACCTCACATGCAGTAACTTGGGGTTTTCTAGCTTTGCTGAATTAGTCATCACTTGTCCATTGGCTTTTCCCACTGTGCAAAAGTATGCTGACATTTCTAGGCTGCTGTCCTCTCCTGTCACTCACCCACCAAGTATTTTTTAAGCACTTAAAAGTACCAGGCACTGCAGTGATGAACAGAATCCCTGTTCTCCTGGGGCCCGTGTGATCCATGAGGCTGTTTCCCTTGGTAATCACAAGCTGTCATTTTAGGAGCTTTTTCAGATAGTGTAAGGCTAAAGTGGGTGTTCTAAAAGGTAGTCTAGTTTTCCTCACTGTGTAAAGTCAGAGGGATAGTTTCTATTTTCTTTGACTTGGATGTGTTGGCATTTCTACTCCTGTGCTTATTCACTTATTAGAAAGCTTCTCCTGTGATAGAAGGGAGATGTGGGAATAAGGGGGACAAGTCTTTCTGTAGGAACTGCATCCCAGGGCGGGCGGAGGGGGATAGGAAAGGGATCTGAAGAAGGGAGAGTTACAGGATGGGTACACTGAAAGGAAAAGTGGAAAGTACTTCTTCAGATGGCTGGGGAGCGGCCACTCTAGGATGGGCTCGGGGCGAAGCAGGGAGGGACCTCTGGAGGTCCACAGTGCGAAGATGTTTGCAGTTGGGGGGTGTTTGTGACCCAGGGACCATGTGTATAAGCTTTGATCTTTCTTAAACTGACATGGAGCTGATTCTGTTTAAGGTCTTGGTATGCAGGAAGGTACCCCCAGCTATTTATTTATTTATTTAGATATTATTTATTTGAGACTGAGCTCATGTGTGCCTGCGCCCTAGCGAGTGCATGAGGGCACGAAGTGGAGGGAGGGGCAGAGGGAGAAGCAGACTCCCCACTGAGCAGGGGCCCTGACCCGGGGTTCCATCCCAGGGCTCCATCCCAGGGCTCCATCCCAGGACCCCCAGAGCATGATCTGAGCCAGAGGCAGACACTTAACTAGCTGAGCTGCCCAGGTGCCCCAGGTATCACCAGTTTAAAATCAAGAGCAGAAGAAGAAATGTTCTTGCCACTCATAATTTTCTAAAAACAAGTAACAGAAATGAAATCCAAAGGTAAATAGACCTCCTTTACCATGACACCCAAATTAAATTTTAAAGCTGTTGCTGTTTTACTTTACTCCTTTCATGTGAAAGAATTAAACATATTGTTGCATTTTTCTCATTTTGTTTAAAAAAGTTAAAAACAGGGAACTGAATTTATTTTTTTAAAGATTTTATTTATTCATTTGACAGAGATCACAAGTAGGCAGAGAGGCAGGCAGAGAGAGAAGGAGGGGAAGTAGGCTCCTTGCTGAGCAGAGAGCCCAATGCGGAGCTCCATCCCAGGACCCTGGGATCGTGACCTGAGCCGAAGGCAGAGGCTTTAACCCGCTGAGCCACCCAGGTGCCCCTGAATTTATTTTTTTTAACTTATATGTTATTTTTAACTGGAAATGCTATATTTTAAAATTTATTTTTTAGTTTAATTTTTTCTTTAAAGTAGGCTCCACACGCAATGTTGGGCTTGAGCTCATGACCCCGAGATCAAGAGTTAACAGGCTTTTGCACTGAGACAGCCAGGGGCCCCTGGAAGTAGCATTTTTATTCTTCACTATTGAGAAAGGTTTGATTTCGTAATTACTGGGAATACAGTAATCTTTTAAAAATAATTTTGCAGGACGCATGAGTGGCTCAGTGGGTTAAGCCTCTGCCTTCGGCTCAGGTCATGATCTCAGGGTCCTGGGTTCGAGCCCCACATCTGGCTCTCTGCTCAGCAGGGAACCTGCTTCCCCCCTCCCTCTCTCTGTGCCTACCTGCGATCTCTCTCTGTCAAATAAATAAATAAAATCTTAAAAAAAATTTTTTTTGCAGCTCTGTCGCAAGTGGACTTCTTTTTTAACTGCAAGTATTTGAGATCAGAGTGTTGAAAAATGTTTTAAGTGTGTTAACAAGCCACCCTTCTGATGTACCTTTACAACTGATCTGGGAAAATGTCAGTAAAGCACTGCTCTCGAGTATGTGCACTGTACTGTCTCGCAGCAAGTTGGGAAGTCACCGGGAGCGCTCTGTTCCCAGTTTCACCGGTTCATTAAGGCGCCAGGAGCGGCGTTTGTATTAGACGGCGTCAGGACTAGATGCTTCTGAGAACTTCACTATGGCTTCATGTAACCAAAGTGATAAGCCTGGGTATGTTTCCTTTTACAAATACTTGATTATTTTTCTAAAAAGCAAGGTTTGCCTTTATGGACTTTTGATAATCCTTGTGAAATAACACGTGAAGAGGGTTACTGGGACAAAAAGTGATGTCGATCAGCAAGATGAGAGAAACTTAAATTGCACGACTGATTAAGTTTATTTTAGTGGAAAAGAAATTTCTCTGGCATTACAGTTATCAGATGGTTTATTTACTCTTTCTTTCTTTCTCTCTTTTTTCTCTCTTTCTCTCCTTGGTAGCAGCGTTATTGAGGTGTAACTCGCACACAGTTTACCTGTTCAAATTACACGGCCCAGTAGCTTTGATACTTTCCTGGAGTGGTGCGGCCGTCTCCACTGTTGAATCACAGACATTTTGGTCACCTCTGAAAGAAACCCTGTACTCTTTCGCTGTCAGCCCTAAGCAGCCAGTGATCTCATCTCATCATGTATTTGCCTCTTCCGGACATTTCCTGTGGTCTTTTGGGACTGGCTCCTTTCACTTAGCATAATGATTTCAAGGACATCTCTGTATTTCATCCTTTCAGTTCCAGATAACGTATATTGCACAGATAGTCCACATTTTGTTTATCTCTTCATCAGCTGGTGAATACTTGGGTTGTTTCTTCCTTCCGGCTGTTACGAAGAATGCCGCTGTGGTCATTAATGTACCAGTTTTGGTGCGGACATACGTTTTCATTGCTCTTGGGCGTATCCCCGGGGCTGGAATTGCTGGGTCACTCAGTGACTTTATGCTTAGCATTTTGGGGTACTGCCAGATTGTTTTCCATAGCAGCTGTCCCAGTACACATTCCCACTAGCAGCATATAGGACTTCCTATTTCTCCTTATCCTCACCAAGACTTGCTGTTGTCTTTTATTCTTGCCATCCTGGTGAATGGTGTCTCATTTTAGTTTTGATTTACTTTTCTCTAAAGTCTACCAGTGTTGAACATCCTTTCTTGTGTTTATTGGCCATTTGTATATCTTCTCTGGAGAAATGTCTGTTCTTTTGCCCATTTTTAAATTGTGTTGTCTTTCTGTTGTTGAATTGTAAGGGTTCCTTACATATTCTGGGTATTAAACCTTTACCAAATGTGTGATTTGCAAATATTTTCCTCTGTACTGTGGGTTCTCATTTCACATTCTTCATGGTTTCCTTCAAAGCACAAAAGTTTTAAGTTTTGATGAAGTTTAATTAAATTTTGTTGGGGGCGCCTTGGTGGCTCAATGGTTTTAAGCCCCTGCTTTTGGCTCAGGTCATGATCTCAGGGTCCGGGGATCGAGCCCCACATCAGGCACTCTCCTCAGCAGGGAGCCTGCTTCCCCCCCTCTCTCTGCCTACCTCTTAGCCTACTTGTGATCTCTCTCTGTCAAATAAATAAATAAAAATCTTTAAAAAATTTTTTTGTTGATTTCTGGTGTCCTATCTAAGAATCCGTTGCCAAGGGCACCAGGGTGGCTCAGTTGCTTAAGTTCAGGTCATGATCTCAGAGAGCTGGGATTGAACCCCAGGGAGGGCTCCCTACTTAGTGAGGAGTCTGCTTGTCTCTTCCCCTCCCACTGGTCATGCTTTCTCTCTCTCTCTCTCTCTCTCTCTCTCTTTCTCAAATAAATAAGTTAATTAAAAAAAAAAAAAAGAATCCATTGCCAAATCCATGGTTCCAAAGATTTATACCTGTGTTTTCTTCTAAGGGTTTTATAGTTTCAGATCTTACATGTAGGTCTTTGATCCATTTTGAGTCAATTTTTGTGTATGGTGTGAGACAGGGAACCTCATTCTTTTATCTCTTTTGCATGTAGGTATCCTCTTACCCCAGCAGCATCTGTCGAAGACCCTGTTCTTTCCCCACTGAGCGGTCTTGTGTATGGGTTTCATTCTGGGCTCTCAGTTGTGTTCTGTTGAGAGTTTTGTCAATCTTAAATGCCAGTACCTACGCTGTCTTGATTACTCATGCTTTTTAGTAAGTTTTGAATTCAGGTAGTGTGAGTTCTCCGACTTTGTTCTTTTTCAAAATTGTTTTGGCTATTTTGAGTTTCTTGAATTTCCATATGAGTTTTAGGATCAGCTTGTCAGTTTCCAAAAAGAAGCCATCTGAGATTCCGATAGAGGTTGCATCGAATCTGTAGATGAATTTGGGGAGTATTGCCATTTTAACAATATTAAGTCTTCTGTCTATGAACATAATGTCTTTCCACTTATTTAGGTCTAAATTATTTTTCAAACATATTTGGTAGTTTTCAGAGTTTAACATGTTTTTCTTTTTTTATTGCAAAACGTGTGGTATAAAATTTGTCATTTTACCTTTAAAAGTGTGTTTATTTGGTTACATTAATTACATTCACAAAACAGTATAAGATTTGCAATTACTAAATTATTCCTAAGGTTTTTTTAAATGCTATTGTAAATGAAATTGTTTTCTGAATCTCACTTTCAGATTATTCGTTGCAAATGTATACAAATAACAATCGATTTTTTTTATAGTGATCCTGTGTCCTGCAGAATTGCTAAACTCATTTATTAGTTCTGTTAGTTTTTAGTGGATTCCTTAGGATTTTTGTATATAAGATCATGTCATCTGTGAATAGAGATAGTTTGGTTCTTCCTTTCCAGGCTGGCTGTTCATTCTTCGGGTCGTCTCACTGCCCTGGCTGGATCCTCCAGCACAGTGCACGATAGAGGTGGCAAGAGTGCACGTTCTTGTCTTATTCCTGATCCTAGGGACAGAGAATGTAAATCTTTCACCATTAAGTATGCTCACAGCTGTGAGTTTTCGTAGCTGTCCTTTATCAGATAGCGGAAGTTTCCTTCTTTTCCTAGTTTGTTGAGTTTTTTCCTAAAAGGGTATTGAGTTTTGTCAACTACTTTTTCTGGGTCCCTTGAGATAATCATGTTTGTTTTTTTTTTAAGATTTTATTTATTTATTTGACACAGAGAGAGATCACAAGTAGGCAGAGAGGCAGGCAGAGAGAGGGGGAAGCAGGTTCCCCGCTGAGCAGAGAGCCCAATGTGGGGCTCGATTCCAGGACCCTGAGATCATGACCTGAGCTGAAGGCAGAGGCTTTAACCCACTGAGCCACCCAAGTGCCCCAATCATGTTGCTTTTGTTTTTCAGTCTGTTGATTCTGTTATATGGCATTAATTGTTGTATGTTGAACCAACCTTGAATTCCTGGGATAAATCCCACTTGGTCATGGTGTACAATTCTTCTGTGTTGGCTGGATTTGGTTTGCTCGTACTTTGTTGTGGATTTTTACATCAATATTGTAAGAGATACTGGTGTGTGTTTTTTTCTTTCCTTAAATGTCTGTCTTTGGTTTTGATATCAGGGTTAATACTGGTCTTATAAAATGAGTTAGAAAGTGTTCTCTCTCCCTTTTTTTTTTCCTTTTGAGAGTTTGTGAAAATTTTGTATTCTTTAAATGTTTGATTTTGAAGAACTGCCAGATTCTCAGTTCACCTGGGAAGCTATCTGGGCTTTTCTTGGTTAGTTTTTGGATTACTACTAATTCAACCCCTGTACTTGTTGGACATTTATTCACATTTTCTCTTTCTTCTTGAGTCAGTTTGGTAATTTTTATCTTTTTTAAGAATTTGTCCATTTAAAAAAAAAAGAATTTGTCCATTTCATCTAGATTAATTTTTTGGCATAGAGTCTGTTCATAGTTTTTCTTAATCCTTTTATTTCTGGAAGCTCTGTGGGAATGTCTCCTCTTTCATTTCAGTTTTAACAATTTAAGTCTCCTCTTTTTTTTCCCCCTTGGCCAACCTTAATTACGGCAAGTTTTATGTTTTACCACAGTAAAAAAGTAACTGCAAGTAAAAGTCCCTGATCTCCGTCTATGCTGTCAACAACTGCTGTTTGTTTTTTCTGCTCACTGTACGGTGTTTGTGTGTCTGTGCGCTCACTCTGCATGGATGTCTGCGGCAGCTGGTTTGGGGGCAGTTAATGAAGAGTTCTAACATAAATTGGTTTGGTTTTTAAATTTTTAAAAAAAATTCTCCAGAGAGAATTTCTTTGACTGCAGTGTGTCTACCATATCATGGTTGGTTTTTCTTTAAGAATTCCTTTCTAGATGTTTCTTAAGTTACTCTCCCATAACTCTGAGTCCTGCGATAGTTGTGGGGAATGGTCATGGATGGTCCAAGTTACAGTTCTCTGTGATTTGGGATTGCCCCATGTACTAAGTATTAAATATATCAGAATATAAATCACAAAACTTGTAGTAGGCCAGTGCTATTTTTATTTTAAATAGTTTTAAAATTATAAAAATAACAGTGTGGTCTAATAACTTGAAACAATGCAGAAGGGTATGCCTTAGAAAGTGAAAGTCTTTTTCCCAGCAATTGTATGTAACTTTTTATTTCTTTTTTAATTTTAGAACCTACTGTAGACTTCTCATTAAAATTGAATATTAATTTGAAAGGCTTCTTAATATAAAAATATATTCTTATTCATAGTTTTAAAATTTTCATGAAAAGTTTATGTTGAAATATGGTTATTGCATGTGTCAAGTTTATCAATTTTTGCCTTTGATAAACTTTTAAATTTTTATTGTTATGCATATGTATATCGACATACATAATGCTAGTGAATCGTTCATGCATTCCCAGGTGGGCACACTTAGCTATGGCATTGTTTTTCTCGAACTGCACAGTCGAGCCTCTTGTGTTCTGTTTTGTTTATTCATTTTTAATTTATATTCCCAGTGTGGGGGGTTTTGTAGTTAGTGGACTTATATATAAAATCATTTAATTACTTTAATTTCCTTTCCTCTGTGACATCATTTTCAAGTTAACCTTCACTGAAGAGTTAATTAGGGGGTGCCCGGTGCTCAGTCAGTTGGGCGTCTGACTCTTGGTTTCAGCCCAGGTACGGTCTCAGGGTGGTGAGATCGAGCCCCACGTCGGGCTCCGTGGTCAGCACGGAGTCTGCCTGAGATTCCTTCTCCCTTTCTCTTCCTCCCCCACGCCCTCGTGTGCACACACTCTCTCTAAAGAAATAAAAATTTTTAAATGGTTTTAAAAAAGTTAATTGGGAGAATTACCAGTTTTATGTTGTCAGAGCCTATAGCACTTCTGTTCTGTGACTGTAATGAAGTCTTCCTTGTTCTGTCTGAGTCGCTGTGAGGATCGGCCGTCGCACGCAGCGTGCAGAACCGGCGGGCCTCGCGCGTCGCAGCGCGGCATCCTTCACAGACCAGGGTTTGTCGTGATCCTGCGTCACGCGGCTCTGTCAGCACCATTTTCCCTACAGCGTTTGCTCACTTCGTGTCTGTGTCCCATTTTGCTAATTCTTGCACTGTTTCAAGCTTTCTCATTATTATTATATTTAAGTTCCTGCAGTCCACGATCAATCTTGAAAGGCGGCGGCGGGCGTCTTGTGGGCGAGCGGGGAAGGTGCGGTCCTGACACGGGGACTGCTCCCGGGGGAGAGGCCGTGCGGGCGGCTGAGACGACAAGGGACCTAGACTGTCCCGCACACTGGGTCACAACGCAGCGGCAGGTTGGGGAGGACCGACGCCCGTTTGGGAAGAAGTTCTCCCGTGGGTCAGATGCTGTCCAGCAGCGTCGCCTGCTACTGAGAAATCGTTCGTGAAAGGAAGAGCCCGTCGGTGCCACCAGCGTCCTTCCTGTCTTCTTTTAAGAAATTGCCGTGGGCACCCCAGCCCCCAGCACCCGCCACCGGTCAGCAGCCGGCGCCGTGGGGGCCGGACCCTGCTCCAGCGAAGACTGGATGGGCTGGGAGCCCAGATGATGATGAGTGTGGTTAGCAAGGAGGAATTTTTTTAAAGATTTTATTTATTTATTTATTTGAGAGAGAAAGAGCATATGGGGAGGGGGAGCAGAAGGAGAGGGAGAAGCAGGCTCCCCGCTGAGCAGGGAGCCCGAGCCGGGGCTCGATCCCCGGGATCACGACCTGAGTCGATCACTGACTGAGCCACCCATGTGCCCCTCACTGAAGTATTTTTAATTAAGGCAGGAATATTGCCTTTTTAGACCTAATGCTGTCGCACATGTAATAGACTCAGTATGGCGTGAGCGTACGGCTCCGTGTGCTGGGAGACCGAAAAGCTCGTGAGACTGGCTTTGCTGCGACACTCCGGTTATCGTGAGTCTGGAAGCGAACCTGCAGTGTCTCCGAGGCTCACCTGTGATTCTGTGACTTGTCTTCACTGTGAAACCCAGTTGTGTGACTGGCCCGGAGAGAATGGGCCTGTCTTGTGCCTTGAGTAGGAGAATCCTCCAGATGTCAGCACCAAAGAGTCCCCGAAGAGTCCCCTGTAATTTCTTTCTCACTTTCTGTGCTGCTCCTGGGTCCTGTCCTGTCCAGCCGCCACGGTTTCTTATCTTCACATCACTAGTCCGTGGATTCTGGGGTTTTTTTGGTGATTTGCTAGAGTCTTTTCACAGTGAGGAGAGGATATATATGTTACATAAATACAGATATGTGTGTGTATGTAACATTTTTCCCCATGTAGAGATCAAGGGTAGTAATCTTTCCAAGCTACTGAATGTCTAAAAATGCCGTACTGTCCCCTCACTGTCTTGGTAGTTTGCTTGACGGAGTGTGATTTCCAGGTTCACGGTGTCTCCCTCCTGAAGTTTCTGCTTCGTGATCATGGTGAGGTGATGGGTGGTGGATACTCATGAGAGTGTTTTAACATTTTCGTCGATTTATCTGCTTCTTTTGGGATCAGTTCTTTGTTCACCTTGGAACTTTTCCTTCCAGTGATTTTTCCTTCAAATACAGGTGCTCCTTGGATTTCCATTCGTCACGGATTACTTGGGAAGTTGCTAAAATAATATACAATTACTAGTCCCTAATGAATGGTAATATTTTTGAGTATTGCCAGGTGCTTTCGTTGATGAGATTTTTTATTTTTCCTTCCTAGCATTTTCATCACAGTTGGTTTGTAATCTCAATAAAACTTCATTTACCACTAAGACTAGAAACTTTAAAAATCTGTGTCATTCTCAGTTACTGTCATTTCATACCACCCATGTCTGGTTTCTTATGGTTTATTTTTTCCTGCTGTAGTAATTCTTGTTGATTGTATTGCACATCTAGCAACGCTTAAAATATTACATTTATTATCTAAGAAAAATATTTTCCAGTAATGAACTTTAAGTGTTTCTAAAAATAAAGATTGGCGTGGAGAAGTGTAACTTGTTTACTTTTCACGAAGTGTTCCCCGGCTCTGCAGTTGAAGGGGCGCCCGTGGGTGAGCACTTAGCAGTAGGAGGATCCCAGCAGGCCGAGGTGCGGCTGTGCCAGCGTCCGTCAGTGCCAGGTGTACGTCCGTGACGCTGGGTACTGAAACCATTAGTCACGTCAGCTCGGCGGAGTGTGTGCAGGTTTTTTACCCACTCGTAAAACTGTTTTATGACCAGAAGGAATGCCGGCAGTAAACCAAACGACGTCCTGCCAAACTGGGCGTGTAGCTGGTGTTTGCGTCCCGATGTGCTGCCGGTGAGGAAGACTCCCGGGTCGTTGCAGCGACAGCTGGTGCTGGTTTGCAGTCAGTCTTTCTGGTTCGAGTGTGTACAGTGTGTACAAGGAGACCCTTCTTTCAAAACTGTCTAGCCGCGCGTCCCACGTCCCGCCTTCAGCTGTCCTCTGTTTAGGTAAGAAATAGCGGATGACCCCCTGCATGAAAAAGTCATTTCTGTTTTGGAGTGGCTTGAATTTTTCATGTGTTGATATTCTTTATTTTCATGAGTAGTATTAATAAAAGTGGTAGCAATTGGAAGTATTTCCTATTGCAAATTTAGATCTCTTTTATTGTAGGAAATTTCAGATCTTAAGAAGCAGAGAGTGGAATGGTGCCCATATTCGACTGTTGTCAGATCATGGTCAGTCTCCTTCATTTTTATCCCCCCTGTTCCTCAAAAAGGATTATTTTGAGGCAAATCCAAGACATTTGTGGTCTCATTTGTAAATATTTCAGTATACACTTTAAGAAGGTAAGGGCTTTCTTTAAAAACACACCGGTAGGGGCCATCTGGGTGGCTCAGTGGGCTAAGCCCCTGCCTTCAGCGCGGGTCATGATCACAGGGTCCTGGGATCCAGCACCACATCGGGCTCTCTGCTCGGCGGAGATCCTTCTCCCTCTCCCTCTCCCGATCCCCTTGCTTTGTGCTTTCTTATTCTCTCTCTCTCTCTCAGATAAATAAGTAAAATCTTTAAAAATAGTAATAATATATTTTTTAAAATATAGCTATAGTGACATTATGACACTGAAAAGCCAAAAGCAATAAATAAATAAAATCTTAAAAAAAATAAAAGCAGATTTTTCAGCATAATCAAAAACTCCATCATGATGTGGATTTCCTTTTGGTTGCTAATGTCAGTGGTTTGTTCGTAGGAGCACAAAGTCTGCACGTGGCATTTGTACGCGCACCTCCCGAATCTCTTAACCTACAGGCTCCCTCCTCCACACCCCCGCACCCCCCACCCCTCCATCCCCCCCATTTTCAGTTCTTTTGTTGAAGAAACCAGGCCCTTTGCCCCCTCCTGCTTGTGCCATTTTAACTTCTTTTTAGTGTTTTCCTAGCTAGACAAATAAGGCTGGTGGCAAGTCATTCTTACACTGTTGATCTAGTATATTTTGTGGGAAATAGAGTTATTTGGGGGTTACTAATTGTTGTAAAAAATGAGATATTTCCTTTATTTGAAATGTTTTCTTGTTGTGGGTGTGTGCACGCGTTTTTACCGTTAGGAGGTGTGTTTTTCCTCAGTGGCTGACTTGGCTTGAGATCCTGAGTGTGGGCCGGGTGTGGGGTCAGCTGTGCCCGAGGTCGGTGGTTAACGTTCCAGGTGGGGATGCGGGGGCAGCGGCGTTTACTGCCTCCCTTCTCCATGGTCCTGTGACCGTCCGTCTCCCCAGCGTGGCCCTGGGGACCCGCCTTTCCTCCCCTAGCCCACATGTCTGATTCACCTCCCCCACGGATTCCCCCGAGTTGATTAATGTTTAGCTAAAACCCTTCCCTCCTCCGCATTACTTTCCATTGGCTTGTTCAGCCTTTTCCTATCAGTTTCTTAGCACTCTGTATTAGGGAAATTAACCCCCTTTTTATATATGTTTTTCTTTGTCTCTTGTCAGCATTGCTGGTATTTTGTTCTGAGTTTATGACCGTAGTTGAAAGACAGGGTGCCGGGTCTGAGCTCTCAGGTGCTGTCCTCCTTTCTGGCGGACGTCCCCCCTTCCTGTGCTGGCTGTCTCTCCCTCCCCCATTCTGTGCCTGGTGGTCCCCCCCTTCCTGTGCTGCATGTCTTTCCCCCCCTTTCTGTCCTGGATGGTGGACAGGGAGTCTGTCGCCAGCTTCCAAGAGCCGGAGAGACAGGGAGGATACTGCGTGGCCTGGGATTGTGAAGCAGGACCTTTGGTTTTCGTTGTGTCTGGTTGTGTGAGAAGTCACGGGAGCACGCGGCTCCCTCCCTGCCTCCCTCGCTGGGGTTGGCAGGTGCCCCGTGGGGCAGAGGTCCACGCAGGGAGAGGCCAGAGGCCCAGCCCCGGTGACTCAGGGCACGGAGGGACCCTGCAGGATAGGGTGTGTGGAGGAGGCCTCAGCAGATGCTAGGTGGGTGTCGGAGAGAGTGAGGGGCCTGAACCGGCGCTGGAAGCCTTTTGGGCCTGTAGTCGAGCTGACCAAAAGTTAGGTGTCCTCGTCCACGTCTGTGCGTGAAGCTGTGCTCTCTGGTGCCTGCAGGTTCCCACTTGGTTCCTGTAACCCAGCTCGGGAAGGTCAGGTGGGTGGGCCGTCCTGCCAGGGAGGCCAGGGGCAAGGCTGTGCTTTTGAAGGGTTGGCGGGGAGGCAGCGGTCACTGCGAGCAAGAAGGCCAAGCCGAGCTGAGTGCGGGTGTGTGTAAATCCGCAGTTCACTCAGAAGCGCCAGAGATTCTGGAAAAGTGTGGGTTTTTTTTGTGATCATATGTTGTAATATAATTCATTTTTACTGAAGGACTGGTTTAAGGAGAAAGCAGTTTTGACAGACCTTTTAGCAAGTTCAGCCTGCACAAAGCTGCATGTCCTTTTTTGAAGTTAAACATTTGTCAGCCTTCCAGTAAAATTTCTGCGGATTTATGGATAGCACCTGTCATTTGCCGTCTCTTTAGTGTGTCCCGTCTCTATAGCCATCCACTGGGAAGAGGACCAGCTTGCCAATGGCTAGATGAAGCCAGAGTAATGGTTTAAGAAGTCATAGATAAAATCAGCTTCCTTACTCCCTGTTAATTAACTTATTTTGGTGACAGTGAGTTAAAGAGAAAAGATTCAGGAGGACATGTACCTTTCTTCTCTCCTAAGTGTCTCGGTTATTTTCCTTTGTGTGTGTGTGTGTGTGTGTGTGTGTGTGTGTGTGTTTTAATGCTGTAGTTTTAATTTTACTGAAAAACTATCAATCACAGAGGGTTTGTTTTCTTAAAAGCGTACCTTACAAGTGTGTAGGTTCAGTTGGATAATAGGACATACCATTTAAGGTGGACAGTGGACAGATTTAATCGTTGACCTTGAATCGATTCATATTTCAAATGAGTGAAACGGTTTTTATCACATCTAAAATATTACTGCTGCTCAAACAGTTTTTATAAGCCGCCTCTTAGGAAAAAGAAAACTAGATCCTTTTCCATGTTCAGAAGCCTCCTAATAAGGCACTGTCTCCACCTTAGCCCTGTCAGCCCCCAGAGGTGGGTGAGGCTGGTGGAAGGGGCCTCGGGCCCTGAAGCTGTTAGGGGGTAGGGGGCGAGGCGGGCCCCAGAGGGAGGAGGGGGAGTGGATCGCGGGAGGGCAGCCTGCTCGGCTCCTTCCTGTGGCTCAGAAACAGCAGACACCTGCTGGAGTGGCTGCAAGGGCTGCCCTTTTGAATCTTCCTTTCCTACTTGCTTTCCCATCTAGCTGCTGGGGGCTGCAGGCTAGCATCCCTTTGTAGCCTCAGGTGTCTGGCAGAGGACTGGGTTCTAGAAGATTCTTGTAATTTTTGTAGAAACGGTTTTATGCCTCCCGGAGACATGTATTCCTCATACAGAAGTATAGAGCTTGTCACAAAATAAAATGAAAGCTGGAATGGATTTTAGGTAAAGGGAGCATCACCCATAAAACCCTTTTCCCCCCTTTCCCACCATAGTGTTCCTAGTGTACTGACCATCCAGTGTGGCGAGGTTGTGAGACTGGACTCAGGTCCTTAAATACTTAGCTCTGGGCAGTTATTATGAACACTGATGAAGCTGGTTTTTGTATGGAAGTTTTGTATTGTTTTGTTTTTGTTTTTTAATTTTTTAAATATTTTATTTATTTGACAGAGAACACAAGCAGGGGGAGCTACAGGCAGAGGGAGAGGGAGGAGCAGGCTCCCAGTGAGCAAGGAGCCTGACATGGGCCTCGATCCCAGGACCTTGAGATCATGACCAGAGCTGAAGGCAGAGGCTTCACTGACTGAGCCACCCAGGAGCTCTGTATGGAAGGTTTAAATAGGATTCTGCTGGTCTCAGGATGTATGCTAGAATAGTTTTTTATATCTCTGGCATAAATTTGTTTTTCTAGTATTTTACAGTTGAGTGAGTTTAAATAACAGTCTTTTTATACAAGAATCTGGGCACTTGTATTCAGATTAAAGATGTTCAGTGTGTGAAGGTCATGAGCAAGAGTGCCGTGAAGGGCTGAGACGACACCAAAGGAGGGCGGTCGGTGATGTCAGGGGCTCCTACTCTGTATCCTTAGGGCCCGGCAGGGAGGAGCCCTCTGCCAAGTGCTGGTGGAAAGGAAGGATGAAGATGGTGGAAAGGACTGGAGCCGCTGTCAGGCCGTGCGGGAGTGGTGGTTTCTGGCTCAGGGCGACCAGGGAGGGAAGGCTTGCGTGCCAGGGGAGCGCCAGAGGTGTGGGATGAGGGAGCAGGTGCTGTGTGCACCTGCTGAGCACAGACAGCTGTGTGCCCCTGTGAGGAGCATGGGGGTGGGGAGGGGAGAGCCGTGAGTCTTCTGTGCTGAGCAGGTGATCACGACGCGGTCACGGTGGCCCTGTGTATCGATGGAGTGAGCACTGTGCTTCCTCGGTTTTTGTGTCCATGGTCTCATGTAACCCTCCCAGTAACCCTAAGCCCCGCTTGCCCGGATTTACTGCAGAGGAGTCTGGAGCTCAGGTGCAGTAGCTTGTGATACCAGTGGGGTGGCTGCGTCCAGCTCGGGTCTGCTCTCAGCCGCTGTGTCTGCTGCTTCTTTCCTGTCATTTCTTCCAACATTCCTAGTACCTTCTGAATAACCAAATGAATCACGGACCCTTGCGGGCTCCGTGCGGCCCCTCCCCCACAGTGTGGAGCCCCTTCTTCCAGGAGTAAGCACCATTGTGACCCATATCACAGATTAGTTATACCTCCTTTTCAAGTTTATTATTTTTTAAGTGTATGATGAAGTGATCTTAATGTCGCAGAATTGTACAGTTACCTCTGTCTAGTTCTAGGACATTTTCACCACCCCTAAAAGAAACCCTGTGCCCATTAGTGGTTACCCTCTCCCCTCCCCCCACCTCTGGCATCCTGCTCTGTCTCTGTGGATTTGCCTGTTCTGGACATTTCCTATAAAGGACGGATCCGATATGACTGGCTCCTTCCCTTATAGTGTTTGTAAGCCTCATCCATGTGGTGGGAGCATGTATCCTCATTTTCCTTTTATGACTGAAGAATGCGCCATCGTGTGCATTTTGTGCATCCGTGCGTCAGGTGATGGACGGTGGGTCGTGGCTTGTCTTTGGCTACTCTGGGTGATGCCGTGAATATTTGTGTACAGGGTCTTCATAGACACAGTGGAATTGCTGAGTTTTGGGGTGACTCCATGTCTAGCATTTTGAGGAGTGACTGGACTGTTTTCCGAAGTGCCTCCCTCGTTGTCCAGTGCTGCTCGCAGTGTGTGAGGGCTCCCGGTTCCCCGTCGCCTCTCCAGCGCTTCTTATGATTGGTCTTTTTTCATTCTAACCATCCTGGCGCATGTGAAGCGGCGACGCACTGTGGTTTCGATGTGCGTTTCCCTGACGCTGAGCGCCTTCTTTCCTGTCCGTCGGCCATCCGTGTGTCTTCTTCAGAGAAATGTCTGCTCACATCCTTTGGCCATTTTTAAATTAGATGATTAAAAAAAATAAAATAAACGGATGATTTGTCATGACCTGAGCCGAAATCAGTCGAACGGTTAACCGACTGAGCTACCCAGGCACCCTGATTTGCCTTCTTATTAGTGAGTTGTACATGGAGGCGCTGGGTGGCTCAGTTAAGCGTCTGCCTTCAGCTCAGGTCATGATCTCAGGGTCCTGGGATCACTGGGCTCCCCACTCGGCAGGACGTCTGTTTGTCCCTCTCCTTCTCGCGTTGCCCCTCCCTCTGCTTGTGGTTACACGTGTGTGTGCATGCTCTCAAATAAATCTTAACAAATAAAAAGCAGGTATTAGTCATTTATGTTTTGGTATATTTTGGATATACCAGTATTTCGGTATATTTTGGTTACAAGTTCCTTACCAGGTATATGAATTTGTGCCTAATTGCAGATTTGCACGTATTTTCTCCATTCTGTAGTTTGTCATTTCATTTGCATTGGTGTCATTGGAAGTCCATATATTTTTAGTTTTGATGAAGTCCAGTTTATTTTTAAAAATTTTCTTGCTTATGTTTTTGGTTTCATATTTAAAAAACTGTTGCCTAATCCAGGGTCACAAAGATTTATACCTACTCTTTCTTCTAAGAGTTTTATAGTTTTAGCTCTTTGATTTTTTTTTTCTTTAGTATTTTATTTATTTCACTGAGAGCACAAGCAGGGGGAGCAGCAGGCAGAGGGAGAAGCAGGCTCCCCACTGAGCAGGGAGCTGGATGCGGGGCCCGATCCCAGGACCCTGGGATCATGACCTGAGCTGAAGGCAGATGCTCAACTGACTGAGCCACCCAGGCGCTCCAGGTCTTTGATCCTTTCTGAGTTACTTTTTGTACTTGGTGTGAGGTAGGGGCTCCTATTTATTCTTTTGCGTATGGGTATTCAGTTGTCTTAGCACCGACAGACCTTCCTTCCTCGTTGCGCTCTCCTGGAGCTGTCTGTTTCTGAACTTCAGACGGTGGAATCGCGCGTCACACTGTGCCCTTGGGCTGAATCAGCGTTGCACGTGGCTGCGGTTCGTTCTTCTGATGTGTGCACGTCGTGCGTGCGCTCTCCTGTGAGCGTGCGTTTGCGTGGTTACCGGTTTGTGACGGCTTGACGAAAGCTGCCGAACACTCTCGTGTCTTTGGTAGACGTAGCTGGGGCGTCACGGTACACTTACGCCTTAGGAGATACAAACACGAGAAGGGGAACGGGTGATGAAGAGTCGTTTAGAGGAGCATGAAAGAATTGCTTTTGTTCCAGATTTTAAAGAATTTGGGCAATACACTTCCTGTAACCTAAACGGTCCTGGCTTCCACTGACTCTTGGTTCCGCAGAAGGTGACTGATCACGAACGCAGAAGCGGCTGTGATTGTCCTGCGAGGAGCGCAGCCCCCACTGGTCCAAATTTGCAGCAGGGCCACCCGCGGAAACTGCCGTTGCACTCGGCCGACCGAATGAGCAACGAGAAAAACAAGAGCAGTTAGTTTTTCCTCTCATCTTAAAATTGGAAGTTTTTAATGTTAAGGAAATATGAATAATTAATATGTTGTGAGAAATAAAAAAGAATTAAAATCCCAGCCACTTACATGAACGTGAACTTTGTGTTCTCTTAGTTTACTTATCTGTCAAAAGCAGGTGGTAATCTCTGTCCTGCAGGGTTTAGAGATTGTTTTGTGACATCCCTGACTCGTATAAAGACCTTTGGAAGGTGGTAGCTGCTGTTAGCAATGGTGAGGATTTACTATTTTATCAAACATTCGGGGTGGAAGCAAGAAGACAGATACAGATGTCAGGATTCGGCCAGGTCCCACCTTCTCACGCCTCTTAAACAGGACCACGGCATAAACTGAACGATTGTAACAGAAGGTTGGTGGATATTATTTGGTTGCTGAAAGTTCCCCCAAATTACTGATTACTGAAATTCAGTCACCTTTTTTTTCATGTGTTGATTTGCCGATGGAGGCTTTGTAGACTTCCCACCTTCCGATTTTACTTTCTCCTGCTCCCTTCTCCGGTGCAGGCCAACCCGAAAGTCGGAGCCGGGGGAGCAGGTTTGGACTCACTCTGCCCCAGGGCTCCAGCCTCGGGCACAGAGGCGTTGTGAACACGCGGCATCCCGGGAGGAAGAGAGGCAGACAGTCCCCGGCCTTGCTGTCATCCTGCCATGCTTCCTGCCCCACTGGTCACACTGCCCAGTGTACAGGAGGCATGTCATGTCTGTTCAGGACAGCTCTGGCTTCGTGCTGGGCAGGGCAAGGAGGCCATCCTTGACATGCCGTCCTGCCGCCGGAGACGGTTTCCCAGGGTCCTCCCGAAGGCGGGCTGAGCACTCCCAGGGCGGCCCGGTCTTCTCGTGCTGGGTGTGTGGGCTCTTCCCCAGCTGACCTGGGGGCACCTTTGTAGCTGGAGGACGCCCGGCACTGTGTGCTGGTGGCCTGCGTTTTGTCTTTAACTACATAGAATGTTAAAGGTAAGCTGTGTCCCTTACTGGGGTTCCTGGTTATCTAGTTAACACAGTAAGACTTGGAAGTACAAAACCACTCGAGGGCGGGCGCGATACTGTATTGCCGGATGAGGAGGCCGCACTCTGATTGCTGGTCTCTGACGTCCCTCCGTTTGGTGCGTTGTGGAATCTGTGTGCGATCCAGAGAAAGAGAAAAGTGTGTGTGTGTGTGTGTGTGTGTGTGTGTAATCCCAGCAGTTGAGTCCATAAAGCAATACGTGTTCATAAATAATTTTATCAAAATAAAGCCTTTTTACTCACAGTTCAGTGGAGAAAAATCAGGAAAAGCTAAAGAAAAGCCAGTGAGTAAAATCATTACTTTCTACCCAAAAAACCCAAAACAAAATACCAAGAGCTGGTGTGGCCCTTGTGTTCGGAGCCTGGTGCAGACCCAGCCCAGGAGACACCACCGAGGTCTGGGCAGAGCCACAGAAACTCCGCACGGAAGGGGCTGTGTTCCGTGGGTCGCTTCCTGAAGCTCGGACGTGGATCGGGAAGCCTGGAGTTGGGGCTCACTGGTGGCATCTGCGCTGGAGGAGATGAACTTTTTGCTTATCAGACTGTGGAGTCTGTCACAGAGCCTTCCCGTGCCGGCCCCCGCTTGCTTAGGTCAGTTGATCAGAGGGACGTGAGCTTGGTTTTGGAACGGATCACCTTTAACCTCTGTTCCAGGATGCATGGTTTTCGTTCTCGTGTTCACAAAAACATTTGGTGGAAAGGACTTCAGGCTCTAACGCGTTCTTTGTTCAGCAGCAGAGCTCTTCAGAGGGGTCTGCTCTCCCTGTGTTCACGACCCCTTCTCCCATCCTCAGACTCCCTCGACTTGTGTCCCTCACTGCTCCCCGAAAGCCATTTCTGCGTCGGGGCCGCCCGTGGTCTCTCGGTGGCGAACACCAGTGGCTGATCGTCAGCCCCGCTGCCTTCCGCACGGACGACCTGGTTCCCGTACATCGAGCCGCTGCTCCTCCAGGCTCCGGCTGGTTCCTCCTCTTTCCTCAGCCTCCCAATAGCCAGAGGGCCAGCCCCGGGCCCTCCTCTATCTCTGCTAACCCCTGGGGATCTCACCCGCACCGGTGACTCTGACGCCAGCTGGGTACCGACGACCCACATTCACGGGAGCCCAGGCTCCAGGATCCGCTGCCTCCCGACGGGCAGTCGCCCCTGCAGTCCGCTCTGTCCGCGCCTGCGTTTCTGCCTCCCCCACGGCTCCGTCCTCCCAGGCAGGTAGGCTCGCACCTGGGTGATTCCCACACGGTGCAGCCGGTTCTGCAGGAAACCCTGTGCGCTCCCCATTCAGATACACTCAGACCCTGACCCCACCGCTTGGGCGGCTTCCGTCCAGACCGCCAGCCCTAGAGAAGCAGCTCTCCTCCCTTACTCTGCAGCATTCCCGGTTTCCCTGCCTTTTTGCTTTTATCTGAAGATTGATTATCTTCTGTAGAGCGGACTTGCTCCTCCCGTGGATGCGGAAGGTGGGGTTGGCTTGGAGCTACCCACACTGCCTGGCAAACAGTGGCCGTTTAATGATTCTGACAGATTTTAGGACCCGTAAATAAAACCTTTTGGGTATTTATTGGTGAGGTAGTTGTCACTCCGTCAGGGACTATAAGCGTTTTTGTGCAATATTGTAGTTTACAAAATGCTTTTAAGATTTTATTTGTATATTTGAGAGAGACAGAGATAATGACAGAGACAGTGAGAGAGCATGAGCAGGGAGGAGAGGGGGAAGCAGGCTCTCCACTGAGCAGGGAGCCTGATGTGGGGCTCGATCCCAGGTCCCCGGGATCATGACCTGAGTCGAAGGCAGAGGCTTAACCCACTGAGAGCCCCCCAGGGCCCTCAAGGTGCTGTCATGTATTGTCTCTTGTAATCATTTATTCAGTCAACACAGACGTCAGTAACATAATGTCCTTGGGTACAGAATCCCGGGGTCCTCGGGGCCAGCTGCACAGGGTTGCTGGTGCGTGGGCCGCAGGCAGGCGCTCGTGGCAGACTCGGGGCCTGTGGCTCATGGTTGCGCCGATGCCACAGGTGGTATCAGTAGCAGGTGCGGCAGAAATGCTCTCCATGCCTGGGTGACCGCTCCACCTGCAGAGACCATGGCCTGTACCTGGAGCCCAGACAAACAAAACAGTGAGAAAACCAGGACTCTTCTGTGAAACCTCTGGTTACTGCAGGAAGCCGTGTGGGTCTCCCCTACGGCAGTGGGGTGGCAGCACCCCTGACCCGCCGTGGGAAGTCCATCCTCTTGTGCGCCGCCGACTGCAGCGTGGAAGGTCTGCGGAGCCTTTGAACAAGGGTGTGAGCCGCTTGGTCCCACCAGGCAGCAGCCTGTTGAGTGCCTGAGGCCCGATGGTCCCTTTGGTTGTCCCTTCGTATCTTACGTTTATAAAGAAATTCTTGCGGCGCCCGGGTGGCTCAGTGGGTTAAGCCTCTGCCTTCGGCTCAAGTCATGATCCCAGGGTCCTGGGATCGAGCTCCGCATCGGGCTCTCTGCTCGGCAGGGAGCCTGCTTCCTCCTCTCTCTCTCTGCCTACTTGTGATCTCTGTCAAATAAATAAAATCTTTTAAAAAGGAAAGAAATTCTTAAATGGGGTGTCACTGAAGAAAAGTAGCCATGCAGGTCAGGTCGAAGTGGGAGGGTCACTAAGTGATCAGAGTCACCCCACTGGTCCTGCAAGTCCCCAAGGTGGGCGGGCCAACTGCAGTCATGTGGCGGACGTCAGGGATTGGAGAAGAGGGAGGCTGTCGGGTGGGTTGGTCTCAGCAGGTAAAATTCTCGTCTCCCCAGTAGACAGGTCCGGGAGCTGCCGCCTGTGGCACCCTGACGTGGAAGGTGTGCACCTGGGCTTCCCTCTTGGTGGCAACTACTGAGTGCCACCTGGGTATTGTCTGGGGTGACTCTGCCTGGTAAAACGTGTTGGTGACAGGTGCGCCTTGCTGGTGGGTGGTTCAGTCGGGTTCCCGGGTGATTCTGGTGGTGGAGCTGGTTTACTTACTGTCCGATGTGACATCTGAGTAACACTCCTGCCGTCGAGGAGAGAGCCCGCCACCCAGTAGCCGGCGCTGCTCTTCGGGGAACCGTGTGCTCCGTGCTGGGGTGGGCATGCGGGTGGCGTGCAGCTCTCCCGGCCCTCTTCTGGGTGAGCGCCCTTCTCAGCCGGGGAGGAGGCGGCCTCGGGAGAGCCCAGGCAGCCTGCCGGGTTGGGGTGGGCGCGGCAGCCCAGCGGCGTTGGGGTGTGACGCCCAGCCCCGGGGTCGTGCGCCTGCCCCTTGGTGAGGAAGGGGTGCTCTCGGGGAGGTTCTCCCCGCCCCTGCCCCCCGCCGTCTGACAACCAGCACGTGTTCTGTGCTGTAGGTTCTCCTGTGTCTTAAATGGAGAGCGAGCGCGCACGGCCTGCTGCCAGGCGCTGTGGGAGAAGGGGCCTGCTGCGGGCTTTCTCACCGGGAAAGCCCCGGAGCGTCGTGCCGCCTTCCCTTGGCGCCTTTGGTGCGTTCATGTGACTTGTGAATGAGCCTCGGTTGGCCGTGTTTCCTTTCGTTGCATTACACACTCGGACGTTTTTGAAGTTAAACATCTATCTGTGTTCACCTCCGCGGGGAGGTTGGCTTTACGAGACAGACCTACGTGGTAAAGATCTCTTCTCACACGGCGTGGGCTCTTCGCTTTGACAGGGGAATCCCAGAGGACGGTGCCCTGCACCGGGCAGTGAGGCTCGCCGTCCTGGAGGCTCTTCCCCTGCACCCAGACAGCTGTGGGGCTGCTGCTCTGTCCTGTGGTCTCTGGACGGGACCAGAGCAGCAGCTGGTAGCTGCCAGGGAGGATTTCCTAGGAGTGGAGCATCGCACCACAGAGCGGAGTTAACAGTCGGTCCCTTGGCCTTTGGGACTCCTGTTTCTTAAGTAGTAAATGTATTATTTGGACTGAATGATTTATAAGACCATTTCCACTTCCACATACATGACCAGTGAGTGGCTATGGCTGGAACAGCAGAGAGAGTGGGTGACAAGGGCGCAGGGCCAGTCGAGTCCAGCGGGAGGCCAGGGTGCATGCTGGGAAGGGACAGAGTGGGACTTCCCGTCTGCCTTCCTGTGGCCTGCTGCCCTGTGACATAGTCCTCTTTCCTCCAGCTGTCCCTCCCTGGGCACTCCTTCCAGTCACTCTGATCTTATTTCCTCCCTGGATAAACACACCAACGAGGAGGGAGGGGGGCATCAGTTTCTCATTTCACAATGATTTTCTGTCCGTTTCAGCCAAGGAGCCTCCCTCCGCCCCCCGTTTTTCCTGGCAAGTGTTTACCTATTTAAAGGGAACACTGGACCCCAGTTTTTCCTTGCAGTTGGGGTCTCCTCTTGGCCAGTGGCTGCCCATGATAGATTAATTCATGGCTTAATTCAGGGCATCAAGAGAAGTTCTACTGGGGACAGTCTTGGGTTGTGGAAGAATGAAGAGAGTAGGGGAAGAAAATCTAATAAACATTTAGCTCTCTAAGGGCTCAAGCTTTATTCAGTCTTTTAATAGTCTTTTAATATGCGGTCATTAAATATTTTTACCTTAGGACTCTGCCGCCCATCCTGTAAAGGAAGTAACCTTTCCTGATGGCGCATGGTGACATCACTCAGTCAGCTGTGTTGTTGCACCAGGGGCCTGGGGAGCAGGCGGTAACGGTGGAGGTAGCCCTGCCTTCCCGGGCCTTCTGGTCCACTGGGGAAGATGGCAGTGAGCAGGCACAGCCCTGAGGCCTACCTCGTGCGGACTACTAGGCTCCTGACCTGGTCAGTTGGTTGGAGCTGGCAGGGCTGAGAGGGCTGTCCTGGGCTGAAGGGTCTGCTTGGGAAGACCCAGGGTTGGCTGAGGGCCTGAGTGACAGCCCGGGTATGGCAGGATCGCGGGGAGCACGGGGGTGAAGCCAGGCGAGGCTGGAGTGGGCATTGGGGGAGGCAGGGGGCCCTGCGCACGCAGCCAGCTCTGGGAGCACGCGCGGTCTTGCCAGGAGCCGCGGGAAGCCATGGAGGAGTCTGGAGCGGGGCAGCGATGTGGTCCCCTGGCCTCCGTGGAGATGGTGCCATGGCCTGTGGGACTGGAGCGGGAGGGGCTGGGGAGGGCGCACGTGGGGCACCGGCCAGTGAGCAAGAGAGTCTGCATCAGGGGTACCGGAGAGGGTGGCCGTGTGACTGACCGGGGGCTCAGGGATGGTGGGGACTTGTTGAGACGGTGCGCAGGTGCAGCAGCATGGGGACGGTGTGTGGGGTCCATGACGTGGGGCGGGCCCTGGACCCCCACACTGCCCCGCGGGGCGGGTGCTGGAGCCTGTCCGTTGGCGGGGCGTCCTCGTGCTGGCATGTTGGAGGTGCCTGGGGAGGACTTGCTGAGTTGGTGCCTTTTAGTGTTTGTTCATGGGATACGAAGGAGAGGTACGTCACCTTCCCCAAATTCATACCAGTTTTCTCATCTTCAGAAGCTACAAGTTCACGCTCTCCATGAAATTCGAACATTCCGAGGAGTGCAGCTCATCTTCAAGTTATGTAAGATGTCTGTCTGCTAGGGGAACCTTAATACAAATGAGACTCAGAACGCGTCCCAAATGGCTTTGTTTTGCACCCTGGATGTGTTGAGGGTGTGGGACAAGCTGGGTCACACCGGTGCAGTGGGTATAATTCATGTAATTCGCCTGTAACATTCCGAGCTCCGAGAGCGTCGCAGGCACTAGTCGGGTCAGCAGGCAGCCCCGGGGGACGGAGCAGAGGCTCCTTCCTCCCCTCAGGCTCGTCTCCGGTTCCTGCCGGCGCACCGCTCTCCCCTCCCGGCCTCCGCGCTCCTCCGCCCCCGTGGCAGCTGGTGCTTCAGAAGTGAGGCTTTTCTGAAAGGATGGAGCAGCCGTGGGATGTACGAGATTGGTCTCTTCGCTATCTTGGGCTCCGCGTCTCCGCCATGGCTCCTCCCGCACCCAAACCTGCTCGTCCTGGGTGTCCCTGTGAGTCGGTGGCGCCCGTCCACAGCGCAGACCACCGCCCTGCCAGAGCCTAGCCTCTTCCTCCTCACGTCCCGGCCGGCGTCATTGTCGCTGTCGTCGTGGGTCTCCAAGCCACCGTTGCTATCTCTTGTGGGGAGGCGGCACCCTCTGCTCTCTCCGCTTCCACGCCTGCCCCCGACAGCCTGTTTTCCAGATAGAGAGAATCTTTAAAAAGATGTTCAGAAATTTTTTTGAAACATGTTCCAACTCAGAGAAAAGTTGCAAATAACAAGCAGTACACACAAGTGCCCTCAACTGTTTGAGAGCGAGGTGCTCTTCAAAGCCCACGGAAGGGCCGCCAGCTCACTGACATTCCGCTCCGGGGCAGTGGGGCTCCCGGCGCACGCAGGGCCACACATGGCTCCTCCTTGGCCTGGCCCGTCCGTTCCCTGCTGTGTGAACAGTTCCTCGGTCTTGTCTTTACTTTCCTGACCTTAAAAGTTTTGAACGTTGCAGGCCAGGTGCTTTGTAGAATGTTCCTTCAGTTTAGGTTTTCCTCCTGTTTCCTCCTGATTAAATTCAGGTTCTGTAACTTGGGCAGAAAAATACAGAAGCCACAATGCCTTTCCTCACTGTATTTTCTTGGGTGACAGCAGTTTCATTTCGTCACATAACTGGTGATAGTGTTCCCTCTGATTTAGGTAGCAGTGTCTGCCAGATGTCCCCATAAAGTGGCCTGCTTCCTTTTGTCATTGAGAACTGTTTCTTGGGGATGTGCTTTGAAAGTATATAACTATCTCATTTCTCATCAGATTTTTATTAAAATTTAGGAGGATCAGTATGGGCTCCTGATTTCATATTTATGTAATCTGTGATTATCAGTATTTACTTTGACCATTATTCTTTGAGCATGTCTCTCCTTTCTGGCACAGACTGTTTGAGCGTGGGCTCTGGTGGGCCCAGGGAGCCCCGGTTCCCCTGCGGGAGGATGGTCCTGAGAACCCAAGAGCAGCCCTTTGGTGTGCTTGTTGCTGCCCCCAGGCCCTGTCCGTGGGTAGAGCAAGGACTGTGGGGATGAACGCAGCCATTTATGTCTGTGTTTTGATATCTCTGTCCGTTGAAAATCATGAGGTCACACCGATGCCTCCGATTCTAATCCAGTACTGTGGGGCTTGTAACTTACTCGTTAACTCCCTTCTCTGACTGTGAGGAACTGGACTCCCCTTCTCCTGATTCTGTTTACTTGCTTGATCAGTGCTCCTGGATGTAGCAGATCTCCCCTCCCTGTTCACCCTGTTCCGTTTCCTGCAGGGACAACCTCCTGACCCCAGCATTTCCCCCGTTGGGCTCTGACCCCTGCTCTCTGTCGGGCTCTGCCTCAAGGGCTCTAGTGAGAGACTAGCAGAAGGAGGAGGCAGAGGGACAGAGGAGGCAGAAGGGACAGGGGACTTCCTGCCTGCTTCTCTTCCCCTGAGTGATGCCCTTAGTAACCCTTCTTCCTCCTCCTGGCCAAAGCGCCTGCTAGCAGGAGCCCCTGGTCCCAGTCGGGCGTTCTCCCGCCCTGGCAGAGACCCTCAGCGTCAGCTGGCCTTTGCTCCTTCCCAGCTCCCTGGCTCCCAGCCCACGGAATCCCAGCTTAGAAACCCCAGCAGCAGCAGCCCACCCTCAGCTCACCAGAGCTCTTTTTCTAGGTTTCAAAAATTCCAGCGTCTTCCTTTGCTTCCCCTGATCCTGTGGGTAGTAGAGCTGCTTCCTGTGTCTGCTGTCCCTGTGGGAAGTTCCCTTCCTACTTTTTAGTTACCTCGTTAACAGTTTTATGTTAGATTTTAGGTGAGATTTTCTTATTCGTGTAACTGGTGTTTTTCTATCTCTTGACTTGACCCAGTCCGCACGGCAGGGTCACCCTGTTTTTTGTATTGATACTGATTGAGAGCCCATTTGAAACATCACTCTTTCTGCTTTTTGTCTGTTAAGTCCTGTCCCATCAGTGTGATTTCATGGCCCCTTAGACCTGTGTGCTTAGCAGGGTGGCCCACTGCTGCGGTGTGATTCTCTGGTCTGGTTTTCTAATTCAGTCTTGATCATTTCTACACACGTATTTTTACTCTGTCCTCAGAACCGTTGGATACTGTTTCGAGTGTTCATCTCCGTTTCCGTGGCTTTTCCCCTGTTTACCTGACTGGCCCTGACGAACCCCTGTCCATCCGTTTCAGGGAAGTTTGTGCAGATCCGTGTACAGGCAACACAACAGAAGTGCTTCTATCAAAGAGTGGGAGAGGGGCGCGCAGGTGGCTCACTGGGTCATGATCCCGGAGGCCCGCATCTGGGCTCCTTGCTCGGTGGGAAGACTGCTTCTCTCTCTGTTTGCTGCTCCCTCTGCTTGTGCGCTCTCTCTCTCTGACAAATAAATTAATAAAATCTTTAAAAAAAGAACTACTATATTCTTATAGTTAACATAAGAATGAACATTTTCATGCACACCAGATTTTTTACTATTTTAAAATAATTCTAGGATGAAATTCCAGGACTCTCCAAAGGACACTGCCATTTTCTGCAGCTCCTAATTTGCCCTCCAGACTACCTCCTGGGTCACCACTCCTCATCCCAACACTGAGCATGAATGTCTCACCAGCCTTTGAAACTGGCAGTTTCCTGAGGCCCAGTGACGCTGGCTGTATGCCCTGTAATGCGGATTACCCACTCATTCCCCCATTTGCTCGCTAATCCTGTTTAACCAACTGCGTGAGTGCTTTACTCTGTCAGACATCGTACCTGTAAACACCACACCTCCGTTATGCTCCCAGTTTTCATCTTCATTGTGTTATTTTTTACAGAAACTACTTTTTTCAGAAAGTTTTTTAAAGGATTTTATATATTTATTTGCCAGAGAGAGAGAGGGCGCATGAGCGCACAAGCAGGGGGAGTGGAGGGCAGAGGGAGAAGCAGACTCCCCGCCGAGCAGGGACCCAGATGCAGGACTCAGTTCCAGGACCCTGGGACCATGACCTGAGTGGAAGGCAGATGCTGAGCCAGCCGGGCGCTCCAAGAAGAAAATGGTTTAAAATGAAATGTTTAGGCACCTGTGTGGCACCTCGGTTAGTTGAGCGTCCAACTCTGGCTTGGGTTGTGATCTCCGGGTCCTGGGATCGAGCCCCACGTCCTTGGGCCCCGTGTTCAGCACTGAGTCTGCATCTCCCGCTGCCCCTCCCCCTCTCATGCTTGTACACGCACGCTCTCTCCCAAATCAATAAATAAATCTTTTTTAAATTTTTTATTTTATTTTTTTAAAAGATTTTATTATTTATTTTATTTGACAGAGAGAGATCACAAGTAGGCAGAGAGGCAGGCAGAGAGAGAGGAGGAAGCAGGCTCCCCGCTGAGCAGAGAGCCTGATGCAGGACTCGATCCCAGGATCCTGAGATCATGACCCGAACTGAAGGCAGAACCTTAACCCACTGAGCCACCCAGGCGCCCAAATCTCTTTTTTTAAATAATGAGGCACAGTTGGTTAAGTGTCCAGTTCTTGGTTTCAACTCAGGTCATGAGCTCAGGGTCATGGGATCGAGCCCCGCCTCAAGCTCCATGCTCCACGGGGAGTGGGCCTTGGATTCTCTCTCCTTCTGCCTCTCCTCTTCCCACAAATACATAAATTTTTAAAAAAAGGAAAAAAGGTCTGACTTGTCTGTTCAGCAGACACACCGTTTACAGTTGTTGGCGTGTCAGCTAGTGAACGAGTACGCACCTGTTAAAGTGATAACTGAGTACAGAGACATGAAATGTCCAGGAAGATAAAGGAGTAGAGAAGATAGGACACACTGACTCTGCCTGCGAGCACGATGGCATGGGAGCGACAAGTTCAGCTGACTTGTGGCACGATTCCGGGTCGAATTTTCTTTGCCTTTCCTGACTGGTCTGCGCATTACAGCAGTGGCTACCACCTCTGGGGAGTTGTTGGGGTGTCTGTGGAAGGGTCCGGAACGTCGCACTGCGCCCTGCCAGAGTGGGTGTTTCCGCGGCACACGCTCAGCCGTGCTGGTGAGCGAGCGGTCCTTCCTGCAGTGCTCTCTTCTGGCACGAAACAGAACATATCCGATGTGCTGGGATTGTCTTTCGTCGTTGTAGAAAGAGCAGTCCCATGCGGTTCCCGAGATGATACCAAGAGAGGTCCAGGTTTTCGGTGGCTGTTTGCAGTACGTACTTCCATTAGGAGTTGTGGGGATGATTATTTTGGGGGATATTTGAAAGAAAGAAAGATAAGCCATAGACAACCTTCCAAGTTGTAGCTCAAGGGTTTTTTTAGCCTGGCCTTTTTTTTTTTTTTTTTTTTTTTTTTTCCATTTTTTTAGTTGAAATCAGGCCCTCTGTGTTCTCTTTCCTAATGTCTGTGCCAATGGGGACCTGCACCAGTAGTGGTCACAGTTTGAGCTCCATGGGCCCCAAGAACCTTCTGGCGCTCTGGCTGCTCTTAGCGTGGTCAGTGAACCAGGGTGATCAAACCTTAGTGCTATTTATTAAGCATTTAGTTAAAGAGAAGAATGGTAGAATTAGGTTAATGATACAGAGCTCAGTTAGAAGCCCAGAAAAAGTCAGATTGCAGGTTTCGTTTCGGCTGGTTTTGGAGATAACGGTAGACGCAGGTGTATTTGCCAGAAATAATACAGAAAGAGCCCTTGTGCACTGCGCCTGATCCCCCCAGTGGAAATGTTTCACAAAACCAGTAGTGGGAATTTGAGAAAAGAAATGTGTAGAATACAGGTTAGCATCAAACAGGGACTTGGGCCTGGAGGTGAGAATCCGAACAGGTGTGAGAGATGCGACTGAATGGGTGTCCGACCAGGGGCAGGCGGGTGGTGGTGGGGAGGGCACTGCCTCTGGAGTGAACAGCGCGACCTCTGTCCTGGGCGCTGCGGTTGTGCTGTTCCCGGAAGGAGATGACCCATGCGGTGTGTGGTGGTTCCCACGAGCTGGGGGCAGCCTGACACTACGGAGACATCTCCTCCCACAGTTCTGGAGGCCAGAAGTCCAAAGTCAGGGTGTGAGCAGGGCTCTGCTCCCTCTGCAGGCTGCAGGGAAGACGCCCCATCCCTTCCAGCTTCTGGTGGAGGCGGCGTTCCGTGGCTCGAACTGATCGCTCCAAACATGCCTCTGTCTTCTTGTGGCTTTTTCCCTCTGCGTCCGCATTCCCTCTCTTTAATGAGGACTCAGTCCTGTTGGATTTAGGGCCCATCTCATTCCTGTTTGTGACCCCACCTTAATGTGCAAACACCCCACTTCCAAATAGGGCCACATTCCCAGGTTCTGGGTGGACACTCTGGATTGGGCGGAGCGGGGGGTGGGGGAGACACGACACTGTTCAGCCCAGTGCACTGTCCACAGAAACCTGGCTCAGCTTCCTCCTCCCTGGAATGCGGAACACACGGGTGCCGGGGAAGCTGCTTCTCCCCATTTCTTCAAGGACACTGTTAGAGGCTCCTCGCGATTAGCGAGGATGGTCACGACGTCCAGGAGCACTGCCTGCACTGGAAAGGTCGCTGCCATTCTTGGAGAATGTCTCTTGTCCCCACAGCTGCCCCGTGGCCCCACGGAGCGGACAGGTGGAGCGTGGCACTCGCTCACCCGGAGGATGGCTAGTTCCGTGCGGCATGGTGGGCTCTCGCCGCCAGCCGGCTGGGAACCTGCCCACCAGTTGCTTGCCCAGCAAGGTCGGTCCCAGCTTTAGCGGCGCTGTTCACTACAACAGAGCGGGAAGTGCACCTACATTGAGCATAAACGCGGGCTTCCCGAAACTTGCCAGATATTAAACATCTAAAAAATAAACTTTTTTCCTAAGAAAGCTGTATAATTTAGTAGAATGCCTCAGTCAACTGAATTTTTATGTAGTCTCAACTCCTGAGAGTAAATTGTTGATTTCGCTTTTTTAAATCTGTAGCTAAGCCATTTACGCAGCTGGTGAAGGAGATGCAGCTTCATCGAGAAGACTTCGAAATCATTAAAGTGATCGGAAGAGGGGCTTTCGGAGAGGTAAGATAAGCTTCACTGTGCTGGCTTTGCCTCATGGCCAAAGCAGCCCCCATCCAGCAGTTTTGGGATCCAGCGCGTTGACCAGGGTTTGGGGGGTCACTGCTGGGATTTGGGAGAGCACTTAATGCAACAAGGAAGAGAAGCGGAACCCCGTGACAGGTGAGTTGCCCCGAATCTTGCTGCTTTGAGACAAGTCTATTAAAAATCCATTTGTTAATTGAAAAATTTTCCGCAGAGTGCAGGGAAGGCAGAACCACAGCCGTTCTCGTGGGTGGCTCACCTGCCGTGGGTGCTGGGGCCCTCTCTGCTGGGGAGGGGGTCTGCCACGGGGCCCTGCCGGTCTCCGCTCCCCTCAGGAGCGCTGGCCTCGCCGCCCTGGGCCGGATAGCCAGCGCCCAGGGGCCGTGGCCTCTGCCCCGGGTACCTTCCTTGGCGTCGGGCCCCCGCAGGGCCTGAGGCTCAGGTTCCTGCTGCAGACCAGGGTCAGGTGGTTTTACGGCCCGTGCACCTCTTAAATACGGAAATGAACGGACCCCCAGCTCAGACTTTGCCTCTAGCTCTCTGGGGCTGGGGAAGCTGGGGGTGGGTGGGTGCGCAGTTCTGAGGAGAAAGCCAGCGGTGACACGCTGTCCCACTGCAGCAGACGTGCTCTGCCTGACCACGAGCCCTGCCGTGACTCCACGGTGCCGTCAGCGTGACTTGGGCTTTGTTGTGCCCGGCCTACGTTTTCCGTTGTGCACCGAGGACAACAGCAAAGCCGTGCATTCACTAGGTGGCCCCTGGGCTCGGATGCGTCTCCTCTGCCTGCTGAGTTGAAACAAGGCCTGTCATCTGTCTTAGAACACATGTCGGTGTTTCTGACGATTCTCCTGCAAGCAGCCGATGGTACCCCTCCCGTGTCTGCTTCGGTAGAACACACAGAAAGGCGGTACTCCTCCAGAAATGCTTCCCAGAGAGTCCAGGGAGAAAGCCTGGCCTGCCCCAGCGAGTGTGGACAATTGGGTGTCGTGCCCTGGTTTCTCCCTTGGACACTGCTCTGGCCTCAGCTCGGACCCCAGGCCCAAGTCCTCACACCTTGCTCTGTGTCCCCCCGCCTGGGCCTGTCCCTAGGAGGGTGTCTCACGGAGGTGGGGGTGGGCAGAGAGGCAGCAGTGCCACAGGGAAAAGAGAGAGTTCTGCTCAGAAATAACACAGGGATGCCTGGGTGGCTCACTTGTCAGGTGTCTGACTTTGGCTCAGGTCACCATCCCAGGGTCTTGGGATCAGGTCACACTTTGGGTCCCTGCTCAGTGGGGAACCTGCTTATGTTCCCTTTCTCACGGTCTCTGTCAAATAAATAAATAAAATCTTCCAAAAAAAAAAAAAAAGATTTTAGAAGAAATAACACATCTCTGAGCCTAGGTGGGTTACGTGATGATGTGAGGTCTGGTTTAGTGGCTGATCTGTGAGGAGAGGGAGAAGGCCTTCTGAAACCAAGCCTGACTCAGGGCAGCGTATACTTTTGCTGATTGACTTCCTTGTACCGGGACCTGCGCCAGGCTCTGGGCGCAGATATGAGCAAGGCCCAGGCCCTCCCAGAGATCTGGGGTTACGGGCCTAGCGGAGGGATCTGAACAGTCAAGAAGACGCCTCAGGGCCGGAGAGGCAAGATGAAAGAATGGGAGACAACAGTCTTGTGCCCGAGCAGGTTACAGTTCGCGCAAGTGCTCTCTGCTGCCGGAGAACTTAATGCAAAACTCAGCTTTCTGAGTTTCAGAGAATGTGGCCTGTATCACTTTTTAAGTTCCTCCTAAACTAAGAGAAACCCGTCCTTGTCTGGGCCTTTGCGGAAGTCCTCAGGTTCTCTGCCTTCCCTTGGCTCCGTGTCCAGGCTTTAGCAACCTGTGAGGCCCTCCCCCACCCCTGTGCCCCACCACCCCTCCCCGGGCCCTGTGGCCTGGGCTGTCCACGCCGGCTCCCTCGTCCGGCTCCTCCAGCCACCCAGCCATTCTGCATCCCATCTGGGCTCCCTGTACATGCTTGCCAGCCCTCCCCTGCCATGACTAGATGTTTGGATTCTTTTTTCTTTTTTTTTTTAAGATTTTATTTATTTATTTGACAGAGAGAGATCACAAGTAGGCAGAGAGGCAGGCAGAGAGAGGAGGAAGCAGGCTCCCCGCCAAGGAGAGAGCCCGATGGCGGGGCTCAACCCCAGGACCCTGGGACCATGACCTAAGCTGAAGGCAGAGGCTTTAACCCTCTGAGCCACCCAGGCGCCCCTAGAAGTTTGGATTCTTACCAATCCTGCCATTACGTGGCACTCTGTGGTAACGAGGCATCATTGCCGTTGCCTGCCTGAGATATTCGTGTCATCATGTACCTGAAGTGTGTGCCCGATTTCAGTGACGGCACTGAGCGGATCCCAGAAAGGAGGTCTCTGTCAGTGTTGGGGTCGTCTGTATGAAGAACACACACAGAGAAACATGGTTCTAACTGAGTTGTTTTTTCCTCATGACATGCCAGAGGAGGGTGAGTGTCCGTGAGGGTCTGCATTGGAGCCCAGGTATATGGACCCATAGCACTGAGGCCTTGGGACGTGCCGGCCCGGAGCCCCCTCCCAGAGAGAACGTGGACAGTCCAGAACTCTATACCCCTTGGCAGGAGTGTATGAAAATCACAGTTCAGAATTGCACGCATACATGACCCCCCTCCACACACACACTGAGTTGAGGGGAACACTTCTGGATGATTCTGTAAACAAGATTGGGAATATTTGGGGCATTGCCCTTTTTCTCAAGCACAGTAGCTTTGGAAACACTTTCGGGATCGTGGGGATGGCAGGTCTGGGAAGTGCTTTCATCAGTGTGGGAGCACTGACCCCTTCTAGACCCCGCCTGCACACCACCCCATCAGGAAGAGGACAGATCGAGGCCCATGGGCCCAGGATGGCTTGTGCTGGAGCCGGACTTGAGTCCTGCCTGCCTGACTCAAAGCCCCAGGCCCAACCCAAAATGACTTTTTAAAAAGAAACAAAGCTTTAGCTTGGTTTAGAAACAATTTCAAACTATCAGAACAGGTGCATAAATAAAATGGGTCAGAGATCAGTCACCTTTCCTTTCCCCAGGTGCCTTTTGTCAGTTAACATTTATCTCATTTGCTTTATCGTATTGGCCGTGCTCCCCTCCCCGCCCTCCCATGCGTGTGTTTGTGTGTAATTTTTCCTGAAGGACTGAGAGGGGGTTGCCTGTGTCAAGCAAGTTGCTTTCCCCTGATGTTTCAGAGACCGTTTTCTTGTTGGAGATAGTCTTTTAGAAAGTCACGGTTCATAAATGTGGATTTTCAGTCAGAATACTTTTTGTCTGATCTACTGTCTCACACCAGGACCTTCCTGGCATTCTTTCTGGTCCCTCCAGACTGGGCCTGGGCTGTCAGGCATTACACTTGCCTCTCATGTCCCAGGATCATTTTTCAGGGTTTCGGTAAGTTATTTCTGTTAGTATTTCCTCATGGAAGCGTCTGATTTTGGAGCTGCATGTAGCATCATCATCTCGTTGACGCAATTAACACTGAGTTTTGGGCCAAGAAGCAGCTTCGAGTAAACTAAATGGGATTTTTACAAACTGTTTATTTGGGTATTTATCAGAGGCATCGGCGTGTTTCCTGGCCAGAGCCTGGGCCCCGATGACCTCTTCTACAGAAAAAGCATCTAGTGAGAGTTCAGTGTCCTGCATCTCCTCTTCAGCAGGATCTGGATTGTTCCTGAGGCTTGTAATCTTGAGAATTTCATTACCTCCCTCAGAAGTTATCAGCTCTACTGTTTTTCCCAGTTAGACCACTTCTGTAGTAAATACTATGCCGTGTTTTTCCCCTGGTTCACCCATCTGGCGGCCACCAGGTCGTTCTCTGCATCTGTGAGTCTGGTTCTGTTTTTGAGACTCTACACGTAAGGGAAATCACATGGTGCTTGTCTCTGACTGACTGACCGCATTTACCATATTACTCCCGGCCCCATCCATAGTGTTGCAAATGCAGGATTTCATATTTTTTCTGCCTGAGTAATACTCCGGTGTGTGTGTGCCGTCCCTTCTTCATCCGTCTGTCCATCTGTCGTCGGACGCTTCGGATGTTTCCGGATCTCGACTGTTGTAACCAGTGCTACAGTAGACATAGGAGTGCTTCTGTCTCTCAGAATCAGCGTTTTTGATTCCTCTGGAAAAATACCTGGAAATGGAACTGCTGGATTGAATGGTAGCTCTTTTTTAATTGTTTTTTTGAGGAACCTCCGGACTGTTTTCCAGAGTGGCTACGGCAGCTTGTGTTCCCACGAACGGTGCGTGAGGCTTCCCGTTTCTCCACATCTTCACTGGTGCTTATTTTTTCTTGTCTTTTTGGTAATAGTGTTCTGACAGGTGTGAGGTGGTATCTCATTGTGGTTCCGATTGGCACTTCCCTGATGACGAGTGACACAGGGCGTCTTGTCGTGTGTCTGTTGGCCATCTGGAGGTCTTCCTTGGAGAATTCCCTCAAGTTTTCTGCCTATTTTTTTAAATTGGATTGTTTCGTTTTTTTCTCTCAAGTTGTGTATGTTTGTTACGCATTTTAGGTATTAACCCCTTACAGGATGTATCCTTTGCAGATCCCTCCTTCCATTCAGTAGGCTGCCTTTTTGCTTTGTTAATGGTTTCCTTCACTGGGCAGAAGCTTTATGGTTTGATGTAGTCTTAATAGTTGATTTTTGCTTTTCCCTTGCGTCGGGGGAGAGATCCAGAAAAATACTGCTAAGACTGATGTCTGAGAGATTATTGCCTGTTTTCTTTTAGGATTTTTATGGTTTCAGGTGCTGTATTTAAGTTTTTAATCCATTTTGAGTTTATTTTTGTGTTTGTGTGTGGAGTAAGGAAATGGTCCGGTTTCATTCTCTTGCGTGTGGCTGTCCAGTTTTCCCAGCGTGTTTGTTGAAGAGACGGTCTTTTCCATGTTGCTTGTTATTGCCTCCTTTGTCGAAGACTGACCACATACCACGAGTTCATCTCTGGACTCTGCTTTGCTCCGTTTGTCTGTGTGTCTGTCTCTGTGCCAGGATGTGGTGTTTTGGCCACCACAGCTCCGTTAGGATAGTGTGAGAGTGGGGCATGTGATGCCTCGAGCTCTGTTCTTTTTCAAGGTGGCTTTGGCTCTCGGGTCTTTGGGGTTCCATACAAATTTTAGGACTATTTATTCTGGTCATGTGAAAATGCCATTGATACTTTGATAGGGTTTACATTGTAGTAGTATTTTTTTCACACTGATATTTTCCCTATTGATTGTAGCTGGTTCCAAGGAAGAAATCGACACTCCTGACGGAATGACAGACTGTGTGCCCAGAGTTGCTGTTCTTAGACGTGTCGGGGAACTCACAGACTCTTTCTGTCCTCCGTGCAGAGCTGTGAGCTTGGTCTGTCGTTCTAAGGCCATGGCTGAGACACAGCAGCTGGAACAGGTGTGGTGTGCTGAGCGGGGCCACCACCGTGAGCGCCAGGCTTGCAGTGACAGGGTGACCTAGGGAGGTGACAGAGGACCATGTCATTCCATATGGTCCATATGGTGGGCAGCAGGAGTCTGGCGGCAAGCCACGTGGTTTGGGAGGTGCTTTTGGCCTTTGGCGAGCTGTGGGGTTCCGTTAGGCCGTGCTCCTTGTGGACCGCCCCCGCCCGTCATCAGTCCCGTGGAAGACAACATTCAGTTGTGACTGTATGGTAGCGTGCTCACACGCGTGCATTTGAGGGAGAGCCTCTGCCCCTTGTCAGCATGTTGCTTGAACCTCCCGGCCTCGGACTCCGAATCTGTAAGTGGGGCTGTAAACACAGCCCCTGCCGAGGAGGGTCATGGTGAGGGTCAGCTGAGACTGGGGGGGAAAGGCATAGTCCCAGAGCGGGGAAAGCGCCCAGGGCATGGAGCTTGTGGGATTAGTTTAACGTGATTGTTTAGAAAACCAGGGAGTAGGCTACCTGCCTACAAGCCAGTAGGCATGTAGCACATGGTCTGTAGTGGACGCTTAGGACAGTGAATGCTTTTACAGGGTAGAATGTGCCAGACGGTGGCACAGACGTCACATCTGGTATTGGGACTGTTGCGAGAGCTCATCTGAGATTTGCTGGGGTCAGGAAATCCAATAGGACTTCTTGGGAGAGGTGGCATTTGAGTTGTACCTTGAAGAAGGTGGCTGACAGCCGACGTGCTATGTGTGTAACACCATCTGGGCACGTGCGGGCACGCTGGCTTCTTTGATCCTCACCGCGGTCTCGGGCCAGCACTGCTGTGACCGCTTTGCTTGCTGTAGAAACCCAAAGGGAAGAATTTGTCCGGGTCACAGTACAGAGCTCATGCGGGTACACCTCCCATCTTGAAGGTCTCAGGGACAAGAGCTGGCACATGGCAGAGACTGTGGCGGGAGTGAGAGGTAGAGGTGAGCCCCCAGCGGGGCAGGTGGGGAGGCTGTGGGGACGGAGCCCTCGGACACAGGGAACAAGGCTGGGGAGCGGTGAGTAGATTTTTAAAGTTTTGCTGATGAAAATCCCAGGCATGCGCCAAAGAGGACGGTGAGCCCTCCACCCGCCGCTCCCCACTCCATGTGCCCGTGGCTTGCTGTGGAGGGTTGTGAACCGAGCGCGTGCGGTGCCAGCTGCTGAGATCAGGTCTCGATGGTTAAAAGGGCGAATTTTTGTTGACGTAAAAAACTCCTCTTCCTCAGCAGCTCATTCTCCAGCGTTTCCTTTCCGCTAGGCAACAAAGATCGCACTGCAGTTACGGGAAAACGTGCTGGCTTTTGTTCCATTAACTACATTTTTGTCACACGCCTGCTGTGTCCCAGGTCGCGGTTGTCAGGATGAAGAGGACGGAGCGAATCTACGCCATGAAAATCCTCAACAAGTGGGAGATGCTGAAACGGGCGGAGGTGAGTACGGCGGTGACCGGTGTGCAGGCGGACGGGGCTGCTGTGCCCCCCGGCCGGGGCCTCCCTCCTCCGTCCCAGCGAACTGCTTTTTGTCACCGCAAGGCCAGCACGCGCCCCGTCCTGCCCTGCTTCCGCTGCCCTGCAGGGCTCCTCCCCCGCCAGGGCTGGTCACGGAGAGGGAGGAGTAAAGCCTTCGCGGCCCTGTAGGCATTTGTCCCAGGTTTGCTTCCTGCACAAAGGGCATTATTGAATTCGGAGCCTACTTCAGGACAGAGATGCCTTTAACACTCCGTCCTAGAAGGAGGATGAGATCATAAGTAGAAGTAGACGGTGACCACTTGGCAGTTTCCGATGTGTTTTTCCTGAGTTCTACGTCCTATCTGGGGTGCCTGTTTCACGCTCCCGGCTCCGACCGATTCCTCTGGTGCTGTCCAGACTCGCCCCCAATCTGCCCTCCCTGGCCCTCCTCTGTGCTCCTCCGCTTCGCATCAGGACCTGAGCATCCTTACCCTGTGTCCTGTCGCTGGACTGTCCAGGCCCAGTGCCCTCTGCGCGCCTGGGGCTGGGGTCTGCCTCGCCTGCCCCCCGCCCACCATCCACGCCACCTCTGCTGTGCCTCAGCTGGGAAGCAAGCTCACCCCAGGACTGCACACCCCTAGGATTGGCCGCCGTCTCCTCCGGAAACTCCTTTCCTGGTTTCTGGCCTCCCTCATCCTGTCACTCTGAACCCTCGTTGTAATTCTAGGTGGCCCTTCCTCCTCTGTTCTGCAGTTCCTACCTGGGGTGATGCTGCCCCCTTGGGCAGATGACAGCACCAATGTTTGTTCTGGTCGGATCGCTCTCCTGAGCTCAGGCTGTCATTAACTCGGTGAGCGGGCCTTCTCACGCAGCGTCCAAGCTCATCGTGTCTGTCCTTTACGGCTTGCCCTGCTTCCTGCCGCGCACCCAGCACAAGGCCTCACACCCTGGGCTGCTTGGCGAATGCACTTTGGTTGGTGGAAGCATCACCGTTGGCGCGGCTCCCTGGGCTCCGGCCGTATTCCTTGTTCCGGGCCCCAGCAGCCCTCTTCGGTGCCGCTGGTCCTCTGGTCGTCCGAGGGCTGTCGCTGACATGACTGTTTGCGGGGAGCGAGCAGCTTGTGTTACGTAGAAGTCTGGGGGAAGAATTAGTGTTTGGGGGAATAAATGCTAGTAGCAAATTCATTTGAGTTTATATTTTGATAAGAGTGAGAAGTCTCAAGATTAGGGAGAGGTGATTCTCACCTTATCATACGAGTTAGTATTTACCCAAATGTCATGGTGAGTACATTTTAAAATTATGGCATTTTGAAATTTAAATCTGGTTACAGAGATCCTATCTAATTGGCATACTCTGAAAAGTCCCAGAATTATGATTCTATATGATTTATGGTGATAATTTTGACGATTATCTCAGCATAGATGTCATGGGGGGGGTGTGTGAGATACGTATAAAAACATAAGATTGATATAAAATGCGGGTTGAAATAATTTATCTTTTCATTCTTAGTAACCTTATTTTGAACATTAAATTTTATATTAACTTATAAAAATCTTTAAAAGCGTGGAGTCAGCAAGATGAGGCAATAGAGAAGCTGCAAAACCGCGTTAATTCATAACTTGTGGGTCGTGCTGGGCTTTCAGCTCATCTGCTTGGCTCATAAAAAAGTCCTGAAAGTTTTCTCTAAAAAAAACAACAACAACAACTGCTGAACAATACGTGTCTTTCCTGACTGCGGGTCTCGGTGCTGTTCCATGGTATCAGGATGGCTTTCTTTCTAGATGTGGATGGGCAGGTGCTTGGGACCACGGAGCGTCTTGTGGCCGCCTCATACTGGGCCCTGTGGTCTCGGTGGCCGCCGGCCAAGGGGCCACAGGGGCTCCGGGACCTCTGGTCTCTGCACATCTGGACATTGTAAGCTGACCGCTGCCCCACTGAAGTTACTTTCACTGCTTTTAATCAGTAGAATTGAGGCACATCTACTTCAGTCATTTCTTCTTGAAAGGAAAACCTTAGAAAACAAGTTTAGAGCAGAACACTTGTAGGAGGAAAGTTCTCCAGGCTACTGTGAGTCTCCGGAGAGAACAGGTAGAATTCCCCAGTGCCTGCCAGAGCAGGGCCCCTGTGGGTGCCACTCTGATTTTTGTGAAGCTTTGCAAGTTCAAATAGAAGGAGTTGAAATGTTCCGTGCTCAGAGCGTCCTGTGACGGTCGTGTGCACCAGCGTGCTAGAAGTGAAACCCCTTGCACGGCTCAGGTCAGGAAGCAGGTGTGTGCCCTTTCCTGCCATCCATGTGATCTGTGACAGAAAGGGTCACACACGGGGTGGCCGTACCGTAGGCCATCAAGGCGAAGCTGGCCTGGTCAGGAGAGGTCAGGCATTGCTGTGTGGGACGGGCCAGCACCCACCCTCGAGCCCAGTGGACTGTCCCGTGCTGGCTGAAGCATTGGGCCCATGGGAGGAAGGGAGGGCACAGGCCCATCATGAGGAAGGAGTTCTCAGCCGTCCTCAGTGCCCGTGTGGGCAGGAGCAGGGAAGAACCTGGAGCCGTTCGGGCTCTCGGCCCGTGGGGCTGAAGAAAGACTGAGGAGTGGGTGGGAGCTGCCTTGGGGAGTTTCCAGGTGAGGGCGGGGGGGCCCGGCGTCCTGCACCGTCTCCAGAGCCGGGCCGCGGCAGGGTCTCCTCTGCTGGGGACTGTGCTGCTCAGATGCACATAGACCGACTGTCCCCATTCCTTACAGACGGCCTGTTTCCGAGAAGAACGGGACGTGCTGGTGAACGGGGACTGCCAGTGGATCACGACGCTGCACTACGCCTTCCAGGACGAGAATTACCTGGTATGTGTGGGTCCCGGGGCCGAGGCGCTCAGATGGCGCGTGGCTGCGGCTTGTAGATTCCTTCGTTCTGGGACTGAAAAAGGGGTCACGTGGCGTGGAATTGACGCTGTTTCACCGCATGTTTGACCAGAGAAGACTCGGGTTTGTTGTAATGTGGTAATCAGGTGGCATTTTTTTTAAATAGACTAGTGAGCTTGTGTACTTTGTTTTCCTGGTCATTAGCTAACCTGATTAGTTTGGTCACTGGCGCTGTTCCATTTAAATAAGCTGGGGGTGTCCAGCGTTTTCCATCTTGAGTGTCTGGAGTTACGTGTGAGGACGAGAGCGAGTTGCAGGGCTCAGCCCCGGATGCCGAGCGGATGTTGCTGTCTCTGCTGCTTGGTGGCAGGTCCAGGACTCTGAGCCGGGCGCTCCGAGGCCTTCTGACACAGGCTTGGGGGGCTCTTGGCATCCGTTTCCCCTGCCTTGAGCTGGGCGTACTTCCAGTGGTGACCAGTCTGCCGCGTGGTTCGCACATGTGCCTGGTCGTGAACACGTGGGGACGCAGACCCAGCGGCTCAGAGTGGAGGGAGACCAAACCCCGGGTCTCAGGCACTGTGAACTCCAAGAGGGACTCTAGGCTCGTCTAAAGCCAAAGTCTGTATGTGGAGCTCTGGGTGTCGGGCGAGGACAGACCTCGGAGAAGCTGATCTCTGCCTCGGTCCTCTGGCCCGCGTGGCTCCGGCGGTGGCCGAGGGGCCTTCAGGGGTCAGCAGAGCCCCAGGGCAGAGACCTCTGTCTCCCTGAGCGCGTCCCTGCTAGTGTGCTCCGTTCCCTAGAGCAAGCTTGTTCATCGGAGAACCGTCTCTTTCAGACATCGGAGAACTCCCTTAGATTTGAACGGTCCGAATTAGGTAAAAGGGTTTATTATGCTCTTCATTCAGAATTTAAAATAGGGGCACCTGGGTGGGTCAGTCAGTTGAGCATCCGCCTCTAGGTTTCAGCTCAGGTCCTGATCTCAGGGTCGGGAGATGGAGCCCCGTGTCAGGCTCCGCTTGGAATTTTCTCCCTCGCCCTCTGCCCCTCCCCCACCCGTCCCCTCTGCTCACTCACGCTGTGCTCTGTCTCTAAAAGAATTTAAAATACATACACTTGCTCCTACAGAGGGGCCCATTGTGTTTACTGAGCAGAGGCGTGTGGGTCACCTCCGTACGTCTCTCCAAGGACCCCATGGCTTAGGCATTCAGGGTTGTCATCACTTTTTAAATTGGGTGTCAGGAGCAGGAAGGGATGAAGTCATGTGCCCAGGGTTGTCGCCCAGATGATGGGGCTGGGCAGGGACCGCAGCCCGGGCCTGTGGCAGGAAGTGGTGTTCAGGGCCCTTCCCCACAGACCACGGAGTCCTGATGCCCTGGAGCCCTCCGCACGCAGGCCGCCGCTCGGAGGGGCGGCTCCAGCCCGTTTCCGACGTGGTGAAGCCTCTGAGTGGTCCGGACGGCGCGGGGCTGTGTGTGCAGGAGCGGGGCAGCGCCTCGTCCCCGAGGTCAGCGGGGCTGTCGCAGCCTGGGCTTATTCTGACCGCGGACAGTCCGCTAGGAATCCCAGCCAAGAAGCCGCTTCTGGAGTGCGTGGAGCTGCACAAAGAGAAGTCCGGGGACAATTAGGGGGAAGGAGAGCTGGGACTCTGCGCCCTTCCTGGGTCCTCGTCTTGGACCGGTGGACCGGGGTCTGGCTGCTGTCTCTGCTGCCCCCGAGTGGTACTCTCCGGCAGGTGCCTGCTCACTGGGACAGTGTCAGTCCGCACCCTCCTGGGGTGGGCCGGGCTGGGTCAGGCCTCCCTCAAACTGTGGGCTCCTTGGCTGCCCTGTTGAGCCGGTTCATGTTAGAATTTCTGCTGTAGGCGTCTAAACTCGGCCTGTCATAAAAATTAAACCTGTTTTACCAGTAACTAAAAGGGCGTTGCCTTTTACTGACTTAGAATCCTGTGTTACACGACAGAGAAAGTAATTGGTCTGGTTCTTACTCCAAAACTCAGGTTCTGCGCGTCCACCGTAGAAGCTCTTACGGTTGACTTTTCTTACAGAGTAGTTTCGTGAGAGCCTGTCCGTCCTGTTAGCCCTGCTGTACTACGTCCTTGTTTTCTTTTCATATTTCCCGGCAGACCCGAAAGCCCTGACATTCGGCCAGATATGCTGCTTTATGTTTTCTTTAGGGTCTGCACAGCTTGGCTGTTTATTCCCCTGCCCCCTCTCCCCGGGTGCGTCTGTCCACAGGTGCTCTGGGCTTTGCCTTCAGACACCCACGATTTCTGATCCAGCCTCTCTGTGCGCCCCGCCCCCGCCACCCCCGCCCCAGCGCCTGTCAGCCTCACCTCTTGCCTGGACCGACCACATCACAGCCTCCCAGCCCCTCTCCTGCCCTGCTCCTGGCCCTCATCCTCTAGTCTGTTCTTCCTGGGCAGGCAGAAGGCTTGTAACGTGCAGCCAACTGCAGCGGTCTAGCCCAGGACCTCCCAGCAGCTTCCCTGGTGCTTAGAGTGGGGCGTGTGGTCCCAGCTGTGGCCTGTGGGGCCTGGTTTTGCTCCCACCCCCTGCTCACACTCCAGCCATAGTCACTGTCGTCCATTCCCCCCAGCTGGCCATATCCTTCTTTGCACACATCCCTTTGTCTGGAACATAACCCCCAACCCCTGCCAAGGCCGGCTTCTGCCTGCCGTGCAGGCCCCAGACGTCTGCCGCCTTGTGCTCTGGCAGGCTGTGTGGTTTCGTTTTCTTCTGTGCCTAGCGCTCTCTGAAAGTGCTGGGCCATCTGCACACTTACGTACGGTCTCTGTCCCTCCCCTCAGCGGCAGCTCTGTGGACAGCGCCCGTTGTCTCCGGGGTGTCAGGGGCTCCTGGCCGAGAATGACTGAGTGAACAAGGGAGGGCACGAGATCAGCGGGCGCCATCGAGGGCCTTCCGTGAAACAGGAGTTGTTGTGGGTGCAGGTGAGGGGGGACCTGATCACCCAGGACCCCCCCCTTGGACGGGTGGGCTGCCGTGCCTTAGCGCCATGAGATCAGGCCGAGCGGAGCCGTTTGTGAGGCCGGGGGGGGGTTTGTCGGTACGGGTGCTTTGGAGAGCAGGGGCCTGAGTGACGGACCCCTCCTCACACGAGCCCCCCAGCATGGTGGCTGCTCTCCTCCCACATGAGGCACCGAGGGCTGTGTTTGCTGTTCTGGGCCTGGGTCCGGTTGCCTGTGTTCGGATCCTTGCTCCGTCACTCGCTGGCTGGGGCACTTTGGGCCTTGGGCCTCACTTCCTTGCCCACAGAATGGGATTGTGCTTGTGCCTGCAGTGGGGGCTGCTGTGGGCATTGCCAGAGGGGACGGGCACAAGCCGGAGCCTGAGAGCACAGAGCCTAGCAGCTGCTTTCTGACCGCTGTTCGGGTCCCAGTCAGTCTGCAGCGGTCATTTCTCTGGCTCAGTAAAACCGGGTGCTGGCGTTTCCCTCTGTTGGCTAGTTAACTGCTGGACCAGCATGTCCATCTTGTCAACAGAAACTGGCTTCCAGGGAGGTGATTGCTCTGGGGCGGGGCCCACCGCCTCCCCAACAGTCCCCAAGCCGCAGCCACCCCGACTCTGGCTGTGACAGTCTCACCTGTCCCGGGCCTCCCTGACCTGTGAGATGCCCCATCAGACGTCAGAGCGTTCAGGGTGCTGCGCCGAGAGGCTGTTGTCAGAGAGAAGGCTGCCCTGCTCAGAGGGGAGGCCCACTCAGTCCTGTTCGCAGGACACCCGGCACTTGGACGCTCTTCTGTCGTGGCTTTAATTTCTGCATAAGCCGTAAAGGGTCTGATTTTTCGTGGGGCTTTACGCAGAGATATCTGCCTTCCAGCTTGTTCGTGGGATCGCCTTTCTAATAAGAGCTGCTAGTTTCATGTGATTTTAGGTAACTCACCTTCTTCCTCTGGTCCAGTGTTCTCTTCCTGTGATTAAAGGGCCGGGAGAATTCTACAAACCCAGGAGAACCTGATAGATCATGAATCGTGTTTCTGCTTTGGGTCTCCAGCTTCTGTTGTGTCTTCTCCTGCATCAGACTCTTCAGTAACTTTCTCTGGAGGTTAAATGTAGTACCTGTTGAAGTTGTTCTCTGCCAGATGCCTGACTGGAAAGTGCAGCAGTGTTAGGGTCCAACAAACCGGGGGCATCCTGGATGACGTGGGAGCAAGCAGTCGGTCCCGACTTGAAGAGCCGGAGAACTTCCCGGTGGGGGTTTGGCCTTCAGTTGTCAGGCTTGGTGCTGACTGTACCCTCTTCTCCCCCATCTCGCCCCAATTTGTAGTACTTGGTCATGGACTACTATGTGGGTGGTGATTTGCTGACCTTGCTCAGTAAATTTGAAGACAAGCTTCCGGAAGATATGGCAAGATTCTACATTGGTGAAATGGTGTTGGCCATCGACTCCATCCATCAGCTGCACTACGTGCACAGGTAACCACCTCTCGGGTTTTACAGAGGCTGCATGGAATGTGTTAAAGGGCCCTCAGAGCTCTCTGTGTCACAGGCCCCAGGCTCCAGGGGCCCCGGGAGCTTATGCACTTAGCAGCCCTCTCTTTGAGCTGCCCCACCGCCTGGCACTGGGGGATCCCAGCGTCACTGTGACAGCCTTGATGCTGGAGCACCAGTCACCCGGTCACCCAAGGCCACCTGACAGCAGCTCCCCCTCTCCCCTGCTGACCCTCCTCCCCAGGACGCCCACCTCCTGGCTTATCAGCGCTGCTTTCCCTGTTCCACGGCCTGCAGCAGAATGCAGAAAGGAGAGGCTGCGGAGAGGGGCTCACACCCCAGCAGCCCAGGCGAAGGTTTGACTGGCTCTTGGCCGGGGGAGCTGGTGTCCGTGTGGTTGGTATCCTCCCGCTGCTCTGGGGGCCCTTTGCCGGGCTTGCTCTCTTTGGTGCGAGGGACTGCGTCCATCTCTTCCTGCCATTTAAGACAGCAAATTGGTCCGGGAGTGGGTTTGTTTCTTTGTCAAAGTCACATAACTGTCTTTGAGTTTCCTGCCTGATTCCACTGGCTGCAGGTGGCTTGTCGCTTTCTTAATGTTTCTTCTGGTATTTACCTCATATTTCTAAATAACAGGCTTCTCTTGCTCTTCTCTTTTTGTTGTGGAGAAGGGAGAATTAGATTACATCTATTAAAATGGAGATTTACCCTTTACAGCGGTCTCTCTCGCGCCCCCCCCCCCGCCCCCGCACACGCTTCCCATCCCCCCTCCCACACCATCGCAATCCATAAATGATAGCGTTTGGTTAAATCTGTGTTTGGTGTTCATAACACAGCGCCCGTGTAGATATGGCAGGTGAGCCTTGCGCACACACAGTATTTACACTTGTCATATAACCTGTCTTCTCCGGGGTTGTGGTGGCCCCGTTTTTTCACGAGTCTGCTTTTCCGTGGTGGCTGTCGCTGATTATCCCCTAACCCTGTCCCCGAGTTACAAAGCCTCTGTGTGCCTTGGTCTGACTTTCCTTGGCGCTGCTTCTGCCTTCCCGTCCCTCTGCCCCGGTGCTCTCTGAGCCTCCTGTTCTGCCTCCTCCTGGGACCTCCGCCCCCGGACAGCCCCTCCCCACCGCCCTGGGACTGCAGCCCTTGTTGTCTGAGTCACGCATCTTCCTCTTTCTCAGTTCATGCTTTCGATTTGGTAGCACACACTCTGTAAATTCTGGAAAAGGAGGCTCCTGAGACCTTTTTTTTTTTTTTTTTGAGATCAGCATCTTAATTCCATCCAGGTGTATGACTGAGGGATGACCCAGTACGGGGTTCTCCATTGGAAGTCACCTTCCTCTTAGGACTGTGAAGGCGTCACTGTGCTGTGTTTGGGGGCTTGGGGCTGCCACCATCCCCTGGCATGGCCGCCTGCTTGGCTGCTGCCCCACTTCGGGCCCGACTCAGCAGACGCAGCTCCCGTCCTAGTGTGAAGAGAAACGCCCTTCAGGTCTGGCTGAGTGTCACCTTACTGCTCAGCAGGGAAACCGAGGCGCCAGGCCTTGGGACAGCTTGCCTCCAGCCACATGTCCTGCGGGGGGCACAATGGTACAGGTCCCCGTGTCACAGAGTAAGCAGGGAGAGCTGCCCCAAACAATTGTCACTTCGTTTAGGGCGATGGGGTTTGGGGCAGTGCATTTTCCCTTTTTCATGGATTCCTTAATGTCGTTGTGCCTGCTTTTGTAACAGTTCGTTGTAGTTGTTTTCAACCTTCAGTTTTATGTTTTACCTTTCTGACAGACTGTGCCTGAATCATACCAGATGTGAATGTCTTTGCCTCTGTCACTGATCTCCAGGGAAATTAATCTGACCCCCTTATTACAGTTTATTTTTCCCTATTTTCCCTAATTAGAAAGCTTTCTTCATATTTTCTTAATTGGCTCTATAGCAGCTTCACTCTTGTCTGACCTGCAGGCATGGTACGAGGATTAAATATGTAATTAGCTGCGTCATCAACTCAGGATTCACACTTAGCGCTTGAACGAGCCCGTCTAAAAACCGCAAGCTTTGCATTTTTGGTAGAAAGTTCGCAAAGTCAGGTTTCGTAGGACGTCAGTGCTCCCGAGCCTCCGGTGGCGGAGGACACGGCGTGAGTGGCTTGAAACCGCATCTGGTGGGGCCGGAGAGAAGCGTGTTCTGTCAGCACGAGCGGCGGCACTGCTTGCTTTAACACGCACGGCCTGGACCCTGTGCCCCAGCTGCACCCGGCTTCTGTGGCTGTCTGTGGGCCTGCGGTGACTATCGGTAGCGCCTGCCGCCCCACGGCGGGGCTTCCGCAGCACGGGGTGGCGGGGCGGCCGGGGGCGGGGAGCGCAGCGCCCGTGCTTCTGAAAGGCCGGCCCCAGATCCCAGCAGAGGTGGGAACGAAGCCTCTCAGGTTGACACAGGCTTGCCGGCGGAGGACGTCACATTCCCAGAAAGAACAGGGCGTATGGCTTAGGGATGAAAGAAAGAACGGTGCAGTTTTGTGAGACGGAACATGCAGAAAGCAAACGCGGTCTCGGAAAAGGAAGAGCTCGAGTGAGGAGCTGCACGTGTGGAAGAGACGCAGGATCGCGCAGGGGAGACGCAGCCAAGACCGGGAGTTGGGGGGTGGGCAGTTGAGGTAGGGGGGCTCCTACTTTATCCTGAAGAGGCCCTCCTGTCGTGCCACGAGCCGCTTACTTATTCACGTGTCTCTCTGCCCCAGTGGACTGAGAGGACACCCCGCACGTCCGCACTCCTTGGGCGGTTGGTCTGGCTTTGGAAATCCGTCCTGTCCGCCGTCTCTGTCTCTCCGCGCCAGGGCCCTGCTGCTTTAATCATGGAGGCTGAGCCCATGGCGGCCTGGTCGCCGCGTAAGACCCCTTGCTTTGTCCGCACGGCTCTTCTGGCTGTCTTCACAGTCACCAGTCCCTGTGACCTTCAGTATTGACTTCTCTGGCTCCAAAAAACAGAACATTGGAAAGTGTTCACTGATGGGCCCTGCAGTTTGTCAGTTCAGGTCCTTTTTTTACTTCTGTGTTTTCAAGCATTAGTTATGTTTCACTGTTTCGGTTTCTTTGGGGACTCCCACGGTCTGTGTTCTGGGTCTTCTCAGCCTGTCTTCTGCTTCACTCCAACTCTCTCTCTCTGACCCTTCTCTCTGCTTTGTCTCGCTTCTTGTTCTTCTAGGTCTTTCCCTGCCTTGCTTCGCTGCCTTTTATCAGATCTTTATTTTAATTTGTTCTCCTTTGGGTACCTTATAATCAAGTCACTATTTCTGAGATGATTTTTGTTTTTTTCTTCTGGTTCTTCCTGAGTTAAATCAACTCTCTTCATTTCTCCCTGTTTTGTCTGGTTCTGCTCTTAGTTTGTATGTTCCTGACCGGTTGAGGGTTTGTTTTCTCTCCCTGTATGTTGTCCAGTTCGGAGTGCTGTGCTAGCTTTCTTTTGCTTTGTGGGTCTTCCTGTGGGTAAGAAATGTCATCTTCTGCTTACTTTGTGGGACTCGTCCTCGATGTTGGGAGTAGCTGGGCGCATGTCTGCTTTCCCGGAGGCGTCACGCCATGCCGGCACACTTGCGCTCCCACTGCGCGCCTGCCAGCCTGTCGTTCGCTTATTTTGCCAGGAGGGAGGGTTTGTGCTTTAGAACCCCAGTCCCTACGGGGCCCATGTTTGCCAGGACCTAGAACAGCAGGTGCAACCACGGGCTTCCCTTGCTGCCGTGCACTTGCTGCTGCTCACTGGTCTTTGGCCCCCAGGTCATCATCCGTCACATCCAGCGTGGGGTGTGCTGCGCGCCCTCGGTCTGCTGGGCTCCTGCCCCAGAGCTTCACCTGCCTCCTGCTCTCATCCAGGCTCTGCCCAGCCAGCCTCAGCTGCATTTTTTACTTCCTCGCATTTCCTCACAGCACTTACCACGCGTGTTGTGCTCCCGCGCTCGTTTCCTGCCACCTCAGCCAGGGGGAGGCTTCGTGAAGGCAGGAGGCTGTGGGGTCTGTCACTGTCATAGACCTGGGGTCGAGCACAGCGCCTGGCACAAAGGGGACGCTCAGGAGACCTTGTCGGCTGTGTGGTGGGAACAGGAGTGGCGTGTCACCCGACGAACCGGGGACACTGCACCAGTGAGCACCGCCGCATACCCACGTAAAGTGCACGGGAGACATTCTCCCAAGATTGTCACTGATACGCTGCAAGGTAAGGGCTTGACCTCCCAAATGCACAGCATGGAAATGGTGAACTCATTTATTTATTTCACTAACAGAGACATCAAACCTGACAATGTCCTTTTGGACGTGAATGGTCATATCCGCCTGGCTGACTTTGGATCATGCTTGAAGATGAATGACGATGGAACTGTAGGTATTTTGTTGGAGATTTTCCATTTGATTTGGGGTTTTGCTTATAATTAGAAGGGGCTTAAAATTGTGATTTGAGATCCAGTTAAGAAAGCAAGTTTATGAATGTAAATTAAAAAAGATAAATCTGTTAAGGAGACAGTTGTAATGTTCTACTTAAGTTTGAAAGCTCTTTTTTGCTTTCTGTGTTTATGAAAGTCACGCATGCATCTTCTCAGCTGGGGGTTGTGGGGTTTCCACACATGGCTAGACGGCTCAAGTCATGTCAGGGCTGCAGTGGATGGCAGGCGGTGCTTGCGTCCCTTCTCGAAGCGCCCTGTGCTGTAACTACCCTCCCTCTTCTGTCTGGGCCGCTAACTTCCCGTCCGTGAGGGCTTTTCTCTTCTGTGGGTGTTGCAGATCTAGAAGCAGGGGTCCTTGATGCTAGACTTTTCTCTTTCCAACAAGCCGGTCTCTCATTTCTTTGCGTCCCGAAGGGTTGATAGGTGGGTGCTGTCCTCAAATCCAGTCTTCTGACGGACCAAACGGCGGCCTCCAACTGAGCTAGTGCGCGGCTTAGCTTTCTCCCCTGCACACGGGGCTGCGCATCCCGTGCCGCCACCTCATGCCCCCGTCTTCCCCTGCCCACCTCGGAGCTGCGGCCGCGCTGCCCAGCCGTGATCTGGTCACGTGACGGAGGCAGCCCTCCCTGCTGATTCGGTCTGACCCGGGGTGCGGCTTCACCCCATGGCCCTCTCTTCAGACGTAACCAGGGGAGAGTCAGTCAGGCCTTTGTGATGGTTTCTCCCTCGGTCTTGTGGACTCTGTTCTCTGCGTACTCCGAGACCAGTCTGATTCTCAGCTGACTGGCTTCCTCTCGCTTTCTCTGTGATGACTGCTGCCCTCTCGGGCCAGAGATTTCAGGAGAGAGGTCACAGGCCTGTTCTGCTAATGTCGGTAGCCGAGGGAATATTCTTTCCCCATAGGGCCCTTAGCCTCCTGTTTCCCCACCGGGGAGTTCCTGAGCACTGACCTAGTGCCTGCACCCCTTCCTGATGGTCCCTCTGGGAGGCTGGGGTAGCCTCTGGGTGAGCCGCCTTCGCATCCCTGGGAGCGTCCTGGAAATCCGGTGTCTGGGCCCCACCCTAGGATTCGTTCTGCAAGAATCTAGGTGGCCTGTGTGCACATGGGTGTGGCGGAGGGTTGGCCTGAACACACGTGGCCGCAGGACCCCACCTTGGGCCGTGACGGAGCCTGTGGGACATGCCACCCCTTGAGGGACTGCAGTGCCATTTGGGGGCTGAGGTGGGCCTTTGGGCCCAGAGAGACCAGGTGTGAGAGTGTTGTGCGTTCTGGAAGCTGCCAGGGCGTGGTGCCGCAGAACAGTTACGCACATTGAATTTTGAATTACAGTTTCTAATCATGATCATGGGCCACTTTTATCTCATGACGGTTTCCTTATTTGTCGTCCCTATTTTAGAGAAGGTAGTTAGGAACGTGGCATGAGAGCTGCCCTGGGGTTTCCCTTCCAACACCACCCTCTCCCCTAAGGTCCAGTCCTCTGTGGCCGTGGGCACTCCTGACTACATCTCGCCCGAGATCCTGCAGGCGATGGAGGACGGCATGGGCAAGTACGGCCCCGAGTGTGACTGGTGGTCGCTGGGCGTCTGCATGTACGAGATGCTGTACGGAGAAACGCCCTTCTACGCAGAGTCGCTCGTGGAGACCTATGGAAAGATCATGAACCACGAGGTAAGACACATTCCCATGTCCCATTGGTTCGAGTCCTGAGGTGCAGGCCCGGAGGCGGGAGGGCTGCTCGGAAGCTGTGAGCATCTTTGGGGAAGAGGCAGTAGGGCTGGAGCAGGCCGCTGGCCGCCAGGCAGGAACGGAGATAGTGGGCAGTAGAGTCCACACCCACGGCCGGCAGGGGAGGTGTGGGCATGAGGGGAGGAGAGCCGCTGGCTCCGGGCCCAGGAGGAGCATGTGGAGCGGGCACAGCCTCAGGACGGCAGGGGCCAAGGAGCCACCGGGCACGTCGCTGGAGGGGCTGGCTTCACCGGCGGTTGTGACGGCACCACGCGCCTCCCCACAGCGGCATCCTTCTGCCTCCCGGATCCTGTTCCTGTTCCCTTTCCCGGCTGTGCGTTTCCCACCCCGACCTTGCCTCCCCTCTGCCTTGCCTCCATTTCTCATTTGCTTTACCACTTGCTCTTCCTCCTCATGCTCCTGGCGTCTGCCCCCCACAGTCACGGAGGCCTTCCCTAGGCCGCTCCCCCCTCCGCCATGGTGCTCTTGGTGTCCTCCCGCCTCCCCAGGGGCGACCCCAGCACTGACCTGTCCTCAGCCCCATCCCTCACTAATGGCTCGTGCGGGGAGCAGGTGCACACAGAAGTGGTGGGTGGCTTCCGTTTAACTCCAGACCAGAGCAGGCCATACTGGTAAAAAACACTTTTCCCAAAGTAGAAATAAATGTCTTTTTGTGTAAATTAATACATAGTTAGTATTAGTAAAAACGTCGGACAACACAGAGGGGCAGAGTGTAGATGGTGGGAATCACCCCATCCCTTCTCGGCGGTAAGCGCTGTGAAGCTGCGGCCTGGGCTCCGGGAGTGCTGCGGAGCCTGCTGGTCCCGCTCACTCTCGGTGGGGCCCGGCCCGGCTCACTGTGTGCTCTCCTCTGAGCCTCACCGCCACCCCGGGACATGGTGCTGCCGTCCCTGGTTCTGGATCACAGAGGCGGGCCTGTGCCGGGGAGTTGGGGGGTGCTGGGATGAACGGCATCACATCACATAGAACCAGGTGGTTTTGTCTGTGTGTTTTTGTCATTTGTCCAGTGCGTAGAAACAGACCATTCTGTTGGCGTGTGTGTGCCCTGTTGTTTTTTTTTTAACAAGTCCCCTTTTGGGCATGTAGGTAATTTGCAGTTTACAGGGTCAGAATATCGTGCCGTGCGAACACGGTGGGTGTTCTCTCCGTGACTGTTTCCGTAGAACACGGTTTTCGGAGGGGGTCTGCCATAGCTGCTGGCAAAACGCCCTCTGCAGAGCCCTGTGGGCCTGTCCCACCGCAGCGCGGTCTGCGTCCTTGGCCGCTTTGATGGGTGACTAACCAGTCCCTCGTCATTTACGTGGCATGTGCTACCAAATCCACTGTGCACAAAAGCAGGACTAGTGATTTTCTCATTTGCTTTTCTGGAATTCAGTTTTGTTAGCCGTGGCTCGCATTTTACCGTGGAATTTGCAGTCACCGTGGAATTAGGACTGTTGCTTTGGAGCGGTTGCCTCTCTTGTCTCCTGTAGCATCTGTACACCTTCGATTTTTCTGAATGTGTTTTCATCCCATGTCCCCCCACCCCCAGGAGCGATTTCAGTTTCCATCCCACGTCACCGACGTGTCTGAAGAAGCCAAAGACCTCATTCAGAGACTCATCTGCAGCAGGGAGCGCCGGCTGGGCCAGAACGGGATAGAGGACTTCAAGAAGCACGCGTTCTTTGAAGGTCTGGATTGGGAGAACATACGGAACCTGGAGGCCCCTTATATTCCTGACGTGAGCAGTCCTTCTGACACTTCCAACTTCGACGTGGATGATGACGTGCTGAGAAACATCGTAAGTGTCGATGCAGTCTCGTCCCGACGTGGCGGCCTTATGGGTCCAAGTCTTGGCAGCGTGTGTCCGGGGTTGCTCTCCAATATGATACATCTTCGGACTGTGTTGGTTTTTTAAAAATCTGGTAGCTGTTTCAAGAAACGCACCTTTTATTCCAGCCTTCAGCTTGGTCCTTAATGTCCCTTTGAGAATGTAAGGGTCACAGGCTCACCTCATTTTTCTGTGCTTTGGCAGATACTGGGTTTTTACAGACAGAAGGTTCATGGCACCCCTGCCTCCAGCACGGCTGCGGCACCATTATTCCGACCACATTTGCTCACTTCGTGTCTCTGGGTCACATTCTGCTGGCTCTTGCCACGTCTCAGACCTTTTCGTTCTTACTGTATTGTAACAATTCCGTATTGTTAGGTGATCTGTGATCAAGGTTTGCGACTTGCCGAGAGCTCAGGTGACGGTCACTGTTTTGTAGCACTAGAGTGGTTTTAAATTAAGGGGTTTGCTTTATCCTGATGGGCTACACTGTCACACGTTGAACAGACCACCCGGTGGTGTGATCGCAGCTTTCACATGCGCGGGAAACTGAACAATACAGTTGACTCACTTTGTTGTGAAACTCCCTCTCTGGTGGTCCGGAACCGAACCCGAAATTTCTCCGAGGTGTGCCTGTGCTCACTGGTGTTCGTCTGGCAGGGGTTTTGGGAGCAGCAGTGACCATGTGTGTGTTCTGAGTCCTCCCACCAATGTTGTGGGTCCTCCAGATTGGGTCCTGGCTCTGGGGCTGCGGTGTTTGCCTGGTCCGATGGGGCCTCTGGTACACAAGTCGTCACCTTTAGCTCCCAAGAGTTTTCCTCCGAGGCTGAACCCAGCCTTCTTCAGTCTGTACATGTGACCTGGTTTGGGGATAGAGTTACTGGGGTTCAACCAGGTAGAGGAAGGATCTTCTTGATGGCTCCCTAGAGAATTCCTCTTACTTAAATAAGCCCTTAACTATAGACTACACAGAGAAAAGTAGTGTCACTGTGGGAAGGGTTTTCCTAGACTCCAAAGAAACTACTTCCACACTGACATTTCCCAGATGAATTGTAACTTTGGTTTCACGTTGGATAAAGGAGGATCCTGGAACTGAAAAATAGAGTAGGTCATATATTTACCTAAAATACCCTAGCTTGGCTTCCAGGCCTCCCTTCTGCCTTTGGCCTCTGTTGCTGCCGATAACCTGGACGCCCCAGCCTCTGCCCTGCACCCTCCGGGGGCTGTGTCTGTGCCCTGTCTGCTTGCCTCTGCTAGGGGCCACGTGGAGTGGGGGCAGATGTGGTGCAGGTGTCCTGTGACGCCATCCTCACCTGAAGCGGCGCGTCTGTCCTCTCACTGCGTTGTGTGTGCAGCAGGCGCAGCCAGACCTGAGAACTACGAGTCTGCCCAGGCTGTGCCCCCTGGCGGGGAACTGTGTCCTCCGTGTCCCAGAAAGCCGTTCTCTCTCACGCACCCATGATCTCACCGATGTGTAGCATTCTTTGCTTCTCCTTTCCCTTTGTTGGAACGTGGATTTCACTCTGTCGTGTGTTCTTCTGCAGGAAATACTGCCTCCGGGTTCTCACACGGGCTTCTCTGGGCTGCACTTGCCCTTCATCGGTTTTACGTTCACAACGGAAAGGTGGGTCTCGCTGTGTTGTTCCCCAGGCAGAGCCTCCCCTCGGGCTCGGTGCACAGTCTGGGGGCTGCTCCTGGACAGGTGCATGCCTGCGTCATCGTTGGGGGAGACCGTGCTCATGAAGCATGGATGGGCCTGTCCTTTAGAAGGGCCCCCTGGTGACTACACATGGTGACATGTCGCGGGCTCGACAGACTTCTTCCACAAAGGGTGGTCTCGGTTATATAGTCTTACTTGTTAACAAAACCTCCAAAAATGAGAAACCCATCTTTGGCTCATGGGAGGTAGTTGGCTGACTTCTGACTTACAGCCTGTCAGCTTTGGCGAGATTTGTTCCTGGCCGTGGCCGGTGGCCCCCTGTCCTGGTCGTGCCAGCTTTTGTGCGGATTTTAGTCGCAGTTCTGTAGCTTCCACTGCGGGCCGGAGTGCGGTCGCAGATGTGGGAGAAACTGGAGGGCAGGAGCAGAAGCCCCGTGTGTTGCTCCGGGCCCTGAGCATGAGGTGACTGGACCTATTAGCCTCTGTCCCACATGGGCCTCTTTGCCAGGCTCTCACTGGCTTTCAGAGGAAACCGGGCCGGAGGACAGGCAGGCCACGTGGAGCAGACGGAGCCCCACGGCGCCTGACGGAGGGCAGCACAGCCTGACTCCTGGCACCTGCTAGCAGCTCGTAGCCAGATTGATGAGTATTCCTTCAGGAGGGGGTTGTTTCTGCTTGAGCTCTTAGACACCCCCTTGGGGTGAGGAGCCAGAATGACAGCGGATGCCCTGTAGTCCCCACCAAGTGGCCTGAGGTGCCGTAGGCCTAGCAACCTCTTAATCCCTGGTGTGGGGCTTCCCTATTTCCTGACCTGTTCTCGCTCCGTGGGCACTTGTGAAACCTGGGGGTTCTGGGCCCACCGGCGCTTTGGCAGGTCGGGCCCAGGGCCCTCCTCCCAGAACCGAGCCCGTGGTGCTGGCGAGCGTGGCATTCTCAGGCCACCTTTGAGAGACCCTGGCCCGGCCCTTCCCGTAAGCGTGTGTGTGCTGGTGACTTTGCCGCTCTCTGTATAGCGGGACTCAGAGGAGTCCCCCTGGCATCATTGTCACGTTAAAAGCAAGAGAACTAAACTTGTGAACCAGCTCGAGAATTAAGCTCTGAGTGAGAGCGGTGCCACGGGCTTTAATCTGCGCATGTGGCGTGCGCCGTGGTCCCATCGCCGGTGGGTAGCTGGGCTGCCCGCCGTGCGGGAGAAGAGAGCCCTGCGGGTTCAGTCTGTGGGGGAGGATGGGCCCTGGAGGTGGAGCTGCCCGTCCCCAGAACTCCCCGGCCAGTCAGTGGCAGGAGGAGGAGAAAGCCCTCGGGGGCCTGGGTGTCCAGGGCTGTCCCCATGGCCTGCACCAGGCCCCCACGCCCAGGTGCCCGCAGGACACTGGCTCCTGTCGCATTCTGGCTGAGCAGAGGCGATGCAGTAGGGGTTTCGTTCTCTGACCCCTGCGGAGGGCACATCCTTGTCGGTCACCCCCTGTCGTCCAACCGTTAGCCCTAACGAGGGCTCTGGGCTAAATTCTGGCTCCTTAAACACTAGTCTTCTCGCAGGCGGTTTTGGTGGCCTGCCTGGAAGACGAGTGTTTGGCCCCAGGAAGCTGTAGAACGCCGACGAGCTCACCATGACTTCTCAGACGAGAAAACCCCGTGGCTTTCCTTGCAGCTGTTTCTCTGACCGCGGCTCTCTGAAGAGCATCATGCAGTCCGGCACCCTGACCAGAGACGAGGGCGTGCAGCGGGACCTAGAGAACAGTCTGCAGGTGGAGGCCTATGAGCGGCGCATCCGGAGGCTGGAGCAGGAGAAGCTGGAGCTGAGCAGGAAGCTGCAAGGTGAGGGCAGAGCCTGGCCCTCCGCAGCCTCGGCCGGCCGCCCTGGGTGCCAGCCGGCCCTCACGGCCCGTGTCCCTCCCCCAGAGTCCACGCAGACAGTGCAGTCCCTGCACGGCTCCACGCGGGCGCTGGGCAGCTCGGCGCGGGAGAAGGAAATCAAAAAGCTCAACGAAGAAATCGAGCGTCTGAAGAGTAAAATAGCAGGTGGGTGGTCTGCTCTCGGGCCGTCCTCCCTGTAGAGAACGTTCGGTCCTTTTCGTGAGGCAGAGAAGGAGGGAAAAAACTCCGGCTTCGGTGAACCTGTTTAAATGTCTGTTTCGTCAGCTCACCGGAGAGGATTTTCCACCTCGGCACAGCTCAAATAATAGGATTTTGTAGTTGAAGCCAGAATGCGTCTCTAGTCTTTCATCCACAAACTCTCGGAACGTTTTACATTTCTCGGTCTTAATTCCCCTCTTTGTAGCCCTGAGACAGAATTGCCACAGCTGATTTCTTCCTGAGGCTTTCCTCAGTAGTTTAGGTGCTGGGCCAGCCCCCCTGCCCCAGTCTTCTGTGGTTCCTTGATTATCAGAGCTTCCTAAAGACTCGAGTCCCTTCTGAGTCTCGGCCCTCCACCTGACACAGGGTCAGCCCGGCAGGTGACCCGTCTCCAAACTGGTGTGTGTGAGAAAGTCAGAAAGCTCCTGGATGATGGAGAGCGTGAGGAGTTACTAAGTCGTGCGCTCTCAGGATGGTTGGTTTTCTCTTTTGCTCAGATTCAAACAGGCTCGAGCGACAGCTGGAGGACACGGTGACCCTTCGCCAAGAGCATGAGGACTCCACGCATCGGCTGAAAGGCCTGGAAAAGCAGTACCGTGTGGTGCGGCAGGAGAAGGAGGATTTTCACAAGGTAGTCAAGGAAGTGATCTGATGTGGGAGAGGCGTGAATGGTTTTGCAAGTTGTGGGCTTGGGCTGCGGGTCGCCGTGTTGTGGGGCGTCTTCCCCGGAGGGAGGATGATGCTTAGCGCCTCAGCTCAGGTGAGCTGCTTCCAGACAGCTCTTGGCCGTGCTGGGGCTGAGCAAAGGGCTTTTTCCAAGAAGGTGAGCTCTTGGATCTTGGCCGTGGTCTGCAGCTGGCATCACCGGGGATCACTGAGCTTCCGGCCTTCCACGTCTCGGTCAAGCAAACGTGTAACGTCTCTTGTTTTTTCTGTTCAGCAATTGGTGGAGGCTTCGGAGCGATTGAAATCCCAGGCCAGAGAACTCAAAGACGCCCACCAGCAGCGAAAGCTGGCCTTGCAGGAGTTCTCGGAGCTCAACGAGCGCATGGCCGAGCTCCGCTCCCAGAAGCAGAAGGTGTCCCGGCAGCTCCGAGACAAAGAGGAGGAGGTGGAGGCGGCCATGCAGAAGACGGACTCCCTGCGGCAGGAGATGCGCAAGTCCGAGAAGCTCAGGAAGGAGGTAGCTCTCGGCCGTTTCAGGGATTGTACCGTTGGGACCTTTCTGCCATCTTCATAAAACATCTTGAGATCTTGGGCTGAATTACACAAAGTACTTAAAAATCTTAACTTTTAGGCGAAATCAAGTTGGCCTGCCAGGTTTTTATCTTGCGTTTCTCAGGTCTCCCTATGTGTTTGCGAAATCACTGAGAGATGCCGTAGGGTGCTGATTTTTAAAAATTCCGCTTGAAAGCGAACTAACGGGTGTAACCGAAACATGCCGTGAGCGATCCGTACGGTGCAGTGTACGTTCGCGTGCCTGAGCCACACGTCCCTGGGGGTGGGGAGGCGCAGGAGGAGCGGGCGCCACCGGGCGCAGCGCGCGTCAGCCCAGCGGCTCGGAAACTGCTTTCCGGATGGCTGTTTGCTCTTCGACGTTGTCGAGACCCCCAGAGAGCTCTTGTTTGTGTCGGTCACAGCCTTCGTGTCTACGTGTTAGGGACTAAGACACTGTCTTCAGTTTAACACTAAACCCACTGCGTGTTAACATCGGTAACGTGTTTTATGAAAACTAACTGCCTCCCCCGTGTGGCGAGAGGAGGGGCAATCTTACCTTTTCCTGCTTTTCTCTGATACCTGCCTTAGTAAACACGTAGGGCGTCATACCTGTTTCTGCATTGGGTCCACCGTGTTACACTGTTTTGGATAAGGTACTTGAAGAAAACCCAGGTAATTAGGAAAAGAAGGGTCTTTTGCGCTTAGTCGCTGGGTCTCAGAGAGCATCTTTGTTTTCTTCTTGGGTTAGTTCACAACCCAGATAAGTTCGTAGTTGCAGGGGGAGCTGCAGACAGGGGCGGGTTCCCCCCAGCTGAGCGCTACTGGCCCCGCCCCACAGGAGGTGTGCCGGTGGTGGGGGGGCGACTCCGAGGCCCAGTCCTTCCACTGCCCCCCCACCCCACGCGTGCATGACCTGTCGCTGGGTAGATGCCTTCCTGTTCTCCAGACATCCAAGTACTTGTGTCACCCCTCAGCATCCTTTCTTGAAATCAAATGCCAAGTTTCTGATTTACATTAGAATTTAAGCTTGATTATTACCGACCAGCCGCTCCAGTTAAGTCTCAAATGTGTTTCTCAGCCCTCGTCTGGGGATGAAGTCTGACGAGGAGGGGAGGATTCTGAGGCCCTCGGGACTGCGCTGGCTGAGGGCCCGTCGGGGGGTCGACTACGTGCCAGTAAGCCACGGGCGTTCCTTTTGCAGCTGGAAGTGCGGCTGGAGGACGCAGTCGCAGAGGCCTCCAGGGAGCGCAAGCTCCGTGAGCACAGCGAGAACTTCTCCAAGCAAGTGGAGAGTGAGCTCGAGGCCCTCAAGGTAGTTCCTGCCGGAGGCCAGACTGCCCCTCACCAACGGTCGTGGCGGGCTCGCGGGGGGGTGGGGGCGGTCACGGACACAACACGGGTCGTGGAGAACATGCCATTATGACAGCTTTTCACTTTTAAAACCCAAGTTCCTCCATTTCTTTTCTTTCTATAAAAAGTCTCAGCTGCCTTCAGCTCGGGTCGTGATCTCAGGGTCCTGGGATTGAGTCCCGCGTCGGGCTCTCTGCTCAGCAGGGAGCCTGCTTCCCTTCCTCTCTCTCTGCCTGCCTCTCTGCCTACTTGTGATCTCTGTCTGTCAAATAAACAAATAAGATCTTTAAAAAAAAAAAAAAGTCTCAGGCAATTTATAGGAAGCCCTGGTAAGCTAACACCTGATACCTGCCATTTGTCCTGAAATTTTTTTTAATTAAGATTTTATGTATTTGAGAGAGAGAGAGAGAACGTGCTGAGGCTTGGGCACAAGGAGGGGGAGGGGGTGGGACAGAGGAGGAGGGAGAAGCAGGCTCCCCACTGGGCACTGAGCCCCACACGGGGCTCAGTCCCAGGACCCTGGGATCATGACCTGAGCCAAAGGCAGACGCTTAACCAGGCTTCCTTATCTCATGCTTCTAAATTTAGTGGAGTCCTTTTCTGGAAAAGCCCACATCCTGCTGCTGAAGTTGAAGAGGCAGGCTGGTGGCCCGGGCGGGGAAGCCAGGCACCTCAGAAGGGAGGGAAGGAGGGAGCGAGTAGAAAAGCACTTGTGGGGCGCCTGGGTGGCTCAGTGGATTAAGCCGCTGCCTTCGGCTCAGGTCATGATCTCAGGGTCCTGGGATCGAGCCCCACATCGGGCTCTCTGCTCAGCGGGGAGCCGGCTTCCTCCTCTCTCTCTGCCTGCCTCTCTGCCTGCTTGTAATCTCTGTCAAATAAATAAAATATTAAAAAAAGAAAAAAAGAAAGGCACTAGCGGAGGGAACAGGGGTGAGGACCTGGCAGGTTTCATTGTTAGCCTAGTGTGCTCTCGAGTGTGCAAGTCCCCATTCTGAGCCTGGGTTTCCTTGTCTGTGAAGTAGAGACGGTGGGCTCCCCTCTCCCCCGGTACACATCTCGGGGGTGCCTGTTTTTCTCCATCGTCCTTGCTGCCCTGTGGGCCTCAACTTCTGCTCCCTTGTGCCCGAGTGCTTGTCGCTGTCCAGAGTGACAGTCTGTGCTCCACGTGGCAGCCAGAGCGCATCCTGTCTTCAGTGCCCAGCAGTCACTTTCAGAGTGACTCTACCCTGAGGGCGCCCCTCCTGGCACTTCCCTTCCTGCTGACCGCGGCCACCCGACGCCCTCCTGTTGTGCACATGGCTCACTCCCAGCTCAGCGCCTGACTCGCTGCCCGTCATCTGACATGGGGCTTCGCGTGTCCGTGCCGCCTTCCCTAGTTGTCTGCTTTGTGCCACCCCCATTTTTCATCCCGCTGCCTCGTGTTAGCTGCCTGATGTTAGCATCTCGTTGCTTAGTTACTGGTTTGTTGTTGGGCTCTCCCCTCTGCCCCGCAAGAGCAGAGAGCTCGGTGCAACCCGGTTACCATGGAGGCGTCTGACACGTAGTCGGCCCTCAAAGGAATAGTGTTGCATGATGAACAAGCAGTGGGAGGAAGCTTTGAAGACCATTCGTGTCAGGGTGTAGAGACAGAGCTCCTGGGGTCCCGGGCGGATCTGAGCACATCCCTTCAGCAGGGCGGGTCCCGTCAGCCCCTGGGGCCGGATGCATCAGGTGCAGTGCCTGTCACTGGGTGGGCGGGCGATGGGCCGTGTGGCCCTCGGGAGGACACAGAGCTCTGTAATTTACTTTATTTCACCTTTATCTTCAGATGAAGCAAGGAGGCCGGGGACCAGGTGCCACCTTAGAACACCAGCAGGAGATTTCCAAAATCAAATCTGAGCTCGAGAAGAAAGTCCTGTTTTATGAAGAGGAGTTGGTCAGGCGTGAGGCCTCCCATGTGCTGGAGGTCAAAAACGTGAAGAAGGAGGTGCACGATTCGGAGAGCCACCAGCTGGCCCTGCAGAAGGAAGTTCTCGTGTTAAAAGACAAATTGGAGAAATCCAAGCGAGAGCGGTACGTGTCCATGCACTCTGCAGTATCGTGGGTGCGGGCTGGTGTGCCTGCCCCCGGGGGGCTGCCTCACGGGCGTCTTAACTCCTCTCTCTCTCTCTCTGCCTCTCTCTCTCTTGTACCTTCCCAGGCACACAGAAATGGAGGAGGCGGTAGGCACAGTAAGAGATAAGTACGAGCGCGAGAGAGCCTTGCTGCTGGAAGAGAACAAGAAGCTCACGGCTGAGAACGAGAGGGTAATCTGTGTCCCTGCGCGTGGCCGCCATGTCCTCGGTTGTGGGTCCTGGAGCCTAGTGCTTATGGGCGTCATGGGCTCGGTCTGCTGAATTGGGTGTTTCACTGGGTTAAAAGCTGCTGATTACCCCACACCACCAGCTCTTACCTCTCGTGTGCTAAGATCTATATTGAGATGTACAAAGTTAGATGCTCTCAAAAAGCCTACATTGAAAACTAAGTCGGGACAACATTTTGTAACGAACGCTTTCAGGCTCTTCAGGAGAACTTGGGCTATAACAACACCAGCGTCATCTTTGAAGGGCGCCGTGTTAGCTTCTAGCTTCCCACAGAGATTCCCAGAGCATACAAAAGTTTAAAATCTTAAAAAAAAAAAAAAAAGTTAAAAGGCACCAATAATAAGTTGTGCGGTATGATTGTTCAATTTCAGCTTTGTTCCTTTGTGGATAAACTCACAGCGCAAAATAGACAGCTAGAGGACGAGCTGCAGGATCTGGCAGCCAAAAAGGAGTCGGTGGCCCACTGGGAAGCCCAGATTGCAGAGATCATTCAGTGGTATGTGCCTGGGCCCGTCGGGCTCTCCTTGCCAATGCGCTTTCTCAGCACAGACCTTGCTGCTCTTCCTTAAATCGCTATCATCTGGGGGCCACAGTTCTGTGTGGCGATAGGCACATTGGACCAAAAGTGGAGAAACCGCCCCAAATGACTGACGGTGCGCGTCAGGCTTTGCACGCCCCCCGGGTTTGGGGAGCGGGAGGCCGGGCCTCCGCACGGCACAGCAGAAAGAGCCTGGGCCAGCCCTTGCCGGAAGAGGCATTCGTCTGTCGTGGGCGCCTGTTCCGCCTGATAGGACACAGTGTCACTCTGTCCTGTGGGAGGCAGGAACCTGGTCTCGTTTTTGGCTCCTCTTGCTCACAGGGTGTGATCCTCCTCTAGGGTCAGCGACGAGAAAGATGCCCGAGGTTATCTTCAGGCTCTTGCCTCCAAGATGACTGAAGAGCTCGAGGCCCTGAGGAGCTCCAGTCTGGGGTCCAGAGCACTGGTAGGCCTCCTCCTGATCTCTGCATTTCTATGGCAGCGGACTTCACTAAGGGCTTTCTGCTCAGCGCGAGTGCATCTTGTGCCGGGCGGGTCACGCTGGTCACATGGGACTTCGTGTGGCCAGTGAAAGCCCTGGCATGAGGAGCTCAGGGTCCGTGAGTTACCTGGAGTTAACAGGCTCTCCCGAGAGCGCACTCTCGCAGCAAGTAATCACCCAGCTCCAGGCTCTGGGGTGGGGGAGCCTCAGCAGGACGGGCCGCTGCCCTTCCGGAGATACACCGAGTGCACAAACCGTCTAGAAGATGAGAGGGCGGTCGTAGGTGCATTTAGCAAAAGTGGTTGATGAGACTCTTGTTGCAGAAGACTAGTATCGGAGGCTCGCTGGATGAAAGTGTCTTTCCTTTCTGTCCCGAGAAGTGTGTTTTCACCTATTGATTGAGGAAATCCGTGTGGGACTCAGGCATCGGAAGACTCACTGAGTTTTCTCTCCTTTGCCAGATTTTAGTGCAGTCGTTAGCGTTAGCATCCAGCTGAAGCGCCTGTCCCCATCCCTGCACCCCCACACCAGGTTATCTTCTCCTTATCTTTGCGTAGAAAACGAAAAACCCGGTGTTTAGGGAATACTTTAAAAAGGCCTATGAAAGTGGCATCCCCAGACTTCGAGCCCTCTTGAAAGTGGACGGACCACATTGGGCTCGGCAGGAACAGGACCCTGGCATCAGGCTGGTTCCATTCACGGTTACTCCGTCCTTCCTCCTTCCCGGTTCCTGTGGTCCTTCATCCTGGGCAGGACTAACTGATGCGTACGGACACAGTCTCTGAGCGAAACAGCAGAATGTCTCAGGATGAAGGAACAGTAAGGCCGCTGAGATCTCGCGATAGATCTTGGCGCATGAGAGAGTCTGGTGAGCTCAAGTAGAAGTTGCACTAGGATTTCAGTTTTATTCTTTTAAAAAATAAGAAAAGGTACGGCTCATTCTTTAGAAGATCTCTAAGTGAGAATAAACGTCACAAAATGCCCGAACTGAAATCGGGTCGTATGGACTTTGATAATATCTGGTAGTATCAAGTTAATGTTTAAATTAACTCATTATTAAATGTGATAATACAAGTTTTAGAGAAAAGAACGTGTTTGCCAGCATTTTGTTTGACAGATAAATAGCTTAACGACGTGCCTGCACCGTTGCATCTGCAGGATCCCCTTTGGAAAGTCCGCCGGAGTCAGAAGCTGGACATGTCTGCGAGGCTGGAGCTGCAGTCCGCGCTCGAGGCAGAGATCCGGGCCAAGCAGCTGGTTCAGGAGGAGTTGAGGAAAGTCAAAGACACGAATCTGTCCTTTGAAAGGTACCTGGTCCTGTGGTCCGACCATGCAGGGGGCCGTGTGACCTTGGGCGGCAGCTGATGGGAGGAGCTCTGAGCAGGGGGTCGTCTCGGGCACCTGGTAGGTGCTCAGGAAGAACGGGCTGGGCGACGGTCCCGATGCCCTTCACCTCCTGCTGGAGGGTTCCGCTCGGGTTTCCGGGGAGCAGTGTGAGTGGTGAGTCCGTAGCTCTGTGTGTCTGTGCGTGTCGAGGGCCGGGCTTGTCTTCCCTCTGCCGGGTGACAGGATGCGGCCGCTCTGGGCTTCTTGTGCACTGCAGTGCCGTTCAGTTCACAGCTTCAGGTTTTTCCTTTTAACCTGAAACTTTAAAATACAGGTTAGAGATGGTGTCCCCATTTGAAAACACTTTTCTAACTTCATGCAGTCTTAGGAACAGCCTTCATACACAACAGTAAATCCAGCCAGGATGGGACGAGAGGCCGCCGTCTGCAGACACAGCCTGGCACGCTCAGGACGCAATAATGACCAGCGCGCTGCTTTGTAGAAACTGGGCCTCCCTGCTCGGAGTGGCACAAGCCCCTTCTGAGGGGTGGGGACCTGGGTGTCAGCAAGGGCATCACTGACAGGATTGCGGAGTCACACATTTCCTTGGTTTGGGCTAAAAGAGTAATAATGGCTACCATTTGAATATGCTCCCGTAAGAGTTTTATTCTGTTAATGATGTGACCCTCCCAGCGGTCCCGGCGGGCTGGCCGTCCTGCAGCCACATTTCACAGATGGTGAGACAGACAGGCAGAGGCGCGGTGGGCCAGCCAGCACCCCGGCTAGTTCAGCACAGAAGCCCCTGCTCGGCTGAGGGCCAGATGTGAACTGCCGCGGCCTGACTATGGCCGTGTGACCGCATGGGAGCCCCAAGAGCCCCGGTGCTCGGGCAGTGGTCATGGTCTCAGGGGCAGCCCCCCATCTTGCCAGCTATGGAAAAGACGTTCAGAGGTTGTGTGTTCTCAGAGGGCAAAGGACTCCTCTGGAAAGAGAGTAGGAGTGTCGGAAACTGCAGGGCAGCCTTGAGATACACCTGCATTAACCATGATTTTTAAAATCCATGTCTGTTTATGATTCAGAAGTGTCATACTCTCCATAACGTGCCCAGTAGGCTCGCCCAGGCCGAGAGCGGGTCTGCACGTCCATTCAGCAGGGAGCCTGCAGTGTTCCAGCACTTTCCTAGCCACTGGAGATGAGCCCCTGCCCTCACATCCTGACACTTGCTGAGTCAGCGTGTGGATGACCTGTTCTCAGTGTGCTTAAAGCCGTTTATTTTTTATTTTTTGTTTTAGTAAACTAAAGGATTCCGAAGCCAAAAATAGAGAATTATTAGAAGAAATGGAAATTCTGAAGAAAAAGATGGAAGAAAAATTTAGAGCAGATACTGGTAAATTAAAATTATAAGCTTCTGAATTACTTACATACAGGCTTTTTTTTTTTTTTTTTTAAGAACGTGGTTTTGTTGTATGTTTTTTTTTTTTTTTTTTTTTTTTGGTTACGTAAAGAAACCACTTACTTCAAAGCCAAAATAGGGTATGTTCAGACATACCTTCCCCTTAGGTAAGCATGGGCTTTGGTTTAGCCTTGCCCTTGGACCTTGGAATACACAGCAAATATGTGTGTGTGTGTGTAAAGGTGCGCATCCGTATCCCCCTGGTGACACAAGACAGCCTGCTCGGGGCTCTGTTCTGTGCGTGGATAGGGCCACGGCATGCAAGGTGGTCCCAGCTCACAGCCACACCGCACCACGCTCTGCTGGGGGTTGCGGACGGTACTGGGCTCTGCTCTTGCTGTCACAGGACAGCCATATGTGTATGACACTTCCCGTTTCTTTGGGGTTGCCGGTTAGAGAGTGAGCTTCTCTCCACTCCTGCTGGATCCACTCCACTGCCCCAGGGACTCGAGCGCGTGCGTCCCTGCCTATGCCGTGGCCGCAGAGTGGCTCTGCGTGCTCAGGAGGCCAGAGGAGCCTCAACGTGGTCACGTGCACGTCCTCTGTCACGAGCACAACCGAGCACCTTTTGTATGTTTAAGTGTTACTCGTATTTCTTACTCTGTAATTTTTATGTGTTTGTATCTTTTGCCCATTTTTAAAACTTCAGGTTTTCTTCTAGAAGCGGTTCGTATATTCATTAGAGCCTTCTGTTTGTGATGGAAGTTGCCGATATTTTTCCTCATTTCTGTTTTGTCTTTTTTACTTTATGTTTATTTTTTGGGGTTTTGGGGAGTCTGTTTTGTTTTGTTTTTTACCAAGCATAATGTTTTTCAGTGCTTTTTGTTTTTAGTTTTTGTGCAGTAAGTTCATCAGTCTTCTCCCTTTCCTCAAGTCATAGGGAAATACTCCCAAATCCCCAGGTGTTCAAGTGAGTTGCTCGTCCTGTCCATGCTGGTACGGTCTCATCGGTTACGTCGGGAGTGCTCATTCAGTTGGATGGACTCTGATGTACAGTTTGGGGAATGGGTCTAGTTTTGTTTTTTTCCTGTGGCTAGTCGGTTGTCTCAAAGCAGTTACTAGAAAGTTCCTCTCTGTACTGATTTCATATGTGACTCTTTCCACATGAGTCCCCGGAGCACCGGAGTCTATCTCTGGATTTTCCTCCTCGTTCATTGTTGACTTGATCGTGATTAAAGAGGCTTTGGGGGACCTGTTTTAATATCTGGTAGTTCTTCTCTTCCAACCCCCTTTTGTAAGGATTCCTGAGACCGTCTTCCTCGGTGAGTCTCCGGACCATGACTAGAACATGACTAGAATCGCATCAGATTTACCAGTTGGTGTATGGGGGATTGATGTCTTGATGCTGTCACATCGTCCCATCTAAACACAACAGACTGTCTTTTAAACCTGCTTTGACTGGTCTTTGTTTCTTTTTTGCAGGACTCAAACTTCCAGATTTTCAGGATTCCATTTTTGAGTATTTCAACACTGCGCCTCTTGCACATGACCTGACATTTAGAGTAAGTGGTTATTTTTCAAAGTGATCAATGAATTGATGTTAAGTTGGAACGAGGATGACATGCTGTGACCCCACCCAGGGCCACCCACAGCTTTCTGCCTCGCACGGACCCGTCACTGACGCAGGTGTTCAGTGTGTGCGGTTAGATGCATCTGAGGTGTTCACAGGGTTCCCAGAGAAGCGTCCTCAGGCTAAAAGGAAGTTGATTAAGAAAGTGCTCCACGTCTTCGGGGAAGAAAATCTACACTGGCCTCTGGCTGTGTGCTGAGTATTTCAGGCAGTTTTGTGTTTTGTTTTTTATTTATTTGTCAGAGAGCACACAAGCAGGGGGAGTGGCAGACAGAGGGAGAAGCAGGCTCCCTGCTGAGCAGGGAGCCTGACGTGGGGCTCCATCCCAGCACACTGGGATCATGACCTGAGCTGAAGGCACACGCTTAACCCACTGAGCCACCCAGACGCCCGGGGCAGTTTTGAAAATACAGATTCTCATACTGCAGCTGATGAAGAATAAGCCAGTGTCATTATCCTTTCAGTGGCTCCTGTACTGGTTAGGGGCAGGTAGAGGAAAGGTGGTTTATGAGAGGAGTCAAGCCCCAGGTGCCCTGTCACCGACCTGCTGCCTCTGCTCTGGGAGTGACCCCTGCGGGAGCAGGTAGGGACTGCCCAAGGAAGCAGCTGTCGGTGTGTGTGAGCCCGACTTCGTCCCTGTGTGCGCTGTTAGTGGGCCCAGCACAGCCTTTCCCTCCTTTTTCCAAAATGCTAGAGGTGGACCCTTACTAGGGTCAAGCAACCCTTAAAACAAGCCAGAAATTAAGATAATGAAAGCCGATCACATTAATGGGACTTCTGACAAAGTGTCATTGTTTTTACTGATTTCCAGCTTTTTATTTAGAAAATTATAAGCCTTCAGGAAATTTGAAAGAGTAGTACAGTAAGCATACGGGTCTCTCTCAGCTGTATGACCCCATCTGTGTGTACAGACACGTCCCTGGACACGGTGGGGTCTGGTGATCAGGGGTGTTATCACATAAGCACACCGTTGCTAGCAGGCAGAGGATGTTTCACGCTGATGCCGTAGCAGAGCACGCACGTACATTTCCCCTGTTGCCGCAGCAAAGTCCTTTACCGCTGCCTGGCCTCCCCTTGTCAGGATCCAGCCAAAGCCCATAGGACACATGGGTCTTGGGTCTGGAACAGCGGCCCCCACTCCTCCCCCACCTCCAGCGTTATAACATTGGCATTTCTGTAGTGGCTGTACCAGCTGCCCTGCAGAATGTCCTATGTTCTGATTTGTCTGATAGTCCTCACGATTGGAAGTGGGTTGCACATTTGGACACGGATTCTGCCCAGGAGATGTTGGGTACTTCCCCTGTGTGTACTGGTGATGCTGGGGTACTTCCCGTGTAGGGTTGTTGATGCCGGGTCTCATCGTTAGGGTGAGGTGGTGTCTGCGAGAGCCCACCCCACCTTCGTCAGCACTGGGCCTTTGGGATGGCTGCTGGCTGGCTGTGTGCCAGCGGGCTTGTGTCTTTCGGCGGTCCTTGCCTGGGGTCGGTTATAACCAAATCAAGCAGGTTTGTGTTACTCCTGCCACCCTGGCTCATACCTGCTTCTGTTCATCTGTCAAAATGGTTTCTTAGAGGGGCGCCTGGGTAGCTCAGTGGGTTAAACCTCTGCCTTCGGCTCAGGTCATGATCCCAGGGTCCTGGGATTGAGTCCCGCATCAGGGTCTCTGCTCAGGGAGACTGCTTCCCCCTCTCTCTCTGCCTACTTGTGATCACTGTCAAATAAATAAATCTTAAAAAAAAAAAAAATGATTTCTTACCAAACTGGTGATGTTTGTCTTTTCCCTGAAGTCCTCAGTTTTAAGAAGCAGATAGTTTTACCTGGTCCCCACAAGCTGCTTCCTTCAGAAACATGCAACCTCATGAGGCCCGTGTGTCTCCCATCGCGGGAACGCCAGGCACGTCCCCACAGACCGAGGCCTGCCGTCCTCACCGGGTGGAGGTGGCCTGGAGAACCGAGGCTTTTCTGCAGGTTTGGGGCAAGAAGAGTGGTCCTTGGGGAGGTGGTTCCATCGTGGACCTGGACGGAGGCCTCTGTATCCAGCAGCCGGCACTCCTGCCATCTCCATGTTTGGCCTTTGCCCCTCCTTCCCTCTGTGGTTTGAGGACGAAGGACACTCATTGATGGAAAGAAAAAATCCTTGGTCAGAGTCTGGGTTTGTCAGGTGTTTCCAGACCTGAGAACCATCTTCTAGAAGTTTCTACCTTGCTTTCTCTGTACCAACACATCGTTAAATACTATAGTGTTGGTTACAGTGATGGAGTCAGTGTATTTTGATGGTTCTCGTTCCCCTCCACCCCACCGTCTGTCGCAACTAAGGACTCTGCCTCCTCCCCACATCTTCTGCCAGCCTCTCAGGAAGAAGTAAGCCACTGCCCGTGCTGGCCCCCCACCACCCTCCCTGTGTCCCCAGCTGACCTCAGATGTGGACGGCTCCTCATCCCTCATTCCCATGCTTGGACTCCCCAACCAGGGGAGACTAGCCAGGCCATCACGTGGCTGAAATTCACTTATCTCGCATCCTTTTACTTCGTTTGTCTAGAGATGGAACTCTAATGCGTGTACCATACCTTATTTATGGGAGAAATTTGCTTAGTTTGTTTTGGTTTTTTTTTTAGATTTTATTTATTTATTTGACAGAGATCACAAGTAGGCAAAGAGGCAGGCAAATAGAGAGGGAAGCAGGCTCCCCGCTGAGCAGAGCCCGATGCGGGGCTCTATCCCAGGACCCTGGGATCATGACCTGAGCTGAAGGAAGAGGCTTAACCCACTGAGCCACCCAGGCGCCCCACTTAGTTTGTACTTTGATGATTAGCTAATTCACAGAGCATTTCTCTCATGAGTTTGCTAACAGATTTAAATAGTGCGGTGCGTGGTCGTGTGTGTTCGTGAGCAGACATACTTTCCTGTCTGAATTCAGCTCCTTATACAGGAGCCTTGCTCATTCCAACTTTTAGGAAGTGTTTCCTGGTTTGCGTCACTGGGATTTCAGTGTGGAACACTAGATAAAGCTATAAACTGCTCCCATAAGAACCCACCAGCCACCTCCATGTCACAGTGCTCACGCTCATGGAGCACATGTATGTGCTTTACGCATGTCTATGCAAATAGTCACAGTCCTTTGTGAGGAAACAATTTAAGGAACACTGGAAATGAGGTCCTTTTTAAGTGGTTATAAAAAGAGCTTCAAATTAGATTCAAAGCTTTAGCTTCAATTTCAGTTGTGAAATTAACTTGGGAATCTTGAGTTCTTAGAACAAAACTTTGCCTTCCCGTGTTGTAAAACTTTCAAGGAAATTCTTACTTCTGGGTCATAGGCCCCAGACCCTTATCGACATTGTAATTTCTTCTTGGCCCCCGAAATGAGGCTAAAAAGTACTGGACTCCTTTAACTTAACGATACCAGGTATAGATAAAGTCACTTCTGAACGAGAAGAATGGGTCGGCGGTTTCCAGTTCCTTCCCCTTCAATAGAGGGTGGCAGGGAGAACAGGTGGTCAGGGCTGCGGGTGGAGGGTGAGGAAGGTGGCCTCTGGCCTTTGGTGATAACCTTGACTTGTCAGACCACGCAGTCCTCCTGTCACCACTCCGGTCTTAGAATGCCAAGGGCAGTGGTCCTCAGGGAAGGCAGCACAGCTGTGAGTAAAGTGGGCTCTGATGGGACGTGACCGGCGTCTGGGCCTAGGTCGGACTTCGGGTCTCCAGGGGGACAGACCCAGCAGTCAGAGTCTGACTTCTGCGGAAGTTCTCTCTTTCCCACTGTGTCTCTGCCTTTGTCTTCACAGAGCGGCTCAGCTGGGGAGCAAGAGACACAGGCTCCAAAGCCAGAGGTGTCCCCATCGGTTTCCGTGGCCGCAAGCACAGAACAGCAGGAAGTAAGCAGTGTTACCCTGTTACCCCCCTGCGAGCCCTGGGGTCCCCTCCTTGCCTATGTCCTTGATAGGCAGGGCCGTGCTCACGCCAGCGTGGCCCCCAGGCCTGCCACTCAGCCTGCAGCAGGACCCTCTGCCAGCTGTCAGCCCAACTGGGGTCTCAGTTATTGTCAGATTACCCGCTGGATGAGGCCTGCTCTGACAGATGTCTCAACAATGTAGGAGATTAAAAATGCCATTCATTATTAATCAGTTCGAGAGAGAAATGAATCCCAAGCAGGGTGTGACATGTAAGAGCAGTAGCGAGCTCAGAGGATGCTCACCTGTGCCTGCTTGTCCCCAGGACATGGCTCGGGCCACACAGAGGCCACCCGCTGTGCCACTGCCCACCACGCAGCCCCTCGCTCTGGCCGGACCAAAGGTAGGGGCCTGGCTTTGCACCCGTGCCTCCTTCTCAGTTTTAGAAGATAACTTTGTATAAATAAGACTGTTTCTGTGTGCACAGTGAGACCCTGGTGTCTAGTAATGGCTTGCTGTGACAGTGTGTGGTCCACGAAGTGTCAGGACCTTACCTCTCATTTTTTAAGAATTTATTTTCTTGAGAGAATATATGAGAGAGCACAAGCAATGGAGGGGTAGAGGGGGAAGCAGTCTCCCCGCCGAGCAGGGAGCCTAAAGCAGGACTCAATCCCAGGACCTGAGATCATGACCTGAGGCAAAGGCAGACACTTAACTAACTGAGCCACTCAGGCTCCCGACCCTGTGTCTCCTTAATTCAACCAGTGAATGACACAGGGTTGCGTGTTAACTGGGAAATTTCAGAATCAGTCTCCTCTTCTTCATCTCCCAGACCACACTTCCTTCTCCAGCAGTGACCACTCCGGTCACGTGTCCGCCATGCTCCTTCCAGCTGACATCCGTCTGTCTGTCTGCACTTGGAATGGGAAAGAACCATGTGGTTCGTGGAAGGGTGTTTTCCCCAGAGTAAGCAGAACGGCGCCCAGCGTGCAGTTCGGTACCTCGTCCTTCCCAGGAGTGTGTATGGAGGGCCGCACGCCGGCTCCGGGCTCTCGTGAGGAGGCCCGAAGTGTCTGGCTTAGCAAGCGCATGGCCTGATGCCCTCAGACGCTTCATTCTCCTCGAACAAAGCACGGCCTCAGCCGGAGACAGTGGGCCAGCTAGACACTTGATTTTGTTAGGCTTTGGGTTTAGATGCCTGTAGAGTTGGGGACACTGGCCTCTGGATTTGGTGTTGCCCACTCCCTTGCTTCTTACCTGTGGTCCTGTGGCATTTGTGTCCCCGAGTAATAATCCTTTCTTTTGGAGCTTTACACACTCTCAGTTCTGCGGGCTCCCAGCTTGCTCCTCTGTTCGGCTTCACGCTCCGTCCCCCGTGGTGGATCATGTGGTGCGCCCGCCCTCCCGACAAGGGACGGCAGTCTGTCCATGCCCTTGCTCTCGGGAACAGGGCTGCCGTGGGTTTCTTGCGCGACTGTGGGTCTCGCATGCATGTGCAGCCCTGGGTGGCGGCCCCCAGGAGGCCAGGCGCTGGTGCCAGCGCACCCCTGCCAAGCCCCTTGCTGTTTCTGGGAGCAGGGCCTCGCCCCAGGGGAGGCGTGTGCTGACTTCTGTTCTGGCTGGAGCTTGGGAGGCGGGTGGTCGGCTCTGCTCTTCTGTTATCACCAGGAAGGCACATGTACACGTCGGAGTGAAACTGCACATTCTCAGCTTCTCAAGGTCATGCCCAAGGCTATCAGTGTGATCACAGCAGACTGGTGGTCACTGCTCAGAGCCTGGCTCTCACCTTCTTGATGTTCTTCCTCCAGCCAAAAGCTCACCAGTTCAGCATCAAGTCCTTCTCCAGCCCCACACAGTGCAGCCACTGCACGTCCCTGATGGTGGGCCTGATCCGGCAGGGCTATGCCTGCGAGGGTGAGTGGCGGCCGCGGGGTGCCCAAGCGGGCCTGGGCGCACTGTGGGTGGGGGAGCAGTGGACACGAGCCGGTGGTGAGCCGGTGAGGGAGATGCTCTCTTTAGTGGTATAAATGCTTAGTTGAACTTTGGGAGACCACAGGGCCACGGGGACCCAGGTTATCTGTGGGCTGTCGGTTACTGTGAAATGAAATGTCTGCGGTCCTTCTGGAAAATCAGGAAGAGCAGAGAATAAACAACTTCATTCTCCTCCCGTCCTGTCATTGAGGGTAGGCGGAGGTGTTCTGTCTCTCCTGGCATCGTGGTTGGCCTTGGAACATCTGGGTGCCCCGTACCTCACTCAGTCTGTCAGCGTGGCCACCGCGGGGCAGTGTGACGGCCTGTGTCACCGCCAAGCAGCCCGCTGAAGTCCTAGTCGCTGCTCACGGTGGGGTGTGCTCTGCAAAAGCAGCTTTTTGTGCTTCTACCTGGCCGCAGAAGCCACCTCCTTTGTTCCTGGCAGGCCTTCAGATCGGCTGCCAGGACCCCCTGTCTGTCCTCGGAGCCACTGTTCTGTCACACACCCGCAGGTAGCTTCCTCTGCGGGTGATCTGGGGACGGAGCTGTGGGGACTGAGGCCCAGCTACCTGGGAGAGCAGCGTGCACAGCTCTGTGGCCACCGGTCCGCGCTGGCCCTCACGCCCTGTCAGGGCTCCCGCGTGCACGCGCGGGGGCCGCTCGGTGCCAGAGTCCCAGGGCTTCTGTTCCAGAAACCGGTCGCTCTGCTGGGGGGTCCGGGCCGTTCCCATGACGTGTGGGGATTACCGCATGGCCCCATGTGCGGCACACGCCCTCCCGTGGCTTCTGCTGTGGAGGAAGCAGGTTCTGACGGCAGTGCGCCTTCATTTTCCCAGTGTGCTCGTTCGCGTGCCACGTATCCTGCAGAGAGAGCGCGCCCCAGGTGTGCCCCATCCCTCCTGAGCAGTCCAAGCGGCCTCTGGGCGTGGATGTGCAGAGGGGCATAGGAACAGCCTACAAGGGCTACGTTAAGGTAGGACATGGGGAGAGCAGGGGACGGTGTGTGCGTCAGTTCTGCTGTCCCTGTCTTGGGCGTGATGGCCCACTGTCCACCGCAGCGCTCTCCAGACGACCTTTGTTGCTTTGTGAAGTCTCTGCTGGTCCTGGGAGGCCTCCCCTCTGGCATTCAGGCCTGGGTTCTGAGAACCCCGGAACATCCTCAGTCGGGAGAGACCCTTGCCCCATCTTTCAGCCACTTAAAGACAGGGTTCCAGAGCTGAGTGCTGGGTCCAGACGGCCTCAGAGCTACAGCATTCCGAGATGCTGTGTGTGGTATGGACACACCTGTTTGCCGAGTTCCCCACTTTGTCCCCTGAGTCACCTTTTATCCTGCGTGGACCCCTTCCTAGTCGTGCCCTGAGTCATGGGGGCAGCTGTCCCTGGAGAAGCAGGCCAACCATGCAGCAGCTGGACGGGAAGCCTTGGCGAGGAGGCTCCTGGGGCCCAGGGCCTGGCCTTTCCGGCCCGATGGAATGTTCTCACTGTTGCCCGTAGGTCCCGAAGCCCACCGGGGTGAAGAAAGGATGGCAGCGGGCTTACGCAGTGGTCTGTGACTGCAAGCTCTTTCTCTACGACCTGCCCGAGGGAAAGTCCACCCAGCCTGGAGTTGTCGCCAGCCAGGTCCTGGACCTCAGGTCTGGTCTGTGCGTTCTGTCCTGCCCCGCGAGCTCCAGCGGACTTCCGTGTTGCCCAGGATGGGCGTTTGTTGCCGGGTAGTCTCTGACCTCACTTACACTTTCACAGCCTCGGTCATGGCGCACTTCTGTAAACAGGTGTTAGACCCGTATGCTAGAAACTTCCCTGTGGGTATTTTTGCACTCAACAATTTGGCACATAGGTATTTAACGTAAGAAGACCACCTGCCCCTGAGAACAACTAGGAGATTCCCCAGAAACACGTTGCCCAGCCCAAGGTGTCGGCACCTGCACGTTCTCTCAGTGACAGAAATCTGGAGCCCAGGGCTCTGCCGCGTGACCCTCTCCCTCAACCATGGCATCTCTCACCACCTGCCTTCTGGCGTCCAACAGATGGGGCAGCAGAGCGCCCTCCCTCTCTCCCTCCTGGCTTCTCTTAGGGGTAGCGTCCAGCTCTGTGTTTCCCCACTTGTGAAGTGGGCACGACTGCGTGATTAGGTCGGAGAGGTTGTGAGGACAGAGCAGTTCTAGAAGGCACACGCTCAGCACGGGGTTAGGGTTCTTGTCTGCCTGTCGGCACCTGCCCTGGGCAAGAGCCCGGCACCTCAGTCTCCACCCCAGTGCTTGGGTGGCCCCAGCTGTGGCAGGTGCCCCTGACAACGGCTCCAGGGACAGCCATGTGGCTGGGTCACTTCCGCATCCCCAGGCGATCCTGCCTGTCCGTCACTGGGCACAGGTAGGCCCTGGCCTGGTGGGCGAGAGCCCACAGGCTGGCGGGCACGGGATGTGGTGTCAGGTGGAGCCCAGGATTCAGAGGGTCGACATGGGGCTTGCACGGCTGTTTCCACGGGTTGCATCCCTTCCCTTAGAAGCCGTCACCAAGCGGCCACTTGATTGGAGCCAGGTCTGCGCTAAATCAGCGATGCATTTGTGGCTGGAAGCATCTGGCACAGACTAGAACCATGTGGCTCAGGGAATGAAAGGGTTTTTACTCTCACGTCCCTTGTTACCGGAACACCTGTGGGGTTCTTGAGTCTGCGGGCTTTGTCAGCATAAGTGCTTCCTCATCACGCTGGAGGCGAGGGGCCAACCGTATATTCTAGAAAGTAGAGCCATGGAAGTATCCTCTCTTGGGAGATTTGTAGCATGGCGGGGTGGGATCAGGCCTGGCTGTGTGTTTCTTTCTGATGCTCCAAGTGTTCTGTTTCTCACCAGAGATGAGGAGTTCTCGGTGAGCTCGGTCCTGGCCTCAGACGTCATACATGCTTCCCGCCGAGATATCCCGTGTATATTCAGGGTACGTTTTCCGTTCCTTAGAGAAGTCTCGTTAACCCTAAAAAAGGAATCCCATGCTTAAGATGGAACCATTCTTCGGAGCATTTCAGTATGCCGTGGCAAGAGCCCAGCAGATATCTCGCTGCAGATGCCTTCCCTTGTGTGGGGGTCCCTCCTGCCCAGGGCCCTGTCTCCCCCATGTCACCCGCACTGCCTTCCCGCCCGCACCCCGCCTGGTCTGTCTGTGCAGTCACAGCATGCCTGATGCTAGGAGCCACTTCGTGGTCCTGTATGAGTGGATTGTGCCCCCGCAGCTCCCCTCCCTGGGACTTCCTGGTCCTCAGCTGGAGCAAACAGCAGGAATCAGTAGATGTGTCCCGGCAACATGTTCGTTGGCCGAGGTGGAGAGTCCCCCCCACCCCGCCCTGAGTTCCTATTAGGTGGTGTGGCATTAGGAAGCCTCTGAGCCATTGTGGGTTAAGAGTCACCCCCACCGTTCCACTGGGACTTTTTATAAACACAGGAGAATTTTCACTGACCGCAAAATGAAGTCCAAGAGTCCTCTTAACTGAACTCACCTACCCGCCCAGAAACTGCCCCACACGTGCAGTACAGAGAATTGCCATCCTCATGTGCTTAAAGCTGACCTTCTGCAGCAGCCTGTGACGCCCAGGCTCCTGGACGTGCTCGGGGGACAGTCCCAGCTAAGCATGTGTGAGCAGAGCATTTTTGTGGGCAAGTCTGACTTTCCCGTTTTGTTAAGTATAGTAAGATCATTCAAGAAATCGTTTTAAAGTGGACTCGCTCCATCCGTGTTGGCAGAAGCACAGTCTGACAAGGAAGGGATGCGGGGCGCCTGTTCATGGCAGCAGAGCCCCTCACCGCCTCTGTGGGTACCCGGAACCGGGACTCCGCCGTCACCCTTAGTACAGGGCAGCGCGGCCTCTAGCGTGGGGCGTCAGGGCCAGGCTGTGGGCATTTGTGTGCCGTGCTTTGTTTGTCTTATAGCTCTTTTCTTTGTCACGAAGGTGACAGCTTCTCTTTTAGGGACACCTTCTAAGACCAGCTCACTGCTCATTCTGACAGAAAATGAGAACGAGAAGAGGAAGTGGGTTGGGATTCTGGAAGGACTGCAGTCCATCCTCCACAAGAACCGCTTGAAGAACCAGGTCGTGCACGTCCCGCAGGAGGCCTACGACAGCACGCTGCCTCTCATCAAGGCTGTCCTGAGCGCCGCCGTCATTGGTGCGTGCCTGGTGCCGCGCGGGGCCGTGCTCGTGATGCAGGGGACGGCGGAGTGTGTCCGCGGGGGCCTGTGGGGCCCGATCTGCCCTCCCGCTGCGTGGTGTCTGCGGGAACGGAGTGCCTATGTCTGCTCTGAGAAGCGAACGGTGTGCGTCAATAGTACTGACGTCCGTGTGTTGTTCTTACTCCTCCTGCCGTGACAGATGGGGACAGGATCGTGGTCGGCCTAGAAGAAGGGCTGTACGTCATAGAGGTGACCCGCGATGGTGAGTGCCCAGGAGCTGCTATCTGCCCTCCCTCGTTCACACGCATGGGTGCGGGAGGAGGAGCAGGAACCCTGGGAGCGAAGACGTCTTCGTGACGTGTGGATTCCAGAAACTAAGGGCGAACAGCTGGGAAACGTCACCTGCGGCAGATAAGACAGATGTTCAGCAGATGTGTGTGGCGCGTCCCCTGGTGCCTCGGAGTCGGGGCTAGGCTCTACCCGCAGGTTCAGCAGAGCACAGAGACCCACCAGCACCACGGGTGGGGTGGCGAGTGGCTTCCTGCACCCACTGAGCTCGTGGAGGACAGGACTGAGGGGAGAGATGGGGACAGGGAGAGCCTCCTAGAAGGAAGATGATTTACTGAATTCCTCGATGTGCTGATGCCTTCCTGAAGCTTGTTTTCCTCTGCTTCAAAGTTGGGTATTTCCTTCTTCCCGACAAGAAAATGCAAAGTAGCCCCGTCTCCTCTCTCCACCATCCTGTGTCTCAGGAGAGAGACGCAGGCAGATTAGAACTGGCCTGCACATCCCCCAGAAATGAGGAGCTGCGCCGTGGTGGCCAGCGTTCCTTTCCTGCTGAGCCTGGTGGGAACACGTGTCACCAGCGGTGGCTCCGGCCGGCCTGCGCCCAGGGCTGTTGGTCCCTCAGGTTCCAGACCAAAGGCTCTGCTCAGAGAGCCCTTAGTGCAGGTCCTACACCAGTTAGGGTATTGGGGATAGTGGGTTAATTTGGGGGTGGCTGCTTTCAGAGTGTTTATCTGAGGGTCCAGTGAGGTTAGAGACAGACCTTTGCTCCCCATGTGCAACCCGAGGGTTCTTATCTTCGGGGATGAACGGGGAAGAGATCCAGATCCACCCCCCGAGGCCGCGGTGTGCTTGGCATCTCCCAGCCCGGGCGGCGGGGGGTTGTGGTGCTGGTACCATGGAGGCAGAGGAGTGTGAGATTGGGGTGGCCCCTGGGGGCTCCTGAAGGAGGGCACTGCCCTGGCATCTGCAGGACCCTGAGGTTGGCAGGGTTGGAGGCACGTTCTCAAGCGTGTTCTAGAGCTGGTTGGCAGGGCAGGGAGCCGACAGTGAGGTTCCTGGCGTGCTCGCGCAGGTGCTCCTGAGCCGCTGTGATTCCGTTGTTCCATTCCCGCAGTGATCGTCCGTGTTGCTGACTACAAGAAAGTCTACCAGATTGAGCTTGCTCCCAAAGAGAAAGTTGCCGTCCTCCTCTGCGGCCGGAACCACCACGTCCATCTCTGTCCGTGGTCTGCTTTCGATGGGGCAGAAAGCAGCGCCGACGTCAAGCTTCCAGAAACAAAAGGCTGCCAGCTCATCGCAACCGCGACACTGAGGAAGAGCTCCTCCACCTGCCTGTTTGCGGCTGTGAAGCGCCTGGTCCTTTGCTATGAGGTCCAGAGAACTAGGCCTTTCCACAGGAAGGTCAATGAAATTGTGGCCCCCGGCACTGTGCAGTGGATGGCCGCGCTCAAGGACAAGCTGTGTGTGGGCTACCCGTCTGGGTTCTCTCTGCTGAGCCCCCAGGGGGACGGGCAGGCTCTAACCCTGGTAAATCCCAATGACCCCTCGCTTACGTTCCTCTCACAGCAGTCTTTTGATGCCCTTTGTGCTGTGGAGCTCAAAAGCGAGGAGTACCTGCTTTGCTTCAGCCACATGGGACTGTACGTGGACCCACAAGGTCGGAGGTCACGCATGCAGGAGCTCATGTGGCCTGCGGCGCCTGTTGCCTGTAGTATGTATATGTTTTTCTGTTGCCATATCCCTGTTGCCGCTCGTCACCTCGACAGTCAGCATGCGTTCTAGTTTGCTTTGGTTTGTGTCTCAGTCCCTCAGCTGAGCAGTTAGAGGGTCCCCGGGGTGGGGGTGGCAGGCGCCTGCGTTTCTTCAGGAGAAGGTGTGCTCCTGACTGCACCTCTCGGACCAGCGGGAGGTTGGGGGGGGTGTCCCTCTCGCGCTAGCCTCCTGCCGACGGTGCCTGTCTCTTCCGGAGCTCCAGGGCTTCGCAGGGGCCCCTCCGCTGAAGAACGCGGATGGGCAGGATTTATAAACTCAAGCTAGGGGGTTTGGGTACCAGAAGACACCGCAGCTCCAGTGTGCAGGTTAGCTCCTGCTGGGACAGAGGTGCCCGCGGAACTGCTGGGAGCTGTGGCCCCTTGTTTGCCTACTTTCAGTGGCCTACGGAACGGGGTCCCAGGACAGGAGTCTCTAAGGCCTGAGCCCAGTGAGGACCCCGAGTCGGCTCTTTGGGGACACGTCCCACGCAGCCTGCTGTCTGGGCTCTCTCAGCAGACTCTATGGCTCAGATCTCCTGCTCAGTGTAGCCCGAGTCAGAGAAGCAGCAGGTCGGGCGGGAGCAGGGAGTGAGGGGACGGGGCACAGGGCACGTGCTGATGTTGAGCGGGTTGGGACAGGGTGGGAGGTGGGGGTCCTATTTTTCCTTAATTACCTAAAAGGATAACCTTCTGTGTGCCTCACGGCCGGCCTCGCCAAGCTGGCAGAGTACCTAGAGGTGTTGGAAGTGGGACACCGGGCCGTTGAGGTAATCCCCCAGCCTTCGGCTCTCCGGGCCTCTACAGGGTCCCCAACTCAGTCATCCCCTAGCCAGGGCGGCAGACAGGCAGGCAGGTGATGGCTGGCCAGGTCCCTTCCTTGCCGCACCCCATCACCCTCATGGGCAGCCTGGACAGGAGCAGCCTCAGAGCCGTGCGGCAGCCCTGCCTATCAGGGTCTTCTCCTCCTGAACCCTAAGTTTTGGGAAGTTTATTGTGGAAAGGTCACTGCGTGTGATGTTTTCGGCATCCTGGCTGTGTGGCTGGCCCGCGCACCTCATGCTCTCCTGTGTTGGCCCTCCTGGTTCCCACTCCCCACGCGTGCACACCACACACCCCCATCCGTTTGTGAGTGGGTGAGAAGCGACGCGCTAAGTTCAGGCTGGAGAACGAAAACTTGCCTCCTTGTTCCACGCCCGTGCTGCGCATTTGCGTGTGTCCTCACCCGTCCCAGTCACGTAGGGAGGCACGGGCGTCCCACGTGGGCCACACGGTGGAGCCAGACTCGAACGCACATCCGTCAGGCTCCCCAGCCCGTCCTCTCGCCACCGGTGTTGATGTTTTCATTTACAGTTTTCTTTAGACAGCGATGCCTCAGTTGATCAACAAGCCACACACGCCTCTTGGTTCCTCGCAGAGGGACCCCCCCATGCCGGGGGCCTCCGTGTAGAGGACGGTTCTCTGAGAGCTCCCGCGGGGAGTTGTGGTGCGTGTCCCCTCTGTGGCGGGCGTTGGCTAGTTCCAGCCTCTCGGCTGCTTCCTAAAGGCTCCTTCATCTGCCCGTTTGTGTTCAAGAGAGGGGGGCTGACCGCGCACCGGGACGGTGACGGCAGCACAGCAGGAGAAGCCTTTCAAAGGTTCATCTTCAGTCAGTGACGCGTGACACGAGAGAGTAACTCGAGCCTGGAAGGCAGAAGGGCCGGGGCGCACGCCCATCTCTGCCAGCTGCTGCGGGGCGGCGCTGGGGACCCCACCGCCGGCCTCGCCCTGCCTCGCCCTCCTGGGCCGGCCCTCTCCCGCGACCTGCTCTCCTTCCCCCGAGGTTCAGTCTTACTGCACTTCTGAAGGTGGGGACTGTCCCCTCAAGCCTCAAATGCCAGATGGGCCCGTGTACCTGTCCACACCCGGCAGTGTCCTGTCACTCCGGACGAGGGGGGAATGTCGTTCTCCCACCCCACGCCCCAGGGCTTCTCACAGGAAACTGGTCCCGGGTGTGTTGAGACCAGAGCACCGGAGGGCCCTGTCCCCGAGAGAGCCAGCCAGTGGGTTAGCTGGGCCGAGGCAGGGCGGGTGGTTGCCCCAGAGCTGAGCAGCAGTTTTGTTTGGAGATTTTAAGGGTTCACTGAGAAATCTGACTTTCTGCATCTCTTAAAGGAATTTGCCTCCAAACAGAGCGCTCGTCCCCACCTCAGTTCCAGGCATGTTGAGCCTAAAGCGCTGGTTTCCACACCGGTTGCGGGAGGAAGCGAAGGGGCAGCCGGCTCCCCGCACGGCTGCTCACCACCTGCACCGTGTGTGGAAGGCGCTGCGCGGGCCCAGGCGGGCCCTGTGTTCGGGGACCTTGGGAGCGAAGGGTCCTTCTAGGGTGGGCACGTGCGAGTTCCTGCCTTCGAGCTGGTTGCGCCCCTGAGCTGAGGGCGGCGCGGCCCGAGGGACGGGGGCGCCGGGGGGCGCGGGGGCGCGGCTGGCTCACCCGCCTGCCCCCTCCGCGCCAGGTTGCAGCCCCTCTCACGTCACGGTGTACAGCGAGTACGGCGTGGACGTGTTCGACGTGCGCACCATGGAGTGGGTCCAGACCATCGGCCTGCGGAGGGTAAGGCCCCGGGCGGCACGGGTCGGCCCCCTCCCGCGCGCCGCAGCCCTGCACGCCGCTCCCCTCCCTCTGCCTTCGCCCGCAGATTCGGCCGCTGAGCTCCGACGGCTCCCTCAACCTCCTCAGCTGCGAGCCTCCCCGCCTGATCTACTTCAAGAGCAAGTTCGCGGGTGAGGCTCTGCCCGCGGGGCTGGGGGGCGCGGGGAGGGGGCGGCGGGGCCCGCGGGTCGCCCGCACGGGGGCCGCACGGAACCGCAGGGCTCGTCCCCCTCCCGCAGGAACGGCCCTCAACGTGCCCGACACGTCTGATAACAGCAAGAAGCAGATGCTCCGGACCAGGAGCAAGAGGCGCTTCGTCTTCAAGGTGCCGGAGGAGGAGCGGCTGCAGCAGCGGCGGTGAGCGCCCGGGCGGGGAGGGGCAGGGCGGGGGGCCCGCGGCGTTTTCCGGAGTCTGCAACGCTTTCCACTTTTCCTCAGAGAGATGCTTAGAGACCCAGAGTTGAGATCCAAAATGATATCCAACCCCACCAACTTCAACCACGTGGCCCACATGGGCCCCGGTGACGGCATGCAGGTGCTCATGGACTTGCCTCTGGTGAGCGGGGTTGGCGGGGTGGGGCGGGGGCGGGGCCGGGGGCGGGGCGGGGCGGGGCTGCAGGCCCTTCGGTCCACCAGCCTAGGCTACCCGGCTGCCCCGCGTGCAGAGCAGCCGGAGCCCCTGCCCCACCGCATCTTGGACGAATCCCGCGGCGCCTCACTGCGGAGCTGGCTGTGGTTCATCTGCGGGTCTCTAACCACACGGGCGTTTACGCTCGGCTGGTGTCAGTCACCATTTCAGGCTGTTAGTGTTTTGTGGGGAAACAAGCTGTCAAAAATGACTTCTCGGGAACATCTTCGTACAAGCAGGTAGCGGAGCTTTTCACTTAAAAACGTGAGCTAGACCCTGTGACCCAGCAGTTGCACTACTGGATATTTACCCCAGAGATACAGATGTAGTGACCCGAAGGGGCACGTGCACCCCCATGTTCATAGCAGCAACGTCCACAACAGCCAAACAGTGGAAGGAGCCCAGACGTCCATCCGCAGATGAATGGATAAAGATGCTGTGGGACACGCACAGACACACACACACCCACACACACCACGGACTGCTTCGCAGCCATCAAAAAAACGCAAAATCTTGCCATTTGCAATGACATGGGTGGAACAGAGGGTATTAGGCTGAGCGAAGTCAGTCAGAGAAAGACAGTTACCATACGATTTCACTGATGCGAGGAATTTGAGAAACAAGACAGGATCATAAGGGAAGGGAGGGGAAAAAATGAAACCAGATGAGACCAGAGAGGGAGGCAAACCATAAGAGACTCTTAATCTCGGAAAACAAACTGAGGGTTGCTGGAGGGGCAGGGGTAGGAGGTATGGGGTGGCTGGAGAATGGACACTAGGGAGGGTGTGTGCTATAGTGAGCACTGTGAAGTGTGTAAGCCTGACGATTCACAGAGCTGTACCCCTGGGGCAAATAATACATTATATGTTAATTTAAAAAAAAAAAAAAAACATGAGCTAAGATTTGACTTTGCCTAAAGTCATTCTTCTCAATTCTTAGCTCAAAATTAGTCTGGTGCCTCTGTCCATGGAGCGAGGTCTCGGGCCCCCGGCTGTGGTCTGTGGGGCCTGGCTTGCAGTTGGGCTGGGGCCCAGACGTGCTTCAGCCCTGCTGTCTGCCTGGGCGCCCCAAGCCTGCTCACTACCTTTCTCTCCACCCAGAGCGCTGTACCCCCCTCCCAGGAGGAAAGGCCTGGCCCTGCTCCCCCCAGCCTGTCTCGGCAGCCTCCACCCAGGAACAAGCCCTACATCTCATGGCCCTCATCAGGTACCAGGGTGTCCAAGAGTGGGGGCCTGGCCTGCCGGGGCTCTGGACTCTTTTCCCTAAGATGGCAGCTGTCCTTGTTCCATAGGGGGGTCGGAGCCCGGAGTGGCTGTGCCTCTTAGGAGTATGTCCGATCCTGACCAGGACTTTGACAAAGAGGTGAGACTTGCCTTGTTCCAGGGGCGCCACTGAGGGTCTGCAGCTCCTCCCGTGGGGGAGAATCCGAGTGGTGACTGCCGCTTCACCCCGCCTGGACCAGCCTTGTGGGGCCCAGCAGGCCCGGGAAAGAAGGGGCCGGGGTGCGGCCTGGTCACCGAAGGAAGAGCGGCCTAGTGACAGGCTGACCTGAGTGTTACCCCCCGGCGCCGCTGGGGGATGGGACAGCACAGGCTCTGTGGCCGTGAGCCTGGTGGGAGAGGGATGTGGGATCCTGTCCCCAGGCAGTGGCCTGACCAGCATGTTCCTCAGTCAGACCAAGGCCTCTGGAACCAGGCCCCCTTCCGGGCTCTGCTCCCGAGGGCCTGGACCCTCCAGGTGCTGGGGGCTTGGGAGGGCCACAGAAGCCTCCCGGGCACTGACAAGTAGGGGCTCCCTGCTGGATGACTGAGAAGTGGACGCCTTTCCGAGAAAAGCCCAGCCAGCTTCGCCCTTCTAGACCGTCTGTGTCCTCCTGCGCGCTCGCATGGAACTCCTGGTAGCTGCGTTCGGTCGGGTGTGCCGGTGGCCTGGTGTGGGTGCGAGAGGCTTCCACGCCGGCCTGTCTCCCCCGTTCTCTGATGGCTGTTCGGGATCGGGGCCTGCGGGGCCAGCATGGCTCTGCTGTTCCTTGGGCACCCCGGACCGTGCCGTGGTGGTGTGGCCTTACGCTCGCTGGGGGCAGTGGGGACAGTGCGGGAGCCCGTGCTCACCAGCCTCCGTGCACTAGGGAGCCCCACACCCTGCCCCGTGGCTCCCTGGGAGCCCCACCTGGGGCAGAACAGGAGAGGCCGCTGCTGGTCTTCCTGCCGGGCTGCTCTCTCAGGTCCACGGTCACTGCCCGCGTGGGCCGGCCGTGCTTCCTCCAGGCCCAGCTGCGCACCTTCGCCCCTCCCTCATTCCTGGAAGCTCTTTTCTCACTGTGAACGTGGTCCGTTGCAGACGCTGGTTCTCACGCAGTCCCGTCTGTCTCATTCAGCTAAGGTGGACAGACGTTCTCACATCTCTTGAGTTCAGCGAGGTTTCCTTCTGGTGCGTCATGCCTTCGTGATGTTTGTTTGCCAGAGAGTGTCCTGACTCCGAGAGTATGTTTGTAGGCAAGGACCTGAGCGGACTTATTTCGAAAGTGGATGGCGCCCTGGCCCCATGCCATTTCTTTCCCTCCAACTTGAAATGTTGTCTTTTTAGCATGTTAAACCCCTTTGTTGACGTGTTTCTGTTTCTGGATAGTCTGTCCGCGCCGCCTGTGGGAGATCAGGCAAAGAAATCTCTGTTCCTTCTCTGTAACAGTTTCTTAGCTGTTTTTATTTTACGCAAATAAATTTTATTTCTTTTAAGTGTATCTATTAAATAACATCTACACCCAGTGTGGGGCTTGAAACCATGACCTTGGGATCAGGAGTCCCGTGCTCGTCGGCCGAGCCAGCCAGGCACCGCCCCCCCCACCCCAAATTTTAAAACCAGCTTATTGGCTTCGCGGTAAAAAAAAAAAGTAAAAATTGTGTTGAGCTTTTCGTTACGATTACACTGATTCATAGATTAATTTGGGGGATGCCCACCATCTTGACCTTTCCTGTGTGGGAACATGGAGTGTCTCTCTAGTTGCTGGTGTCCCTCCTACAGGTAGTGCATGTTTGTGGTAAGGGATTCTTATGAATCTGGAGGGTTTTGTTGCCATTGTGAATGGACCACAATCTTCCGCCGCATACCTGGTGGTTCTGGCTGGCGACTCTGGGCCCTTCAGTGTCCCCCTACCTTGGTGAGTTCTGATTGGTACTTGTGTTTGGTTGATGGCCTTAGAGTTCTGTCTCTTGGACCTTGGGAGAGGGTGGGGGTGCAGAGGTGGTGTCACCTCGCTCAGCACACTGGGGGGCCTCCTGAGAGCAGAGGTTTGGCCTGCTGATGCCCCGGGCTCCGTGCCCCCCCCCCAGACTCCAGGAAGACACACACCTCCATCCTTTCTGGCCAGCGTCTCACCAGGCTAAGGCAGGGGTGGTGGGTGTCGGTCAGGTGCTTTCATCAAAGGTTTCCCTTTGAAACCCCACCTTCCCGGGATTTCTCTCCCGCCTGTTTGTGTCGGAGGGCGCGGCCTTGCCTCCTGAGAGTTAGTGCTCCCTGGTCGCGATTTGTTGTTTCTCGGAGTAGATACGGTCTGGGGTCCTTCGGTTGACCATGTTCATCAGTAGAGCTCGTGCCCTGGGCTGACCTCGGCCGCCTTTGTTCTCAGAGCTGTACTGAGCTCAGTTCTGACTCAGCCCTTAGTAGCCATAACGTACCCGTTTTCTTTCCGGGAAGGTTTCGTAGAACACCCTCAGAACCGCCGAACGCTGCCGCCTCTAGAGGTAGGTCTTGGTTTTTTCTCTTATTTTACTTTTTTCCCCTCAGCTGTGTATTTTGAAAGTTTTGAACCTTCAGAAAAGTTGCAAGAACACCAGAGTAAGCGTCCCACGTGAGCTGTACGTGACCTGCCTCTCCCGGTTGGGTCTGTGGGGGAACCCCCAGCAGAAGGGAAGGTGTGGCCTCACCAGAGCCCCAGCCTGGTGTTGAGCGCGTCTCCTGAGGGTGCAGCCCCCCTCCTCCCCGGCAGGGCTCGCCTCGCACCTCGGTGTCTCCCGGGGACCGTTCACGCCCAGGGCCTGGCCGCTCTGAAAGCCAGAGTCCAGTTAAGGAGCACCCGTGGGTTCTGTCGTCCTGCCTCTAGTCTGGGTCCAGCCTTTCTCTCTCATGACGTTGAATTTATGAAAGTACAGCCCTCGTGCAGAACGCCCCTCGGGCGAGGCTTGTCCGAGATCTTGGAGAACAGTAAGGAGGCCCCATGGCGTTCTCCCCAGGGACTGGCAGATGAGTGTGTGTAAGCATGTGCCTGTGCGTGCACCCGCACACTTCTCCGAACTGTGTCGGTCGGGGGTGGACTGGGCCCCTCCTCTCCGCTTCCCCAGCCCCCGGTCTCACCACGTTGCTTCGGTCCCCTTGACCCTGGAGCTGGTCCTCCGTCTTTCCAACGTTGCCTCCTCTCGGGGTTCAGGTTAGAAGTCCCAGGCCAGCCTGCCGCACAGTGGATAGGGGACCCCCCGAGGGCGCTAGCGTACCCCCCGGGGCACCCGTTTGTCCCACACCGCTCTCGTGTGTTCACACTCTGGGAGGAATGTGAGTGGAGTTCGTGCCACTCTAAAGTGAACAGTTCCGTGGCTGTTCAGTAAATTCACAGAGTTGCGCAACCACCAGCTAAAGGCCAAAGTAGTTCCATTGCCCCAAAACCCACCCCACCCCGACCCAGCGTCTTCCCCCTTCCTCCCTTCCGCCGCCCACGGCCGTGGCACATCCTTGTTCTGCCTCTGCGGGTGTGCCCGTCTCGGACGTCTGCGCCGCCTCCCGAGTCTGGCCTCCTTCGCTTAGCGTGAAGGCCTCCAGGTTCACTGACATTGCGGCAGGCGTCCGGTGTCCCCCGTTTTACATCCTCCTTGTCCCCGGTGGACACGTGGGCTGGACCTAGCTCTGGCTGCTGCGAGTAGCGCGGAGAAGACCACGTGCGGACCCGCGGTCGTGCGGGCGCGTCCTCATGTCTGCGCATCCAGCCACGGAGGACGGTTCACTTTCTGAAGAGCCGTCAGTGTTTCCCACGACAGCTGCGCCATTTCACGCTCCTGCCGGCAAAGCGTGAAGGGGACGATTTCTCCGCATCCTGGTCAGTGCTTACCCTTCCTTTCCTTTTTTTCTTTTTTTAGTAGCCATCCTGCTGGGTGTGAAGTTACCAACCTCATTGTGGTTAGATTCGCATCTCCCTACTGACTGCTGATGTCCAGCCTCGTTTCCCTGCGCTTGCTGGCAGCTTCTGTACCTTCGGAGAAACATCTAGTCGTTTGCCCGTTTTTGTAAATTGAGTTGTCTTTTGTTACGGGGTTGAACGGCGCGTTGTGTTATCGGGACACTTGGCCCTGACATGAGGTGCAGGCGTTTTCTCCCTTCCTGTGGGTTGTGTTCTCACCTTCTTGATCCTGTTCTCTGATGCTTCTAATTTGGGTGATACCCCACCGTTTTTCTTCTGTTGGTTGTGCTTTTGAGGTTATAACTAAGAATTCATTGCTGAATCCAAGGTCATGAAGGTTTATTCTTGTTTTCTTCTGCGTTTTCCGGTTTTCGCCTTCACGTTCGGGTCATTGATCTACTGGGAGTTCTTTTTCCTTACGTTGTAAGGTGGAGATCCAGCGCCACCTTCCCTCGTCGAAGTGCCTTGACGCCCTTGCCAAAAGCCAGTGGACCGTGGTGGCACAGATTTATTTCTGGACTCGATTCTGTTCTGCTGTCCTCTGTGCCAGTGCAACACCACGCCCTTTGGGGTCCTGTTGCTTTTTAATGCATTGGGAGGAGTAGGTTTGGGATGTGCGGTTCCTCCCAGTTTTTTCAGAGTATTGTTTTGGCTGCTCTGGGCCCCTTGCAATTCCATATGAATTTGAGGACAGGACAGCCATTTCCCATTTCTGGAAAAAGAGCTGTCGGAATTTCAGTAGGGACGGTGCTGAGGCTGTGCATTGTTCTGGGGGCGTACTGCCATCCTCGCGATGCTGGGTCTTCCATCCACGGTCATGAGATGGCTCAGGCCGTCTTTCTGCCGCAGTATTCTCTACTTTCAGTGGTCAGATGTCTCACCTCTTTGGTTAAATTTATGCTGGAGTTGAACAGCGCTGGTGAGAGCGGGCATCTCGTTTGTGCCTCGTGCTCCTGGGAAAGGTGTGACTTCGCCACTCAGTGTGACGTGAGCTGTGGGCCTTTTATCACGCTGAGAAAGTTTATCATCATGAAAGAGCGCCTTCTCGGACTTCAGTCTGTCTGGCTTCTTTGCTGTAGAGTTACCCGTTCCTTTTTGGAACTGTAATTGCGGAGTTATTTGTGGGTTTCAGGTTGGGCTTTGGTTTGTGATCGCTTCACCGGCGCACCGAAGGACGCTGTGAAATGCTCGCAGGGTGTTGTCGTAACCAGACAGGAGGCAGCAGCGGGCCCGTCTTTATCCCACCAGTGCCCGTGTCTGGAGGGCTGCACCCAACCTCCACAGGCCCGGGGCGGTTATCCTTACTCTCTCCCCCTCCTTGTGTTAACAGCCTGACTCCGACTCGACCAAACACTCGACTCCATCAAACAGCTCCAACCCCAGCGGCCCCCCAAGCCCCAACTCCCCGCACAGGAGCCAGCTCCCCCTCGAAGGCCTGGAGCAGCCAGCCTACGACGCCTGAAGCCACCGGCCTCGCCACCGTGGGGCCGGGGAGCTGGGGTGGGTGGCCTCCGGTGCCAGTGCCAAGACTGAGCTGACCCTCCAGTGTTGTCCAAGGAAACGTAGACTCACTATGTAGATATGGAGATAAAGAAAAATCTTTATTATAATAATGATCAGTTTTCTGCCACATGGTTGGTGGTGGTGGGCCCAACCCACTGACCCGCACCACGGTGGGACAGCACCATTCCGTTTGCACAGGAAGGACCAGCACCTCGCCTCCCCCGCCCGGAACCAGCTGCGGATGCCGGCCTCCCGCGTGGTGAGCCCACAGGCCCCGCGCAGCCTCCGTGACGAGCCTGTTCCCTGCTCCCTAGGACCTTAGAGAATCGTAGGAAATTGTGTTTCAGTCCCCGTGGCCCTAGAATCTTGAAGACAGGAACGCGGAGGTTAGCCGGTGGCCTTCGTCTTTGCTTAGCCATTACAGTCCGCTGCAGCCCTCCTGCCGACCATGTCGCCATGGCCAGAGGCCCCCGGAGCCACCCCTGCCCTGGGCTGTGTGTGTGTGTGTGTCCGTGTGTCCGTCCACTCCTGGTCACAGCCGTCAAGTGTCACCTGTTTCACTACTGTGAAGTCCCTGCGCTCGCACGGCTGCTGCCTCACCGCGAAGGTGGGCGTGGCGAGCTGCCACTGGGCAAGAGGGGGCCAGCACCCCCGGAGCCCCGCTGCGGGCGCCGGACACCCCCCCGCCGCCCCGCCCCTGCATGGAGCCCTGTGGTTAGTGCCCGTATGCATCACATAGACTCGCCCAACACTCCTGCACCTTGGCTCTGCCCGTGGATTTACTCTCCCCCTTCCTTGCTGCTGTGTTGAGTAATCAGGTTCGTGCCCTGTCCTGTGAAAGGCTTATTAACCGGCCAGCCGGCGGCGCTGCTCTCTGGCCCAGGACGGGCTCTGCCCTGCTCTCCCGCTGGTCCGCGTTCTGGCGACGCTGTGGAAGACGTGCACTTCCCTTGAGTCGGCACTGAGTGATGCGGGCACCACGGCCTGCCTGTGCGTGTCGCACACCCAGCGCCTGCTGTCCGCCGCCCCCTGGGCCTTCTGCTGGGTCTGGCACCTGCCGGGGGTTCTGGTTTTTACTTTTTTAATGTAAGTCTGAGTCTTTGTAATTATTGAATCGTGAGAACATTTTTGAACAATTTAGCTGCCAATAAAGCAGAAGACAGCAGTTTTGAAGTTCTCAGTGGCTTGTCTGAGTGTGATGACTTGTCTCCTTGCTTGTGTCCCAATGGGGACCTGGTGCTGGAAACCCCTGCCTGCAGACGCCATTCTTGCTCATTTGCTTCGTGGGGTCCTGCAAAAAGCACCTGTCTGCACATGGCAGGAGCTGGTTTCCAGTGGGACTCCGACCCTCCAGGGCTGTGATGGGGCTTCTGGTGGGGTGCACCCGGACACGGTAGGCAGGGGCGGGCTTGGCCACTGCGGGGAGAGAGGGGCCCCCTGGCTAGGTGCTCTTGCCAGGCCTCGTGGTAGTCAGACACCAGAATTGGGTTAGAGTTTCAGTCTGAGAGAAGTAGAAGCCTTCAGGGGCCACGGGCAGGGCGGGGGTCGGGGGGCACCCGTGAGACACTGCAAGGCAGAGCAAGAGTCAGGCAAGAGCAGTCGTGCGGGAGAGGCTCCAGTCTGTGGGGCCGCCTGGAGCAGCAGGGGGACCCCGGCCACACACAAGCACGCTGGCCCCTCAGCGGCCCTAGAGGACAGGCTGGGGCAGGCTGGAGTCACCCTGATGCTGCGGAACTCCGGCAGCAGTGGACAGCCACCCCCGATGTGAGTTGGGTTGTAGTTGTTCCAAGAGCCCCCGTGTCCTTGGTAACTCTGGGCCAGTGACAGCCTTGCCTGCAGGGGGCCTGTGAGGCCACAACAAAGTCTGGAGAGCAGCTTGCTCACCCGGTGGCGGGGATGTTCAGGGACCAGCCCCTGGGCCACCACCGCCAGCTCTGCCTTCCCATCTGCTCCCCTCGCTTTGTACGTCCCACCACCCCCCACACGGCACAGGTCTGAAAGGTTGGGGTGTCGGGGCAGCAGGGACCACGCCAGGCACAGGTGGAGCCTTTTAGAGACCCAGGTGAAAGCCACCGGCTAGGAACAATGGAGGAGCGGAGGAGCAGGGCTCCTCGGAGACCGGCGCCATGTGGGACCAGCTCGCGATCGCCGAGGGTCCCCGGCCGCGCCCATAACGTGCAGGCGGCAGATCCCAGCGGCGCGCACCGGGGTGTCCTACGGAAGCGGCAGAGCAGGTGGCACGGAAGCAGGTGGGGTTCACACTGCCGAGCGCCATGGGCCCCGAAGTGACAGGTCCCCACCGCGCTCAGTTGCTGCCCACAGAGGCCGACAGCCGGCATGCCCCAGCCCTGGGTGTGGGGGGTGCTGGCGGGGGTCACAGACCCGGCCGCTGTCACACATGCCATGTGACTCGCCTTCTCGCTGCTGCCACCGGGACACCCACGCCCCCCCCCGCCCCCCGCAAACACCGGGCCTGACAGCGGGGACGCCGGAGGCTCTACCTGCCCCCGCCCGCCCGGAAAGACACTCCGTAGGCCCGGAGCTCCCCCCGCTGTGTGTGTGCGTGGGAGGGGCTAGAGCCACAGCATCCGGGTCTTCGCCGCAGCGCAGGTGCTCAGCTGGGGCCTGGGCAGTGGGAACCGGCGCAGAGGCCGATGCGGTGCCGGAGCCTCCGGCAGCTCCCGCTTGGCCCCCGTGCGCCTCGCCTCGTCCCTCCTCAAGAAGCCTGCGCCGGCGGAGGTTATTCTGGAACAGCCGGCCAGCGACCCCCACACCCTGAATCCCCCGTCCCCACCACAGACTTTGACTCCAGACTGCCTCTGCCAGCTCCCTCCTCCTTCCGCGGGCATCCTGCTCCTCTCCTTTGGGCTCCAGACTCGCCTGCCCGTGGGTTTGCCGAGTCTGAGCAGCCCGCCATGCCCTTCCCCTGCCGTCCCAGAGGAAACCCGCCCTTCTGCAGATGACTGCCATTTGCAAGGTCCCTGGCACGTGGTGTCAAATGCAGGCTCCAGAGAAGACACCCCCCCCCCCCCGCCCCGCTCCTGGCAACAGCCTGTGAGGCTGGGGAGCAGGGATCCCCCGGCCCTGGAGTGTGCGGGCGGCCCTGGAGTGTGCGGGCGGGCGGGCCAGCCGCGCTCGGGGCGGGGTGCAGACCTCCAGCTGCGCTCCTTCCGGAGCCCCCAGCGTCCTGCTTCAAACCCGCGACTCCCCTCAGGCAGGTGTTTCAAGGGCAGACTTGAGCAGAGACCGTCGAGAGCCGCAGTGGTCACTTGGGAAACCTCAGTCTCCCCAGAGTCACTTTCTCAGAATCGGAGAGGACGGTGGCTCCAATTTTACACAACGTGAGGGGAAGAGCCCCTGGAACACCAGCGCACCCAGCACCGGACGAAACCCCGTCCTCAGCCAACCGCGGCGGAAGACAGCGGCCTGACCTCCGAGGGCTTCTGAGGCCTCCGTGTCCCCTCCCAGCCGCCTTGCCTGCCTCCAGGGCCACCCCCGCCCCCTCGTTCCAGTGCTCTCCGAATGAACTCTTCTGCCCCAGCGCCCCCCACCCCTGCATCCGTTAGAACCTGCCCCTTGAAAGCTAAGCCCCGAATCTCTCGTGTTCCCGGAGTCAAAGCTGAGAAAGGACTCGGGATCCTCGCAGACTCGAGCACACACGCAACACGGTCACTCAGTCTTCTGAACCCAGTCTCTCGGACGCGGTCACTCAGGTGCTCACACGCTTGTGGCCCACGGGAAGACCCTGGAAGGGATTCAGAGGAACAGACGAGGAAGCCTGGGGAATCCCTAGAAAACTTGCAGCACAATTACCGAAGCTGTTCCCAAGCCTGCTGCTTGCTCGAAGTTCAGGCTTGACGCTAAACACCTGCGAGCCTGCTCCGGCGGTTCTGATGCCTGCAGATCGCTTCGTCCGCCCCGGACGCCCACCCCAGCCAGGTGGCCTTGAGCTCCGTGTTTGTTACTGGGCCGATGTTTCAGTTAAAAGGACCAGGACGAAATGGGAAACTTGTCCACTGTGGATCTAGTTGATGTAGCAAGCCCGCTCACCTGTGCCCTCCATGCCTCAACTAAAACCAGGACTTCTAAGACACATAATTTCCAACTCTGACAAACGGAGGCCCCTAAACAGAACCGAAACCCTCCTGACCTTCACCATTACCGTAAGAGGCCAGGCCATGGAAAAAAGACTGTTGGACACAGAAGAAGAGTCCCAGCCCCCTTCGACTCTCTGACCGGGCTTTTCTAGTCCCTCCCACCCCTTGTGCCGGGGCTCCGAGGAACTACAGAGGCTCTTCCCGTCCCTCTCTACTGCCCTGAACACTGGGAATGAGTCTCTGTCCCAACTGACATGAGAGCGACACTCAGTGCTCAGCACCGCTACCACCAAGAGCCCCACCTCGGAGAGCCAGATCCGTTCAGATAATGGGGGTCTCTAGCAAACCTCGACAAGGTCCTGTCGTGAACCTCTTCTCTCTTGCTTGGGCCCCCTAGGAGATACTCACACTTTCTTCTTAGTTCCTTGGCCCCATTCCCTTACCGGGCCCAAATTTCTTCAAGAAAGTGCTGGAATTTCTCCCGAAAGAGGAAGTAATTCTGGAATTTGACAGCAGCACTCCAGATAGCCAACTAGGTGGGTCACGTGACCCTTTCATGTCCTTGCTGTGTCTCCTCCATCCCTGCCACCAAGTCCAAGGCCACTTGGATCAACTACCAGCCCGTTATGGGCAAAACCCTCAGCGGATCCCCACAGAATCCACATCACACCTCCCACTGAGATCCAAGCAGAGCGTGCAAAGCCTCTCCCCAGAACAAACCAATACCCTATAAATAGACCCTGCAGGGCACCAGGATAACAGAACGCTAGAGGCCCCCGGCCTCACTGCCCCTGCACTAGCTCCCGCAACACCCTGATCCTACCTGTGAGAAAACCCAGCAGCTGAGCAGGGAGGTTCGTCTGGGAGCTCCAAGCCCTAAAATAACATTGTGACCCTCGCCACCCTGTCCTTGTCCGCCTCCGTCTCAACCGACAGCGGGGTCTGGCCATAAAGAGCGTACCCAGTGCCTGTGTCAGCATTTCTGTGGCGGCGGCCAGCCGGGATCCCGGCTTCCCTGGGCAGGATGGCAGGACCCTCAGGCAGTCACACCCCAGGGGCTCACACACCTTACAAAAGGACTTAGTGACACAAGGTTTTCTGGAGGCTTCCCCCTGGTACCGTGTGTGCAGCACTTGCTTCCCTGCCCCCTTTCCCAAGTCTCCCGACAGGAGGAGAACAGCAGCCTCCTGTAGAAACCGTTAGCCTTAAAAGAACAGAAAGTCTTCCAGGAAAAATGGCAGTTTGCTCAAACTCAGATTCAGTATTTAGGGCACCTGGTCTTGGAACAAGGACTCATGTAGAAGCTCATGTGCTTTTGTAGTATCCTGAACATCCCAAACCTAAAACCAAGCACCAATTACAAGTTTGGTTTTTTTTTTCAGACTGGTTGGCTGTGGCATTGGATTCTGAACTTCTCTTAGGACCCAACTTTGTTTTCTAAAGAAATCAACAAATCTGACCCTATCATTTAGGAAAAACCAAGATGACATAACCTTTGAGGCTTTAAAGAAAAGCTTAATGACGCCTCCTGCCCTTGGACATCCTAATTATTAGCTCCCATTTTTCTTTCTAATATGTGAGGAGGAAGGGCCTTCAAATAACACCACAAAATGAGCCATTCCCACCACCATGCCTTTGGCTAAGGGCAGCAAGGAGACAGTCCCGGGACCCCCATAGCCATCCCCATGCCCTGTGTAGAGGCTCTCCTGAACACCCACCACCTTACGGCCCATTGTCCCAGTCCTATGAAATCTTCTTCCTAACCACTCCTCCCAGAACTCCTCGCTGCAGTCACCTTTTCCCGGACACCCTGCTTCCTCCCTCTCGGACAACACCCCTCATCACTGCAGACAGGTCACCTCTGACTCTGATAATTTACAGGAAACTCCTCCAACCAATGCAGATTTCTCATGGTTAAATGAAGGTCCCGTTTGAAGGGTCCAAATGACAAATATCGAAAGAAGAAAGTTCAAGATGGCAGCATAGTACCGTCCTGAGCTCACCTCATCCCATGAACACAACAATCTACAACTGTATTTGGGATAATCCCCAGTAATGGGGACCCAGACCCTGGGTGAACAGAGCCTCCACAACAAGGCACAGCAAGGAGAGCAGTAGAAAAGGCAGAAACGCAGCCTAAGGAAAAAACACACTCCCACAGAGGCAGTACTCCACAGTGGAGAGATCTCACAGTACAGATGTTCTCCCTGAGGAGAGAGGTTTGAGCCCCACATCAGGCAGCCCAGATCCAGAGGAGCTCGCAAAACACCTGGATTCCCAAACTACCAGGGAGTCCTGTCCAAGAAAACAGTGGAACTATAGGAAAAGGAAAGCCTGCCCTTAAAGGGTTAATGCACAGACTTTGACTCAGAAAACACCATATAAAACATGTGCATAGCATAGGCATAATTAATGTTTTCATTAATCTTGAAAAAAATTAGAATAAAATAAAAATAAAATCTTGGAGTGCCTGCCAGAGAGGGCAGAGACAGCTGGGCATCTCCCCAGGACAGAGACACTGGGAGCAGCCATTTTTCCTAGTCCATTCTGTGTAGACCCCAGTGATGGCAAGTGCCATTTTGAAATCCTCCCTCTAGGGGCACCTGGGTGGCTCAGTCAGTTAAGCATCTGCCTTCAGCTCAGGTCATGATCCCAGAGTCCTGGAATCGAGCCCTGCATCGGGCTCCCTGCTCAGTGGGAAGCCTGCTTCTCCCTCTCCCACTTCCCCTGTTTGTGTTCCCTCTCTCGCTGTGCCTCTCTGTCAAATAAATAAAATCTTTTAAAAGATGAAATCCTCCCTCTAGATGGTTAACAACAGGGTGTACACCTCCGAAGTTCCCACACAACCCTGTGTTTTGTTGAGGCCACAGCTGAGAGCATTATAACCCAGCCTGCCAGTGCACCAGGGCAGTCACAGCAGGGAGGCCCGGCCAGCCAGACCAGGGGTCACCCCTGCCCACGGGCACACCCACAGCAGTCACAGCTTCACAACAACACAAGGGTACATGCCGTTCACGTAAGGGACACCCCTGGAGCCGTTGGCACTGGTGGCCAGGAGGGACTGCACTTCTCGGCCACACAGGACATTTCCTACATAAACCTTGAACACTGGGAGAAGTAACTGAACTACCTAATACATAGAGTCAGGCAAAATGAACAGACATAGGAGTATGTTTCAGACAAAATAACAAGACAAAACCTGAGAAAAATAACTAAATGAAACAAGAGTGCAGACTTCAACAAAGACATAGAAAATATGGGACGCCTGGGTGGCTCAGTTGATTAAGTGTCTGCCTCGGCTCAGATCATCCCAGTTCTTGGGATCAAGCCCCACATCAGGCCCCCTGCTCAGCGACGTGTCTGCTTCTCCCTCTGCCCTTCCCCTCTCTCATGCTTGTGCTCACACGCCCTCTCTCCCTTTCTGTCTCTGAAATAAAATCTTTTTAAAAAGAGAGGTAGAAAATATGAGAAAGCACCAGTCAGAATTTAAGAATATGAAAACAGAAATGGAAGATACACTAGAGGGAATTAGCAACAGATTTGAGGATACAGAAGAATGAATCAGAGATGAGAAAGACAGGGTAGTGGAAATCACCCAAAATGAAGAACAAAAAGAAAAAAGAATGAAAAGAAATAAGAGTTTAAGGAACCTCTGGGACAACATCCAGTATACTGTATACTAACATTCATATTACAGAGATCACAGAAGAAGAAAGGGGCAGAAAACTTATTTCAAGAAATAATAACTGAAAACGTCATTAACCTGGGGAAGGAAACAGACCAAGATCCGGGAAGCATATAGAGCTCCAAAGAAGATGAATCCAAAGAGATCCACACCAAGGCATATTATAATTAAAATGTCAAAAATTAAAGATACAGAGAATATGAAGCAGGAAACAAAAAAAGGAATTAGTTATGTATAAGGGAACTCCTTTAAGACTATCAGCTGATTTTCAGCAGAAACTTTGCTGGCCAGAGTCAGTGCCATGATATACTCAAAGTGCTGAAAGAAAAAAACATAACCAAGGATACTCTCTGACAAAGTTAACATTCAGGATTGAAGGAGAGATAAAGAATTTCCCAGACAAGCAAAATGAAAGGCATTCAGGAGCACCTGGTTGGCTCATTCCATAGAGCATGTGAGTCTTAGTTATGAGTTCAAGCCCCATGTTGGGTGTAAAGATTATTCAAATAAATAAAACTTATAAAAAGTCAGTATGAGGGTTAAGAAAAAAGGTAGTAAAGTCAACTAAATTCTGCAACAATTACTTAAGGTATGCACTAAATAAAAAGACATAATAGGATGTCAAAAACATAAAATGGTAGAAGAGATGAAATGTAGTGCTTTGAGAATAGATTTGAACCTAAACAACCACCTACTTAAAACAGAATGCCATAGACACAGACAGTTAAATATGAGCCTCATGTAATCCCAGACCAAAGAACCTATAATATATACACAGAAGTAGATGTAAATAAGTAATAAATAAATAATAATAAAATAAATAATAGATATACAAAACATAGAAATGAATCTAAACATAAAGAAAACAATCAAATCACAAGGGAAGAGAGCCAGAGAAGAACTACAAAAACAACCAGGAAACAATTAACAAAATGGCAGGAATTACATACCTATCAATGATTACTTTAAATGTAAATGCTCCAATCAAAATACATGAGGAAGCAGAAAGGATTAAAAAGAAAACAAAAACAGGACCCACCCAAATGCTGTCTACAAGAAACTCACTTCAGACCTAAGACCCACACAGACTGAAAGGGAAGGGATAGAAAAAGACCCTGTAACCAAAGAGGAACAAACAGCTGGGGTGACAATACTCCATCAGACAAAGTAGACGGAGGATAAAGGGATCCACCCAGCAGAAGGGAAAAGTGCTTGTAAATATTTATGCACCCAACACAGGAGCACGTAAAAGCATGAAGTTAATATTAACACACACAAAGGGTGAAACTGACAGCAATATAAGAGTAGGGCACTTTAACAACTGACTTACATCAATGGATAGATCATCCAGACAGAAAATCAATAAGGACACATTAACCTGCAGTCACACATTAGACCAGATGGACTTAACAGATATATACAGAACATTCCATCCAAAAACAACAGGATACACATTTTTCAAGTGCACATGGCCTGTCCCCCAGAATAGACCACATGGTAGCCCACAAAACAAGTCTCAATACATTTAAGGTTAAATCATACCAAGCATCTTTTCTAACCACAATGGTAGGAAACTAGAAATCAGTGACAAGAAAACTTAAAAATATGTAGAGATTAAACAATGTGCTATTGAACAACCAATGGCTCAATGAAGAAATCAGAGGAAATTTAAAAATGCTTTGAAGGAAAATGAAAATGAAGACACAAAGCTCCAAATCTACAGGAAAGAGCATAAGCAGCTCTAAGAGGTAAGTTTCTAGCACTGCTGCTTACCTCCAGAGATGGGGACACTATACCTGTACACTTACAGGAACTGGAAAAAGAAAAAACTAAGCCCAAAGGTCGTAGAAGGAAGGAAGTAATAAACATCAGAGGAAAAATAAATGAAATAGAGGTTTAAACAACGGAAAAGATTAATGAAACTAAGAGCTGGTTCTTTGGAAAAACAATTGATCAGCTATTAGCACAGCTCATCAAGGAAAGAAAAGATAAATAAAATTGCAATGAAAGAAGTTACAACCAACACCACAGAACTATAAAGAATTACAGGAGACTACCATGAAAAGTTACACGCCAACAAACTGAACAACCTAGAAGAAATGGATAAATTCCTAGAAACATACAATCTTCCAAGACTGAATCAGGAAGAAAGAGAAAATCTGAACAGACTGATTACTAAGTAATGAAATTGAATTCATAATAACAGTAAAAATCCCCAAAACAAAGTCTAGGACCAGATGGCTTCAGAGACAAATGCCACCAAACGCGTGAAAGAGCTAATGCCTATTTTTCTCAAACTGCTCCAAAAAAATAGCCAGCATTGCCCTGATACCAAACCAGGCAAAGATATTACAAATAAAGCAAAATTACAGGTCGACAACTCTCATGAACATAGATACAAAAATCCTTGACAAAATATCAGCAAACTGAATTCAGTGATACATCAAAAGGATCATTCACCACAATCAAGCAGGATTTATACCAGGGATGCAAAGAGGATTCAAAATCTACACAATCGGTGTGCTACACCGTAGTAACAGAATTAAGGGTAAAAGTCATACGATCATCTCAATAACTGCAGTGAAAGCATTTGACAAAATTCAACATCTATTCAGGATAGAACTCTCAATGAAGTAGGTAATAGAAGGAACATACCTTAACCTAATAAAGGCCTTATCTGAAAAACCCACAACTAACATAAAACTGATGGAAAGCTCAAAGTTTTTCTTCTAAGATCAGGAGCAAAACAAAAATATCAACTCACCATTTCTATTCAACATAGTACTGGAAGTCCTAGACACAGCAATCAAACAAGAAAAGGGAATTAAGGGCATCCAAAATGATAAAGAAGTGAAAGATCACTATTGTTGTTAGAGGACATAAGAGTATAGAGAGAAAACATGTAATATATACAGAAAACTGTAAAGACTCCACCAAAATATTATTAGAATAAATTCAGTCAAGTTGCAGGATGAAGTCAGTCAAGTTGCAGGATACACAATTAATATAAAGAAATCTGTTTTTATATGCTAATAACAAACTAGTAGAAAGAGAAATTAAGAAAACAATCCCATTCGAAATTGAAGAATAAAATACCCAGGAAGACATTTAACCAAAGAGGTGAAATAACTGTACTCTGAAAACAATACAACATTGAAAAAACAAACAAGACAACACAAATAAATGGAAAGATACACCAGGCCTGTGGATTGGAAAAAATTCTATTGTTAAAATGTCCATATTACCCAAAGCAGTCTACAGAGTCAGTGCAATCATCCCTATCAAAACACCAAAAGTATTTTCAGAGAACTAGAATAAATAATCCCAAAACTTGTACGGAACCACAAGACCCCAACTAGCCAGAGAAATCTTGAGAAAGAATAAGCTGGATGTATCACAATTCCAGATTTCAAACTATTATCACAGAACTGTAGTAATCAAAACAGAATGGTCCTGGCAAAAACAAAAACAAAACAAACCCCGACAGATCGATGGAACGTGATCACGAGACCAAAACTCAGCCCGTGTGCATGTGGTTAATTAATCTATGACCAAGGAGGCAGGAATATACAATAGGGAAATACTGTGCTGGGACAGCTGGAAAGCAACATGCAAAAGAATGCAACTACAACACTTTACACCATACACAAAATTGAACTCAAAATGGATTAGAGACCTAAATGTGAGACCTAAAACCATAGGAATCCTAGAAGAAAATGGGCAGTAAACTCTTGGACATCACCCTTGGCAATATTTTTCTGGATCTCTTCCCAAGCAACGGAAACAAGAGCAAAAATAAACATTTTGACACTACATCAAACTAAAAAGTTTTTGCACAGCAAAGTAAACCAGCAACAAAATGCAAAGGCAACTACTATATGGGAGAGGCTATTTGCAAATAGATCTGATAAAGGACTAACATCCAAAGTACATAAAGCCCTCCTACAGCTCAGTGTATGTATGCACGTACATGTCTGTATACATTTGTGTGTATATTCACACACGATATACACATATGCAATACTCATATACAATATGTACGTATACATACATACAATCCAATTAAAAAATCGGCAGAGGACCTAAGTAAACATTTTTCCATAAAGACATACAGATGGCCAAGAGATATATGAAAAGATGCTCAACACCACTAAGCATCCGGGAAATGTCAATCCAAACCACAATGAGATCATCACTTCCTACCTATCAGAATGGCTAGTATTGAAAAGACAAGAAACAACAAGTGTTGGTGTAGACATGGAAAAAAGAGAACCCTGGGGCACTGTTGGTAGAAATGCAGGCTGGTACAGCCACTGTGGAAAACAGTAGGTAGGCTTTTCCAAAAAAATAAAAAATAGAAATATCATATAACCTACTAATCCCACTTCTGGGTATTTACTCAGAGAAAATGAAAACATTAATTTGAAAAGATCTACGCTTCTCGGGGCACCTGGGTGGCTCAGTTGTTAAGTGAGCGGTCTTCACCTCTGGTGGTGGTTGTGGTCCCAGAGTCCACAGAGAACCAGGCCTGTTTCTCCCTCTGCCACTGCCCCTGCTGTGTTCCCTCTCTCACTGTGTCTCTGTGTTGAATAAATAAACTCTTTTAAAAAAAAAAATCTATGCTCCTCTGTTTGTTGCAGCATTATTTACAATAGCCAGGATATCTGCGTCCACAGATGGATGGATAAAGACGATGTGGTGTGTATAAACAATGGAAGATTACTCAGGCAGAAAAAAGAATGAAATCTTGCCACTTGCAACATGGATGGAACTAGAGGGTATTATGCTATGAGAAATAAGTCAGAGGAAGACAAATACTATAGGATTTCACGTATATCTAGAATCTGAAAGTCAAAAAAAAAAAAAAGAGCAAACAAGCAAACAGAAACAGATTCACAGATACAAAGGACAAACTGGTGGTTTGCCAGAGGGAAGGGGAGAAGTGGGGTGGGTGAAATTGGTGAAGGGGACTAAAGGGACAACTTCCAAATACTAGGGATGCCCAGCTGGCTCAGTCGGTAGAACATCTGATTCTTGATCTCTGGGTTGTGAGTTCGAGCCCCATGTTGGGTATAGAGATTACTTAAAAAATAAAATCTTAAAAAAATTCCAATTATAGGGGCACCTGGGTGGCTCAGTGGGTTAAGCCTCCGCCTTCGGCTCAGGTCATGATCTCAGGGTCCTGGGATGGAGCCCCGATGTGGGGCTTGATCCCAGATCCCTGGATCATGACCTGAGCCGAAGGCAGATGCCCAACGACTGAGCCACCCAGGCGCCCCGCTTTCTGCCCATTTTTAAAAATTGGATGGTTTTTTAAGTACCACGTTACAGGAGTTCTTCATGTATTTTGTATGCTGGTGTCTTACCAGGTATATTCTTCGTGAAGAACTTCTACGCAGGGCGTTGCCGATTTCGTGTCGTGGATGGTTTACTCTGCGGTGCGGAAGCTGTTTGGCTGGACGCAGCTCCCTTTGACCATTTTGGCTTCCGTTGCCCTCGCCTGAGGGAGCCGATCAAGCAAGTGTTGCTCAAGCCAGTATCAGAGCGCTTACCGCCGGGGTTTTCTTCTAGGATTTTTCTGGTTTGGGGGGTTACAGTGGAGTCTTCAGTCCCCTTCGAGCTCGCTCTGGAGTACGGCGCTCTTCTGTCAGCAGCGGATTCTCCCAGCACCGGGTCCTGCAGACTGTCCTTCCCCCGCGGTAGGCTCCTGCCTCCTTTGTGCGACGAGACCACCGTGCAAGTGTGGGGTTCATTGCTCTGTCCCACTGATCTAGGGGTCTGTTTCTGTGCCACCAAACTGCATGGATTACTCCAGCTGTGTCGTGTAAATGTGGGGGCGGGGTTCGTTTCCTTCTTTTTCAAGATTGCTTTGGCTATTTGTGGTCTCCTGTGGTTTCTTATAAATACGGAATTATATGTTCTAATTCTGTGACATGCCATTAATATTTTGACAGAGATTGCACTGAATCTCTAGGTTGCTTGGACATTTTTTTTTAATTTTTAAGGTTTTATTCATTTATTTGAGATCACAAGCAGGCAGAGAGGCAGGCAGAGAGAGAGGGGAAAGAAGGCTCTCCACGGAGCAGAGAGGCTGATGCGGGGCTCCATCCCAGGACTCTGGGATCATGACCTGAGCCAAAGGCAGAGGCTTTAACCCACTGAGCCACCCAGGCGCCCCTTTTTAAAAATTTTAAAAAATATTTATTTACTTGACAGAGACACAGTGAGAGAGGGAACGCACGCAGGGGGAGTCAGAGAGGGAGAAGGAGGCTCCCTGCTGAGCAGGGAGCCTGATGAGGGCCTTAGTCCCAGGACCCTGGGATCACACTTGAGCAGATTAAGTCATTAAGGCAGATGCTTAATGACCGGGGAGCCTGCTTTTCCCTCTCCCACTCTTCCTGCTTGTGTTCAGTCTCTTGCTGTCTGTCAAATAAATAAAATATTAAAAAAAAATGGGGGGGCCTGGGTGGCTCAGTGGGTTAAGCCTCTGCCTTCGGCTCAGGTCCTGATCCCAGGGTCCTGGGATTGAGCCCCGCATCGGGCTCTCTGCTCAGCGGGAAGCCTGCCTCCTCCTCTCTCTCTGCCTGCCTCTCTGCCTACTTGTGATCTCTGTCTGTCAAATAAATAAATAAAATCTTAAAAAAAAAAATGGGCAGAAAGCCTGACTAGACACTTTCTAGTCACACAGGCAGCAGCAGGCTGTCACCCTTCCTTCCTTCCTTCTCTCTCTCTCTCTCACACTCACACACACACAGGAATACTACTCAGACATAAAGAAGAATAAAACCTTGTCATTTGCAACTATGTGGACGGACCTAGAGGGCATCACGCGAAGCGAACGAAGTCAGAGAAGAAATACCGCGTGCCTGCACTTGCACGTGGGATCTAAAAAGCAAACAGAAGTGGCTCCAGGCGCAGAGAGCACGCGGTGCTTGCCGGAAGGGAGGCGGCGAGGGTTGCCGCAGGGGAGGGGAGGGAGGGTACCATCTTCCAGTTGTAAAGTAAACAAAGACGGGGGCTGTAGCGAGCGCACAGGGAGGAGAGTCCACGGCACGGCCACACTGTGGATGGTGACTGAGGGCGACCAGACTGTCCGCGGCGACCACTTCGGGGCCTGCTTCAGCCCACGAGGCTGAGCGAGCCACTCTCTCAGGCCAAGGGCCGGACCACAAACACCGATACCTACCACCAGGACGCCTCGGGGTAGCCCAGGACTTTGGGATGTCGGGGCAACAGCAAGGTCGCCTTACCTCTAATGGGAATAAAATTTTAAATGGCCCTTGTGCCCCAAATGTATCCGATGCCATACTTTCACCAGCTGCTGATTAAGGTCGTGAGACTCGACTCCCTGGATGCAAGGGGAACGGCCTCGATATTTCTACCAGGAACCCTGCCCTCAAAGAAACCAACAACCAAACCTCAGTCGTGGTCCAAAGGGATGCTCCCCCAAAGGATGATCTAGAAAAATCGATCAACGGGCCCCAGAGAGGGGAAAACAATATTGGAAATGGAATTCTCTGTTCAGTGAAAAGAATTCTGTCTGGGACTAAATAATCCGGTCCTGCCTGACCCTAAAATGCCCATCGCCCATGGCTGGGCATGCATTCAGTCACCAGTCTGCTGAGAAAACGGTAGCTCTATGAACCAGTACTGAAGGGAAATACCAGTAAGGCCACCTTGCTTGTCCCACCTCCCCCAGATAGAAGCCTGGGGAACCCGTCGATGCATTTTTTGGGCATTTGGGGCATCTTTTCCCCCAAGTTTTTATTTAAATTCTAGTTACCATATTTGGTAAAATTGGTTTCAGGAGTAGAATTTAGTGATTCAGCACTTACACACAACACCGGTGCTCATCCCATCTGCTACCCTCGATACCCACGCCCCACTGGCCCAGCCCCCACCCACCTCCCCCCATCATCCCTGTCTGTTCTCCATCGCTAGGAGTTTGATGGTTTGCTTCCCTCTTTTCGCCCTCAGGCATTTTAAGTGCCCAGTGGACCATCTGCGGTTTGGTATTTTATCCAGTTCCCCCCATCTCATGACTAGAATCTGATTTAGTCGGGGCTTGTGTGTTTTCTCGCTGGACCGAGGCTTTCCGTTGTAGACGGGCAAGAGCGCAAGTCCAATCAGGAAAGACTAATCCCGGGGCGCCTGGGCGGCTCAGCTGGGTGGAGCGTCCGATTCTTGGTTCCAGCTCAGTTCATGGTCTCAGGGTCCTGAGATGGAGCCCCTCGTCTGAATCCATGCTCGGTGGGGAGTCTGCCTGGGATTCTCCTTCTCCTGCCGTCCCTCCATCTACCCCCACCTCTAAAATAAATAAATCTTTAAAAAAAGATCTTCCCTACCTGGGGAAACCTGGAACTTCCCAGGGCAGGTGGCTCAGCGGGTCTGTGCTCCACGGGCCGGAAGGCACTCCCGCTGTACCACCCCCCACCCCAGGCCTCCGGGCTGGAACCCACTCATGGCTTTATAACGGCTCAACTGGCAAAACCTGTGAAACCCTTCCCCTGTCCCAGTCCAGAGCCCTGCCATTGGTCCTCCGGAGCCTCAGACCCACCTAGAACACATCAGGGCTCGCCCTCCCAGGTGCACCTGACCCGTGCGTGTCCCGAGCCGCAGCTGCTCGATGTTCCAGCACGAAAACCTAATTCCTTCTACTGAGAACAACTGTGATTAAGGAGAACAAGTTTCGTCACGGTATGCTCCTGTGGGCTGAAGACCTCAAATGTCAAAACTTTGCAACCAGACATTTCGGCTACTGGAAAAGACAAGGCCAGAAAGTCTCTTCAGCCTTGTTGGGAGGGCCTCTACCTGGGGCACAAAGCTGTGTCCCCACTGCCCACCAGCCCTTCGCAGAAACCATAGGTGATGCTTGCCCGGTACCTCCAGACGATCTCCAGCACGTTCCACCTCAGCAACACTCGGACGTCAGATGGGAAACTCCTGACGTCTTCCTCCAAACCTTCCTCTTCTTTCAAATGTAGCCTTACATGCTTCTTACCGCTAAGAGGCTTTCTTATGACTCCGATGTGGGACCCAACACCCAGAAAATGTCCTTTCCTGGCACAGAGGAACACAGATGACACAATAACCCTTTCTTTTTAGAGGAGGGAGGGGCAGAAGGAGAGAGAGCCAGAGACCGAGAGTGGACGCCTAAACGACTGAGCCCCCAGGCGCCTGTGCCCTTGATCCGTGGTGCTTTGGAGGAAAGGTCTTCATCAAAAGAGGGAAATGGGAGCCTGAGTAGCGGCTGCTGCAGTCCCAGAGCCCGGGCCGGGCCGTAGCTCTCATGCCCCACCTGCCTGGCCTCCGCCCCTCCACAAGAAGCCTGCGCGGCTAGACAGGCAGAGGCTGGAGTCTCTTCTGGAACAGCCCGCCAAACGGAAACCCGCACACCCGGAATTCCCACCCGTTCCCACCCCGGACTTTGATTCCAAACCGCCTCTGCCAGCTCCCTCCTTCCACGGTCATCCTGTTCCCTCTTTCGGGCTCCAGACTCGCCTGCCCAAGGTTTTGCCGAGACCGAGCAGACCGCCATGCCCTTCCCCTGCCGTTCCAGAAGAAACCCGTCCTTCGGGTGAAATGACTGGTTGGGGGGCACCTGGGTGGCTCAGTCTGTTAGTTATCTGCCTTTGAGTCAGGTGAGGGTCCTAGGGTCCTGGGATGGAGTCCTGCATCGGGCTCCTTGCTCAGTGGGGAGTCTGCTTCTCCTTCTCCCTCTGCCTGACACTTTGCCCACTTGTGCTCTCTGTCAAATAAACAAAATCTTAAAAAAAAAAAAAAAAAAAAAAAAAGACTGGCTGTTTTATTTGCAAGGTCGACAGCCGTGTGGCATGATGTTGAGGTGGCCTGGACAGCCAGGCCTACCAGGTGCCTCGCTCGCATCCTCCAGCAGCCTCCCCTTGCACCGGGGGCAGCGCCCTCTTGTTCTGGGTGCAACTCTGCAGACTGCAGTTTTCGGGTGGACCCATTCCCTAGGTAGCGCCCGGAGCTGCCCTTTGCGGCTGGCCAGAAGGGAGGACTCTGAGAACGACCCCTCCCCAACGGACGCACTGACCAGAGCACTGGCCGGCTCTCCACGCTCAAGCAAAGGCTAAGGGGGGGTTGGGGGGTCACAGGAGACAACGGGCAGCAGGTTCAGGAAACCTCTTTATTGGGCAAAGCCACCCTACCCTGGCCTGCCGGGGACAAGGAGTGTGGAGAAGGGGTCGGGGATCTCGCAAGGTCAGGGACCCGGGCATTTCGCGGCGGCGGCGCAGGGCAGAAGCGAGGGTGGACCAGTCTCGCGACCGCTCAGGCCTCTGCCTCTGCGAAAAGCGGGTTAACGAAGTAGCTGCGGCTGGTGCTGCTGTTTTCCAGTTTCGGCGCGGGAGGCTGCGGGTGCGGAGAATCAGGGGACGGGGCGCAGCCAGGGGGCGTGGGCGCCCAGCGCGGCCGCGGGGAGAACCCGCACCCCCTCCGCCCCCTCACCGGCTCCGCGGAGCCCGCAGCGCCGAACGCCGGGTTGGAGAAGCCCAGGGGCGCCACCCCTGGCCCGGGGGCCGCTCGGTCGCGCCTACTCCACCTGGGGAAGAAGGACGCACGTGAGCCCTCGACGGCTCGGCCCCCACTCCCGGTACCTGACCCTCTGCCCCCTAGGCCTGGCGGGCCCCCTGGGCCTCTGGACCCCCGCGCACCCGCCCTGAGACCCCGCCCCGCGGCCCCGAGCCCCAGCGGCCTGAGCCACCGCCCCCCTGCAGGTCCGCCCGGCAGCCCGAGACCCCACCGCCGCCGCCGGGCCCCGAGCCCGCAGCCCCGCCGGCGCACCTGAGCCTCCCAGCGCCGCGCAGCAGCAGCGCGCCCGCCGCCAGCGCCAGCAGCAGCAGGAGCAGCGCTGCCGTCACGCCGCCGGCCAGCTCCGCGCGCAAACCTGAGCCGTCCAGCCCCGCCGCCGAGCTGTCCTCGACTGGCGCGCCCGATTCCCGAGCTGTCGCCGACAGGACCCCAAGGGCTTCGCCTGCAACGGACCGCGCCGGCTCAGTCTCCGCCACGCGGGGCGGGCCAGGGACCGGGAAAACGCACCGCGGTTACCGTGCTCGGCGACGTCCGCCAGGAGGGCGCGGGCCAGCCGTCGCGCCCCGCCCGTCTCCGGCCGGGTCTCCGCCAGCACCACCTGGATCTCCGTGTCCTCCTCCGCGCCTGCGGGGTCGCGCGGCCGGGCCGGGCGCGGCACCTTGGACACCGCCACTTGCACCCCCTGGTACTGCGGCTGGGGACGGAGACAGGGTTGTCCCAGGGACTTCGCCCTCGGACCTGCGGGGGCCCCGGCGACAGGGACGAATGGTGGCCGGCTGCGCGGAGAGTGACCGCGTCAATCAGGCAAAGTGAGGCCCCAGGGTCCCTGCGGGGAGAGGTCCCGGGCGGGGGCGGCGAGGGGTGGCAGGTTGAAGGTGGGGGGCGCGGCCCCGTTACCAGGAAGGCTTGCAGCAGCCGCGCCCGGTACCGCTCCAGGTCAAAGGTGGGCCCGTGGGTCAGCGACACGATGGCTCCTGCGACGGGAGGGTCCAGCACCATCAGGGAAACTGAGGCTGGGGGCGAGCCACGGTAGCTAGGCCGGCTCAGCAAACACGTGCCGGGAGGGGGCGCTCACCGCAGAGGTCGCAGCACTGGCCCTGGGGCCGGAGGGCGTCACGGCAGGCGGTCGGGGGGCAGCGACCGCCCAGGGGCTGGAGCAGGGCGGCGCAGATCCAGGGCTGCCGCTGGAGGAGAGCGTCGGTCAGCACGGAGGCGGGGAGGGCCAAACCGCGGCGGCAGAGGCCGGACGCCGGGGCCCCTCCCCGGGCGGATCCCCTCCCCGAGCGGGCCCCCGCCAGCCGCTGCGGGCCCCACTCACCTCCGCGTTGCCGCAGACGCAGCCCGACCGCTCGGCGCAGGCCTCGGAGCCCACGCTCAGAGCGCCCGGCCCGTGGAAGCGCAGGCGGCCGGCGCGGGACGCCAGGAACGCCCCCAGGTCCTCGTCGCGCGTGAACGTCTGCGGGTGGCCGGGTCACGAGCGGCGCCGGGGTGGGCGGGAGGGACAGCCTTTGAGTGCCCGGAACTCACGTGCGGGGCCTGGCAGGGGCGGAGGCGCGCCGGGAGGGGCACTGCCCGGGGTTAAAGCGTGGAGGGGAGACCCGAGCGCCGGCCCCGCGCGCGCCAGCTCACCTGGCCCAGAGCCCGGACGCTGCGGACGCGCGCGGGGCCGGAGATCGCGCCCAGGCCCACTCGGAAGGAGGCGTCGGACGGGAAGACTACGTCGTCGTGGCGGCAGGGCACGCGCTCGGCGTCCACGGAGAACAGGTCGCGCGCCGCGTCCCCGGAGCGCCACAGGCGCGGGTCGTGCCAGGAGAAGCGGTCGGGGTCGAGGAAGCGCGCGGGGGCGCCTGGGTGGGCGCGCGTCCCTGAGCTCCGCGGGGAGGGGCGCCCCCAACCGAGCCCCGCCCAGAAGCCCCCCCTTCCCCGGGCAGGCCCCGCCCTGGTCACCTTCCCCGCCCCGGGGCGCCTCACCTGTGCCACAGCCCTGGTCCCTGCTGGCGTCCTGGGCGCTGAAGCCAGCCCCCGAGGCCAGGACGAATTCCCCGTCCAGGGGCAGGAGCTGTGGGAAGCACAGGCGGAGGCTGCGCCTCGTGGTGGCCCAAGGTGCCACAGGGTCCTGCGCCGGCACCCGTGTTCCCGGGGAGGGGAGGGGAGCTCAGGGTCTGGGGGCGCCTGGCCCTGGCTGAGGGTCCGAGAAACGGGAGGGAGCAGGACTGCAGGCCAAGGGGCTCAGACCCAGCCTGAGCCCTGGGGGCCTGAAGAGTTTGGGGCAGGGTGACACTAGGGTCATTGCCCTCTCCCATCACCCCAGAGAAACTACAAGCCAGGAACCCCAGCCTCGGAGGAGTGTGAAGGCGGCCCTGAACTGTGTGAGGGAGAGGGGGCAGGGAGCAGGGCTGTGACAGCAAGACAGCCCCACCCACAGTGGGCTCTAGGAGCCCTGCGCCGCAGGAACTGGGGCCGTGATGCACAGGGCAAAGCCTGAACAAGAACTCGTTTTTGGAAAAGAACCAAAGGGGGTGAATCACTATACTGCATCCTCAAGTGATGTAGCGCTGTATGTTAACTATACTGGAATTAAAATGAAAACTTAGGGACGCCTGGGTGGCTCAGCCTGTTAGGTGTCTGCCCTCCGCTGAGGTCCTGATCCCGGGGTCCTGGGATCAAGTCCTGCATGGGGGTCCCTGCTCCGTGGGGGAGTCTGCTTCTCCCTCTGCCTGTCGCTTCCCCTGCTCCTGCTCTTTCTCTCTGACAAGCAAATAAAAATCTTTAAAAAAATGAAAACTTAATAATAAAAAGAACCAAAGGGGGAAATATAAATAAATTACAGAATGGGGAATAATTGAAAGGAAGAGTGCACTAGGTGAGATAAACATGCGGACTGGTCCAGCTGGAGAAGACCCACTGACTCGGGGGTCCCTGTGGAGGGAGGGACTCTGCAGGCAGAGCAGGAGTGAGTGCAGACCCCAGGGTTCCAAAATGCAGATGCAAATGGGGGGGTGGGGGGGAATATTTGAAGCAGCAAGGAGGATGCATTTTCCAGGTGTGAAGAAAGCTGAGAAACCCCAAATGGAAAGGCGCCCCGCGGCATGGGCAGCAAGAAGAATCACACCCAGAAGGCCGGCAGTGTGCTTAGGAACGCCAGCGACACAGAGAACATTCTGCAAGCTTCAGAGAGAGCGCACAGATCACCCAGGAAAGAATAAAACCTCAGAGGTCAGGTTTCTCAGCAAGAACAATGAATGCACAAGACGGTGTGCTGATATTTCATGTATTAAAGGAGAAGAAGGGCCCATCTGGAATTTTATACCCAACCAAAAGTCCATTCAAATGCGGGAGCGCAAGGAAAGACTGCAGACAGCGGCAGAGACCTGCCCTGCAAACATATTTGGAAGAAGAAGGAAAGAAATGGGAAAGAGACACACCTGAAGGACCTACTTGTTTGTGGGAAGACACGGACACTGAGAAGCTTAAGAAATGAAAAGGACTGCCAGACTTGAAATATACCAATTTCTAGAAAAAGTCAAAATGTCAAAATCGACACAAGAAGCAAGAGAATTTAAATAGACCAGCAAGCATTAAAGAAGTTACAGCGTCAGTCGGCTTCCAGCAGCAGTGCTGTTACATACTAAGTACACTGCACTCTCAAGGAACAACTCATTTCTTCTTACAGAAGCTGTTCTGGGAAACAGAAAAAAGAGTGAAAATTGTCCAGTCCATTTCATGAGGCCTGTGGTGATCTTGATTCCAAAAGCAGATGAAGAAAAATTGTATGTTCGTTCTACTTATAAATGTAGATAAAAAAAAATCCCCAATAAAATATTTGCTGATCAGGGGCACCTGGGTGGTGCAGTGGGTTGACTGTCCCAATCTTGGCTTCCACTCAGGTCGTGATCTCAGGGTCGTGGGATCGAGCCCCGCACGATCAGCAGGGAGTCTGCTTGGGATTCTCTGTCCCCCTCTGTCCCACCCACACACGCATTCTCTCTCTAAAATAAAGAAATAAATCTAAATAAATAAATAAATACATCTTTAAAAATATATATTAACTGACTAGATCCACTAGTGTATTTTAAAAATGCATGGTGATCATGGGGTTCCTGTCCTAGGACTGCTCCCAGCCCTACTTCCCAGTGGTACGTATGATTGTGTCCCAGCAGATGGCAGCGAGGAGTCTCGTGCCCACATGATCAGCGTCCTAGGGTAGAGGGAAGTCAGGTGTCTTGCAGAGGGGGGACCTGCTCGGACCTGCACCTACAGGAAGGTCCCAGGACAGTGGTCCCACAAGGACAGTTCAACCTTAGAAAACCTCACTAAAAGGCTAAAAGGAGGGAGGGGACAATCGTATCTCACTTGATGTAAAACAAACAGAAAACACCAGAGAAGTCCAACAAACTTATTTATGATTTTTTTAAAGAAGCTGCTAGCAGGCTAGTAATAGAATTTCCACAATTTAATAAAGTTTATGTACCAAAACCCTGCAGCAATCATTACTCTCAATGGAGAAACATGACACGCCTTCTCTTCCACGTTGGAACAACACACAGATGCCCCTTTTATCACTTTTGTTCAACCTAGGGGGAGGGACCCTGGACAATGTTATATGTTTTTAAAGATTTCTTTATTTTATAAAGAGAGTTGGGGGGAGGGGTAGTGGAAGAGGGGAGAGAGAATCCCAGGCAGACTCCCCGCTGGGCGTGGAGCCTGACACAATCCCATGACCCTGAGATCATGACCTGAGCCAAAACCAAGAGTCTGATGCTGAACCAACTACGCCACCCAGGCACCCCCCGGACAATGCTCTTTGGAAAGAAAAAGAAATAAAAGGAGTTAGGACTGGAAGGAAGGAGGAACAACTCTAATCATTCATAAAAACAAATAACTAGAACGAACATATGATTTTGTAAAAACATTGTACCGTTCACAATAGAAACCACATTACAAAGTGTTAATGAGTGGCCCGAGCTATATAAGACCTGTATGGGGACCACTCGAAAACTCTAGTTTCGACTTTTATGGTGGATGGTATGAAACATCTGCAGAGAAATTCACGGCCTGATGGTATAAAGCGAGTGTTCATTCCCAAACAAAACTCCAGGGTTTCATTGCGGCTGTTTCCTGACAAAAGTACCCTCCAGTTTCTCCACGACAGTCCGATCTGCAAAGAACCAGTTGGCCTTGGAGCAGAAGAGCAGACAGGAGAGTTGCCCCAGTGGGTGAGGACTGCTTGGTGACGGCAGGAACAGGCAAAGGGACACCCAGGGCGGCGGAGCCGCAGCCCAGGGGCGAGGCTGGTGGCTTGGAGGAAGACATCAGATACTGGGCTTATTCTAAGGAGAAGAATAAAGCTGGCTCTCTAGCTAGTGTCCCACTCAAGCGTGTGCCCCAATGGCAGAATTGTGACATAATCACTTATTAGACATATGCTCGGCTATGACTGTGACTCAACAGCAGCGAAGGGATTCTTAAAACCCCACAAACACCCCTATAAGGCAGCTGACTTTGCATCACAGATTATAATGAGACTCGCATTTGGACAGCGGGGAGTGGAAAGAAGGGCCAGATAGAGGGACCTGTCAGGAAATGAATGAATGCATGACTCTTTTAATAGCCTCAAGCTCTTTGGAAGGAGATCATGAAAGTAACAGTCAGCAGAGAAGGGCCCCAGGCCCCCACCCCAACTGACTCCCTGCTCAAGGGTCCACACCTGCTCTGGATGCCCCCCTTCCTGTTCTGGGCTGCTGCCTGCCTGGTTGCCACAGTTAGGCAGGGGCAGGGGGAGTGGGCCCTGGACCCAGCTGCCTCCCCCATGCCTCCCCTGTCTCCTTCACCTCGCTACTGCCCCCTTCCGTACCTTAGTCTCTGTGTTGGACAGAAAGGGCATCTATAGGGGCGCCTGGGTGGCTCAGAGGGTTAAGCCTCTGCCTTCGGCTCAGGTCATATCTCGGGGTCTTGGGATCAAGCCCCACATCGGGCTCTCTGCTCAGCAGGGAGCCTGCTTCCTCCTCTCTCTCTCTCTGCCTGCCTCTCTGCCTACTTGTGATCTCTATCAAATAAATAAATAAATAAAATCTTAAAAAAAAAAAAAAAGAAAGAAAGAAAGGGCATCTATACCCCGGATCTGCCAGGACCGGGACCCCCAGGATCTGCCTGATGCCCCCTGCCGGGGCAGGGACTGCTCTGGCTCTCAGGGAGGGGCAGGGGTCCCTTGCACTGATTTGTCCTGCCCCATGAGTGTCCAGGTCCCACTGTTATTGGCGCTTTTGGAAACCATCCACTAACCAAGATACCTCGGGGAGTGGAAATAAGACCTGGGGTCCCCAGATTCCGCATCTGGGCAAGAGCTTGGATAGTACTGGGGCCACTAGATGCCTCCCCACAACTTGCCCACCCACACAAGGTCCAGTGGCCGCTAATTGAGGACCTCAACCCTGGCACCCACACCCAGAGCCCCCGCCCCCAAGTCCACTCCTGCTGGGACCAGCAACCCTCACATCAGTCACACCTTGCTGGCAGGTCCGCTGTTGACAGGACAATGATCAACCCAGAGGACAGTGGGCGCTGTGTTGGCGCTTAACTAGGAGAGGACTCTGAGACCCTGAGGTCCCGGGAAATGACACTTTAAATCAGGGAGCGGTGAGCCTTTCTGCAAAGGCCCGGACAGTAAATCCATTAGGCTCCGAGGGCCACACAGACTCCCTCATGGCCACTGAACTCTGCTTCGTAGCGTGACAGCGGCCATAGATGCTAATGACTGAATGAGGAGGGAGGCTGTGTGCTAATAAAACTTTATTTATGGACATTGAAGTTTGAATTCTATATTTCCCAGTCCATGAAAGTATTCATCTTTTGGCTTTTTCCCCCTAACCATTTAAAAGTTTCAAAACCATTCCTGGGGGCGCCTGGGTGGCTCAGTGGGTTAAGCCTCTGCCTTTGGCTCACGTCATGATCTCAGGGTCCTGGGATCGAGCCCTGCATCGGGCTCTCTGCTCATCAGGGAGACTGCTTCCCCCTCTCTCTGCCTGGATCTCTGCCTACCTCTGATCTCTCTCTCTCTCTGTGTCAAATAAATAAATAAAATCTTTAAAAAAAGAAAAAAGCAACCATTCCTAGCTCTGGCCATGCAGCTGCACTAGGCCAGCTTGCTGACCCCCCCCTTTCACAGATCCCAGGAAAAAAGACCCAGGCCTTTTCAGACCCTTTAACACAGCCTGAAAGCTCCAGGCAAGTAGGTGGCTTCTCCCAGATTTGTTGGTCTTGGAGCCTCTTTTACCCTCCTAATTCCTACCATTCTCCGAAACACCAGTGTCCCATGAAGCAGTTTGAGAGAAAGACCCTTGAGATCTCTGATGGGGGGTTTTAGGTACCAGGACACAGAAAGGGTTTGGGGAGTAGAGTGGGGGAAGGGTGTTTCCTGGAGCGAAACTTAGAGAAGACTGACTTCTGGGGGCTGGAGGCCAGAAAAGAGGACATCGGGGACAGAAGGCGTCTCTGAACCCCTTTCCAAGGCTGGGGCACAGCCTGAGCTGGGACTAAGGTGTCTGCCTCCAAATCTGCCCGGAACCTCCCAGAAGCCCCTCCAGAGGACAAGGGCTCGAGGCCTCCACGGTTTCCCAAGCAGGTTGGGGCCGATCTCAAGGCAAGAAAGGGGCTTCCGGACGACCAAGAGGGACCACCAGCCCCCTCCCACCCGGGTCTCAGCCGCAGCCCCCCTCACCATGTCCGAGATGCTGTGACCTTCTCGCACCAGGACTGACACCATCTGCAGGAGGAAGTGGGTTGGCTAGCGCCCCCCTTTGCCTGTCCCGAAACCCCAGCCACGTGAGTCCCGCTCCCGAGCCCCCCAGGGAGGCGTGTGGGGAAGTCACCTTGTTTGCGGGGAACTCGACGGCGGCGCCCGCGCACGGGGTTCTGTTCTGGCTCCAGTTGGCGGCGGCTTCGAAGTCCGTACTGGGAATCCAGAGTTTGTAGGCGGCCCGGGTAAGCGCTGGGGACAGGCAGGACTGAGTGCTCTCGCCTCCGACGCGCCCACCCCCGGGGCGGAGGGAAGGTTGGGCCCAGAGCCCGCGCAGGTGGGATCGCCAGGGTGACCCAGACCCTGCAGGAGCCCCGCCTCGGTGCTGACGAACTCCTACCCGACCTGCGGCGCCCGCTCCCGCGTGCCCCCTCTAGGACGCCCGCCCCATCGCCTCCTCGCCCCGCCCCCAGCTTGCCCGTCGCTGGAGCCGGGGGCCAGGACAGTGACAACAGAGGGACGGAGGTGAAGAGGGTAGCGGAGGCCTCTGCCCAGTAGAAGGGGCCGGAGGGGGTCTCTGGTTGGGAGTTGTGTCCTGAGGGAACCGCGAGGGGCTTAAGAGAGGGGACAAGGACGGGGCTGCAGTTTTCAAGCTCCCGGGCCTCGGGGGCGAACACCGAGTTCACGCGTCGGCCGGGGTGCCAAGGGGGATGATCCGCGCGCCGTCGGGGACGGGGAAACTGAGTCAGCTTTGGAGCCCGCACCCTCCCGCGCGCAGTCGCTGCGGTGGGCAGGAACTGGGGACGCCGCGCATCTCTCGAACCGACCCCCGGCGCCCGAGGGCAGGGCCGAGCCCGGATGGGGGTGGGGTCTGGCCGGGGGTCTTCGCCTCCCCAAGGCCCGGGAGCCTCTCCAGCTCCCGCCGCCCGCCCCCGGCAAGCCGAGGCCCTCCCGCCGCCTCGGGGCCCCGCCAGGGCGCCCCCCGCTTACCCAGCAGCTGCAGCCACAGCAGGGCCCGGCCCAGCGCGCCCATCCCGCCGCGCTCCCGCGTCGCCTCCCGGAGACTTTGCCCGGCCGGGCCCACCTGACCGGGAGGGGCGGGGCGGGGCCGGGCGGTTACACATTTACCCTCCCCTTCCGCCCCCCGCCCCCCCCCGCCCCTCGAGGCGCGGGCCGGACTCGCTCCCTCCCAGCACGCTCAGCCTTCCAGGACCTGAGGACCTTGGACGCCCCGGAAGAGGAGCTTGTCGCGACCCCCCCCCCCGGTGTTGGGGGCGGGGTGGTGACCATCCTCCGGCTTCGCTGCTGTCCTGACCCTGTGCGCCCGGGGCCGGGTGCCCACCCTCCTGTCTGGGCCTGCCTTCGCCGCGGACGGTGGCAGATGGGTTGTGCGGCTCGAGCCCTGTGGACACAGGGCCGGTGGCTGCCAGCGGCGCGGGGTGAGTGGTGGGGGGCGCGCACCTGTCAGCGATGGAGGAGGGACAGGAGTTTGGGGGCTGGGACTGAACACATGCATGACCGCGAGCTGAGGGATGGAGGGAGGAGGAGGAGTGCGGAGCTGGGCAGGTGCTGGGAGGGTGGTGGGATGGTGGTGGGGTTGGTGGTGGGGATGGATGGGGGGAGGGAGGAGAGCGGATGGTGGGGAAGAGTGTTGGAAAGTGTGGAAGGTGGAAAAAACATGGTGCTTGGTTAAATGGGTGGTTGCTGGTAGGTGTCGGGGGGATTTTGTTGAGATGAATGGCGGGGAGAAAAGGTGGTGGATTCTGGCTGATGAGTGGCCCCTAGAGGAGACTGAAGGGTGGACCAGTGGATGAACAGGAGTTAGATGAACTGGGTAGCACGTTAGTGGAGGGATGGCTGATGCATGGATGCGAGCATGGCTGGATCGATGGATGGACAGATGGACAGGTGGACCGATGGTGTAGGGGATGCCGGAGGCATGGGGCTGGGTGGGTGGTGGTGAGGGAGGGAGGATGGATTTGTGAGGGATGGGATGGCGGAGGGCAGGCAGGTGGGTGCACAGATTGGGCACGGTAAACCGGGTGGTGGACAGGGGATACGGGTGGGGCACAGTGAATGGATGATCGGGGAGAGGGTGACCTGTGGGTGACGGAGTGGCGGAGATGGCGTCTTCCTGGTTATGGCTGATGGCAAGGGGAGGAGTGGGCCCCTGGGTCCAGGACAAGCTGGTCAGGGGAGAGCGACTGCGGGACAGGGGATGGACATGGGTGTGGACGTGGACGACTATGGGTACTACCCGTGGGAGGGCCACGACCTAGCCTTGGGGCTCCCTGGCAGCTTCCTTTCTCCTGGTTACCCTGCCCTCTCCTATGTCCCTGCCCCTCCCCTGCAGACCCCTGGAATTAGACCCATCACTGGGGCTGGTCTCTGCGGCTCTCCCGCAGCTGATATTTCTTCCAAGGAGGGTGGGACCTGCCACTGGGAAGGGGCAGGACTTCTCTGACTGGGACTAAGGAGGGAGGACACCAGCTTGTACCACCCCTCAGCCCAGCGGGGTGTGGGCACCTGCTCTCGGGGGTCTTCCTGGCCCTGGAGTTTGGCCTTGTCTGCCTGTCGGGCTGATGGGAAGCTCCCTCCTCTGAGGAATCCTCGATCAGGAACAGAGCGGCTCTTTGGGGTCACATCTGTTTTGCCCCCTTGTCTTGCTTCTCTCTGGGAAGTAGGCAGGTCTGTGGACTGGGCCTTCTTGGGACTCCACCAGGGTGTCTGGCTCTGCTCCCCTCACCTCCTCCCACTACCCCACTTGTGACTTTGTTCAAGGCAGAGAGCTGGGAGGCTCAGCAAGCTTCACTCCCAGGGCCCAGAGCCCCGGAGCCGAGCCTGGAAGGCCAGGCAGGTCTTCCCAAGGCTCCTTTCTCCCAACTCAGAAAGTGGATTGCACTGAGGCCGAGGCCCACACGAGGCTCTAGAGAGTGAGGTGGCTGGACCTGGGGGAAATGGAACTTTTGGACCGCTCCCGCCCCAGCTGTGCAGGCCATTCCCAGAGAGACCGTGCTGTCTGAACAGGGCAGCAAGGCTGCCCTGGAAGTGGTGGTGTTAGAGCCAGGACGCAGAGGAGGTCACAGCTGTAGCCCCGGTGTGGGTGGTGCACGGAAGGAAGGTGGCTGAGCCGGGGGAGTTGGGGCTGGCGGGCCATGAGACGGTGGCATCCATCTCCCCCGCCTGAAGGGGGTGCCCTTGAGCAGCAGCTGGACATGGGCCCAGATGTGTCCAGCTATCAGACGGTGGCCCAGATGGAGCCCAGGCTGAGGTAGGAGACAGGCTGCAGTCCTGGCCCAGACCTGCCCGAGAGCCCCTGGGACACCTCAGGAGTAAAGACATGATGCAGGGCATGGCTGGACTGTGCTGCAGGTGCCCTGTTTACACAGAAGGCCCCAAACTGCACGCACAGGTGCCCTGGGTACCCAGGTATGCACATGGGCACACACTTTGGAATTGGTCGAGATCTCAACTGCAAGTAGCAGAAATGCAAAGTCCCAAGGTGAGTTTGTTCCAGTAACCAGGAAATACCATGAAGCGTCTGCTTCAGGCAAGGCTGGATCCAGGGACCAGCCAAGCTCTTGGTCTCTGGGTCTGCCTTTGTCTCTCAGTCTCACTCTGACTTGGCTTGACTGCCCTCGCTGGATTGGTTCCCCTCTGTGCACAACCCCCTCCAGGTGGCAGGAAAGATGGCCTGGGGAGAACTGGACCCCACACCTCCCTGACTAGGCCACTGTGCATGGTCTCAGCGAGGCCTCTGATCGGTTCCTGTTTCCAAGGCAGCACCAACCCCATGGCACAGGATTGCGGAGCTCTGACGGGCCACCTCAGCCCTCCTCTAGTGTGAGGGTGTGTGAATGACAGTCCTGCCGCCCTGGGGTACCCCACCCAGACTTGCAGAGCCATGGGAATCATCGCCTTCCTACCCCCTCCCCCTCCCCCTTCTCTACAACTGTGGAAATGGATCCTGTCCCAAGAACAGTCAGCGGCTCTTTCACCCCCACCTTTGTCCCTGATCTGCTGTGTGACCTTGGGAAGTCTCCTGCACATCTCTGGGCCTTCATGTCTCTCTCCAGTGAGCATGATTCTCTTCCTGCACAGGGAAAAGAGGGGTGAGGTGGGGGCCATGGGACGATGGGGGTGGAGCCCCTCTTGGCAGGATTTCCCCTTTAAGACTCCAGTCTCTGCATGAAGTCGCCTCTCCAGAAAGGCCATCCTGGGCCCCCCCACTGTCAGCATCCTCTGTCCGACTAGGGACTGCCTGGAGCACAGGGGCTGCCCTAAAAATATGTATGCGAGGAAGGGAAGGCTGGCACTCCCCACAGGCAGGGCAGTCACCTGCAGGGCCTGCGGGTCTCAGAATAGTCCCCGCCCCTGACCTGGCCTTTCCTCTGTGCGCAGTCTTGGGGCTGGGCGTGGAGGGCTGGGAGATGGCACCCTGGACCTGCTGTCGGCTGGGGAGTTGGAAGATGTACGAGCCACACCTGAGGGAGGGCTCGGAAGGAGCACTGATCGGGGGAGCCAGAGTGCGTGGTGACCAGGAGGGAGCCACTAGGGCCAGGTGGCCACTGCAGACAGCATGTGACACCCTCCCCCCCACCCTGCACTTCCACTGCCTGGGAGGACCCAGCAGGCCAAGGCAGCACAGAGTGTCTCCTGCCAGGCCAGTGGCCACAGTGGCTGAGACCACGTCCTCCCAGCCCCAAGAGCGCTTTTCCCTGGGCTTCGTGCCACCCGAGGGCCAAACATGCCTAGCCCCACCGCCAGCCGCCAGCTCTGCCCACCCCTGCCCTGCAGCCTGGGGGAGGGGAGTCGCGGTGTGGGCCTCTGAGTTCTGCCTTCCTCCAAGGCCAGCCCTGGGGGTCAAGGCGCAGACCTCCTCTCGCACCTTCCGTTGGCCTCGTTGCCGCGGTGGCCTTGGTCACAGATCCCTCATGGTCAGGATTTAGATTACATTTGTGTCCACTCGCAGGAAACCTGCACTTTACACTGAGCGACCCCATCTCTAGGTCTTTACCCATCTGGGGTGCCGGGAGCGTCCTGCAGGGTGAACCGCAGTCCTGGGAGACCAGCAGAGCGCAGGAAGGTTCTCCTGGGGGCGCCACCCCCCCTCCCCCGAACTCCATGTTCTCACTTGAAAGCGACCCCGGAGACCGGGCATCTCTGACCAAGCGCAGTCATGCAGTGGCCTCGGGCATTTTTCCGGGTTTGGTCCTCGGCCTGCGTGGGAAGGTCCTGCTGCGGAGTGCGGAGTGAGCACAGGCCAGCAGCGTGGGGGGCCTCCGTGCGCTCCTGCACCTCCGTTCCCAGTGAGTTCCAGCTCATCCTCAGAAGTCCTGGTTGGAAGGGTTTGGGACACAGGGGCCCCACTCCGTCCCCCAGGGTCGCAGGGGTCATAGCGCTCTGCCCGGCACCCTCCTTGGTCCCGACTCACCAGGAGAGCGAGGCTGCCCCCAGTGCTGACTCTGGGGACCGAGGCCAAGGCTGTGCTGCCACGCTCAGTCCTGGGAGCAGTCTGGGCTCCGGTGGGGGAGCTGCTCCGAGTCCCCCAGCTGTCACTGCATGCACTCTCTGCTGCTGGATAGCGCTGGATCCACCGCAGCCTCCGCCTGGGGTCCCCACGCGCGCCTCTGGCCCGGTTCAACCAGCAGGGGGCACTCTTCTCCCCAGGTTTATGGCTCACTTCCGTTTCTGCACAACTCAGGAAAAAACTCCGAAAGGCTGAAAGGAAAGTATCCAGTTTCTGGAATTCTGGCTGAGTGCAGTCCCTCTGAAGGAGCACGAAAACCCAGAGTGCACGTGGCTCCGTGGCTGCCCAGCCCACAAAGCTGTCTGTGCTGTCGGTCTGGGCTGTCCTCAGGGGGTCTAGCTTCCATGGCGGGGGGGGGGGGGGGCCAGCAGCGTTGCTCAGGGTCCCTGGTGTGGTTGAGGCCACAGTGGGAGCCCAGGCCTGAGTGCGAGAGAGACGGTGGCACACAAGCCCCTCGCCACAGGGTCGGGCTGACTTGGGAGCCTCTAGGCCGAGGGAGATGGTGCCCTTCTCTGGGTTCTGGGTATGGGAGCCTGCATTCAGAAGAGCTGGGGGGCCCTGGGCTCCCCACTGTGTGCCCCACTGCAGGGCTGAGGCCATGGGGTGGGCAGGATTCTCTGGCAGGCCCCCCAGCACCGGACGGCAGGACCAGTGTGACCTGAGAACCAGTGTGGACCGGGGGGCAGGGCCCTAAGGCCCCTTCCTATTGCTCTGGCGGCCCAGCAGGGCTGCGGTGTGGACCCCGTCGGGGGCAGGACTGTGGGGGAGGCTGGGCAGTTCCCATGGTCTTTGCACCCATGCTGGAAAGAAGGCTCCTCACTGGATAATTTGGGGTGCCCTCGAGGGCTTCCTGCCCCTGGGCCTGGTCCTTATAACCACCCAGAGAAGTGCTGAGCTGGGAGGGGTCCTGCGGGCTCTCTCACCACCGACACGTCGAACTGGTTGCGTGGGGGGGCCCTGGCCGGCTCAGTCGGAAGAGCATGCAACTCCCGATCTCAGGATCTGCGTTCGAGCCCCGTGCTGGGTGTGGAGATTACTGAAATAAATATTTTTTAAAAACCTGGTTTCCTGGAGCCTTCACAAGCACCTGCATGGTCAGTACTGGGGTGGCCTTTTTTTTTTTTTAAAGGTTTATTTATTTAGGGGCGCCTGGTGGCACAGTCGGTTAAGGGTTCGACTCTTGGTTTCGGTTCAGGTCATGCTCACGGGGTTGTGAGATCGGGCCCCACACCGGTCTCCGCGCTGACGCACAGTCTGCCTGAGATTCTGTGGGAGGAGGGGGTAGAGGGAGGAGAGACTGAATCTCAGGCAGACTGCGCGCTGATCCCGGGACCCCAAGATCACGAGCTGAGCCAAAATCAAGAGTTAGCCGTTCCACCAACTCGGCCAGCCACGCGCCCCGGTACAGCTTTTTAATAACCGCATTTCAGAAAGGAGAGAGATGTGGTTCTTCCACATGACAGATAAGGAACTGAGGCTCCAAGAGCCCACAGCCCCCATGGCGGGTGAAGGAGGGGAGCTGGGCCGGTGCCGGGTCGGGGGCCCTTCCACCAGGCCGGATGCCTGGGCATGGACCTGGCAGGAGGGCGAGGGCCAATTTGTCTGCTTTGGACCAAGCCGCAGACTTGAGAGCACCGCTGCTGGGCGCACCGGCCTCCGGGACCTGCCAAGGTCAGAGCTCCACCTGCAGGGGAGGCCGCGAGGCCGTGTGGTCTGCTGGGTCTCGTGCAAACCCAGCACACGGGACCCCTTTCTCAAACATCCAGAGTTCTAAGACTGTGACAGCAGAGCATGAAGCCAAGCGTGGGCCCTTATGAGCATCGGGCTCTGTGGCCATGGAGGCTGCCAAGGAGCCCACTTCTGAGAGGAGAGGTGGGGAGGACCCGCGGGAGGGGAAGGCCAGGGCACACGGCCAGGCGCCCGTGCGAGACAGCGGAAAAAGAAACCCAGACTCCTTAGTCAGATTTATTTTCCTCTAATCAGACAGTTTAGCATTTCAAAGTTTTGCATTCTACACTCTTACAAACTTTAGTTATTAGCATCAGAAACACAAAAACATCGCAAGACCTCAAAACACAAATAAATACCAAATAAAACCACACACGATATACAGTAAACAAAAATATAAAACATAATAATGCTATCAGAAAATCAGACATGTTGTTGACTCACGTTAACAACATGATTATTGCTGAGCAATAACTTATACTGTCATTTTGTTGTTTTTTCTTAGAAGAGTGGAGACACACAGGACGTGAATCACTGGTCACAATCACTTGGAGGGTCAGGATGGGTCCTCACAGCGAGCGGCTACTACGGACGGCAACTTTTAAAACAGGCAGATTAAGAATACAGAGTCAAATGAGAGATTGGCCTTCTTTGGTCTTTGTTTTTGGGTAACAGAACCGAACGAAGAGGTGTGCCATCAGAGAAAGAATGCGGTTCTAAAAACCTGACACAATGGTCTACACGGGCTCACACTTCCTGGATCACAGGTGTTATTCTAGAGGGGTAATTGTAGAAACCCTTGGAAATAATGCCGGCTTTGGTGTTTACCAATTAACTCATTTAGTTTGCTGTTGGAGGTTATCTGACTTGTCTACTAGGGGACGGAGTTATAAAAACCAATTGCCACTAACGGCAGGAGTGGTACAGCCTTCCTGGACTTGAACCTCTTTCTCAACGCGAGAGTTCAGGAGACTCGAGACACAGCAGCAACAGGAGAAGTGAAAGGCAAGCACTGCTAGGTGCCACTAGGGCCTCCTCTGACCAGACTAAGAGTCTCCATTTGGGACACACCCCTGGGACGCTCCCTTCCCCCGCGGGCCCTGGCTCCCAGTGACAGCCAGCCCCACCCCAGGCAGACAGCCAAGATGACGAGGTCACCTGCCCGCACGGGAACCACACATGGACCTCATCTTACTTAGACCCCAGTGGACACATTCTACTTTGCAGAAAATAAAACTGTCGAGATCTGCAAAACTGAAGATGGAAGCATGGTGTGGGGCTGAGAAGCAGATTTGGGTGACAGAGCCCTCATTCACCTCTCAAACACTCACAAATGCAGAGGAGCTCCTGGAGCTCCTCCCAGCTCTCTGCCGCAGTCTGAGAAAGATCTGGACCAGAAGGAAGAGAACAGTATTTCACAGCTCTGCCGACCCCCTACAACAGCGGGACTCGCTTCAGAGGGCTGAGATTTGGGCCAGGGGTCCGGGGAGGACTGTGACCTCCCGCCCGGCCTGCCCGCGAAGACCAGCGGAGACGCCAGGGGGCCGGTGACAGTGGTGGCGCCCCTCCGTCATGTAGGGTGAGGAGGAGGTGTGCACCCCACCCCCAGGGTGTGAGCTGCAGAGGGGGTCCTGCCACTCTGCCTGCCTCCCTTGGGCTGACAAGGAAAGGACCCACAGCAGGACCCTGCCGTGCCAAAGGGTCTGTCTGGACACCCTTTCCTCAGCCGCCTGTTTGCCACGACACCGCCCGCTGCTGACAGCGGCAGGCCCCACCTGGGACACGTGGTGAGGGACATGAGGCCCCTGCCTCGCCAAGGCATGCCACAGTGGTACAGGGAAACTGCAGCGGCACTCGCGGTGCCAGAGAGCCCCCTGGAGTCCGGCCGGCGTGCAAAGGGCCCGGAGGTGGCAGCCGCCATGGGGACAGGCTTTCCTGGGCTCCACGGCCCTGTGGGGTCACAAGGCAAGGAAAAACCACAGCGGCAGGAAAGGAAAAGCATATCTTGGCCAAGAGCTCCCGCGCTCAACCTGCAGCCTCTCAGATGCTGCTCCGGCAACAGGCTGCAAACCGGGGCTGGGGCTGCGGCCCTCACGGCGCCTCCCCGTCCACCTGCGTGGCCGGTCATCCCTAGAGGGGCAGCGCCTTCCTCCTGCTGGACAGGCCTTAGAATGGCAGCGGGAATTCTCATGGTCTCCTCTGTGCCACCCGCGGAGCTGGGACACCAGAAACCCTGACTTCTCAGAGGCCCGGGGCAGCGGGTTTCACCAAGACTCCCCGCGTCTTGGGAACAGCCCCTCGCTCGCGCCAACCTCACCAGGGACTCCCAAGCTGGTGACCACTCACCACGGACGAGCCCCAGGTGCCCCCCAGCCCCGCAGCCTCTGGGGGAGCTGAGCCAGGGCGCTGCCCGGAGCACCCCACGGGGCGAGCACGGCCGGGGCGGTCTTTGTGTCCCATACGTGGCGGCAGGGAAGCCGGCGGGTTCGATTCACACGCGAGACTCAGTGTGGGTTTCTCTAAAGCATTGGAACAGTTTTTGTCCTGTCGGGGAGTTTTGTCACTTTTGGGAAATAGGAAAAGTGCGCCAATACGCACTGTATGCGACATGTTTCGTGGGTGGCGGGGACCCCGTGAAGCCCGGAGGGCCGGCCACCTGGGGCCACAGCCCGAGGCCGGCCCCAGGTGACAAGCACCGGACCAGGGCCCGGAGGAGTCAGGGCAGAAGCCAAGCCAGGGGCACCCATCAGGGCAGCACCCCACGCTCAGGTCCTTCAGGAGGCCGCGTTCCAGAAAGTCCCAAGCACACTAGAGGGAAGAGGTACACAGTGGCCAAAAGACCAAAAGACCGCCCCCCCCATCACCAGCTATTGTCAAGCCACTGCATGAAGCTTCCGCTGTGGCCCAAGCTCATCCCAGGGAGGTGCCGGCCTGATGCCATGTCCTACGGGCTCCCTGGGAGGAGGCCAAAAGGGCCCGTCATCTCCCACCAGGAGCGTGTCTAGGAGGGGCTGCTGGGAAAGTGCCCCCACCGAGGGACAGAGGCTTCCAGAAGTGCCCCCAGGTGACCTACCCCCAGAAGAATTCCAACCAGGAGAGGCAAAGTACTGTTTGTTTGTTTACTAGACTGAGATGTTGCTGATCTCAGATTTGTTAACATTGTCTGTATGTTTAGGGAAGGGGGAGGAGGTTTCAGGTAAGTCCCTGCTGATAACTCCCATCCTCAGGAAAGCCACCTGAGGCCGGGCAGGGACCCCCTGGCATCCTCTCTCTGCTGGGTGTCCAGGGTAGAACCAGGGCAGGGTCTGGAGGTGGTCAGGGATGCCTTCAAGGGAACAGGGGTCCCGCAGCACCTGCAGGACGTCCTTCCTCTATGAATGGGGACACACTACTCCTCATGGCCAGGACTGAGAACAGACCGGCCCTCAAAGCCATGGTGGTGGAGGGGCAGGGTGGAGAAAATAAAGAAGATGGCTACAACGAGCACTGGGCTGCGAAAGGCATGGCAGGTGCCGGGAACCGAGGAGGTCATTCAGGGCAGGGACGGTGCGCTAGGAGGGCACTTCCAGCAGGCACTGGGGCGGAGGCACGCCCAGGGCGGATGGCAGCACCAGAGACACGGCGGGCCACCAGGCACCAGCCCAACCGTCCCCGCACGACCACGGGGGAGCCCAGAGGCAGGCAGTCTGAGGCGCGCGGCCCAGCTGGCCAGTCGCAGGCGCGTCTTTTGGATGAGCGGCACAGATGCGGTGGTTCACACACACTGGTTTTGCCTAAGAAGCACCCGTCACGTGTAGCACCCATCAGTGGTAAGAGCACCCATGGAGCGCGGTGCATAGCAGAGGGGCACAGGGAGGCAGGGCTCCGGCTTCTAATCACAGTTGGACCATTGAGAGAAGGTAAACAGTGAGTGGAGAAAACGCCGTCTGGGCGGGCGCAGGCCGGGACCGTCCCGAGCACCCCCTTCCCAAGAGAACAGTGGTCTCGGGGCCCTGTCACCGAGCCTGGGCGGGCCCCCCAGAGCGGCGGTCTCTGGAATGCTCAGAGGGTTCTGCTGCACGGGGGCTGGGGGGTGGGGGGTGGACTCCCCTGACCCAGGTGGGGACCCGGAGAGGCGCTGTGGCTGCTCCCCTCCTGGCCCGGGGGTGGGACCACCACGCCGGCGCAGGGACTGGGCGGCTCACTTTCGGGGCCCAGAGATTTGGAACCTGTGACAACGGAGCAGCGTAGGCTCCGGAAGCTGAAGAGGAGCCCGGCTTCCTCCGCAGGGACGGGGCTGTCTGAGGGCCTCCGAAGAGGCAAAGACCTCGCGGTTGGGAGGAGAGTCGGGGGAAGCTAACACCTTTCAGAGTTACAGCGAACACAGAGCCGGGGCGAGAAGCAGCAGGGCCCGTCTAAGGCACATGGACTGTATGCCACCACCTCCACGCAAAGACGCCGCCTTCGGAGATCGGCAACACGACGCAGCGACGTGACAGAACGCAGAAACACACCCGCCGCGACCTCCTCCGGCCCCCGCCACCTGCCCAGCCCGGGTGCTGGACGCCGACGGTCAGAGTGGACAGCAAGGGAGCGCGTGTCTGAACACGGGGCAGAATCTTAGAAGCCTACAGGATTTTGTTTAGAACTCCAAAGTTCAACGAACGCCCTATTTTAGGGTGACAACGATTGTAAGTCTGAGAATGATGCACAGCATCGATGAGCAGGTCCCCTCATAGCGACTGCGACGTAGTGCCATGGACTACGACAGGTAGTGAGGCTCACATTTCTAACGAGAAATAACGGCAGAGTGAGTAGTTTCTGTCCTATCACAAGTGATAACCAGTGTTGGATAGTTTACATTTTCTTCCAAGAAATATCAGTCTATCAACGTTTTCAAATAAAATGTTTGCAATAACAATTATCTTAGAACTTTAAATTAAAAAATGATTCTGAATTGAGACTTTCAGAAAAGACCTAGGTGTACTTCAGGGTCTTCTGACAAACAAATTATTAAAACAGAGACCAGGTGAGGCCTTAAAAATAGACAATATACTATATTTGAAACAAGATTGCACTCTTGAATTTTAGAATATATCAGAATTGCATTATTATTTCATAAATTCTTCTTTTACTTAACATGCTGACATGTCCAGCTATCCCCAGGTGTGCGTGTGTGTGCATGTGTGTGCGCGTGTCTGTGTGTTTTTTGGTGTTCAAGTTTAAGGAAGAAAAATCACGATTCTTTTGTTCAGCATATATGTTTTCCACCTTAATTAACTAGATCTTTAAAAATGAAAATGAAAACCTTCTCTGACAGCAGTATTTATCACGTCGAAGGATAAATAATTCTTCAGAGCGGAGTGTTGCTAGTCTATTAAAAAACATGTTGGGTGTGTCCTCACGCGTGGCTCCTCCCGCCGGCCCGCGGCCACCTTCTGCTGCTTCCTCCGTTCCACAAGGTCCTTTTCTGAGCGCGAGGACCTCGGTGGAGACAGCCGGTTCAAACCCCCGAGGAGTTGCCTTCTGCTCAATCCACCCCCCCAGTGACCTGTCAGGGGTCGGGCAGATCCGAAGTATCCACTATGACTTTAATAAAAATGGTATCATCTTTAATATAAGTCCCATTTTCTAGCACAGTTTGGGCCACAAACACTGGGCAGCCAGAGGCAATATTCATCTCCCCGGTGGGCTTCTTGAAGCTGCTGCTGTTGGGGTCCGGCTTGAAGGCATCCCCTAGGTGGCGCCGAGAGGACCCCTGATCCATCAGCATGAGCGTCACTTTCTGCTTGAACGGCCAAGGGAGCAGGGCATCGTACTCTCCGCGCATGATGACAAAAAACAGCGACAAATGCGTCCCCTTCCCCATGCCATCCCCGTTCAAGTAGACCCTGGCACACATCTTATAGCCAAAATAGCCCGTGTAGAAGGGCTGGCTGTAAAGAGACAGGGTCTTCCCCATGACGGCTTCCTGCTTCCGCCGCTTATAATCTCGGATCTTCCAAATCAGCACACCGTTGTAGCTGGCGGTCTCCAGGACCTGGAAGCGCAGGTCCATGTCGGCCAGGCGGATGTCGTGGACGCTCAGCATCTGGTCGTGCCGGCTCAGCTGGGATTCCAGCAAGCCTGCCGTGGGTGAGGAGAGATGGGGCGAAGGAGGCCCGTGAGTGCCAGGAAGGCGGGAGGAGCCTGTTCCCGCCAACACCAGCACGAGCAGGCTTGTGGGTGGAAGACAAACACCTCTACGTGTCCTGAAACACAGGGCTCAGATCCCGGCCTCGTTGGTCCCCCACACCCATGGCCACGGCCACGGCCTGCTGGGAGGCAACACCTGGGGGGACACAGGCCGGTGTGTCCCAGAGCACATCACAGCAGGGCCCTCCCTCCCACAGCGCGCCCTGAGAGCCCCACTGGGGGCAGGGAAAGGCCACCCTCTTGCTCACCTCCCCCTGCCTTCCAGCCTGACGCTCAGAGTCACCTGCTCCCGGTGTGGCCTCTCACCATGTCATTCCCATCCTCGGCTTAACCTAATGTTGGGGGGGGGGGGTTTGCCATAACCCCAGTCCCTCTGCACCATTAATCCTTGTCACGCAAAAAATTCAGAATATTCACTTAGTCCCCAAAGCACATTCGAGGAATCAGAAACACGCTGGCTGAGCACACTGTGGGATCTTGTCTCACTGCTGCTCACTTCTGTCCCTCGGAGGCTTTCACGAGCATGGCCGGGAGCCTCTCCCTCACCTCCCCACCCTGCACCCCACCGCCTCCAACCAGCAAGCCCTGTCCTCTGCCCGGCGTCCACCCTGCACCTCCTCTCCAGCAGGCCGGCGTCACACGGAGGGGTGTCTCGGTGGGAGACGTTTCTGTCTCTCACAAAGGCATCTCTGGCTGGAAAGTCATCACACCTCTGCACGGTACATCTCTCTGGAAACCGCTGCTCTAGGGGGTGTGTGCCCCGTGTGCCACCCACCCACCATCTCAAGCCCCCCACCTGGCCAGGCTGGCCAGGCTCCCAGGAACAGACCAGGATGCACGCTGCCTGCCCCAGACCCCTCCCCACCCTCCACTGCGGCCCCCACCTGTGTTCCGAGCCACCTGCCCCGCGCTCTTGTCCACGCTCTCCAGCTCCGTCACCCGGTTCTGCAGGGACTCCACGCTGCTCTTCACGCTGTCTGCTTCCTCCCAGCTCTGCCGGAAGGGGCGGATCTCCTTGTCCAGCTCCTTCAGTTTCTCTGCCTGGCTGTCTATCACTCGCTTCCAAATAGAAGGCATCGGAAAGGTAAAACACAGTTAGAAACCTGCAGACGCTGAGCTTCTCCCATCACACAGCAGCCATCGAGGACCAGCAGCCAGCCCCGTGCCGAGAGCCCGCCCCACGCCCGCAACTCTCTGGTGGCCCAAACGCATCTCAGGGGATGCAGGGGCCACAGGTCCTATCCCAGAGGAGGGGACCAAGGCACAGAGAAGTCTCACCCGCCAGCTGCATGGCACGGGGCCCTACACCGCTCTGTCCTAGAATCTCGGGTGCAGGACCCTGAAGCCACACCCACGGGCCTTCTGGAGGTCTGTTTCCTAAAGGGCCGAGCCATCTACAGGGGCCGAACAACTTGCGTCTCCCATGAGGCTGCCTGACCCAGGGCTGGAGGGGTCGCCTTGTCTCTGTGGCTGCAGGCAGTGCCCCGGAATCCTGCTGGGTCCCAAGAGAGAGCAGCCACCACCCTGGCACCCGCACAGGGCTGGCGCAGGAAGATCCCGGCTGAAACGGAGAGGCAATGCCGAGGAGCGGGGCTGGCTGCACCCCCCCCCCCCCGCCCCCGGCACGGTGCTCAGGATCCGGTGCCCGCTGGGCCCAGAAATACGACGGACAAATACACGGACAGGCTGCAGACAGCGAGGCTGCATTTCACCCTATCTTAATTTAAATAATTCAGAAACCCTCTTTCAGCAGAAACACACAGACCATGTACAGCAACAAGCGGAGGGATAAGACACATTCCAGGCAGTTCGGAAGGACTGGCATTCCCACCTGGTGGGTAAAGCCGGGACCTAGAGGGTTTTCACTTCTTTTTAAGGATTTTGTTCATTTACTTGAGGTGGGGGAAGGGCAGAGGCAGAGGGAGAAGCTGGCTTCCGGCGGAGCAGGGAAGCCTGACCAGGGGCTCGAGCCCAGGACCCCGGGATCATGACGGGAGCTGAAGGCAGATGCTTAACTGACTGAGCCTCCCAGGTGCCCCCAGGGTTTTCACTTCTAAAAAGGATTTGCATTTTTTGAAGTGAAGCTCATGAAGGCTGGATGGTCTGGCCCCCAGTGAGGGCCAGTGAGTAACTGGGCCGCCTCTGAACCTGAGGGGCCACACGGGGGAGCACCCCAGGGGCTGCTGAGCTCACTTCTCCTTTTGGAAGCCTATTTTTAAATATTTAGTTTCAGCACGTTTGCTGGCTGTTAATAACCACCAAGAAACAAACACGGTAGGTTTGGGTTACTTTTCTGGGGTAGAAGTACAGGATCATTCTTCCTCTTCTTTCCAAGAAAACCTGATATTAGCTAACACTAAAAAAGAAAAATGCTTTCTGTAAAGAACACCTCTTCCCACAATGACGTCATTTTGTTTAAATCCATGTGTCTGGAGGCATATTTAATTAGGTCACGAAGTCTGGGTTCTGGGGGCAGCACTACCAACCCCCCTCCCCCGAACACCGAGCCATGATGTATTTCTGACAAGCCCCTGCAGGGCTGCCACAACCCTACCCGCCAACGCCACCAGTTGAGGTACCGGGGATACTGGTGCGTTTACAAGGGAGGTCAACGGAAACCCTTGTCATCAGTGGTGGCTCTCAGGGATGCCATTCTGTAGCCTGGTCCTCGTTGAGTGAACTGCACGCCGGCCTGGGACAAGCCAGCATCACCCCTCAGCTTCATGCCCGTGAGATAAAATGGGGGTGACACAGAGGGGCCTCCTCCCCAGCACCTGAGTGCTGTGCACAGGGCAGTGGGTGCAAAGGCACATGGTGACCTCAGGGCCAGAACCATGGGTGTGAAATGAGGGGAGGGCTGCCGCAGGGGCCCCAGGCGCCAGCTCAGTGACACTGAGTCAGCATATGGGGCCGGGGACAGGGGGACGCGCGTGCACACTTGCACACAGTGTGCACACAGATAAGGCTCCACCAAGGGTGATCACTTTAAAGGAGCACCGGCCCCCCTCGCCCAGCAAGAGACGATGTGGTGGTTCTAAACTCCTCTCCTTTGTGTACGTGCTGGCAAGTCAAGCAGAACACGCCACCGATCACTTTCTCTGCAGAATGCAGCAAACATGATCTCATTCCTCCAGAGTGGTCTACACACAGCTGCTGTCATCTTTCTATAAAAATAGACCTTAAATGCAGGTGTAGGCTGCACGAGAAAAAGAAGCCAGACGCTGAGAGACGGCACCGACTGCAGGCAAAGTCAATAAATCCTAATCAAAAGGTTCGCTCGTCAGCCCACACAGGGCACACCCGGGGGCTCCACCACCGTCCCTCTTCCTGCCCCTTGCACCGCTCAGTCACTGGGACCTCTGTACCAAACACTGCGCCAAAGGGACCATGCGGGGGGCGGGGGGAGGCTGGGGAGGGACAGTGCACCTCGTGGCTTCAGTTCCACACCCGGGACTGCAGAACAACCAGCTCCTCTGGCCTCTGCCAACAACAGGGACACACAGAGTCAGCGGACATCTAGGTGGTCTTAAACACGTTCTTTAAAAAGAAAAATATTAAGCAACTGCCCTTCCTGGGCCAGCAAAAGCAAACACACTCTTGAATCCCACTCTCGCTGGCCAGCTCTGATCACATCCCTGTCCCCGTGTGTACCCGGGGCCCTCAGGAGCTCTGCCATCCGTATGTGCTGCCACCGTCCCCAGGGTCTCGGGGTGTCCTGGAGAGTCCAACAAGGGAGGTAACAAGTCTGGGGTCACTGTGGTGGTCCAATGCGCAGGGCTGGGGGAGCAGGGAGGAGGGGAAGGCGACAGGAAGGCTTTGGGATGAGGAAGGAAGACCGCGCGGCACCGAGGCTCAGGGTGGAGCGGTGAAGGCTCTGGAGGGACCGCAGAGAAGTGCCCCCAGGCCGAGCGTGCTTCACAGACAGCCAGTGCCTCAGGGGGCCAGCCACGGAGGTCTTCCACCCACGATGCCTGAAGATGGAGAGCCCTGACTCTGTGCGCGGGGCCAGCCCCACAGCGAAGCACAGGCGATCTGCCACCTTTGCCATCACACCGTCACCCAGAGTTCAGTCTCCAGAAGCCCCTGGCGGAGCGGGGAGTGCTGTCCCAATGCACTCCGTGAGATCAGGTGTGGCACGTGCATGCTGATCTGCGTGCCTTTCTTCCACACAGTCTGTTTCCCTCCATGCCTTCCTCTCCGTGCAGAAGAGCAGTGGCGAGTGGCCGCCCTCCTACTTAGGACCCATCAGGGGCACCAACTGGTCGGCTGCTCAGCCCCCACGCTCTGGGCACCAGTGACCTGCTTTCCCCCTTCCTTTCCTAGATCCCAGCAGTTGATTCCATCACCAAAGTGTTCAAATATATATCATACACGGTAGAATGATTAAGCTCTACTAAAAAGTAAATTAAAGTAAGTTCAAATTTTTGACCCCAGGAGAGGGTGAAATGGAGGGCGCAGGTAGCGGTATCAGAGGTTCCAACAAATGCCCCGGTGACCTCATTACGGAGACCCTCACTTTTCTGGTTTTCAATGATGCTGTACAAATGAACCTACTACTTACTTATTCTTCTGTTGCTATTTTTTAAGGTGTTTTTCTAGTATAGCTTTAACTTCTGTGTCCTTTCCACGCACGTCTCAGAGCCCCAGGCCCACAGTTAGGCTGCCAGTAGCTCGGGGCTGAGAGGGGCCTCCCGAACCGCTCTCACGGGCGCTCGCCGGCAGGAGGCCTGCTGGTGTTTCACATCACATACTTCTTCTGGCTTGATTCAATACCAGTGACTTTACCTTTCCTAACACAATCTATTATTTCATTGTGTTTTTCCTCGTCTCTGGACAACCACAAGGTTTTAACACAGATGAAACTGATTTAATAAATCGCTATGCAATTTGAGCCACTAGGAGTAATCTCTGATGGTAAAATGCAAAGAAAGGCATTCTCAAAGACTCCGTGACTCTGAGCTCTTGGAAAAAATTTATCTTCCAGATAATTTAAGGAAACACATCTAAGTAAAAGCACTAAAAAGCCATCTTGGAAACACAGTAGTGATTTTTCCGTGGGGGTGTGTGATATACGTAGAAATGAGTGTAACAGACATACGGCGCGAGGACACTAGTGTGCGGGTAAGATCTACAGGAACAAGATACTAACAAGCACCTGTGCTGATAACAAACGAGAAGCAACATTCTAATGAAGCGTCTTTTCCCGATCACCTTTTCTCAGAGCAGCAAAGGTCTGCGCGTTTGCTCTGAGGGACATCTGAATCTCTGTGGTGAGATAAAGTGGGGAATGTGTGGCCAGAACACTCACAACAAAATAAATCAGCTTCACTTCACTTTAGGAAGTGAAACTTTACACATAACTACTCTTGAACAATATGTAATCTTAAACAATAATAAAAACAGCTAGTTTTTAAAAATGCAGGCTTTAAGTCTTACTTAAGAGTGAATCAAAGACACAGAAGAGAGCCAGTGGGCTTGCTCTCCAGGGAAAAGTGGGGAAGAAACAGCGGCCCAGGTTCTCAGTCTACACTTCAGAGAAACAGGCCGTCTGTTTAACAAAGGTCAGGGCTTTTGCTCAAACAGCTCACTGAGAAAGTCTGGAAGGAGAACACAGACATGTTCCTCATCCTTTGATCCAGCCACCGTCTTAAACTTCTTACCTGTAAATGAAGTATTTTGGATTCATTATTTCGGAGCATTTCCTTTTGTCTCTCAATTTCAATTTCAAAGCTACATATCTGATTGTGCAAACTTTGTATGCTCTTGTTTTTCTCTACACTTTCATTCTGTAGCAAGGAAACCTGAAAAAGAAATTCTTGAATTAAGCAAACAAAAAGTGGTTTTATTAATTAATGACAATTATAATGACAGTACTTGCGTTTTCACAATATAGGCCCTCTACTAGCTCCAGGGGACAAAAATCCCTTCACACAGGAAATGGAAGTCCTGGTAACTGACAGGAAACCCTACACTCTGCCCCAGGTAATGAACTACGGTGAGGCAAAGCACAGCAGCCCGCGCCTTTGGAACGAATGGGACACGCTTTCCAAAGTTTTTGCTGAAAAATAAACCTTCTACCAGAGTGGCTTTCAAACTGACCAGGAGACACATTCTCACCTCTCACCCCGTGTATACAGACGTGTGTGTGTGTGTGTGTGTGTGTGTGTACACCCAAGAAACTGGTATCCCAAAACCATCCTCGCCCTAGTCATTTCCATGTGTCCTGGTACTTTCTCTTTGATTCTATTTTACTTTAAAAAGTACTAGTTGCAGCCCAGTGAATTATCTCACTTCCACCAGTGGGCTTTCTCCCGCACTTTGGAAAGCTCTCCCAACACAAGGGGAAAGCACAGAGAGAATAACAAAGCTACGTTCGTGCCTCACTTACTCCTTCAGGCTGACAACGAGCCCTGCAGCAGAGACCCAGGAGCTGCAGAGCCCGTGCACCCGGCCTGAGGCCAGAGAAGACCTTCCAGGAAACCCAGTGTATGAAGACAGGCAACAGCATGTCAGCCCAGGAAGGGCCTGCTGGGGGAGCAGTTCTAAACCCACCACCGACCTTTTCAAAATCTCTTTCTAGGAAATAATTAGCTCCCAAGAACCCATGTAAACCTGGTCTTAAAAGCCCCCGGGTGAGGAGTCCGAAGGCAAGTCTGACAAGGCCGCCTTCTCACCAGATTTCTGCATGGGGTTCTCTGGCCCTCAGAAAGGTCTCTCTACCAACAGATGCGCCTGTGCGCGGACTGGGCTGTGGCCCCCGAAGACGGCAGGCTCCCTGGGGAATGCTGTGACACCTCCACTCAGATGTGCCCCCCAAATACCAGCCAACACCTGAGGCGATGGCCCAAAGCCATCCCAGGACAGACCTGGGTGTGGTAAAGCGCAGATTCCTGACGTCCCTGCGAAGAACCTGCCTAAAGACAGGCAACCAGGCAGCACCTAGGTCACAGTCTGCTTCACTTTAGAACAAATGCGTATTTACTGAGGAACACGAAACCTGCGATGTCTCACAGGCAAAAGAACTCATCACTTGCCTAGCACATCACTTGGCACCAGTGGACTTTCCTCTAAAATATACACTTCCGCCCCCGGACTCCTACAGGCGATATAGACGGGCCACGGGTCATTCCTGCAGACGGGTCTGCCTTTCCCAAAGCTATGGCTCACTCATTCCCATCTCTCAAGCTGGACACGATTCCCAGACTCTTTAGTCTCATACCCAGAAAAAAGAAATAGCCTGCATGCATGCCAACGGTTTTGATTAAAAATCTCAGTAATATCTCCAAAAACAATGGCCATTTTTTTCCTACAACAAAACAAGCGACCTGAAGATGCCCAGAAGTGTCTCACATGAATGAGCACATATCACGTCATATTAAATGCTTAACTTCTTAATTTAGGGATCTCCCTAAGGTAAAAATTTACTTCGTTATTTACTTATTTCTTTTAATCAAAGAATCCAACTCCTGGACCCTGCAGATCCCAGCTATCACCCGTCCACCATGTAGACATGATGTGTACGGGAAAGTCTACCTGGCAGGTGTGTTTCCAAGAAGACAGCAGAACATTCCCAAGGCAGATGAAAGCAGGAGTCCCCCGTCCTTCCCCAAGGCCCTCCTGAGAACAACATTTACTGCAGCCTATTTTGGTGGGGCACTCTGTATTTCCCTGTAAGCTTCCCTAACATGGAAGATGGGTGTTCTTAAGTCCACATTCTACAAAACAGCTTTTCCTTAATTTGACATGAATGTGATGGGTCAGGGTTTTGAACCAACTCAAACATGCTATTTTCCACTACACATGAACAAAATAACCTAAGAGATTCCAACTGAGTAATTCTATAACGAAAAATAAATTCCCATGTTAGGAAGAGATGAGTATGTCCGTTCTTTGTCCGGTCTTCGCCTCTGGGCCCAGTGAAGACACAGGCCCCCTCCGCTGAGCGCAAACACCAGGCGCGGCCCGGGCTCCCGGACCTAACGGCAGGCGGGGTCACTCTGCCGGGCAGAGACGGGGAGAGACAAAAGGGGCAAAGATGTCGAGTGCGCCAGCTGCAGCGCGTGGCAGCGCGTCCCGCCCTCGCAGGTGACAGGCCGCGTTCCCATGGGGTGTTCGCGGGCCGGGAAGCCGCGGGGCCGGGCACCTCCAGAGGCGCACACGCCGCCGTGCAGGGGAGCGAGGCCACCGCCGCGGAGGGTGGGGGCACATCGCTACTGCCGGGGTCACCCTGCACCCGCGCTGCGAGGCTCGGCTCTGGGGGCAGACTGGGCTCCGGGGGCTGACCGGGCTCCGGGGGCAGACTCGCGGGCACCTTCCCCGACCTGCCCGCAAGCGGCCCCCGTCACAACCGCGCACGCGCACTGGGGCGCAATCAACGCATCTTCAACGAGAGCGAGAACCTGTCACCTAAGTGAGAAGCCGAGTCCACGAGAGGCGGAGAACCCTGCCGTCGATGCTACCATTTCTGAACAGCAGAAACAACACATTCTTCAAACAGCGGGGAAGAGAGACTTTCGTAAACCATCGTTAGCTCAGAGCGAGTACTATGTGTCCCTGCGGAAGTCACAAACGACTCCTCACACACACAGTTTGTGTCACCAGTGAAGGGGACCCTCCCGCTGCCGCACCTGCACATGCACGCGTGACCAGCCCTCCCGTCGCTTCTCACCCTCGGCGTCAACACTCGTATTGAAAGAGCTACTTTATGTCAGCGTTCATACAAGTCTTCTGATTAACAATTTTGGACTGGTTCAAACACATCCGCTTTTTAAATTGGTTAGATTTCATGCCAGAACAAGGTATTCAAATCTCTGCAAATCTTTAGAAAATGAACATCAGTCCTACCGGCCGCTCTAATTCACCTCGTGCCCTCCTGCTGCAAACTCTCTGCCAGTGCTTCCTGAATACTGAAGTGTTTCTGTTTTTGTACAAAAGCCACAGTGAGAGATCCTGTCACAACTTCTTCTCTATCAGTTCTCCGAGGTTTTCACGTTTTCCTCATGAACAGAAGGCCTGGCCTAGGGGAACACCGCGGAGGGAGAACTCAGGGGGAAGAAGTACTACACGGGGGAGGCGCCTGCTAAGGAGGCAGCAGCCCCACCACGCAGGCCTCCTGAGAAGCAGCCCAGCCGGAGGACAAGTGCCCCTGCACCCAGCTTCCACAAAGCATCCGGTGAGGAAGTCGACAGTAACACCCGTGGGGGGCAGCATTGCTCAGAAAAGACAAAGAACGGTGAAGCATGTAACCTGGGTCACCTTCCAGACTAGGTGTCGGCAGACTTTTTCTGCAAAGAGCCAGAGGGTAAACATTTTGGGCTGTGAGGTCCGTACAGTTTCTGTCTCACTCCTAAACTCTGCAAAAGTAGCCATGGACAACAGGGAAATGAATGAGCATGGCTGCATTCCAATAAAACTTACTTACAATAAGACGAGGCTGATGGGGAGAGATGGGGAGGTTTGGCAGTCTGAGAATCCCCATTCTAGGTCAATGCTAAGTTAACCACAATGTGATTTAGGAAAAAAAAGGCGGGGGGGGGGGGCGCACTGCATGCTTGCTTGGCAATTAACAAACAAAGAACAAACACACACAAATGCCTTCATTTATGAGCTCAAAGTCATGTGAAAAGAAATTTACTTTTTGGATATTCTCTTGATACTGTTTCTTTTATCCAAAACCATTAGTAACTATAAAAAAGATTTTCTTCTTTAAATAATTTGAAGAAATGATTAAAAGCCAACAAAAGCGAGAAGCAGTCTGGTGTTACCTTTTTCTCTAGAGAGTTACTCCACTCTTTCAGTAAGTTGACGTGCTGCACCGCGGAGCTGGCCTCATGGGCCTTAATCTGCTGGTTTGTCCCCTGCGAGAACAGAGACGCAGTGCATTAAGCCATCACTCCATTACGGAGCGCAGCAAGACTAACACATGACCTAACCCCAGCGCTACACACGGAGGGGAGCCCTGCTCTTGTATGGCTAGCGGGCGGTCTCCACGCCTTCGAGGGGCCGTGCTTGGTGGCGCCTGCTCTGCCAAGGGCAGGTGGGGAGGCTGGCAAGACAGACAGCCTGCAAGTCTGCAGCGAGCTCAAGCTCATGCTCTTTACTCCTCCAGCTTCTTACCAAGTGCCTTCTCATCTGCATTTCATATTTGTAATGCCCAGAAATTAAATCTTAGACCTCTCACTTCTGTTCTTTTATAAATTTTTCCATTAAAACTACAAATGGGAAATGTGCAGACACCTGCAGTTACAGCTAGGCAGTGCTACAATAATCTAGTGAGCGAACATGTAGTCAAAGTGGCATTCTAAATAATCTTCTAGAATATTAACTTATTAGGGAAAAATACTGTATTAAAAAACTTATTGCTCCTCACTGTTCTAAGTATACTTGGAAAGTTACATACAAAACATAAACAATCTACAGAGTACATAAGATGGAGACCACATCAGAGTCAGTAATAAGCACATGAATAGTACTTCGTATATGCAAGGAAATAATCCATATGAAAATGTAATTTGTTTTGGGATTAGAAAATTAAGAAGCCACAAACAGCATTTTAATGATCTCCAAAACACATACTCTGTACATAGAATATTCATATATATATGTTGATATAAGTACTGCTCTATATAAACATATATATACACATACACAGAATGAATGGAACTACATACGACATAACAGTGGCGAGCGCTCCGTCTCGTTAAGAGACGGAGACAAAGGGAGAGCTACAGTCACTCTTACTCTTAGGGCTCTTTACTTTCTAAGAAAATACTGAGTTGCCAGTATCTCTGTACTGATTTCATAACAATGTATTGGTAATACACAAAATTAAATATAATTTAACTGTAATAGATACTGCCCTCTGATCAGTTTTAAAATTGAGACACACGTTTCAATGAAACTCGGTTCAAATTCACTAGCAATCTCAGACGTGTTAAAAAACAAAAACAAAAAAAACCCAGACACAGGCTTCTTGCAGCCTGAGTGTGGTGGTGACAGAGATGCCCTCTCCACACAGCTGCTCCGTGAGGGGTGGTGGAGATGCCCCGGGACACACGAGTGCGGTCCGCACAGCTGTGCACTGATGCACACACCGCCCAAGCCGTGTCTGGCTTGACATGCACTTACATTCAAGTATGCGCTCCAATTCCACAGCCATCTCTCTCCAGAAACCCGCCCCACGACTGTCAGTCCTGTTTGTCCCACTGCCTAGCCGGTGTCAGATGGAGTCATTCTGCTAATGCCCTGACTTCCTTCTCAGCACCGGTGTCCACCTCAGGTCTCAGAACACCACGGGCATGGAGAGCAAGCACCCACGGTGGCTGCATGTAGCTTTCGCTGCCCATGCAGCACGGTGACTCGGCTCCATGACAAAGACTACAAGTCCAGAACTTGCATGTTAAGATGTTAAGATAGTAACTTTCTCTCATGGCAGAATGTCAGTGACTGGGAAGGACAAATGTTGGATACTGACCTGAAAAACGCAGCCATAGCGCTTAAAACTACAGGTGCTGGGGGCATTGACACACTCTGACAAGTGTGCACTCAACTGCAACGGGAAAGAGACGTGAGTTGTGGCACAAGCGTCTGCATGAAAATGTTCAAACACATTAAGGGCACAGAGAGCATCTGGTTTGTACTGTCACGAAGGGGGCTTATCAGCTACAGGTGTGTATACCACCTGCTTCCTGGGCTCAAGGCAGTAAATTTACACTACTGTCACATGTATACACATATATACGCCAATATACAGAAATACGGTTACTGTAACATTTCTTAAACCTACAGTTTCTTTAGAACAAATTGTTCAAAATGTGACATGCCGTCTGCAGCGCCAGCATTTTAAAAAGAAAGGGAGAAACGTAAACTGAAATGAACATTTAAAGACTATAAACAAAAGTTGCATGAAACACAAAAAAGAGAAAGCATTCAGGATGTAACTGGGTCACACACCTAATATATGGTACACAAAAATAAATATATTTTGGAAGCAAGCTTACATGATGTACCATTACTCTCAATACTCAAGATAACAAGATGAGTTTTTCCTTCTTCTGGAAAGACTTTTTTTCCCTCTGAATGCGCATAAACCCATGTAGCCTCTCACAGATCGCTAAGGTCATTCTAACAATCTTAATATTGTCACCTCTAATTGGAAGAAGCAAATTAAGAGAGATCGGGAGAGGATAACTCCTTGTACAAGGAAAAACCCCTTTGTTCAGCTTAAATATTGGCAAATCGTCAAATAAAAACCACTTATGATACCCCCTCAAGAGAAAAGGGAATTGAAACATTTACATTTTAAAGACATAGTACTACTCAGTAGGCTGATACAATTTAAGGACAGCTTCTTCTTTTATTGAAGAAATTCTCATCAGGAAACTCTAAGGATAGATCTTCTTTATAGAGAACAATTAGACCCTGAATTAGGAGAGGGGGTGTCTGAGCGTACTGCAGAGCTGGGCGCGCGTTTTTCTGTGTACACACACATTCCCAGAGGCTCCTGGGCCTGGCCACCATACACCAGCACAAAAAGCTCGAGTCTTTCCCCTTTAGATCAGTATTTAGGACAGGGAGGAGAGTAGGCCTGTGGCGAGAGCTGCAGAGAAGGGCCACAGTCCCGGGGAGCCTATGGGTCAAGCTCTGTGGAAGGTCTCTGAGCCGGGGCAGATCATGGTGGTCACAATTCTAGCAGACCAGCACACTGGCCACGAAGCTCTGGCTGGCACCTGGAGGAAAGTGCCCAAAAGGGAGAGCCCAGGTGACTGGCAGAGAGACACAGCATGAGACCATGCATAGTAATGTCACCTTCGAAGTTTTAAGATCTACTTTTTCAGGCCAGCGCTGTGATCATGAACCTATCCAGCCAGCGCCTCTGGTATTAAAATCAGGGACACAGGGGTCTGATGTCATTTTCATTGGGCCACTGTTAATTCAGGGTCACGCTTTCTCCTAAAATGGCTCATTATCATTCCTCTCAGAGCCTTTATCATGCTCCCTCACAGGAGCTTAGGAAAATAGGCAAGAATAATTTATAGACCAGTAGCATCGTTTACCAGAAACCCAAGATAAATGCAGGTTTAAATATTTTTAAAAGAAAAATAACTTAGAGGCAAATGGAGTTAGCTTCTGTCCCTAATTCAGGTAGCCCTGACTGAAAATTCTGGAAAGCGTATAAAACCCTGGTGATCCCTTCAATACTGTAGACACGTTACCCATTCACTTCAGCAGAGGGATTTCCTAGTTGTGGAAATCCATACATGTCTCTCTGCCACTCCCAGAGGCACGCTACAGGTCTGGGGCCATGACTGCCCAGGAAGACCCTGCCCTGGCCTAGCAGAGTACCTTCCTGGGAGGACATGCTCTGGCTAAGAGTGGTTCTGGGGGTCCTCTCTGTACCCTGTGTCCCTGGCTCCAGGCCCACAGAGGTCCTCTTGCTCAGTGGGGATATAAGACACCAACCCTCACCTCGCCAATGTTCAGGGGTAAAATTCCAGGCTGTTGCAAAGGTGAGGGGAGCAGCCTCCTTAGATGAGAGCACCTGGGCCTGAGGGACCTGTGGGGGGACCAGGGGGCACAGGACCCCAGGTGCTCCCCAAACAGCAACCAAAGGGGCTCCAGATCAGGACCAGGTGGCAAACCATTTAAGAATCCTTGGAATTTCTCCATCTGGATATATCCCAATCAAATTAAGTTAATGTAAATCTACCTGCCTTGAAGAAAGCATGCCCAAGGGCCACGTGAGACACATGACCTCTGGGGAGGCTACACTGGGCCCTGCTCCCTGGCCCCTGAAATGTGGGGGCCGCCTCCAGGCCCACCTGCTCCCTAGCACCAACCCTGCACAGCATACATGGCCAAGAGGGTCAGCAGTGTCTGTAACATCATTTATTTTGAGATAATCTTATAGGAATTCCTATTTTACAGATTATAAAATAGATTTTTTTAGAACCTACAAAGTTATGACCTTTGCTTCCACTGTAAAGTAATTGCATTTTCTCAGTTCTTAACCATATTTTGCTCTGAATTTAACCACTCTGTAGCATTTATTTGCTTCTGAAATTTTTGATGCCCCGAAATAGCATGAGGTTCTCTGTTGTCTTTCTACACGTCACTCTCATGCTCCGTGAAAACCTTTGACTTCAGCTATTGGGGAAGGACGGAGTGTCTGGCTGCTAGTCCTGAGGCTGTCACCAGCTCCTCCGCAGGCCTGGCCACGCCCCTTACCTCACTCCTCAGCAGGGTCTGGACACTGCACTTATGGGGGCAGGACACCACCACACAGGGACACTCTGTGTCTTCATGTTTCTGGAGGAAAAAGAGAAAGCGTCGTCAACTTTGAGACACACCACCTGCCTTCCCTCAGATGCCATCGGTATCTGCAACATCACCATGAAGAACCACAGGACACTCCGTTCCCTGGCCCGGTTTCCCTGGTTCCTGACGCATTCGGGGAGTCCTCACGTTTGAAGTCTGAAAGCCAAAACACAAGGCGTCTCGGGAGATCCACCCCAGTCTGACAGGTGAGGGCCACGTGAGGGGGCACAGTGGTGTGGTGGGAGGGAGCCCGGAGCAGCACCCACCAGGAAGCGCCCGTCTGTGTGGGCGCCACCCTGGGCCACGGGCACCGGCAGACTTGGCCCTGTGGCCGCTCGCATAGCAGCCCAGGGTCCAGACTCTGTTCGCTGGAGAAACGGGTGGTTTTCCTTCGGCTTCTCAGGTTTGGATCTGTAAATGATGCTTCTCTAACACCTGCAAACAGCACGAGCCACTGGGTATTTAAATTACTGCCCTGGAATTTTACTAGGTTATCTATAATGCATGGAAACTAGGGACAAATTCTGGTGTAGCCCTTCTTTGGATGGTATGTATTTCAACTCTGCAGAGCCTGGATGATGACAACCGTTCAGCCCATGCCACAGGCACCTGCTGGACAGATATCTGTTCAGTAGCAAAGTTACAGGGAGAGCTGGTCACCAGGACATCAAATCCAAGAGCCCTGGAGAGCATCACCAGACACATGACAAAGGGCCACAAGACAGGCCTGTAACTGCAGGCCACGCAACACAACTTGTGGGACAGGCTCCTGGAGGCCACATCACCGAGCAGAAATGAACTTGGTGCTGTTTTCCTTAGGACCCTGGGATACTTCTGATTCTCATCTGGATTTTTCAGATTAGGACCTCCACAGTCATGCTGCTGTGATGTTGAATGATGGGGATGGGGGAGAGTGGGGGACATAGCCGAGAGTCTCAGTCCGACTAGGCAGGCACAGTGTGGGCCAAGGGCAACGGGGGCCCAGGTGAGACACCAGGCACGTACTCAGCTTTCTTCGGTGTGTTCCGAAGTTCGGGTGGGGTATGTAGTCCAGAGATGGCTCTGCTCCTGGGCTTGGGCCTCAGAGGCGCGCAGAGCCCTCAGAGGGCAAGTCTACAACTGCTCAGAGCTCAGTAGAAAGTACCTGACCGGACTGAGCCTACCAGCAGGCCTCCCATAAGAGGCACTACGTTTGGGGCGGGGGGCAGGGGCAGCGGCACTGGCTTTCTATTCTGCCTGGCTGTGCTCAGAATCCCCGAGTTCCCAGGTGCCACCAAGTCTAGGCTTTGTCTTTCTTTCTTCCTTTTTTTTTTTTAAGATTTTATTTATTTAAATAAATAAATAAGAGAGACACCACGAGAGAGGGAACACAAGCAAGGGGCATGGCAGAGGAAGAAGCAGGCTCTCTGCCAAGCAGGGAGCCCGAGAGACGCTTTAAGGACTGAGCCACCCAGGCGTCCCAAGGCTTTGTCTTTCAGTGGAAAACCCTGGGCCAATGGCTCCACCTTCCTCCCTCGTCTGTAAGTCGGGGAGTGGCTGAACCTCCCTCCCTGATCAGTCACAGGCCTGGGGAGGTAACAGGCTAAATGTTCCACAGAGGCCACGCCTCCTCCCTGGGCCTCCCCTTGAGCCCACCTCCATTCCCCAGGCCAGGTATGTGCCAGGTGCTGGCCCGCTGCTGCAGACGCCCAAGGAGGACAGCTCGCACACAGGTAAGCACCACCGTGGCAAACGGAGACGGGGCAGGAACACGGGTGGGGGAACTCCAGGAAGGGAGCTCTGAGGAGGATGTGGCAGTGGGTGGGGGCCGTGTTCTAGGACGGTGGGGCAAGGGATGGTGGGAAGAGAGGCTGGGGCCAGATCCTTCAGTATCCTCAAACAAGGGTCTCTGCAGATATGCAAGCATACCAGAAGAATAAATTTCTAGAAGTAGGCTTGGTTGGGTGTCAAAGGGTACAGGTATTTTAAATGGATTGTGATAGATATTGCCAAACTGCTCTCCAATAACCATACACAAACACACGCCCACCATCACAGGAACACATGTTCCTACACCCCTGTCAGCTCCATCAGGCTTTTCAGTCTTTGACATGACAGGTAGAAAAGGCAGTGACTGCAATTTGCAATTACTTAATAATGTCCCAGTAAGTATATTTTGATATTTATTAATCATATATAGCTTCTGTGAATTGCTGTTTCATGGCTTCTGCCCACAGTAGTGGGCAAATCGGAAATCAGGTTTTTGCAGATGTAATCAGTGAAGATGAGGCCCCAGGGCAGCGGGCTGGTTAGGATTAGGGTGGGCCCTGAATCCAACCATGGGTGCCCTCATGAGAGGAGAGGACATGCTCCAGAAGGTGGCATCCGAGCAGGGAGGCAGACGGCTGCCAGCCAAGGAACGCCGAGGACCACAGCCTCCAGAAGCTGGAAGAGGCAGGAAGGGGTCTTCCCTGGAGCCCTCAGAAGGAGCATGGCCCCGGCAGGACCTTGGGTCTGGCTTTCTGGCCTCCAGCACTGGGACGGAGCACACTGCTGTGTTCTAAGCCACCAGCTCTGCGGCACATTGTTACGGAAGCCCCAGGAAAACAACACGCCCATTTAAAAAACCAGGCAACCTACTCATACGTAAGAATTAACTCCATACTAATAAGTTGTCCTGTCTACCAAATTAATCGTTACTCTGACAGGCACAGAATAGATGTGACCCATGTGGGAGTCTTAAAGCAGAACCACATGGGGAACACCGGCCAAAGATTAGAATATAACTGATACTTCCGTTTACCTGTGTGTCCTTCTCTCATCCCCCCTCACCTTCCCCCAGGGAGGAACCCCTAATCCAAACATCCCAATTTTGTGTCTCTACTTCCTTTGCTTAAAAAAGTTACGTTACACATCAATGTGAGCCAGACAAAATACTGTTTCGGATTTTGCTAACACGGAACTCTACCCTGTGAATCTTCCGAGAGCTGGCGGAGTGTCGTGCTTCTCGGGCTAACGCTTGTGTGGTGTGTAGCTGTGGGTGCTCAGTCTGCACTGCCGGACAGGAACGTTGTCCTGGAATTTTCCTGCCTCGTCCCCTGAAGTGCGCTGAGTCTGCCACCACTGACTGGGCCCCGCCCCAGCCGATGGACATGTGGGGCTCCAGAGCTCCGCGGCTCAGTTACGCTGGGCCCTGTCTCCTGCTGTGTACGGGTGACAGTCTCTCTCACACAGCTACCAGAGGGACTGCTAACGAGCCGAGTACAGGAATGTTCAAACTAGTAACACATCGCCGAACTGCCCTCCGCCGTGGCTGCGCCTACATGATAGATTCCCATTACAAGGCACACATTTTCCCAGAAAAGGAAATTGCAAGAATTCTGACTCTCTACAAATTAACAGAACTGTTTAAAGAGACCACATTCATGGGGCGCCTGGGGTGGCTCAGTGGGTTAAAGCCTCTGCCTTCAGCTCAGGTCATGATCCCAGGGTCTTGGGATTGAGCCCCACATCGGGCTCTCTGCTCAGCGGGAAGCCTGCCTCCTCCTCCTCTCTCTCTCTCTCTCTCTGCCTACTTGTGATCTCTGTCTGTCAAATAAGTAAATAAAATCTTAAAAAAAAAAAAAAAAGAGAGAGAGAGAGAGACCACATTCGACAGTTTCTAGACTAGATGTGATAGTGGGGATTCTCTCCTGGCACTTTAAATTATGCTAATGATTTACAGATTAAGATAAAACAACTTGAAAACAGCTGATGTCACATCAATAGCCTGGTTTAAACGTAGGAAAGAAATTCTCGTACGAGCTGTAACGGGCCAAGTGCTTGATGCTTTATCATCCTGGATCTCATCAACACCCAGAGTACTGACGCCCTTCATAAGACACGGAAACGTGGGGATGTCAGGGTGACTGGGCTGTAAACATGCCTCTGAGTTACCTGCTCTTCCTACAAAGAAGCCCACTGCGGGACAGAGATGAGACTGAGTGTGTTCCTAGCCAACAGGAAGACTCGGGAGCCCCATCCCAGGCCTGCTGTCAGGAAGGGGTCACCACGGTGACCTGGGGCAGGTGAATCCCTACATGTTACTTTTATTTTTCTTCTTTTCAGCATAACAGAATTCATTGTTTTTGAACCACACCCAGTGCTCCATGCAATACGTGCCCTCCTTAATACCCACCACCTGGCTCCCCCAACCTCCCACCCCACCCCGCCCCTTCAAAACCCTCAGATTGTTTTTCAGAGTCCATACTTGTTACTTTAAAACCAGTCTCTAGGGGCACCTGGGTGGCTCAGTTGTTAAGTCTTTGCCTTCAGCTCAGGTCATGATGCCAGGGTCCTGGGATTGAGACCCACATCGTGCTCCCTGCTCAACGGGAAGCTGCTTCTCCCTCTCCCACTGCCCCTGCTTGTGTTCCCTCTCTCGCTGTGTCTCTCTCTGTCAAATAAAGAACTAAAATCTTTAAAAAGTAAAAATATAATAATAAAACCAGTCTCTTTACAGCCTAGTCTGGTGTTCAGAGTCAGTTACTTATACAGTGTCTAACTGACACACTCTGCAAGTCTTTCTTGAATAAAATTAATTTCTGGATTCTATTCTGCAAATAAAAATAACTGGTTTTTGCAAGAAGCGAAGTATAACTTTGACAGCAACATACCAAAATGTGTACGTATTACCACGTTACTCATTAAGTACACGTCTCATTCATCTGAACTGAGTCACTGAAGGAATTATTCAATTAGGCCAAACCCTATTTCTATTTTCCACGGCTCCTGAAAGTCCTTAATAGCTGGGAACGTCTACAGAAATCAGACAGGAAGAAGACTTCACAAGAGAAGAAAATCGCAGGAACAGGAAAGTTGCACAAAGGTAATAAACATGTGGATTATGAAACAGAGGACTTTTCATTTCATTAAAAAAAAAAAACTGTCCCAAATTTTGGTCAATAAATGTGGTAGAACATCCCCCAGGAACCACCTGGCCCGACACCCTGGCAGCATGTCTCTGGTCCTCTCCCGTCTTGGTCCCAACAATGATGGTCCTGCCAAGTGCAGATGCCATCCCCAGCAGCCCCCCAGCCTCTCAGCAACGTCTGCCCCTCCTGCCCACACACAAACCCTCTCCAGCTCCTGCTGGCACTGGAGCTCCACTCTGCTGACCCTTCCACACTGGCCACTGCTAGACGACCTCGCTCGTAGCAGTCTGTAAGCATTCGTGTGCCCCAGGCCTCTGTCCCCAAGGCTACAGGGACCACCTAAGATGCACCAGTAGCCCAGACCACTGCCCTATTCTCCCCTCAAGCCTGCTATGCTCCAGTGAGCCCCACCTCAAGAGTTCATCCAGCTGATCGAGCTATAGACACCGCGCGTCGTCCTTAACACATACTCCATATTTAAGCCATGGGCTAATCCCACTGCCTCTACCTTCCCAATGTGTCCCAGTGCACCTGGTCCTCCTGCCCCCTTCCTACACCGACCAACACTGCCTTGCCTCTATATTCTCCTCTTATCCCATGTCTACGTGTGACACCTGCCAGAGTGCTGCACCTGATGGGGAACTCTGACATCAACCCCTTGCTCAAGGCTGCCCAGCGCCTACCCCCACCCACTCCCCTGCTACCCATCACCTCTGCACTGCCTCTCACAGTTCCTGAAATCCACCTGCCCAATCAATCCCATCTCAGAGCCTGTGCACCCCTAGCTGTTCCCTCTGCTCTGGGCACTGGTCCCACACTGGGCCCTGACTGCCTTGAAGAGGCCAGCCCTGACCACCTCTTTTCCCATGATGCTAGTGCATTTTTCTTCATAGTACAAATCACTACCCCACATTACATTTGCCTGTTAATTACTTGTTCCTGCTAGAAGCTGAGCGTCACCACTGAACCCACAGCTCCCAGAACAGTGCCCAGCACACAGTAGGTACTCAGTGAATATTTGTGCAAGAAATGGACAAATATTTGGGGTTACTGTAATACTGATTGGTTTTTAAAGTCTGTCCTCCACCCCCAATATCTCTAACTTACAGATAAGGGATCTGATCTCTAACACACACACACACACACACACACAATATAGAACTGTGCCAAAATAATCAAGGCATGAAAAATGTGAAATTCTCATCTCTCTCCAAGACAGACAGCTGCACTTCGATGCTGCAGGATGAATTATCCTGTTGAAGTGGTGATTATGTCCCAGAGCTGCTTAAAAGATCAAGCAATCCAACAAGATTTTGAGGACATTCCCTGGGACAAGAGAAAAATTCTACCTTTTTTTGATAATTAGTCTTCATTTTTTTTTTTTTTTGGCATTCCAAATGATAGTCAATCAAGGGAATGGGAAAATGTTAATTATACAAATCAAAATGGGCACAACAAATAAAGCTTAACTTTGAATTAAAGCCAGATGAAAACTGCCATTTCCTCCTCTCTTTTCTCTTTATTCCTGTTAGAATAGTGCTTTAAAATGCTATTCTGTGACACAATTATACTTGGACAGAGCTGCAGGTGGAGGGGCGGCGCACCTGTAGGGTGATCAGTGGAACCTGACTCTTGCAGTGGCTGCACGTGGCCTCCCGGTACTTGCAGGCCTTTTCCACGTGGTCACGCAAGTCTCTTCTCAACACTTTTTCTTTGCAGTCAGCACGGATGCACGAAAGCTCTTCAAACTGGCAATCGTTCTTTAAATGCACCTGTAAAACAAACATTTCAAGGTTCTTAACTGGCAAAGAAGTTTAATCTGAAATACAGATTCTAGCCTCCAGAAACATTTCTGCTTGCCGCTAGACCAGTTTTTCACAGAGAAGAGTGACAAATGTATTGAGAGACAATGAGTTTTGTCTTCTATTTAGTGATTACCCAAACTACACTGCTTTTGAAGGAGTAAGCCAACTCTCCTTCCTGGGTATCAGGTTATCGGCTAAGGAATCTGTTTTACTCCAGTTTGAGTATCCTTCCAGGATAAAATAAGATGTTAATTAAAAAAAAAAAAAAACCAAAAAAACAAAAACCAAGCCATAAAAGTTATGTGGAATTTCATGGTTTAAAAAAAAACATACAGAAGGTTTTACTGGGCCTTCCAAAATTAAAAACTGGTTCAGATTTCTTTCCATCCTAAATAGGGTGGGGGTGTTTAAAAACCAGTTGGCAATTCTGCCAATGATGTCATAAAAATAACATTTCATACCTCAGTGGCTTGGAATGCTTTCATGTTTGGCTGTGTTTTGAAAATCAGCGTAACCATGGTCTTAGGGTACCACATCACACTGATCAGGCTGTTACATCTCTTTTTTTTTAAAGGATTTATTTATTTGAGAGAGAGAAAGCATGAGTGTGTGCACATCGGGGGAGGAGCAGAGGGAGAAAGAGAATCTCAAGCAGATTCCCCGCTAAGCACGGAGCCAAGTGGGGGGCAGGTGCTCGATCTCACCCCGAGACTGTGACCCGAGCTGCAATCAGGAGTCTGATGCGAAACCGACTGAGCCACCCAGGCGCCCCAAGGAGTTCTATTTCTTAATGGAAGCACCAAGCACCACCCCCAGGACTCACCAGCAGGTGTCCCAGCGTCAACTGCTCCGGGCAGCCTTCCCCTTCATTCCTGCAGTGGATCTGAAGAGCGAGAATCTCTCTCTTGCAGCAGTTATCCTTAAACACCTGAAACGGGCAGACGGTCATTTCAGAGGATTAATACTGCTTAATCTCCACATGCTGCTACTTCAGAGAAGGCAAAACCACTTTTAAAAAATCAGGAGAGCATCCCTTAAGTGGACCTCAGAAGGCATTAAGGACCATCTTAATTTCTAATTTCTAAAGTAGAATGAAGGAGATGTTCCCACTAAGAGTCACAATTTAAATAATACAACCTTAACTACCATCTTTTATTAGATAAGCCAAATGAAAACAAGTTATACAAAATAATTAAAGATCACTTTAGAGCATCCAAATACTCTGAGTCAACTCTGACATGATCTCAAGGTGGGGACGCACCAGGACCAGGTTCGTATTTGGACTCTGGGGACTTCCAGGAGCCAGCTCTGTGGGGCAGCCATGGGTGGACTACACCTGCCAAGGGACAAGGGCAGAACCCACTATCACTCAATGCCTGTGTAGGTCACTTGGTAAAGAAATACAAAACTACTGTAGAAGATCGTATCTTGCAGAAGGTTTGTAAAACATTTTAGTCCTTTCTCCTAAGGTTATGTCCCTCATAAATCATTTTCACCAAAAAGGAGGCAGTATTAGCCTGCTACTAAAAAAAACTCCCCTTTTTTAAATAAATAGTGCAGTGACTGAAGTTAATCCAATAATGAAAATCTTTCCCTTTGGGGGCGCCTGGGTGGCTCAGTCTGTTAAGTGCCTTTGGCTCAGGTCATGATCCTACAGTCCTATGATTGTGCCCCGCGTTGGGCTCCCTGCTCAGTGGGGAGCCTGCTTGTCCCTCTGTCCCTCCCCCTACTCAAATAAAATCTTTAAAAAATTAAAAAAAAATGTTTCCCTTTGAAAATGAAAACCTTTCTTTCTTTCTTTATATTTTCCCCTTAGAAAACAAGGAGGTTCATTCTTTCCAGCAACACAGTCTAGACCATCTTCGTCTTCGGCATTTCTAAGAAACTCCTATATGTTAACACTCTGTAACAGTGAAAAAATAGACAGGATCTTAATATGCCTTTCTCAACTCCACAGGCAAAGAAATAGAATCAACAGCTGTTAAGAGTTAAAAATAAAGTAATTTGGAGTCAAATCTAATCCTTCATAAACATGACCTTTTTAAAAACATACTAAAGTCACCAAACAGGTATTTTTAGCCAGTGGGAAACAAACTTCTTTTTTGTGGCATTAAGTTTCTTAAGTCATTTGAGTTTAACTTTATGGATACGAAGCAAAGATTGGCAAAGTCAAAACAGTTAAAGTACAGAATTTAGAGCTGAGATGATTTACTACAACTGTCCCATTACATAGATGAGGAGCCTGAGGCCTGACAGTGACCAGCGGACAGATCCTGGTCTCAAGCCCCCTTTTCCCATGAGGATTCAAGGCATTAGTTGCTGTCATTCACGATGCTCCAACAAAACTAGTAATTCTTCTCCACTTACTAATGCCATTGAAAAATAGGGATTATAATTCTGAACAGTGAGACAGACCAGGTCCGTTGTTTGAACCTCTACCTCGATCACGGGGGTCAGACACACATTAATAAGTTAGTGGCCATGCTAAGATCAGGGGTAGCTGGGTGACCTGTTTTCTCAGAAACAAGCCCCTCCCTTTGACAGAGTGCAGCCTGCAGCAGCGGTAAACCCGGGGAAGACGAGGGACGTGTATGGTGCCAGCTCCATCTCTAAGCTGCCTAGAGGAGTTACACGAGGAGCCCTTGTTCAGGCAGCAGAGGGGCCTCCTCTGCCGGAACCCCCAAATCCCTGCATTTGCCTGCACCGCCCTGACCGCAAACCCAATCTGAAAAGTGCTCTGGACACAAAACCATAGAGCAGGAATTTTATTGCACAATTTAATGACCTACATTTAGAAAAATTGTTGTGTTCATCAATCAAAATATTGGTACCACACGTTTTTATTGATATTTTAAGTACTTTAAGAATGACTCATTTCAAACTCAAAGCGTGCCTAGCGGGGTTTGCCAATGCGTAGATGACCAGAGGTGCTGTTCCGGTGCGGGGAGTGGGGGAAGGGGTGTGGGGATCAGAGCCCCAGGACGGAAGCTGGTGGGCGGCCCCCTGAGGCCCCCTCTGAGACTCTGCCCTACCAGGAGCGCTCACAGGTACACGTAATCACATGGCAGGGGGAGGGTGGAAATCCCACATCTGTCTAATGAGTGGGAGGTGCTGCACAGGGGCAGACAGAAAGCCAATCCCGCTGAACTCCTGAGACTGGCCGGATGCCAGCTGTCTGGGGGCGAAGCCTGAGAGGATGGCCTGCATCTCCACATTTCACCCCCACAGCCCTCCCGAGGTGGGGCCGCTATTGTCACAGGCAAGGACACAGGTTCAGGAGCTGAAGGTCCTGGCCAGGGTCACCCAGCTGGGCAGCTGTCCTGCCTCAACCCTGCAGCACCCAAGCTCAAGCCCCAAGACACCACCAGAGCATGCCCAGAGCACCAGGTGCAAACCATGGGCCAAGCAGGACCGAAGCATTTGAAAAGGTCATTTATTAAAATCCCAAGAATACCTTATCTTTAATGATGCCTTCTTGACACGCAGTACATTTTGGGCTTGAGGAGCTGAGGGGAAAACACACCACGAAGACATTAGATAGAGCGGAAGTCCTGTTCTCACTTGAACCTTTATGGTCAACCTGGTGTGCGAAGTTCACGGCCGCAACCAGAGGTCTGGGATGCCGCGGCGAGCTGGGTTTCAAATATGAAGCCACAGGAGAAAAGGGCTCAATTTTTTAAATGGTAATTTTTCCCAAGGAAGTTTTTAAGCAGCACAGCTGACATCAGTCCCACTTGGAAAGCCCCTTTCCATTAAAAGTGAGATTTTATTTCAGAAACCAAAACTAGCCCTCCGTGAGCGGCTCTGTGGTGTGAGCGTCCCCAGCTGATTAGGAGGGCCTAGAGGCAGTCTTGCTTTCTAAAAACAGCTAGTACTTTCTCCAGAAGTTATTTTCTGTCACAATATACTGAAAAGCCAATGCAATTCCACGGTTAACTGGAGAATTTAACACTGGCCCTGTCTAAGGAAGTCACTGTCCACCACATCATTCTTGCCCCCAAACACAGGACAAGAGCCTCTGCTCCCAAGCTGTCCTTTTTTGGAACTTGATTCTAACCCCATCTCGTGCCGGAAATCACCTCCTAGAGATTAAAAATAAAACAAAGTTTGAGCCCTCTCTACTTCCATGGCCCTTGCCCTAGACAGCCAAGGGCTCCAGGAGTCCAGGACAGGAAGGTCGGCGGAGGCTTTGGGGAGGTGAACACGGGGTTGGACACGTGTCCACCAGAGACCTGGGCAGACTGGGAAAGCTTCACAGGCCTGGGAAGCTGGGCAGGAGAACTAAGGGCTGATGAGAGACAAAATTAATGTGTTTCTAAATAAAAGCTTTCATTTAGACTATAATATGAAGCTTGTGCTAAACTGCCTTAATCAGAAGACTCTTTTTACATCCTTAGACCCTGGGGTGAGTGGCATTTGGGTGGGACCCCCTGATGCCAGCAAAACACGGAGCAGGAGGAGAGCCAAGTACAGAACAAGGAGGAAAATCAGAGGAGCTCTGGGTACCAGCCCCACCCCAGCCCCGTGGCCAGCAGGCCTCCCCCAGCCCAGCACGCAGTCCAGGTTTGCACGTAGGAAACCGCAGGTGCTCTGAGTCTGCTTGGCCATCACTAAGCTTGACGCAAGAGTCATTTTAGCCACAAGGCAGGGAAAGCTAAGCTCACTGTTTGGATAAGTGGATAAGACTACAGCTGGAAGGACCTGGGGGAGGATGACAGGGAGGGAGGATGCCTGCAGTGCCATTATCAAGGGCCATGCCCTCAGTGGTGAGTCAGGAGAAGTGGGCAGCCTTCCCAGGCCCCTGCGCCTGACCCTGGGGACCAAGTCTGACAGCATCCTGCCATGACTCCCAGTGCCCAGCACCATGCCCAGAAAATACCTGGGGAGGAACTAAGACGCTTTCTTGGACAATGCTGTTTGTGCCGTCAAACTCCGGCCTGCCTCCCTGACGCCCTCTGTGACTCTTAAGGTGGCACCGATGCTTAGCCGACAAGGGCTTCCAAGGCGCCAGTGTGTGCTTTCCTGACTGCTGAGTAAGCATGCACACACCAGATTCCTACCCAGGTGGGGACCTGTCCAGTCCTCCTGCTGACCTGTCCTCCTCAGCCTCTGCCTCCCAGGAGCACCTGCACTTTCAGGGCTCCCCACCATCTGCACGGAGAGGGGACACTGTGGCACAGGACCAGGTGCTTGGCAAGCACATCGGGAGGTGCTTGGCGGGGAGGAGACAGAAATCTGTGGGATGGGGCTGGGCAGGCCAGGCTGCGAGTCCCAGAACGCTGGACAATTCAGGGATGAGGTTCGACTGAGTTTCCCTAAGTAATTCACAGGCGAGGTCCGAGAATTTCATCTGAGGGTCTCAAGACATTTAAGCTTTAGAAGGCACTGCTTAGAGACGCGGCAGCGGGCGGGAGGCGGGGAAGCCGCTGGGCCACAGGCCTACCTCAGCAAGGCAGCCATGCAGGTCTCGCAGAACCGGTGTCCGCACTCGGTCTGCTTCGGGTTACACAGCACCAGGCGGCACTTCTCGCACTTGTACTTGTCCTCCACGGTCTTCACAAACCTTTCTTTGTAGCCTCCTTGCTCAGGGACGAAGATGGACGTGCTGGCGGCGCCGCGGTCGGGGTGCAGCTTCAGCGGGGGGTTGGGCGGCAGGGGGCCGGGGGGGTCCAGCTTCTTACTTGGCTCCATTTTAGGGAAGAGAAATTCTGTGGGGGGAAAACAATGGTCCTGAGTGAAACACTAAACCGTCATCCTGTGCAAGGAGAAGAAACACAGCTTTCGGGATGGAAAAGTGCCGGAGCGCCGTGGGGTTTTTCAGTTTAAGTAGCGCGCGAGAACCCTCCTGACCTCACTGCATGATGGGAACAAGACATGAGCAAATGGGCATCTCCCCTTTCGACATCGGCCGAACGTGACTGTTGACGTTACTGGGCAAAAAACCTCTAAAAGGTACTGGTTGTGTCATTAAGGTTCCTTGAACTACAGGTAATACTTGGCTGTAACTTAAAAGTTCTGCACATCATTCTGATATTTTGGGCAAAGCAACAGTCGTTCTCAGCCAGTTTTATTTCTTGGTTCTCCCCACTGCCAGTAATAGCCCCGTGATGTGACTCAGGGGTGGCCTGCCACATGGTGTCACTCACTCCAACCACAGCGGGCACAGTTTGGATGGTGTCTGCAGACTCATGTGATTCCTGCCCCTGCCGAGACCCCACAAGTGTGCCCACGACACTCCAATCTGGGTGCGCTGTGATTGGCACCTGCTCTTGGCGCCCGCGGCCGGCCTGACCCCACCTCACCCCCCCCCGCCACCGCCACGGCGGGACCCCACGCCGTGCACCACAGGGCCTCAGGGTGCACCCGCTGGCATCTACAGCAGGCAGGCCCCTCTCGTGCCCGGGATGGAGCTGGTGGAGGGCACGCCGGGACTGAACAGGTCTCCTGTGCCCACAAGAGCAGCCGTCCTCCTGCACATGGCGACAAGTGCGCAGATGGCTGGCTCCCACCTGCAAGTTCCCAGCAACAGGCCAAATGAGCAGCTCCTAGACAGGAGCCAGAGCGACCGCAGGCTGCACGGGCCTCCAGCTGACGTGCACAGCAGCACATCTGGCGAACCTGCAGAGGAACTTCTCTCAGAGCTCACCAGGTCTCTCAAAACTACAGTGTTTCTCGCTCAATCCACTTATTCCTGCTAATTACAAAAATAAGGACTAAATTCCTTCTTCTCACAAGGCCGCGAGCGTCTGTGCCTCATTCCGTTCCCTTTTCTTCCCAGTGCAAGGCTGCCGTGGGCTGGTCTGGGGCCTGGCCGGCGCCCTCGGAATGACCAGCGGGGGCGAGGCAGACCCTCACCCCAGGCCACGGCATGCTGGGTGCAGAGCCCACCCTCTAGGGCCTTGTTCTGCCTCTTTATGAGACTGTAGGAATGAACGTCTCTTGACTAGGGCTGCGCAGAACGCCAGCAGCTCAACATCTAACAAATAAATGAACTGGTGTTCTAGCCACTCTCAGGCTGGTTTTAATAAAATAGAACATCAGTGTGGCAAAGAGTGGGAGCTTCCTGCAAAATCCATTTATGAAAACAAAAAAAGCTTTCGAAATGGCCTCAGAAGGCTAGCAGCCCTTTGTGCACCAATTTGCTGACCAGAATCTTATTCATTAAGACGCCGAGCAGTGAGGTGCCTGCTGCTTACCTTGTCTATCTGCCTGTCTTACCTTCTGCAGATGCTCTGGGTTCACCGCCCCCTTCTCAAGGAGGCTCACCCTGGCTAACCCCACTCACCAGGCCTGCTTTGCCCTACTGTGTTTTTTCTATGGCACTTCCCACCCTCTAACTCTACAGCTTCTTGTTAATTGTCTCTCTCCTCAGGCAGAACGTAAGCTCCCTGGAGACATGGGTTTTGTTGACAGACAAACCCCAGGTACCCAGAATAGTGCCCGATGTGCAGAAGGTCCCCAGTGCACATTCGCTAACGGAGGGAAGGGTGACATCCGAGCCACTAGTACCAAGCTGTGTCTCTATGACAGGAACACTCTTTAGCTTGTAGATCTGGTCTTAGAGCTTCCAGCCTTGAAAATCTCTTCTTAGATTATAAACTACTTATGACTTTGGTTTAGTATCTTAGCCAATAGTGTGTAGGAAAGCTATGTGTTCAATAAACAGTTTTTAATGAGAAATATCTGATTGCTGGGGCGCCTGGGTGGCTCAGTTAAGCATCTGCCTTCAGCTCAGATCATGACCGCACTGTCCCACGTCAGGCTCCCTGCTCAGCAGGGAGTCTGCTTCTCCCTCTGCCTCTCCCCACCACTTGTGCTCCCTCTCTCTCAGTCTCTCTCAAATAAATAAAATCTTCCCCCCCAAAAGAGAAATATTTGATTCTTTAAAGGTAAATTCCTATTTCAAACCTGACAGACAATCAACTTTGGATCAAACTAATGACCAATAATAAATATTTATTTACCTATAACATGCCATACTCTGGATAAAAGTAATGAATACAGCTTGGGAACTTTTGTTTTTGTACGTTACTTAAGACAAGTGAACAGATGCAAACTGTATCCCGGGTACCTCAAAGAAAACATCAGAGCAGCCCCGTGCTGACGGGCAGAGGGCAGCCCACGGCCAGCAGGTCTGTCCGGACTTTCCCGTGAGGCAGATGCCAACGTGGCCATCTCTGCAGTGGGCCACTGAGGGCCTCTGACAATCCTACCCAGCATCCCTGCATCTCGTCACACGCACAGCCCATTCCCGATCTAGGCTGCGGGCTGGAGAATGAGCCTTCAGGGAAGGAGGGAAAGACGCCTGCAGTGCTTGGGCTGCAGGAACCAGACACCAGACTTCCTCTACCTTATATTCACAGGGGAGGACCAAGCAGCATAAGCAGATGGTCTGAACATGAAATGTCCAGAATAGGCAAATCTATAGCGATAGAAAGCAGATTCGTGGCTGCCAGGCCAGGGGAAGGGGAGCGTGTACTAATGTGCATGGGGTCTCCTGCTGAGGGCATGGAGGTGTTTGGGGACTGGATAAAGGGGGAGGGTGCATAGCCTACAACCCACTGCTGAACCAGACACTTGAAAGAGATGAATTTTATAGTATGAGAATCATATCTCAATTTAAAATCTAAACAAAAAGTAATATAAAATAACTGTTCAACTGGGGCGAGGGGGTAGGGAGAGGGTGGTGGGGTTATGGACATTGGGGAGGGTATGTGCTATGGTGAGTGCTGTGAAGTGTGTAAACCTGGCGATTCACAGACCTGTACCCCTGGGGCTAATAATACATTATATGTTTATAAAAAAAATAAATTGAATTAAAAAAATAACTGTTCAAAATGGTTCCATTTGGATTTGGTTAATTTGTGACATTTATATATAGTGGCACATGCTCTAAAGTATAAGACTCTAACACTAAACTATACCTGCCCAATGCTGTGGTCAGTGACAGACATAGGGGAGCAGAGAAAGACTTTCATCCATATTACAGCAGATTTTATTTATTTATTTGACACAGAGAGAGAGACAGTAAGCAAGAGGGAACACAAGCAGGGGGAGTGGGAGAGGGAGAAACAGGCTTCCTGCGAAGCTGGGAGCTTGACACGGGGCTCGATCCTAGGACTCTGGGATTGTGACCCGAGCCGAAGGCAGGAGCCCAACCAACTGAGCCACCCAGGCGCCCCTTTCCATATTATAACAGCAGGTGCCCTCAGAAAAGACTAAAACATGGGGCTTTAAAGTGCAAAGAATAAGGACCAGATCCTCTGACTGCAAATACCCAGAGGCAGACGCTCTCTTCTGGAGCTCTGTGAGAGTGTAGAAGACATCCAGAAATGGCAAATGCATGTAAAGAAAACATGTCTTCTTTCTCCCTCCACACAAACCGTGTCACACATGCAAATGAATCAACAGCTTCATCTTGGGGGCGCCTGGGTGGCTCAGTCGTTAAGCGTCTGCCTTCAGCTCAGGTCATGGTCCCAGGGTCCTGGGATCGAGCCCGCATCGGGCTCCCTGCTTGGCGGGAAGCCTGCTTCTCCCTCTCCTGCTCCCCCTGCTTACGTTCCCTCTCTCTCTCTGTCTCCATCAGATCAACACGGGCATATACAGGTCCACTTTATTATTCTGAAGGCTGCATATGGCACTCCACTGGATGGTTTACCTTAATTTATATAACCAGTTCTTAGGCTTGTTTGATGTGTTGCTATTTTTAAAAAAGATTTTTTTACAAGAGATAGCAAGCAAGCGAGAGCGTGTGAGCATGAATGCAGGAGGGGCAGAGGGAGAGGGAGAATCCCAAGTAGACTCCCTGCGGAGCACAAATCATGACCTGAACCGAAATCGAGTCAGATGCTCAACTGACTGAGCCACCCAGGCGCTCCTGATGTGCTGCTATTATGAACAACCTGCAGTGAACATTCCTGAACATAGGCAACCATACAGCAACAGAAATACTGGGTCAAAGGTGATGTGCAATTTGTGGTACTATAATCACTGCCAAACACTTCCAAAAGGTTGTACATTACATATTTCCTCCCAACATTTACTCAACTATTAAACAAATATTTTAGAGAACAGCCCATTTCACTCAAATACTGACAGTTCCCACTTTACTTCAGCCTCGACTTTTCTGAAGAGTGTTGCTGGCTACACGGTTGTACGAACATCAGGGCTCTCAGCCTGGGAATGCCAGTGTCAGGGGGGCGGGGGGCAGGCCCACTACCTTCCTACATGGGTGGGAGAACCTTCTTCTAGGAGAGCAACTCGGCAAACGTTTGCCAAACCAACCACATTTTACTTCAACAAATACAACTGGGCACATACAACATACGCAACTCTGTGCCTCACACATCGGGGACACAGGGATGAAGTAGGCTAGGCTGTCCCCATCCTTAGAGAGCTCTGAGGGAGTCACGAGGAGGTGAGCACTCCAGGGTGAACAAGCACAGGATGTGAGCACAGCAGTTACAAAGGGCTGCAGATGCAGATCTTGCAAAGAGAAAGACGTCACATAGGTTTTGGCGAGATCGGGGCTTCAGGAGTTGGACTGGAGGTATCAGTTCAGTTCCAACAGAGGAGGACCAGAAGGAGCACCAGCAGACACAGCACTGTTAGGCGGTCATGGAGGGGAACCTGGTGTTAGGGGTTCTGGGGGAGGAACCAGCCAGGCAAGATATCTGGCACTGAGCGGCCTGGGTGGTAAGACTGCTTCAGGGTCCTTCCCTCAGGGGGATCCTTGGGGATAGCACTGATCCTCAGGGCCTCACTTCTCTTTACCTCAAAAGCAGATACTAGCCCTAAGGGTCCTAGCACTATCAGGCATCACTGTAATATTTTATGTTGAGTCTGCAGACTCTGCTGCACTGTGTACAGAGAAGACACATCCTCCCGCCAACGGCGGCCAGGCAGCCTGACAAGGACTGGGTTGTTTCCCCATCTTACTTAGACACCCCCAAGCCTTGTTTTATTTTTTTATTTTTATTTTTTAAAAGATTTTATTTACTTGACAGACCGAGATCATAAGTAGGCAGAGAGGCAGGCAGAGAGAGAGAGAGGGGGGTAAGCAGGCTCTCCACCAAGCAGAGAGCCCAATGTGGGGCTCGATCCCAGGATGCCAGGACCATGACCCGAGCCTAAGGCAGAGGCTTAACCCACTAAGCTACCCAGGTGCCCCCCAAGCCTTGTTTTAAAAGCCCCTTCTCAGCAATATGGTAAGAAAAAGATATAAAAGGCGTCAAGATCAGAAAGGAAGAAGTAAAACTATTTCTATTTTCAGATGACATCATCCTGCATATACAACTCAGGAATCAACTAAAAACGAGTTGAACTAATAAACTTATTCAGCATAGTTGCAGAATAAGAGATTGATATATAAAAGTCAATTGTGTTTTTATATATTAGCAATGAGCAACCCAAAAATGAAATTAGGAAAATGATCACTTATTTTTTTAAAAAAGATTTTACTTATTTATTTGAAAAAGAGAGAGAGAGATCACAAGTAGGCAGAGAGGCAGGCAGAGACAGAGGGGTAATCAGGCTCCCCGCCGAGCAGAGAGCCCAATGCTGGGCTTGATCCCAGGACCCCGAAATCAAGACCTGAGCCAAAGGCAGAGGCTTAACCCACTGAGCCACCCAGGCGCCCCAAACGATCCATTTATAATAGCATCAAAAAGAATAAAATATCCAGGAATACACGTAACCAAAGGAGGGCAACATATGTGTATTGAACATTACAAAACATTGTTGAAAGACATCAAAGATGTCCATAAATGGGAGGCCAGCCTGTGCTCACAGGCTGGAAGACACAACACCTGATGAGACAGCCACACTACTCAGATCAGATGCATCCCAACCCTTATTACAGTCCTGGCTGGTTCTTTCTGCAGAAATTAAGAAGCAGAACCTAAAAGTCAGATGGAAATTCAGGGGACCCAGAATAGACAAAACAATTTCAACAAAGAACAGAGCTGAAAGACTCACACCTCATTGTTCTACAACTCACTACAAATTAGTCAGGACACTATGGTACTGGCATTAGACGTACAGATCAATGAAAGAGAACTGACAGTCCAGAAACGATCCCTCATGTTTATGGTCAAGTGATTATCGACACGAATTCCACAGTCTTCTCAATGGGGAAGGAACAGCGTGTGCTCAGTGCCAGTGAACTCATTGTCGTCATGGAACAAAGAAGGCCTCTTCCTGGGTGCTCTCTTTGCAGCTCAAGGGCTGCACTGGTGGCTACCACTGCCTAGATAGCCATGTCCTTCCCTCCCAGAGGAGCCACACAGCAGAGCTCTGGCACACAAAGTATTGTTTCAGGGAGGACAGCTGGGTGGGCTCTAAGACCTCCCTGGCTGGTATCCCTCCTTCCTTCAAAAAAATGTATTAGGTGACACATAAACAAAATGACTGTGTGCATGGGGCACCGGGCTGGCTCAGTCAGTAGTACACATGACTCTTAATCTCAACGTTGTGAGTTCAAGCCCCAAGTTGGGTGTGGAGCCTCCCTAAAAAAATAAAATAAATATTACATACAAGACCCAGGAAAGAATACAACAACCAAAAAGGCCCCAGAATCCACAACATACCTAACAGCCACCATCTCCCCATGTGCTTCCTCAGCCGTTGTCTTGCCTCTCTCTGGAAGTCAACCTGAAGTTCGCACCTCTGGCTCTTTTGCTATCCTATATATTTTTCTTCTTAAACAATATGCTTTTGCCTGTTTTTAGTCTCCCAGAATGCTATCATACCCGATGTACCCTCTGCCATCAGCACTGTACACTCTCACCCGTGGCTGCTGTGTGTGGTAGTTACACTTCATTCATTCTCACTGCCGTGTGATAGTCCACAGGTGACCTAGCCATTTTCTGATCACAGTTGCCCGTCCTCGTTGTTACAGAAAGCATGCTCTGAACATCCCAGTACATCTGTTCTGGGGCCCTCGTGTAAGTCTCTCTAGGGTCTGTGCTCTAGATCACAGCAAACTGTGAAGTCTGCAGTCAGATCTAGCCAGCAGCCAACTTCTGTTGGGTTATGGCTACCTATTGCCTACTTCCTTGAGCCAAGAATGCATTTTAGATTTTTAAAGGGTTGAACAAACAAATGAAACAAAGGCAACTGTATGACAAGGTCATAAGGCCTAGAATATTTACCATCTTGCCTTTTACAGAAAGTGCCTGCCAGTCCTCGCCCGGCACTCTGCATCTAGCGCCAGAGGGACTGCGGAGGTTGTACGCACAGCCAATTTACAAGCGAGGGCCAAACTGCTCTCAAAAGCAAAGCAGCATAAATGTTTCTGTTAATCCACATCCTCACCAACACTTGGGTTCTGCCAACCTAGCACGTACAATGGTCTGTTTTCTTACTCTGATAATTAAAAAGCTTTAGCATCTTTTCATACATTCATAGGCTCACGGGCCACTTGTGCTTTTCCGTCCGCGAAATGCCTGATTGTGTCTCTCTGCCATGTTTTAATTGGGCTATTATCTTTTACAATACTGGTTCGTGGGGGTTACCTACATACTGACTGTTAAACCTACACTTGTCTATGTCTTCCCCCAGTCTGTGGATGGCTTTAACTTTATTTATGTCCTTTAAAAAAGAAAAGTTCTTAATTTTAATGTAGTCAAATTCATCCATATCTTGGCCTTTTAAAAAGATTCATATTATCTTACAGGTGGTGCTGATGAGAAAGGGACAACAGCATATATGAAACCAAACTAGAAAGCAGCTCTATTACAAAATGTTTTCAAAAGAAGAATATTATGTTGAAATAAAACTAACAAATAAGTCACTATGTCAAACAGACTCACAGTGCTCAAGGGAAACATTCTTCCTAAGTAAGAGCTCTTCGAGTCAGAGTCCAGACTCGACATGAGCCTTGAGTGGGGCCCATGGGTCAGCCCATGGCCTTCTGCATCAGTGAGATGGCCGATGTGGGCCGCAGCTGTCGCAGGGAAAACAGGAACTAGACACCTCAGCAGGTGCCAGGACTGGTGGACAGATGAATACTCTCAGGTTTACTGCTGATCCCAGATTCTACCAGCCATCCATTGTCACTCTGAAAAGTTAGTTCTGATTTAAAGTGTGAGAATCATCTAACCACTTCTTAAAACAACTAGGACAATAGGAACGATGTCTTTAAGTCTTAAAATAAGACAAATACCCACCTATTGTGTCCTAAGGAAAAGGGAGTTGGATTTGGAAAAACCACCATTGGAGGCAAATTCTTCATAATCAGCTCAGAGGCTGACAATCAGGAGCTTTCGTAAAGCTGGATAGTAATGTGGTGATCACTTTGAGGCCATGTATAAAGTCATGCAGATGGAGACACCATGGAGTGAATCTGCTTCAGGTTCCCTTCCATCTATGTAAGAGGGAGGGGAGAAACCTCAAGATCACCAAAGGAACCAAAACTGCCATCTGCAGGACCAAGTTCTCAGTAGCAACATGGGAGAGCACAGTTTTACCAGAATGCCCTCTAACCAACAGGTACAAAACAAATATGAAAAATAATTTACCTTTTATCTTGTTTACCTCCCTAAGCCATCTTAAATCCTTTCTGAAATCATGTGTACATAAAGTTAGGCAAACTCAAAGTTGGTCACAGCGTTAAAACCAGACTAATGAGTGGGATCAGTGAAAATGGCTGGGTAAGAAACTCCAAAAGTCTATCTTTCAATGAAAGCATGGGGAAAAAACCTGGCAAAACCCATCAGACACAACTTCCTTGGGACCTTGGAAACTAACTAAAAGCTTGAAGCAGTCAGCAGAACACTTAATCACGAGAAACTAGCTGAATCTTGGTAAGAAGAGTAAGCTCAATGGCATTTTACCCAATCCTGAACCCAGGAGCGAGGATGGTGGCCTGGAGGATAACAGTCTGTGATCCCAGGACAGGTATCTGGCAGGAGATGGAGGGGTAGTGGGAGAAGAACAGACCTCATTTGCAAAGAATTTCAGTGGTTTGTTTTGACTTATCTAGAAGACCAACTCAAAGCACTTGGCTTTACCTCAATTAACTCAGATTTCCCAGTGCTTAGGTGGCTACCAGTGGTGGTGGTAAGGGTGGGGGGTGGTTACTGAAAACATTAAGGGGCAAATTTATTAATCACCACTGCCTGGAGTAATCAGTAACAACTGAGGGAAACAACAGATTAACCAAAGCAGCAAGAAGAAAAGCTGGGATAAAGGACTCTGACTAGCTCCAATGTGTTTCTGGGAATCTACGAGGCCACACAAATGCCCAAGGCTGTGCGCATGCTCAGGAAAGACCTGAGAAGACCTTAAGCCTCTGGCTGACCTTCAGGTTCTGCACAGAGAAAGTGAATGGTAAGGAAGAGTTGTCGAATGCCCGCCTGTGTGTTGAAAACACTCACAAAGACTCCATCTGAAAAGACTCGAGACAATTTTGATTGTAGGCACTTAAGGAAATCTGTGTCCAATCATGAGCTGAATAGTATGCAAATGGAGAGGAACTTCAATGACTGCACATGATAAAGAATATAAACTTTACAATCTTAGCTCAATAATTCATTATACAAACAACAATTATAACAACAAATCCTGGGGAGGAGGGAGAATCTCATTTACAGACTTGCCACATTATAATATTAAAAATGTCCAATTAAAAAAAAATTACAAAGCTTGCAAAGAAACAGAGAAGTATGGCCCATACACAGGGGAAAAAGCAAGAAATAGAAACTGTCCAGGAGGAAACCCAGACACTGGACTTATAAACACTTTAAATCAGCTATTTTACACGTATAAGGAAGCCATGTCTAAAGAATAAAACCATCAGAACAATGGCCCAAAAAACAGAGTATCAATAAAGATAAATTTTTTTAAAGAAAAAAATAGAAACTCTGGAGCTGGAAAGCACAAAACTGAAATGAAAAACTCACAACAGGGGCTAAATAGCAGAACTTAGCAGGCGGAAGAAAGAACTGGAGAACCTGAAGGTGAGTGAACTAAGTTTATCTAGTCTAAGTTACAGAAGGGAAAATACAACAAAGAAAAATGAACAGAGCCTCAAAGACCCATGGGGCATCATCAATCACACCAACATATACGTTAGGGGAGTTCCAGAAAGGAGAGGAGGGAGAGAAAGGGTTGGAAAGAATATTTGAAGAAACGGGACAAAAAACTTCCCACGGTTGCTGAAAAATAATTGATTGATTGATTAATTAATTAATCTGCACATCCAGGAAGCTCAACACTATATAGGCTAAACTCAAAGAAATCCACAGTAATGTACATTATAATCAAACTGTGGAAAAACAAAGAGAAAATTCTGAAAGCAGCAAGAGAGAAGCTACTCCATATATACAAGGATTTCCTTAATAAGAGTAAAGTTGGCATCTCATCAGAAGTCATGGAGGAACTGGGTGTGGTGCATACACAATGAATCTTGGAACACTGAAAAAAATTAAACTCAACAACAACAACAACAAAAAGAAGTCATGGAGGACAGAAAACAATGGCATAAAAAAAGACAATGGCGTGACATGTTCAAAGGACTGAATGAAAAAAAATCAACTAAGAATCCTACATCTAGCAAAACCGATCTTCAAAAATGAAGAAGACTCTCAACAAAAAAAAACCAGAAAACTGGGGCACCTGGGTGGCTCAGTGGGTTAAAGACTCTACCTTCGGCTCAGGTCATGATCCCAGCGTCAGCAGGGAGCCTGTTCCCCGCCCCCCACCCGCCTGCCTCTCTGCCTACTTGTGATCTCTGTCAAATAAACAAATAAAATCTTAAAAAAAAATAGAAAACTGAATCCAACAGTATATTAAAGGTATTACATACCATGACCTAGTGGGATTTATCCCAGGAAGGCAAGAGTGGTTCAGTGTAAGAAAATCAATCAATGTAACATACCACAATAATAGAACAAGGGAGAAAAAGATACAATTATCTCAATTGATATAGAAAAAAAATAGTTGACAAAATCTAGCACCCGTTCATTATAAAGATCCTCAGAGAACTAGGAATAAAAGGGAACTACCTCAACAAGATAAAGGATATCTATGAAAAACTCACACTTAATGGCAAAAGACTGAAAACTTTCGCCCTAAAATCAGCAAGAAAGGGAAGGATGTACGCTTTCACCACCGCTAGTCACCATTATACTGGAAGCTTTAGCCAGAGCAAGAAAAAGAAGTACAAAGCATCCAAATAAGAAAGAAGGAAGTAAAATTAGTTCCATTTACAGATGACACGGTCCTACGTATAGAAAATCCCAAAGAATTCACAAGAAAAACTAGAGCTAATAAAGGAATTTATCAAAGTTTCAGGGCACAGGATTAACACAGAAACATCAGTTGTGTATCTACACAATAGTAATAAACAATCTAAAAAGGAAATTTAAAAAGCAATTCCATTTACAACAGCACTCAAAAGAATAAAATACCCAGGAGTAAATTTAACCAAGGAGGTAAAAGATTTGTTCATTGAAAACTACAAAACAGTTGGTGAGATTAAAGAAGACACAATTAAACAGCAAGACATTTGTTAGCTCCAAACAAGTCTATGTACATGGATTAGCAGACTTGATATTGTTATAATGGCAATATTACTTGTTGGTTAATTTATGTGTTAATGTGACTGGACCATGGGGTGCCTAGATATTTGGTCAAACATTATTTCTAGGCGCTTCTGTAAGGGTGCTGGACGACACTGACATACAAATTGGCAGGCTGAGTAAAGCACACTGTCCTCCCCAGTATGGTGGGCATCAGACAGTCAGTCAAAGGCTGGAACGGAACCAAAAGGTTGACTCACCTCCAAGCAAGGGGGATTCTATCTGACTGCCTTCAAACTGAGACACTGGCCTTTCTCCTCCCTCTGGATTTGAACTGAAATATCGGCTCTTCTGGATTTTGAGCCTGCCGGCCTCTGGACAGGAGCTACACCATTGGCTCTTACGGTTTCAAGCCTTCAGATTCAGGCTGGAACTAAGCCATTGGCTCTCGCGGTTCCGCAGCTTTTGCCGACTGACCCCGCAGATTTTGGGCCCTCCTTGCCTCCATAGCAGTAAGAGCTAATTCCTTATAATAAACATAGCTTTTTACACACGCATGTGCACATGCACACACACAGGTTTTGTTCCTCTGGAGAACCCTAAGACTCTACCCAAAGTGATCTACCGATGCAACGCAATCCCTATCGAAGCTCTAATAACCTTTCTTTGACAGAAACGAAAAATCTGATCCTTGAATTCATACGGAATTGCAAGGGACTGCAAAGAGCCAAGACAACATTGAAACACAAAAATGAAGTTGGAAGACTCACACTTCTCAAACTTACTACTTCGAAACTACAGTAATCATAACAGTGTAATACTGGGCATAAGGACAGACATATAGACCAACGAAATACAACTGAGAGTCCAGAAATAAACCCATACCTCTATGGTTAAATTATTTTTCATAAGGATACCAAACCATTTAATGGCTGGGGGAAAAAAAACCAAAACAGTCTCTGGGACACTGGGAAGCACAGGCAGAAGATGAACCGAGAGCCTTAATATCACTCTCTACGTACAAACTAGGATCAAATGGGATTACCAACTGAAATGTAATATTCATAACCTTGGGTTTGGCAAAGAATTCTTAGATATGACACCAAAAGCACAAGCAATAAAAGAAAAAATAGACAAACTGGACTCCACGAAATTCAAACTCCTCCGTGCACAGAAGGCTGCCATCAAGAATATGAAGCGACGGGCGCCTGGGGGGCTCAGTCGGCCAGGCAGCTGCCTTTGGCTCAGGTCATGATCTCTGGGTCCTGGGCACACACACCCAAAAGAACCAAAAACTCAAACACACGTACACAGATGCTCATAGCAGCACTCTTCACAATACCCAGAAGGTGGAAACAACCAAAATGTCTATCGACAGAGGAATGGGTAAACACGACGTGGGATCTCCGCACGACAGGACATTATTCAGCCATAAAAAGAAATGAAGCAATGATACAGGCGAAACTGCAGATGAACCAGGAAAACATTACGTTCAACGAAAGAGAACAGAAACAAAAGAACACATACTGTGTGACCCATTTGTAAGAAACATATAGGTAAACATACAGAGATACAAAGCAGACTGGTCGCTGCCAGGGGTTGATGGAAAAAGCAATGAGGACTAACTGCTTAATGGGTATGGGGTTTCCTTTTGGGGGAATGACAATGTTTTGGAACCACACATAGGTTGTGGTTATATAACACTGTGAATGTACTAAATGGCATGAATAGTTCATTTTAAAATGGTTAATTTTATGTTATGTGAATTTTATGTCAATTAAAAAAATAATGTTTAAAAAAAAACTAACCATCATGAGATATTACTTCACAGCCACTAGGATGACTATAATAAAAGAAAATGGAAAATTCCAAAGTGTTGGTGAGGACAGAAAAGAAACTGGAACCTTCCTACATGACTGGAGGGAATGGGAAATGGTGCTGGCACTGTAGCAGTTTGTCAGTTCCTCAAAAAGTTAAACAGTTACCAATTGACCCAGAAATTTTACTCCTATGTATATATCCAAGAGAATCGAAAACACATATTTGCACAAAGACTTGAAGGTGGATGCTCAAAGCAGCAATATTTATAATAAACAAAAAGTGTTAATAGCCCCGGGGTGGGGAGCAGAAAGAGATAACCAGATAAATAAAATGTGGTCTATTCACACAATATACTATTATTTCACTATAAAAAGGAATGAAATACTGAGACATGCTACAACATGAATGAACCTTAAAAACATTGTGCTAAATAAGAGAAGGCAGAAACAGAAGGCCACATGCCACATAATTCCATTTACATGAAATATCCAGAATAGGCAAATCCAGAGACAGAGGGGAGATTAGTGGTTACAGAGTTTCTTTTGGGGATGAATGAAAATATTGTGGAATTAGATAGTGCTGATATTTTAAAACATTGTGAATATACTAAAAAACCAATGAACTATACTTTAAATGGTTTAAATAATTTTTTCTTACTAAAAAACGTAACATAGTGTAATGTAATAACCACTCAACAACTTCAAGTATAAAAATAATAGCAGCAGTAACAATGTAAAAAAAAAAAGGTTAGCACATTTGAACCTGATGTAATACAAATCTATCCATATTTAGAGCCAAAGAATTTCATATCATTGTATGTATCTTAATAAATTAAAAGTTGTGGGGCCCCTGGGTGGCTCAGTCATTAAGCATCCGCCTTCAGCTCAGGTCGTGATCCCAGGGTCCTGGGATCCATCCTGGCATTGGGCTCCCTGATCAGCGGGAACCCTGCTTCTCCCTCTCTCACTCCCCCTGCTTGTATTCCCTCTCTTGCTGTCTCTATGTGTCAAATAAATAAATAAATAAATAAAATCTTTACTAAAAAAAAAAAAAAAAAAAAAAAAAGTTAGGGGCACCCGGGTGGCTCGGTGGGTTAAAGCCTCTGCCTTCGGCTCAGGTCATGATCTCAGGGTCCTGGGATCGAGCCCCACATTGGGCTCTCTGCTCAATGGGGAACCTGCTTCCCCCTCTCTCTCTGCCTGCCCCTCTGCCTACTTGTGATCTCTCTCTGTCAAATAAATAAATAAAATCTTCAAAAAAATTTAAAAAAAGTTTTAAGTTGAGGGGCCCCTGGGTGGCTCAGTCACTTAAGTGTCTGACTCCTGATTTTCAGTTCAGGTCATGACCTCAGGATCCTGGGATCAAGCCCCATGTTAGACCCTGCATTTGGTGCAGAGCCTGCTTGAGATGCTCTCTCTCCCTTTGCCCCTCCCCCTGCTCATGTGTGCTCCCTCTCTCTCTTCCAAATAAAACTTAAAAAAAATTAAAAGTTGAGGGCGCCTGGGTGGCTCAGTGGGTTAAGCCGCTGCCTTCAGCTCAGGTCATGATCTCAGGATCCTGGGATCGAGCCCCCAATCTCTGCTGAGCAGAGAGCCTGCTTCCCCCTCTCTCTCTCTGCCTGCCTCTCTGTCTACTGTGATCTCTGTCAAATAGATAAATAAAATCTTTAAAAAAAAAATTAAAAGTTGAGAGCAGTAAAGATATTAGAAGACACCAAAAAACTAACTTGAGTTAATAATGTTTTAAATCAAATAGAGAGAAATAAGGGGAAACAAGTGGCCAAAGGATGAGTGCCAACGTCAACATGCCGCACCCTGCTGAGCGCCCGAGCACCTGGCACGTGGGCATCCGCTGGGGCCGGCCAGACAGGAAGAACAGTATCTGGTGTGAGTACAGTTACAAAAGCTGATACCACGTTCAAAGGCCCCAAATGAAAAACCACTGTAAAAAGAAAGTTCTTACAAATGCTTTACTAAAAATGCTAAATTTTTTCCACGATGGCAATTTCTAACCTGCAGCTGCATCGGGACATCCACACCAGGCTACAGACAGGCCCAGCATCCCACCACAGGCTCCGCATGTAGGCTGAGCACCAGAAGCAACAACGTTAGGAAAGTCACGTCTTTGGAACTTTCCAAAATATGTGATCGTGAAAACCTCTGATTAGGTTTCTTGATTTAAATATATATATATCTTTATTTCATTTGCTTATACATGGGTATAAAAATAGTTAAATTCTACCTTATTTCTAAAATTTAGATGTGACAATTACAGGTTAATTAAATCCTGTAATATTTACAATAATTGTGTTGAAAAATAATGCAAACTCAGTCCGATACATTAGAGGTGGTAGAGGAAGGGCAACTTGGGCACAAGCGGACCAACGTTTCACAGGCCAGTCTGGGGAAGCAGCCTGAGGGTTACCACATCTGGAGTGGACACATGTGCCTCTGGTCAGCACGCCGGGCCACGCCAGTGAGGAGAACCTGAGGCTACCACCAGCACCTCATCTTTTCATCATCAAGTGTGGGAAGAGGATGTCTGCTTCCAAACATGTCAGGAAAAATGTTCTGCTGAACAGAAACAACAGATACACGAAGCAAAAAGAGCACAACAGAGACTGTAAGGTAGGGAAGGGATGTGACTAAGAAATGGCGCCAGGGGAGTCTGGATCCTCTGGGAGCAGAAGAGGAGCCAAGAGCAGAAGCCACGGGGAAACAGCCGCTCTGGAGGTGGTGGCCTGGGCCGGCTCCAAGCAGCAGGGCCTGCCCGGGCGCCTGGCCTTCTTACCCCAGAACTCCCACTCCGCCATGTCCTCTGAGCGGAACCACTACTCTACTATTACATTATTTACTTTTGCTGCATGTTTAGGCACGAATTTATTGTATTTTGAGGCCACATGTTTATTCAAATGCAACAATCTCTACTCAAAAAAAACCGTTGTTTCACAGAATGTGGGTCTGCAGTCAGCTCGGCAGGAAGCCCCTCGCACAGCTGAGCCATCCCTGACTTTGGGGCACAGCAAAGAGCTGGACTGGATTCCTCTGCCTTTCCTCTACGCCTTCATTGCTCCTAACGACTTCTCTTCCCTACTTGCGACTTAAGTTGAGCTACTTCCTACTTGGAGATTGGAAATTAGAAACCAAAGCACATCTGCTGACAAAAGGGTGTTCCAAGTACTGGAAAGCCCGGGGAAAACCAAAAAAGGGAAGCATCAGATAAACAAAGAAAATGGCTCCTGCCAGGAAGCCAGTACTGAACACAACGTGCATCTGGAGAACGAGCTCGACATCAAGCCCAGCAGGGCAATGAAAAGTATCATCTAAGTAATGCCAATAAAAGGAGAAGAGAGAAAACCATAAACAGACAGGTGTGCCCTGTTGATAAAAAAAAAAAAAAGTTTTCTGGGAACTGTGTTTATGCAAACATTTCAGCACAGGCTCTTTTCACCATACTTGATGCCAAATGCTCTGCTGGGGGAGAGGGCCTGTATCGGACACACGGGCCAAGTAGAGAAGACAGGAGAATCGAGAAGACTTGATTCTTCTCCAAACAAACAGGCAGATCATAATCATGTATGAAAAGCCCCACTTGAGAGAGAGAGAGAGAGAGAGAGAGAAGGGGCGATGAGGACAGGACAGCCAGCCAGCCACAGGCTCACAGCTGGGAAAGAACCAGATTAAACCACAGCATAAAACTTGCTCTTAAATCCCTTGGGAAAACAAAGCTATGTGAGGCCTAGCACGGCCAGTATCCCTTGATTTAGGGATCCTTTTTAAAGCACTGATTCAACCCTGACTGTGCGAAGAAGCTGCGCCTCTCTTGGCCCAGGGCCAGAGTCCTGCCGTCTGGGAGGGAGACAGGCTGAGGGCCAGGGCATCCGACAAGCCAGAAAGAGCCAAGTCCAGGTGGACGCGGCCCTGCGGCTGAGCCTGGACAGGAGGCTGAGGCAGCTGCTCAAGTGTGATAAGGTTCATTTCCTTGGAGCATCAACTTTACTTGAAAATATGAGTGAAAAACATAAAACATGGCCACATGAAGGACTGGATTACAATATTTAAGTCAACTTTGAGAATAAAGCATGAGATTTCACAAGCACTGGCTCTTACGGCAATGCTGCCCCCCAACCAATCTCTCGGGCAGACTCCCCAGTTCTGCCTAGGATTTAAAGGCAGGGGCTGTTCGGGTGCTGATGCGGACCTTCTCCACCCCCCGCCCCCTGCACACTCATGCTGACCAATTGCAAAGGCCTCACCCAGCAGACCTGTCCACAAGCCTCCTCTCTGAGCTCCCAGACCACCTGGCTCTGTCTGCCCTGCTACACGGGCCCTTGTATTTAATGCAGCCAACATGGAATCTGCCCTGTTCGGTGCTTCCCGTTCCTATCCAACGCATCCGTGCCTCCGCCCCAACAACCTGCTCCCACCTCAGGGGTTGCCCCAGCAGAACCGTATCTGCCTCCCTAATTCTGACTGAGACCTGCGGGCTTCAGCACTCCTGAGCTCATGCCCCATCAGCACCACTTCTGTGGATACAGGGTGCACACTTGTTTTTTAAGATTTTATTTATTTATTTATTTTTTTAAGTAATCTCCACACCAACAGGGGGCTCACGATCAAGTGTCGCATGCTCCCACACGAGCCAGCCAGGCGCCCCGGGTACGCACTCTGTTGCTAGGGTGATGCTCTCAGATTCAGTTTACTTATCTGCAGTCTTTCAGCTAAAATAACCCACCTCGAGCGTCTAGTCCAAATCTCACATTGTACACATCAGGAAAACCAGGCATAGACACACAGTGTGCTTGCAAGGTCCCCAAATTACTAAGAAATCGGCAGCTGATTAAAGAGCAAAATTGATGACATTCATACACAGGAGAAACATATACAGACTAAAGCCAACATATTTTGAAGAATAAGCTTTTTTCTGTCCTACATCCAACATGATGGAGTACTACACAGCTGCGCAGAAAGGAGTGAGGAGGAGCCCTGTATGCTCCAGTGTGGGCCTCGTGACCTGCTGCTTCTGCTCAGGAAACAACATGGAGGAAAGCTGTACCGCAGGCTACCGATCTCTAAGAAAGAGTTCTGTGTGCACACACATACTTACACTAAAAATCGTTATGTGACCTACAGAGAAAAGAAGAAACAGGGTATAAGGATTAGGAATGGAAGCCTGACTTCTGTAAATATCTAAATTAATTATTAAATTAAAATATTTCATTTTGATTTGGAAAAATGAAAATGTTTTATAACTTACAACAAAATTTTAAAAGAAGCTATTCCTTCAACTTGAAATAAAACACGACTATGACTGTCTCAACAAACTGCCGGCACGCGAAGGGCGGGTTTGGCGACTTTAAAATGTAATTTGGCAAATCAGGTACACATCTCTAGGTATACAGACGCTAAGGACATAAAAAAAACAAAACTACAGAAAACCAAACTGTTTTCAGGAATCATACTATTGGTAATACATTGGTACTGTTATTCTAAAACTATCACATAGATTTTATAGGATAAAACAAGTAATGATGCTAATGCTGTTAGGAACCAAGGTTTTCAGCATTAGAGAAAAGATACATCAATATAAACACAAAGAAGTAAAAACCAAATAATACTAAATTTGAAATAAACATCAGCATGAACTCATGTTATTTTCACTTAAAAAGCACATTTGCCAGGCTGTCCTTCCAAAAGACCTGGAAACAATAACCAGCCCTGTAGCAGGGAGTGTCCCCAGCACCCAGAGTGTGGTCTCAAGATAAGATTTTCTACAAAAGGGAACCAGAGCTGTTCAGAGAAAGAGGCAATGCCAGGTGTGAGGCAAAAAGGTTTAGCGGGAATCTGGAACTCGTTACCGCAGCAGAGAAAGCAAGGGAAGGAAGAGTGTGGGGCCCACGAAAGGACAGAGGGGCCCACTCAGCGCCACTGGCCAAGGTGGCTCAACGCGAGCATCTGTGAGAATCCTAACTGCAAAGTATTTAAACAGAGCCCAGAAGTCTACGTTCCTGACTTTGGCAAGCTACTTCAAACAGTCAAGGGTCACTCTGGGAGCGGCCGCAGAACCATCTCATTGTCTGGACACCTGATAAAGAGAAAGAACGGCACTGACCCTCCCGTTTTTATTTGAACTGTCCCTTAGGGTAACCAAATACTTACAGACGGTAAGTTTCTATCTACTCAAATATTTCAGCTACTCAAGGCCAAGCGAATGACCAAGCACGAACAGCGTCATTTCATGACCTCCGGGGACTGCAGCCAGGCACTGAGCAGCACTGGCCCCGAGCCACGAAGACACGCTGAGGGCTCCACTGAAGGACATGCGGTCCCAGGCTGGGGCAGGCCACAGCCACGGATCCACCTGCCACATCACAGGAGATGCAGAGGACAGAAGACCATGCTCAGTGGAGAGGGCAAAAGTCAACACGGGGAAACCTTGGCCTACGAACACGCAACCGATAAAACGCTCGAAGAAAAGGGACGGGGAGGGGCCGTCAGGGGATAGAAGAGACCCAAGGGGCACATGGCTTGCTGCCATCACTGCTTGAACCCCGCTCCACACAAACTAAAAAATGCAGACAGCAGCGCAAAACTGAGTGGTCCTGTGGTTATGAGTGATTTTTTAAATAGTTTTCTTTATACTTAGAATTTATCAGAAATAGTTATATACAGGGGCGCCTGGCTGGCTCAGTAGGTTAAAGCCTCACCCTTCGGCTCAGGTCATGATCCCAGGGTTCTGGGGTCAAGCCCCGTGTCAGGCTCTCTGCTCAGCAGGGAGCCTGCCTCCCCCCATCTCTCTGCCTGCTTCTCTGCCTATTTGTGATCTCTGTCAAATAAAATTAAAAAAAAAAAGCTATATATTAAAACTCACTTTGGATGCAACTATTTCAAACCCATTTTATATTCATTTTACTGTTCTAACATAGTAAAGAGTTCTTAATTTCAAGCATAAAGTGCTACTCAATCACAAATTAGAGACCAAAACAGAGTACTCTGTTTCCTTTCAAACTCCTAGAGAACAAGGATTAGGGAGCAAACAGTTCAAGCATCAAAAGCTGCAATTCGGGGCGCCTGGGTGGCTCAGTGGGTTAAGCCTCAGCATTCGGCTCAAGGTCATGGTCTCAGGGTCCTGGGATCGAGCCCCACATCGGGCTCTCTGCTCAGCAGGGAGCCTGCTTCCCTCTCTCTCTCGGCCTATCTCTCTGCCTACTTGTGATCTCTCTCTCTGTCAAATAAAATTAGAAAAAAAAATTTTTTTTAAAGCTGCAATCTGAGCCGGGAAGGCCTCCCTGCCCTCGGTGAGCGTCCTGCTGCGGAGGGCAGGCCTATGAGGCAGAAACCCTTAGCCCTGCCCCGGGTTTCAAACACATTCATCGTTACTGGGCCATCAGGCGTAATGTTGATTATTCTCAAAGTGTAATGCCGGTTTAAAAAAATGAGAAATAAAAATAAGGTTAGACACACACCGAAATACGGTGCCATGTGCGCGGCAGTTGCTCAAATATGCCTGTCACAGAGGAAACTGCTAAAGCCAAACATGAGTAAGTTCAGGATGTTTCAATCACTTTATTTTTATGAAAAAGCAAACAAGTTTCAGCTGCAAAAAGAAATCTATACAAATTAAAATTTTCCAGTGACGTACCTGTGTGTCATATGCTGTGAGGAAGATACAGCAAAGCGCGTTCTGGGAGGAAGAGACTTCAGTAAGGAAAGAAGCAAAGCAGTGCCGATCTTACCCTTCTTTGAAGAGCGTGGTGGAGTCTCTTACCTGGGGAGTAATAGTAATACTTGGTCAACTCCATTGGGAACATTTTTAAATGTTTTAAAAATAGAATTTCAAAAATGTAAATTAAAAAAAATGATCAAGAAAGAAGTTTAGGTGCCTGGGTGGCTCAGTTGGTTGGGCGACTGCCTTCAGCTTGGGTCATGATCCCGGAACTCTGGAATCGAGTCCTGCATCGGGCTCCCGGCTCTATGGGGAGTCTGCTTCTCCCCTCTGACCTTCTCCTCTCATGCTCTCTCTCGCTTTCTCAAATAAAAATTTTTTAAAATCTTAAAAAAAAAAAAAGGAAAGAAGTTTAAAGAAAACTTTTTGGGGCTCCTGGGTGGCTCAGTGGGTTAAGCCTCTGCCTTTGGCTCAGGTCATGATCTCAGGATCCTGGGATCGAGCCCCGCATCGGGCTCTCTGCTCAGCAGGGAGCCTCCTTCCCCCCCTCTTTCTGCCTGCCTCTCTGCCTACTTGTGATCTCTCTCTGGCAAATAAATAAATAAAACCTTAAAAAAAAAAACCCCAAAACAGAAAAGAAACCATTTAACCACTCTATAGAAACATGTGTTTTGGATTTTCCACATTACAATTTATGTGGACACAAATTACAAAGTCTGGATATCTTCAGACTATTTTAATTTTAAAATAACTTTATCATGAAGTATTGCACACACAGATACAAAGCATGGTCAACACCTATGTTCGGTACACAAACACTAGTCCAACAACCATCCAGGCCAAGGAAGGAACACACACTGCTGAAACCCCGAAATGGCAGGGTGCCTCTCTCTGACCCCAACCCCCCACCCCCACCCCTGCCTTCCACCATGAGCAGCAACTACACTAACCTTTACGGTTATCGCTTTCTTATTTTCCTTTAGATGCAGCATCTAGGCACGCCACACCGATACAGAATATTTTTGCCAAAATTTGTAATTTATATACACAGAATTATATTGTATGTACTTTTTCTTTCTTTTTTTTTTTCCCATTCCACCTCTGGGGCTGTACCTGGTATTTATTTTCATTGCCGCGTAGCATGCCATTGTGTAAAAATACACTAATTTACTTATCCATTCCCCTGTCCCCTGGGTAGTTTCTGCCTTGGAGCAAAGACACTACGAAGAGATCTTCATGGCGCAGCCATCTTAAGCACAGTGAGCATGTATTTCTCTGGTGTACAGACCTAGAAATGGGATACACCTTTGCTACACAAAGCCAAACTATTTCCCAAAGCAGTTGTAACAATTTATACCCCCACCAGAAGTGTATGAGAGTGTTTCTGGTGCTCAACTACTTCAACAAGACTTGTCCAGTTTTTTAATTCTTGCTAACTGAATGGCTGTATAGTGGTACCCTAAGAATTCTTCCTTACATTGAATTTTAAAATTATTTTGAATAGGGGTGCCCGGGTGGCTCAGTCCATTAAGTGTCTGATTCTTGATTTTGGTTCAAGTTATAATCATATAATTGAGCTCTGCTTTGGGCTGTGTGCAGGGTGTGTGGCCTGCTCAAGATTCTCGCTATCCCTCCCCCTGCCCTTCCCCTTCTCTTTCTTTAGCTCTTAAAAAAAAAATTTTTTTTAACATTTACATTTCTTACATTTGTAAAAATTTTACATCTGACAATTGCTGCAATGCAATTTTTTTTTTTTTTTTTTTTTTTAAGTAGGCTCCAAGGCCAGCGTGGAGCCCAACATAGGGCTGGGACTCAGGGCCCTGAATCAACACCAGAGCTGAGGTCAAGAGTCAGACACCCCTGCCACAGTGTACATTTAATTTTGCAACAAGCTCCTTCCTGTTCATTTCTCCAGCAGTTATTGGGCTACCACTTCTCATCAGGCTTACTGAACTCCCTCATCTCAGTCCACCAGCTTCCAGAGACACTGACTCCGACCCCCAGGCACAGGCAGACATGTGCCGGTCAGGCCTGGCCAGTGCGAGCCTCCTTCCTTACACCCTGGCCAGAGCTGGTTTCTGTGAACACACAGAGTCAAATTAATGAAGTCTTTCCTTCCTCCTCTGGGACTACAAGATTCTCTTTCCCAAAGAACTCAATCATTGTGGAAAGCCATATGCCAACTAGGACTACCTATCCTGGACTTTGTGTGAGCAAGAAAAGAACCTGTTTATGATAAGCTATTTATTTTGTCACAGGACCTAGAGTGGCCCACTGTGAAACGATACTCTGATCCTGCTTTTTGCCTTAAAATATATTTTGTCTAATACTACACATTCTTGTTCTCGGTGTTTGCATAGTTTATTTTTGTCATCATTTTACTTTCAACATTTCTGAATTCCTTTAGATGAATCTCTTGTAAACAGTATATAGTTGGATTTTTTTTTTAAATACTAAAAAAAAATCTTGGTATCTTTGCCTTTAAATGGAAATTTACTCTATTTACCCTGGAAGCCATCCCGCATATGTAGATTTCGTTCTGCTATTTTACCAGGGGCTATCTGCCTTCTTTAGGAATGTTATCCTAACCCCCCCTTCTCTGTAATCTAGAAGCTACGGTTCTGTTTTTACTCTTTTAATGATTACTTTAGAAATTACAATGTGCGGCGGCTTCTCACAGGCCTATCTTTACCCTTCTCCCAGACAGCTAGGACTTTAAAGTGTTAACTCCATTCATTGTATTTCCAGCCTATGTCCCACCACTGTGTGTTTACACATGCGCACGTACTTTTGTCACCATTAACATTTTACATAACATTCAATCATTTAGGTTAGAGAGAGAATCCCTTCCCTCCTCCAACTGACGTATCACTCCAAGTGCCATGTGGCTCTCAGGGCCGGTGTCAGGAAACCGGCTGCTGTTCCTCTGTGTAACCATGTGCTTCACAGCCCTGTGTTTGCGTGTGGATTTCTTTTTACTCAGGGTATCTTGTCAGTCATTTGTTGAACGCCTTACCATTGTGGTTTGCCGCCTTTCAACTTTCTGGAGAGATTTCAGCCATTATCTTTTCAAGCACTGCTTCTGCCCTGGCCCTCACCTCTCCTTATAGAGCCAATTATATGAGCTTCAGTCCCTACTTCCTGTGTCTCCTGCCTTCCCTTTGTGCTTCCCGCATTTCCATCTCTGTGCTTCTCATTTTTCTGGGTTTGATCTAGTGGGTTTGATCTAGCTGGTGGATTACAGGGATTGATTTTCCAGTGTTAAACCAATTTTTCATTCCTGAGATAAACCTCACTTGATCATTACGTAATATCCTTTTTATATGTTTCTATATGGATTCTATCTGCTACCATGTATGGAAGATGTGTGTAGGACAAATGCACTTGGTGGTTTTGCTTTATTGTTACATTTTTGTCTTGTCTTCCTTTGAGTCCAGCGCTGGCTCACAGAATGAGATAGGAAAAATTCCCTCCTCTTCCATTTTCAGAACCCTGAGATCATGAATGGAGCCAAAGGCAGATATTTAACTAACTGAGCCACTCAGGCGCCCCAAAGGATTTTCATTACCAATTCAATTTCTTTAGTAAATATAGAATAATGAAAGTTACATATTTCTTCTTGAGTTAGCTTTGATGGTTTGTGTTTTTCAAGGAATGTTTTCGTTTTATTTAAGTTGTCAAATTTAGGGGCGCCTGGGTAACTCAGTCCTATAAGTGTCTGCTTTCAGCTCAGGTCATGATCCCAGGGTATTGGGATCAAGCCCCACATTGGGCTCCTTGCTTGGCGGGAAGCCTGCTCTTCCCTCTCCCGCTCTCCCTGCTCGTGTTCCCTCTCTTACTGTGTCTCTGTCCAAAAAAAAAAAAAAGTCAAATTTATTGGTATAAAATTATTCACACAATTTTACTCTTACTACCCTTTCAGTGTCTTTAGGGTCTGTAGTGGTACCCTTTTCTACATCCCTGATTTTGGCATTAATGTTTCCTTCTTCTCCCAACCATGACAGATTTTTATGGATATGACAGTGATCTTTAACTTATCATAGTTTACCTGCAAATACTATTATGCTACTTTAAGTACAGGGATAACATATTTCCATTTCTCTCCTACCATCCTTTGTGCTACTGTTTTCATTTATTTACCTCTACAAGTATTACAAGGCCCATCATATATTGTTACTTTTGCCTTTTTTTTTTTTAAGATTTTATTTTATTATTTATTTGACAGACAGAGATCACAAGTAGGCAGAGAGGCAGGCAGAGAGAGGGGGAAGCAGGCTCCCCGCTGAGCAGAGAGCCCGATGTGGGGCTTGATCCCAGGACCCTGAGATCATGACCTGAGCTGAAGGCAGAGGCTTAACCCACAGAGCCACCCAGGTGCCCCAACAGCCTTAAAAAAAAAAAAAAAAAAAAAAAGATATTTATTTATTCGTTTGACAGAGAGACACTGAGAGAGGGAACACAAGCAGGGGGAGTGGGAGAGGGAGAAGCAGGCTTCCTGCTGAGCATGGAGCCTGATGCAGGGCTCTATCCAAGGACACTGGGATCACTCCCTGAGCGGAAGGCAGACACTTAACAACTGAGCCACCCAGGCGCCCCTAAATAGCCAATTTAAAAAAAAAAAAGGGCAATTAAAAGTGAGAATATTTATCCATCTATTGACCATTTCAGGTTATTATTTTTACTCCTCTGTGTAAAAATTTCCATCTGGTGGGCGCCTAGGTGGCTCAGTGAGTTAAAGCCTCCGGCTGAGGTCATAATCTCAGGGTCCTGGGATAGAGCCCTGCATTGGGCTCTCTCCTCAGCGTGGAGCCTGCTTCCTTCTCTCTCTCTCTCTCTGCCTGCCTCTCTGCCTACTTGTGATCTCTGTCAAATAAATAAATAAAATCTTAAAAAAAAAAATTCCCATCTGATATAATTTCCTGTAACTAAACTTCCTTTAAAAATTTCACATAGTGCAGGTCTGCTGGCAATAAATTCTGTCAGCTTTTCTTGGCCTAGAAATTGTGATTTCACTTTTATTTCTGAAAGATATTTTCTCTGGGTACAAAATTCTAAACTAACAGATTTTTCTTTCGGTGCTTTAAACATGTCACTGTGTTGTCTTCTGGCTAGCACAAGCTCAGACCAGATGTCAGCTGTCATTTCTGTTTTTGTTCCTCTGTAATGTCTTTTCTTCTTACTTTTTTTCCCCCCTCTTTAGCACTGGTTTTTCAGCAATATCATTATGCGGTACACATTGGTATGCTTTTCTTTGTTTATTCTGTTTGGGGTTTTTGAGCTCTGTGGTTTGTAATTTTCATCAAATTTGGATTTTTCTTTTCAGCCATTATTTCTCCAAATGCTATTTGCATTCCCTCCTCTTTTGGAACTCTAGTTACATGTATCTGAAAACAGCTGATTTTGTCTCACAGGTTCCTAAATGCTCTGTTAGTCTCTTCGGTCTTCTCTATACTTTTTGCTGTGTTCTGGATCATTTCTTTGCCATGTCTTGAAGTTCACTGACATATTCTTCTGTAGTACCAACCTGTTATTAATCTCTCTGTTACATTTTTCATTTCAGAAATTTTATTTTTCATCTAGAAGTTTTACTTCAGTTTTCTGTATTTTTCATTTTGTTAATTATGCTCATTTTTCTATATATTCTTGAACATGTGCAACTTATTTTATAGCAGTTATTTTAATGTCCTTGTCTATTATTTTGCATCTGTTTCTATTGGTTAATTTTTCTCCTGGTTAATATCATATTTTCTTGCTTCTTTGTATGTCTGGTAATTTTTATAAGATTTTTATAAAATTTATAAGATGCTGGACACTTTTTTTATGCTGTTGGGAACTGGGCGTTATCATATCCTTTTAAATGTAATTAGGACTTGGGGTATCTGGGTGGCTCAGTCAGTTAAGTGGCTGACTTTTGATTTTGAACCAGGTGATGATCTCAGGGTCTTGAGATCAAGCCTGGCATCAGGCTCCGCACTTGGTAAGGAGTCTGCTTAAGCTTCCCTCTCTCCTGTGGCACTTGGGTGGCTCAGTCCTTAAGCACTGCCTTCAGCTCAGGTCCTGATCTCCGGGTCCTAGGATCGAGCCCCACACTGGGCTCCCTGCTTGGAGGGAAGCCTGCTCCTATCCACTCCCACACCCCCTGCTGTGTTCCCTCTCTCGCTGTGTGTCTCTGTCAAATAAACAATAAAATCTTAAAAAAAAAAAAAATTCTCTCTCCTTCATCCTCTGCCCCTCCTCCCATGCAAATACACTCGCTCTCTCTTACTTTGTCAAATAAATAAATAAATATAGGTGGGACTTAGTTCTGAGAACTATTACGTGGAACTGGCTGGGCAGGTCCGCAGCAGCCCTTCTAGTCTAGAGCTAATCCAGCCCCACTGCTGAGGTGAGGGGAGTTTACCTGATGCCCTAACTGGAAAAGCTGCTCTGAACCCACCCTAACAAGGACTTAAAAACAGCCTTGAAAGGACCTAACTATCTCAACCCTGTGTGATATCCAGAAATTGTCCAGTCTGCTCCTTTCTGGTGGTTCTTTTCCTGGCTTTGAGATGTTTCTCCTCATGTATTTGCGGATCAGTACTCAGTCAAAATCTCCAGGGTCCCCTGACAGATCTCTGGAGTTGTAATGAGCCCCCTTCCTCTCCTGTGCTTTATCCCACCTAAAGTCTAGCTGCTTTGTCCACCCAAACACTGAAGGTTTGTCACTTCAGTAAGGCCAGTGGGCTCTGGCTTCTTTCTCCCTGCCCTGCAGTGTGGAAACTGTCTCTATGCCAGAATTTGCAAACTATGACCTGGGGCCAAATCTAGCCTACTACCAGTTTTTTTAAATAAAGTTTTATGGGAATACGTCCACACCCATTCATTCATTCACACACTGAGTATGAAAGCAGACACAGAGCTGAGTATGGAGCTGTGACTGAGATCATATGGTCCGGAAAGTCCGAGATATTTACTGTCTGTCCATTTACAGAAAAATTTCATGGATCCTGCTCTACAGAAAAAGCTGGAATAACTGTAGAGTTCATTTCTTTTATTTCCAGGAACACAGTCCTCATCTGTCTGCTGACCAATGTCTAGAGCTGCTGCTTCGTCTATCTTATCTGGTTTCCAAGTTGTCTAAGATGGCAGTCGGTTTGGGACTGGGGTCAGGTGAGTGAGGCCCTTCCTTGCCTCAGGTACAAATTTTAGGGAGGAACAAAAAACTCAGTAACAGAGATAAAAGCCAAAACTAATGAAAAAAATCCATGAGAAACAAAAACATTAAAATTTTAAACTAAGATAGTACTGGTAACACTGCTGAACTGAGCCATGTCGGAGGTGAGGCAAAAGGAAAAATCATTAATTCTGATCCTGTCTATATTTAAATTTTGATTTTTTTTCCATTATGGATCTGTTTGCATCACATCTGACTTTCTCAAAGCACTGTATTAAAATGTTTATTTTAGGGGCACCTGGTGGCTCAGTTGGGCTTCTGACTCCTGATTTTGGCTCAGGTCGTGATCTCAGGGTCATGAGATGGAGCCCCATTTTAGGCTTGCACTCAGCAGGGAGTCTGCTTGAGGATTCTCTCTACCTCTGCCTCTCCCCCCATTAAAACGTCAAATAAGTTAAAAAAATTTTTTTTTAATTTTATTTTTAAGCAATCTCTATACCCAACATGGTGCTCAGACTTAAAATCCCCAAGATCAAGAGCTCTATGCTCTACTGACTGTGCCAGTGAGGTGCCCCTAAAATGTTAATCTCAATTATTGAGCTTTCTGGTGCCCCCTTCAGTTCTACACCCGAGGCAAGTACCTCACTTGCCTCACCTGGTCCCGGTAGAGAGTAAGTCTGGTCCTTGTTATTCAGTCATGGCAGAAATGCAAGACTCAGGACTAAATTTCTTACTAAGCACACTACACTAATATAACTATAGACTTTATCAGAACTGGAAAATTGAATGTTTTCTTCCTCAGAGATACCTTAAAACAGAAAATGCTTCAGTATGAAATGTTATGCTCAAATTCCTTCTATTTGCAACTAAAGTCTTTATTATTTATTTATTTTGAGATTTTATTTATTTATTTGACAGAGAGAGACACAGCGAGAGAGGGAACACACAGGGGGAGGGGAGAGAGGGTGAAGCAGACTCCCCACTGAGCAGAGAGCCCCATGCGGGGCTCCATCCCAGGACCCTGGGTTCACGACCTGAGCCCAAGGTAGATACTTAACAACTGAGCCACCCAGACGCCCCAATTTGCAACTAAAGTCTTATATGTACATACTCCCACACACATCCACTTTGTAGGCAGAGAAATACTACAAGAATATAAAAGCTTTCCTATAGTTGGGGCGCCTGGCTGGCTCAGCTGGTAGGGCATGAGGCTCTTAATCTCAGGGCTGTGAGTTCAAGCCACATGTTGGGTGTGGAGCCTACTTCCAAGAAATTGAAAAAATAAATTTTTTTAAAGGATTTTATTTATTTATCTGACAGAGAGAGACAACAAGGAACAGAACATAAGCAGGGGGAGTGGGAGAGAAAGAAGCAGACTCCCCGCTGAGCAGGAAGCCTGATGCAGGGGCCCAATCCAGGACCCCGGGAACCATGACCTGAACTGAAGGCAGATGCTTAATGACTAAGCCACCCAGGCGCCCCCAAAATAAATTAATTCAAAAAATAAAACCTTTCCTATAATTACTAAATAAACACATGCACACAAAGACCTTGTAACTGGAAAACAATACAATAATTATACAATGTCGGGATGATACATTTATACTATGGCGTATACCAAAAACAGCCAGCGGCACCTGCTACCAAGTCAGTTTACTGACTGGTGGTGAAAGTAGGAGCCAAGGTTCTCACTACATCAGTTCAATTAAAAGAAATCAAGCCACAGATGACCACTGAGATTCTGCAGGATTGCCGCCCCGCTGGTGCTCCTCTCTAGTACGCGCAGCAGGAAGGCCCTAGGCCGGGGCAGGCAGAAGGCTCTCGTGGCTATGAGAATAAAAGTTCCACCATGAGCCAACTTCTACGTATTCTGCGTTTACTTCATTTTCTAAAAGCACAAGCACAGGAAAATGTTTTCAAATATAATGACCAAAGAAAGCTTTTCCCTTAATTACAAATTTTATGGTATTAAGTTTAGTGGAGGAACAAAGACTATGAAATTAAAAATCATAATTTTTATAGTCAAAACTCATGAAACTAATTAATTTAACAATCAGACACTGTTCGAGTTCACGAAGCATCCCCCACCCTCAATTCCCTCTTGCATCTGCTCCTTCTGATTTGGCTTTGGGTGCGAGTCTGCCCCACGCAGCCCGGACTGAACGCCTGCCCTCCCCAGCCAAGGACTCTGCCTCTGCGTCACGGGCTGGACTTACACATGTGCTCTCCTGTCCCATTTCTCCCGTGCCTTGGCTGCTTCCCTCTCACTCTCTTCATGTCCTGCCAGACACTTCATCCTCAAGACTCCATTCGAGTGTCTTGACACCTACCCTACACACTCAACTCACAGTTTGTCATGAAACTTTAGGGCAGAGGGATGCTAACTTTGTATCTGCTGCCTCCCTCCAGCCCCAGCACCTAGCAAGATGCCAGGCACACTCAGCAGGCACCTGCTTTCTATGGGGTTAAACGTTTCTAAGCATCTTTCCGAGAACCTTCCCTTCCTGGCGGAAGTGACCTTCCTCAAGCCCTGATCTATACTGTCAGAACTCATCATAACACAAGTCTACACTGGCTCTGCTTCCTTCTCTCTCTCCCACCTGACAGTGAGCTTTCTGAAGACGGAAAAGTACTTTTCTTAGGTTTGTATCCTCAGCACTCAGAAATTATCTACCACACAGTACACATTCAATATATATTAGTAGTTATTACATTGTTCCTGTAATTACTCATTTATTCTTCACAACTCTGTAAATACTCTCCTTTACCGCCCCCCCCCCGCCACATTACAGAGATGAGGAAACTGGAACAGAAAGATTGAGTAGTTTCCCAACATGACACATTAGCAAGCAACAGAGTGGTCTGCCTCTTGAGTCACATCTGTAACATCTGTTAACAGACAGTGACTATATCAACAAAGGCACGCTCACCGACTCATGATGTCATAAGAATCAATAAAGATTTATGCTGTAACACTGCACTTGCCATTTGCACCTCTCAATTTATCTTTAAAAGGTTATCCAATGCTCCAAATCTCTCCTTGGACTACTGAGGAACTAAGATAATGACCCTTGGCAACTCGCCCAAAGTCAGAGTCAGCAGGACTACCCCTGGTCTCAAGGACCAGTGCTCCCTCCATGCTGACTTCACCAGCGTTCTCAATGGCTCAGACAACTGTAAAAATTCTGGGTGAAGCAGCAAAATACAGGCCTCAAAATTCCCAAAACATCAATAATGCCTAACTAATGCATTTGTCACGTTTGAAAACGAAGCACCTTTTTTCACTGTTTCGAATTTCAGCATGGACATCCCTGAAATTTATTTATTCCCTTGGGACTAACATAGGACATTCACAACCAAATACACCGAAGACAGGGCCTCTGGCTGAACCAAGGCCGTTTCTGACTTCAAGGAGGATACTGAGATCTTGGCAAGGCTAAAATAAATTTCTTGTATCACTTAACTAATTATTTGCTTGGTTTCTCGATACTTTACATATAAGAACTGACTAGAACTATTTAGCTTACTTTTGAAAAGCATTTTCCAAATGGGTTTGAACAGGGAGGGAAAAAGCTAGTTAAGAATGAAATGACTATCCCATGTTACTGGGTGACAGTTAAAATTACACTTGTGTGAAAAAACCACGTTTTGGAGCTATAATGCAGTGGTGAGTTTGCTTTTGTTTTTGCCAATATGATAGGTTTCTCCGAAGTCTTGTCCACCTGAAATCATGGTCGAATATTCATTACCACTTGCATACTTACTTCAGTGCTAAAATACGAAACGTCACATATATTTTTACAGATAGAGTCATGTTGAAAACTTGAGATGTCGGGCACCTGGGTGGCTCAGTTGTTGAGCGTCTGCCTTTGGCTCAGGTCATGTCCCAGTGCCCTGGGATCAAGCCTCATATCCAGCCCCATATTGGGCTTCCTGCTCAGTGGGAAGCCTGCTTCTCCAGCTCCTCCCTGCTTGTGTTCTCTCTTTCTCTCTTGCTATCTCTATCATAAATAAATAAAATCTTTAAAAAAAAAAAAAAAGAAAAGAAAATTTGAGATGTCTAGTATAATATTTCTAGGATCTTTCTGAATCTAATATTCTCATGCTACATAAACCCTCTAAAATAAATTGACTTCCTAATCAAAGGTGATCCCATTTGCTAAAATTGCTGGACCCACCAGTACAAAGTTTCCTACATGACATCCAACTGATTGCGCTGTTTAACATAAGGTTGTATGAAAGTGGGACATCTTTCAAGTCCTGATCAGTCTTTCAAATAAACCCTATTCTGCAATGTTCACTTTTGCTTTATTAATATGGTTATGATTCACTGCACTTTATTTGATGAATTTAACAGATTTGTTATGCAACGTCAACTCTCTTAGGTTTCCCCCAAAATTAATCAATATTTTGAAAATAAAATATTCTGTCAACAATTTTTATGCAAAAAAGAAAAAAACCACATTAATAAAATTTTCTACTGGAATAATAAGAAAATAAATTTAAATTTGTAGGTTAGATCAGTGCTGCTGAAAAACTCCAAGACTGACTCAGTAGCCAAAAGTCCCAGAGGGCAGGGAGCTCCTGGCCACACTGGGGCCCCACAGCACCACACCTCACACAAGCCCCTGGGGCCGTCCCAAATGGTCCAGTGGTTGGAACCAAAGCTTGTCTTGCCAGGTCCCCATCTGCACTCTCACAAGTGCCCATAAATAATTCTTAATAACAGCACCCTTCCCCAGTCTGGCACTGTCATGAGGAAAATGAAAGAGCTCTTCCTATAAATTAACACATCAAAAGCACTGGGGCTGGCTTTACTAGTTTCTCAAAACTACCTCATTTTCCTCAAAAATCTCTACACTTAATTCAAAGGATACGTTAAAGTCTGCTAGCCTCCCAGTGTACTGCTCACTTATAAGAGAGAACATGGAGCTCGAAAGAGGAAAGGGTCATTCAGGACAGAAAGAGTCTTCTGCTCTTGGCGGTCTCCGGCTCCGTGGTGGAGGGGAAAACACAAGTATTCAAGAATTTGGAAAGATACTAAATTAGTCATGGAAAAAAAGATTCCTTGGTTGAATCAAGACAATAGTTGAAAACTTCCAAGACAGCCCTGGAAAGGACACAGAGCACCACAGCCACCTCAGAGGGGCCTCCAGCGTCCTGTGCTCCTTCGATACGCACTCCCGTGCCCACGTCAGCACAGTCCGTGCAAGAGGGGACACGAAAGACAGGGCCCTAAAGACTGTCTACGAGGAAGGGGACCCGGTACACCTAACTGTGTGTGCATGCGTGTGACAGGAAAACGACCCAGGTAGCACATGGTGAGCACACCGGCAACACTCATTTAAGTGGGTAAAGGGAAGCCCTCCCTGGGGAGGGGACATCTAAGCCATAATCTGAAGGATCCGTAGAAATTAACTATCTCCATAATTCTCCAATTTTAAAAATATAAACATAGGTAAACACAGTAAGAAAAACCAAGTGTGTAAGAAGCGGCTCAGTACTGAGTATCAATTCAATACCTCATTCTATAGATTACACAGGAAAAAAAATCACCTTATAATTCGAGGGTACCAACCTTTTTGCTGTACTTCTGCTTGATGTTAATTAGTATTAACTAGTACATATAAATGCATATGTACACAGACACACACACACACTAATATAGATCAAACACAAGGATATAAGTATATATAACGTAAATATAATCACATAGTATATTGATAAATATTAGTGACTGATAAGTATGAACTGAACGAATGGGTTTCTGGCCAGAGCTCAGAAAATGGGTTAAAATAATACTTTTCTTGTCACACTTCTTTGCAAGCAAGGAGCTAAACCTCCAAGCAATTTACTTGCAGGCATTAAATTACATTTCAAAAATAGCTTTTTTAAAAGGGGTACAGAGCTATTTCTCAACAACTCATAACTGAAGCCTTCTTCTGAATTAATGTTATAAACACAATTTTTAGATGAGCATAACCTGAACGCAGGAAATGAATTTACCAGATCTGTAGCTGCAGGTTGTAATAAACAAAACCACTCTTAACGGTGAATGATAAAACCATCTGGCACTACCAGACACTGTCAAAATCCCAGGCAGAATGAAAAGGGTAGCGACGTGCTAAGAGCCACAGGCTGGGCGGTAAGGCCGTAGGCCGAGAAGTCTGGGCAACCAGACCGCAGGCTGGGGCTGGAGGAAGAAGGCGGAGCGGGGCAGGAGTGCGTCCACCTGGGCTCTGACCCTGTCCTCTGAGCCCTGGGGCCGCGTTTCCGAGAACGGGCTGGGGCGGTGAGGAGGGACTGAACGAGATTCCGGCTGGAGGCGGGAACACTTCGCAGTCTGGACTTCGACGGTCTGAGACACGGACAGACGGCAGGCCTGAGCCCCGTCCGGACCCTTCCTCGCAGCCCCACCAGCTACTGCAGAGCCCGTTTCAGTGCAACAGGGAGGGACTCAGACGACACGGACGTCTTTCGGCTGAGCACAGCCTCCAACCTGAGGGTCTGAAGACCCCTGCAAAACAAGCCTCATTCATGAACGTGCCTGAGAGATGCCAATTTTTAAAAAAAGATTTTATTTATTTATTTGAGAGAAAGACAAAGAGCACAGCAAGGGGAGGGGCAGAGGGAGAGGGAGAAGCAGGCTCCCCGCTGAGCAGGGAGCCCGATGCGGAGCTCGATCCCAGGACTCTGAGATCGTGGCCTGAGCCGAAGGCAGACGCTTCACCGACTGAGCCACCCAGGCGCCCTAGAAAGGCCACTTTGTAACATACGCATAGCTTCTCTAAGTGTGAAAATCTGTCATTTTTAATTGAATGTCCTTTTTTGACAAGTCAAGATACGGTTCTCCTTCAATTAAAATAAATTTCTTTTCTTCTAAGCTGAGGAACGATTTTAATTTTACCGCTGGCCTCATTTCTGGAGCACCTCAGGCTTCCAGCAGCGGCGCCAGCTCCCTCGCGCTCTGCCTCGGGCCGCTCGCGGGGTTTGGGGGAGGAGCGCGCCCGCCTCCCCGGGCCCTACCGCATCTCCACCGCCCGGGCCGCAGCCCCCTAATCGGCAGCTGCTCTGCCAGTTTTCAGGGGCTCCCAAGCTATCCAGACAGCTGACGGGCTTCTGTTGCGAACGGAGCCTGGAAGCCTCCGACCCGCAGAGCTCAGTGTCGCACGTGGCGCGGGGAGGGCGGGGGGGCGCGGGGGGAGGACTTACAGGGACCGAGTCCTGGGACGCCCTAGCTGCTTGGAACCCGAGTACAAGCAGCTTTAGAAGCCAAACCTCTTATTATTCGTAGTAAGTCAGGTGTAATGCGTAAGCCGCACCTAATACCACGACTTCGTTTGCTGCAGCGAGCCCAGCGCTGTGCCCTCGATTTAAGCGCTAGTGTCTCAGTTCCCCGCCTGCCCGAGACCGCCGGGCACCAACCTCCCCGAGGAACAGCACAGACGGCGGAACCCATCCCCACGCGCAGGCGGAGCGCTCCGGTGGGTGCGCGGCGAGTGAGCTCTCCTCACGGCGCCAGGCCTGGGGGGCAGAGGACGCGCCCCTCAAGTCTCATGCACACTGAGTAGAAGCTCCAAGAAGGACGGAGTAAAGAAGAAAGGGAAAGGAGGAACTTCTATAAATTAGAGAGTTCTAGTCCTGTTATTACGTAGCCCCCCCCCCTTTTTTTTTGATAAAAAGAAAAGCAAAAAACAGTTACTGGGAGCAAAACTCCTGTGTCAGGAAAGCGATCCTTAGGAAAACAGAGAGCCAGGAGCCAGGTCTCTAACCCTAGGTCTGGTTCTGACCTGCTGTGGGACCTTAACCAAGCGAAAACAGCTCCTTTGGGCCTCAGTTTCCTCACCTGGAAAATACAGGGACTGAATGAACTGAAGATCCTTACGGAAGGCCCGAAGGTGAGCGCCACACATGCCCAAAGATGGGAGTCTGCAAAGCCGACTTCACCTTCAGGTTTAAAATCTGAGCCATGACGCGCCTGGGTGGCTCAGTGGGTTAAGCCTCGGCCTTCGGCTCAGGTCATGATCTTGGGGTCCTGGGATCGAGCTCCGGGTCGGGCTCTCTGCTCAGCAGGAAGCCTGCTTCCCCCTCTCTCTGCCTGCCTCTCTGCCTATTTGTGATCTGTCAAATAAATAAAATCTTTATAAAAAAAAATCTGAGCCATATGATCGCAATCATCCTTAATCCAGAGCCTGGGCCCCACAGGAGCGTGAGCGTCCTCCCCAGGCCTCAGCCACCGCCACTGTCCCCAGGGCTGCCCTGGAAGTCCCAGGGAAGCTGTGCGGTGCGCTTTGCAGACAGATGCTCTAGTGCCAGCCGTCAAGGCATCAGTGTGGTTTACACGCACAAGAGGAACTCATCTTCAAAGAAACTATGCTACAGACATTTCTGAGCAACAGCAAACAGTCCTCTGGTAACGAAGAGAACAGGCCTTCGTGTATTAGTTTCACAAGTTTGGCGTTTGGAAACGCAGGCCTTTCCAACCTGGGCCTCCCTCTCCAAAACCAACCTTCAAGGTATCCTGGAAATATAAATCAGGTGAGGCTGCCTCCCTAGAAGTCAGGCTCGCTCAGAGCCGTGGGCTGTGTTACTGGGAAGACGCTCTCCAGACCGAAGGAGAGCTCTGCCAGAACCACACTGGCACCCGGGCTTGCCGCTCCGCTCCGGGGCTCTCGAGGATTTGCAGCGTCCAGAGGCGCGGGTGTGCCGGCCCATTCTACACCCCCACAGACTGAGGTGTCGGGACACGCACACCCGCCTGAAGTTGAGAACCACGTCTTAACTGTAGTCTGTTGCCAGGGGCCAAGAGACCACGGCAGATGCTAGCAGAGGAAGAACCGAGCTGAGCAGACAAGTGGTAACCGAAGGAAAAGGATGTGATACACACAGAAAGCTGAATTTATTTACACTAATCAAGAATGCAGGCTCTCAGCTGGAACATCTCACTTAAGACGCCAAAAGGTTCAGTACCCATTCACAAGCTTTCCAGAATGCACGCAGTTGCCATGGTAACCCTGACAGCATATTTCTTGGCCCTGAACGTATACATTACCACCCATAATGCATTTAATACAGTTTGGGGGTGACCAATTCATGGACAAACAAATAAACCTGAGTTCTGACTCTCAGCCTCCCTCTTAGATAAACAAAGAGGAGCAGCAGGAGGTAGCATCCCACTCACCCCGGGATAAGCACAGGGCTCTGCACATCTGAAAGCGCTCATCTGAAGGCAAATAAGAACGAAGGAAACTACATTTCCTCATCCATGGCCATATGGTTGATTTTGTGAAACAAAATGTTCCGTGCCAGATTAATGACACCGTCATTGCTCAAGTTAAAGAAGCCAGTACATGCTACGCACGTCTACGCCTCTGGAACTCAAGCCCATTCAGTGAGTCAAAGAACAAGCGGATCTCTTTAAAGAACATCTTCGATAATTTATGTAGATGGCAGTCGTCGGCTCCAAACAAGAAGACTGGTCAAACGTTCAAACTGCCCTTTAATAAGGAATCCGAGTTTTGTTTCTTTGGCTCGGAAGACAGCGACTCAGCCGTAAGTCTTCACCTTCACCAGGGATGCTCACCAACCATCAGAATACATGTAATGCGTGATTTCTGGAGTCTTACCTTCTCATCCTCCACCATCTGAACACGGAGAAGCACAGAGAGCTGCGGCGCCCAGACGGCCCGGGCTGTTGGCTCTCACGGCCGGGGAAGCCCACTGCGCCAGCAGCTCCCCGGAGCTGCGGCAGGACATGCCTGCACGCGCCCCGGCGCCTGCAGAAATCACTCCCGCTCTTGGCCCGAACCAGCTAAGTCCCGGGGAGTGGAGCCTGCGCTACGACCGCCGCCAGACCGCAGGCCACAGCGAGCGAGCGCCTGTGAAAGGGAGCGAAAGACCTCCCCGCCGGCGGTTTCCAAGTGAACGGCGGCGACTCCGTGACCGCTGCATTGCAGTCTTTCCCAAGCGACAAGCCTCCGAAGCAGGAGGCTGGAGACAGAGGCCCCTGGCACAGGAAGCTGCCTTTTGAATCAGAGACTTTATAAGGATCTTTTAAAAACTGAGGCAAATGCCCCGGTGGGGGGCGGCATGTCTAGATTTCCAGCCGGCGTCCTAAAGGCTGACTGGCCTGCGGCTCTGGCCTCTGCGGCGCCGGGTGGGCCCGCGGAGAGCAGGAAGGCGGAGGACGACGCACCGCCCTCAGCGCCAGCGCGGCCGGCCAGAAGCCCGCACATCGGACGCTTCACACCAGCTTCGGAGCCCTGCGGAGAAGCCGCGGGGAATGAACTCGGACTTCCACTCCGGAAAACGCGAGCGCGGGAAGAACTCCGAGTTCCTCTGTGGGCAGCGATCACCTCGAACGCCTCGTACCACCTTCGCTGCGCAGTAGAACCATTACGTGATCCGAGCCCTTGAAATACTGAACCATTAACCAAACCACCAAGTTCAGGGAAAGACTTCAAATAGCATGACTACTAAGTGACCTTTCCTTCTCATTCATCCAGCCCGCGGGCTGAGCGCGCACCGCCACCGCACCGCCACCGCGCGCCGGCAGCAGGAGCCACGGGCAAGGCGGAGCTCCCGGCCCGGGGCTTACACGCGCTCCAGCCGGCACGGCCGCCGGCGAGCCAGTCACTCCGAGCGCCAGGACTGGCGTGACGGAGGGGCCCAGCGTGCAAGGGGGCAGACATGGAGCTGTTCTGGGGACCCAGGACAAGCTCCACGCGGAAGGAGTATTTCCCAGGAGCCGGAGGACAGGCACTTTTCTGGAAAAAGGGAGAGAAGAGGGGAAAGCACCCTCCAAGGGCGCACACGGCGTCACCACGCGCTAGCGCGTCCGCAGCGAGGCCGGGCTCTGGAGCCCGTCGGACCCCCAGCAGCCCCGGGCAGGCACGGCCACCGGCACGACTGACAGACACCTGAGTGTCTCGACCCTGAGGCGAAAGCATGCCCCAGGCGCGTGGTGGCCGAGTGGAGGTCCCGGTCTGCAGCCTGCAGGCAGGCGTGGCACCGCGCTCTGCACACAGCGGCAGCGGAGGGCCGCCCGCGGAGGTGCGGGGCTGCCTGCCGCGGGGAGCCACGAGGAACCTCGCCGGCTGTGGAGTGGAGGGCCCAGCCGGACACCCAGCAGCGCTCGCTGAAGGACCGCGTGGGCGCGGAGGAACACACGGAGTAAGGGACCTGCTGGTCACCCCTCGCCCTAGTAACAGACATGAGCTGCCGCACCCCGGCCAACACGCGGCTTCCTCTGGTGGTGACAGTTCTCCGCTTCGCCTTCCCTTTACCTGACCTCGGCTTCACACTTCTTCTCCCCCAGGTAGTCTTCCCGAACCCCTTCCCGCCCCGGGCAGCAAGGACCCCTCGCCTGGGCTCCCGTCCTCCCTTGCGGTCAGCACCCCGCACAGAGGGGTGCCCCGAAGCCATCACTCCTGTGGCTGCCGCGTCTCAGGCCCCGCCAGAGTCCGCCGCCACCGCCCCATGGGCAGGACTCAGTCCCTCTGTGAGGCCACCACCAGCGCCCTGTCCATCCGGCCGCTGCGGAGCCTGGGCCACGGGGGAGAGGCAGGATCCAAACCCAGGACCCCGGCTCCCAGCCCACGCCTGCCTGCCCGGGAGGCCACTTTTCCCGGCACCCAGCCAAAGCTCACTAACACGGCCTTTACTCGCGGGAGTGGGAGATCAGATTTATGGAAATGCTGCCCCCTTCCTTTCCTGATCTCTCCCCAAAAAGGTGTGATACGAATCAATAGCTATTTCCAGCCAAAGCAGGCGCGCCTCCTGTGTCAGCTCCTGCCTGGCGGGGTAAGTCACAGCATGAGGGAGAGCATCAGAGGGGAAGGCGGGAGGCCGTGTGTGAGGAAGTTTCTTTTCGCCATCACTATGCTTTGTAGAGACTGACTAGTGAGTTAACAGCCCTCGGGAACTTCTACCACATGCCGCTGGGGATATTCGGGTGCCAGTCTGGGCACGCCCCCACAGAAGACGGTCTGGAGAACTGTGCCTTTCAAATCGGGAGTCGACGCTGGTCCTCAGTGGCGGGCGCACCCCCACCAGCCCGATAGCTGCTGTGCTGTGACAGGGCTGGTCCCCTACCGACCTGTCAGTCCAGGGACCCCGTGCCTGGCAAGCAGGCATCGTGTGTTCTGGCCCGAGTGGGCTGTCCCAGGAAGGCGTGGAGGAACCAGCAGGGTTCTTACACCAGGACTCTGGTGTCTCCTGGAACAGGCAATGCCTGGGAGGAGGGGGGAGGGAGCCAACGCTGGCCCAGGGCTGAGACCCCTGCCCACGCCCCAGCAATGAGAACTACTTTTGCGGCAGTGTGCGCTGGGCAGCGAGGCCCACTCTAGGGCCAGCACTAGCGGTCAGAGGAAGGGGGTGACGAAAGGAGCATGGACAGGACCATTCAGACCGCCGTCCAGGCCAGCCGTCTGAAAACTCAGGGCAGCAAGCTGGTCAGGGCGTGGAAAGCAGGTGCAGGGACTACAAGACCACAGAGCCCACCTGCCTGTAGCGTGGCCTCCTCTTATCTCCACTTTATGGAAGAGGAGGTGGTGAGGCACAGACGGGAGAAATCTTTGTAAGTGCACCACTACGTGTTAAAATAGTGCTGCTTGGCTGTTAGCTGTTTGGTTGCTTTGGACCGGGCACAACCCTCCCGGCCCAGGCATGACCCGGTCTCCCCACATCCCGCCTCCTCTCGGCTCATGGCATGGGGCCGAGTGAAAAGGGCACTCTGTCTCCCACGCCAACTGCTCACTCCTGCTGGATCTAGGAGTCCTGGTCCACAGGACTTTGTGGGGTGGATTTACTTTCAAATTGATATGATACATGTGAAGGTTTCCTAAAGTACAAGCTTCTCAAAATGTAAGGCACAACTGTTACAAAATCTAGCCAGTATCTTCAATGCACTCAATAATTTTCCAAGCTTAACTCAGTTTAAATACATGACAAGATGCCGAAAGGGTTGTCACCACTAACGGAATGACCATGGCAGAACCTGCTCCTGTTTTAAAGAGCAGTAATGAAATTCATAATCTAACCCAGGCCATCAACTATTATCGGTCATGTACATTTACCTGAATTTGATACAAATTATGGAAACATTCCTACAGGTCTGGCTTGCACACCAAACAATAGGCTCTAGAGTATGGCTACTACCTTAAGTTGTCTATTACTTCAAAAGCAGGCAACCCACTAACCAGAATTACCATGGAAAAAAAAGAAGAAGAAAAAAAGAAGGATGAGTGGCATACAGCCTGAAGGGAAAACACACAAATCATTCATTGTCCCTCCCTGTGCTGGTGGGGGTCAAAGAACAAAGGGTGTCCCCGAGCAGAAGCAGAGAGAACACAAGGAAAATATAAAATGCAGACAGATTTCGTTGGCTTGGATAAAGCACAGACTAACCTATCTGCCCAGATCTAAAAGGACGGTCATCTGCTAAGACCCTGTGGTGACCATCAGCTATGATCTCATCTCAGGAAAGAAGCGTACTGTAATTCTGGCTGTTTCTCCGGGCAACATGGGGCCCAGGGGCACCGCGCCTGAAACAGGAGTCACCAGGTCACCAACAAAGGTCTTAAGAAGCCTAGCCCCTAGTAGCCAAGTCTCTTCACAAACACAAATGAGAACCCGAACAGCAGATCAAAGAAGCAAAGCTGACGTAAACTCGAGGTCTACACCCAAAACGGGAAACGCAGGCGCTCACAAGAACCAGCTCGCCAAGCTCCAAGCAGCATTATTCCTAAGAGCCCAAAAGAGGACACAGCCCAAACGTCTACCGGGGTTGGTGGGTAGACAGAAGTGGCACATCCAGGGGCGCCTGGGTGGCTCAGTTGGTCGGGTCAGCCTCTGCCTTCTGCTCAGCCCCGGGGGTGGAGCCCCTCGGCAGGCTCCCTGCTCCCCAGGGGAGTCTGCTCCTCCCTCTCCCTCTGCCTGCCTCTCTCTTGTTATTTCTGTCACATAAATAAATAAAAATAAATCGTTTTTAAAAAGTACATGCATACGATGAACTTATTCAGCAACAAAAGAGAAGGCGTTAGTGATCCGTGCTCACACACGACACATCTTAAGAACACGGTGCTCAGTGAAAGAACCCGACCCAAACACCACATACTATATGACTCCATTTACAGGAAATGTCCAAAACAGGCAGTGACTGCACAAAACTGTGACTATACTAAAAACCACTGAATTAGATGCTCACAATAGGTGAATCATATGTTATACGACAACTCATACACCTACTTTTTTTAAAAGCTGATATAACCGTACCAAAGGCCAGACATCAGATAGTTAACATCCCTTAATGAGACATAGCTCATCATCTCAATTAAAGAAACAAACAAAAGGAAAATGTTGCTACAAGTCTTCATTATGCTCCTAAAAACACATTGTTTTGGGGATGGCCCTTCCAAATAATTTTAAATAAGCTTCTTGCTGTTCAAAACAACTAACTATTTTGAGTAACTTTTCTCCCCCAAATCTCAGCGTTCAACAATTATTCAAGAAAAAAATTCGATTTTAACTTTAATGCAAAATATAAATTACACATCTATAAATACATGGCACTTTTAAACATGAGCAGGGAGACTAGGGAAATTATCAACCCCACCATCACCACCAAAAAGTACTCAATTTCTGAGTTCCTTCTACCATGAAATAAGTAAGAGCACTTGGGTTTTTAAGACCAGGAAATATTTACAAGACTTGAAGTAATACAGTCAAAGAAAACACATTAACAACATAAAACTCACAAAAACGAAAGTAAGCCTTTGTATAAAATAAACAACTCACTGATTTATAGAAAGACTACATCCTCAGACCTAACAAAAGAGCTCCTAGCTCGTTCTCCTTGCTCTGTGTTCACCTCAGTTCTCGACAATCCAACCATAGGAAAGAAACGTGGTACCTCAGCATGACACTGTCACTGGCTAACACTGTCATTAAAATAATGTGTTTCTATTTTCCGCAGGAAGAGAATCGTGTCTACTCACAACTTACAATGAGTCAACCAGTGTGTAAAATATTTTACATAATGGGAAAATTTATCATGCCCCCAAAGTTCAGTGTGTTCTCATTAGGTTACCAGAAATTACAGATGTGAAGATACTTCTGTTAACCAAAATCAAGAAAAGAAACTACTTTAGATACGCACACGTTTTCGGTTTGGCATCTCTAATTCTTTTTATGCTACTGTATTTCAAATTACTCAGACTGACAAATTTGTAGTTTAAGTACTGAATAAAGAAAATCTGCATGTTGACAACACAGGTAACTTTAAATTGGTTTTGACACTGCATCACTTGCTACCTACAGAGCTAGACAGAAGTCAGAGCCTGGCTGATAGGGATGGCTTCAGGTTTTGTAAACACCCCTATGGTGAAATGGTTTTTCCAAAATTATGATACCATCTAGAGTGTTCATGGAGCCTTCCCATGTGCCTCACTGTGAATAAAAAACTTCTGTGGAAAATTTTATAGCGTTTGCATCCACTTCACATTTTCCCATGTTACGTTCTGTGTTTTTCTTAATAATCCTGGTGAAAGAAAATATTTAGGCAATTAAGACACATTAAACTCTTCTATGATGACCTTCCAAAAACAACGCCACTCTTCCACAGTACTGTAAAGGTACACTTGGAAACTGGCACATTCAGGCAGGCCAAACAGACACGAACATTTTAAACCAACACACTTGCTCTAAGAAATAAAACTACCAGATATTTTTTACATTATCAGTTGGTCCCCTGGAAAGGGTAATTATAAAACACAAGAATGAGTCTCTCTCAAACCCTGTTAAATAAACCGTTTGCAAAGAATAACCACAACCGCATGAATGACGCCAGCCTGGCTGTCACCGTTACTCACGCATAAAACCCCGGGATGTATCTTGCAGCAAGTTTTCACAAAACAAACTCTATTCTTGATGACCTTAAAATACATTGCAAATGACATTCTCGCAAGTCCTTTTTGAAAACTGTAGTAATCTCTTATAAACACAGAAAAGACTGAAAGTGTGTCTCTAATTCAGTGCCATGGCTCATTAAATCCTAAGTCAAGTACCTTGGACAAAAATAATTCTAAACTGAAAGAATTACCAGTGTAATGCACTGATGTATCAACATCAATGTACATGCTCAGATGAGAGTTAACACATTCTACATAATTTATCAAATACCGTAGGAAAACTAGAAATAATACTAAGTGTGGCACCTGCTCCAGGAACCAACTACTTCACCCTCCATCCTTTTAAATGCTTGAAATATTTGCGTATTGGCTCCTCATTTTTTAATAAAACAGAGCTGGCCTTTCTGCAGCCTGGCAATTGAACATTTATTTCAAAATTCAAGTACCATTTCAGAAGGCAGGTAGATTTTTTTGAATTGAAGATTTCTCTCTACATCAAAAATGCATCTTAAGGGGCGCCTGGGTGGCTCAGTGGGTTAAAGCCTCTGCCTCCAGCTCAGGTCATGATCCCAGGGTCCTGGGATCAAGCCCCACATCGGGCTCCCTGCTCAGCAGGGAGCCTGCATCCCCCTCTCTCTCTACCTGCCTTTCTGCCTACTTGTTTTTTCCTGTCTGTCAAATAAATAAATAAAATCTTTTAAAAAATGCATCTTAAAATAAACATTAAAGTTATACTCATATTTTAAAAGTCAGGAGCCATTACATTATATCCATCTAATGTTGAAAACTCCTGATCCAGCTGAGAGGGCTAAGTGTCAGACCAAAGAGAAGTCAGACCTGCCCCTGGCTCAGCCTCTGCTCTATGCTCCACTCCAGCCAGTGAAGGAGACAAGGAATGCAGGGCGTCCCCCTCAAGGCCTAGGCTGCACCTCACTCTCTACTCCTTGAATCCCTGTGGCCAGATCCAAGGGAACTTGATCCAGGATGACCCTGAACAACCCCTTCCTACAACTGACCCCTCTTCAGCGCCCCATGCGGCACACCTCAAGCATTCAGCACCACAGAGCACACTTCCCCAAAGCCAGTGGGGGTGACAGAAATGCCGGGGCCCCGGAGCAGCACCTTCCGTGTGTGTGTGTGTGTGTGTGTGTGTGCGCGCGTGTGCATGCACGCACTCGACACACCACATGATGGTGTTCGCCCCCAACCCCATAGGAAGGCAACTGTTTTCTGCCTCTGCATTTATAGCACACAGCATAAAGCACGACAGACATTCACTAAAACAGGCCCACATTCCCTTATCTGTGATTCTGAAACCCCGAAAGCTCTGAAAACATGATTGTACGTCATTGGGTAGCACGCCCTGATGCAACGTGAGGCTGTCCACTTAGTGCAAACAGTCATGTACTTTGCTGCAAAAACCCTTTGGTTACAGGATGCTGCTCAGGATGTTCCACAATACATGGTATATTCACTAATTCCATTATAAAGTCTCACAAATGCCGAGCTCCACAACAGCCCTGGCACCAAGAATTGTGGAGGATTGCCCAATGACAACAGGTCAAGCCCCGCCTGAAACAGTGACCCATGAGCCCCTTTAATGACAATCTGGACTGCAAGTCTACATTCATGTGTGTGTTCACTCTACACACTTTCTGAGCATGAGTGTGCCATACCCTCTCCGGATGCTGGACACAGGAGGCTCAAAACAAGACCGTAGTTCTTGCCCTCATGGAGCCCAAAGACTGGAGGGGAAGACTAGGAAGTAATAAAGGAGTGCTCCCGTCACAACTGATGGAGGGATGAAGGCAAGGAAGGTGCCTGGACAGGGATCCAAAGAGGGGCCATGCGGAGTGGGGTCAGGGAAGGCAGCCTGCCCAGTGGCCTGAGGAAGCCAGCCTTTAGGAATGGAGAGTGCCACAGGCAAAAGCAGGTTTACCTCTGCTCTCGGGAGTCAAGACAGGATGAGGGAAGGGGCAGAGCCATACCATGCAGGTGGGCCCATAAGGTGGTGGGAGAACTGGGAAGCCAGGGGTATGTAGCTAGTCATGCAAATAAACCACCCATTACAGATCAAGCTGCCCCAGGCCCCAGCCATCTCATGTGTCAACATCAGAAAGGACAGACCTCTGATTTTTCACACTCCCATCCCACAAACTGACTGTGGGGTAATTCAAACCGTTCATAGAGCTCTCACTAAGAAGGGTGAAGAACTGGGGTGCCTGAGTGGCTCAGTCAGTTAAGCATCCGACTCTTGACTTTGGCTCAGGTCATGATCTCAGAGTCTTGAGATTGAGCCCCCCACCCCCAGGCTCTGAGCTCAGCGGGGAGTCTGCTTAAGATTCTCTCTCCTCCTCTCCCTCTGCCCCTCCCCCTTTTCTCTCTCTCCCCACCTAAAAAATAATAAGATAAAAAGATCATCCTTTATTTTAAAAAAAAAGACTGAAGAACCTAAGTGGGGGTCAGTGGGTATTAATCGTACTAAAATTGTATGCAAAGAAAGCAGGCAAATGCAACAAACAGGAAAGAAGCCAAATAACGTTGTTGTTTTTTTAAGATTTTATTTATTTAACGAAGAAAGAGAGAGCACAAGGGTGGGAGAGGGAGAGGGAGAAGCAGGCTCCCTGCTGAGGCTTAGGCCGACCTGAGCCCAAGGCAGAGGCTGAACCGGCCCCAGCCGACCCTGCCAAATAACTTCTAATCGCTCCTGATTGTTAAGTGTCCTAAAAGCCGGGCCAATAACACTACACCCAGCTCGCTCAACCAGCCTATCAGAATTAAAAGATGTACAGTGTGTTTGTTAAGTGTTCTAAGACAACAGGAAGAGGTTTGCTAAAATATTCTTGGAGGGTGTTGCCCCTCAGTGGCCCTGCCTTCTGCTGCACCCGCTTCTCCGGCTGGGGAAGGGTGGGAATGAGGCCATTCCACCGCCCATGCCACACGGCCCACCATGCCAGGCCCTCCCTGGTGCAGAGCGAACAGGCCTGCCAAGCAACAATTAAGATGCACAAATGGAGGGATATTTGGAGCAGCTGCGAAAGCTCTATTAAGGATAACAAAATGGGTAAGTGAATCTCAAACTCTTTAAGGTTAAATACTCACTTGGGTGAGATTTAACAACATAATAATAGACTACAATAATGAAGTGGCTTCTCAAACTTTTCCACCAAAATACCCCCAAAGGCACGGGAGAGAGAACCCCAAGGGTAAGCAGTTTGAAGTAACTCAATTTATATGAAGTCTTAGGTTTGATATTAAAAATTCATGCAAATTTTACATTTAACTCTGTAACAAATCCTACAACACCCCTTCCCATCTTGTCACTCTCTGTTTCTCTGGAAACAGGTGATCTGAAATTTTCTCAGCCTCTCACTGCTGAATGGAGATCCTGCCAGTCCACCGTGCCTTCTCTCCTGATCCTAGCAGAGAGGCCCATCTCCACTCTGGGGCAGGATCCCAGCCTCTCCCCTCTCAGCCTCTCTCCAGGACACTCCCACCAGTGTATAGGGAAAGGGCAATCTGTCCCCAGCTCACCCATCTCCCATCATTCTGTCCAAGTGAGAGCAAACTTAAGAAGTTGTCAATGCACACATCCCATTTTCCCCTGACAACTTCCACCCACCACCCCAGCACAGCCGACTGACACCTCTTACCAAAGTCTCCAAAGACCTCCATGTTCCCAAATGCAATAGTGAATTCTCACTCCATCTGCTTCAGGTAGCTTTTCTTTAACTCCAAATATTCATTGCTAGCCCCACCTGACTTCCAGATGGGTATATCATAGTTATCAACTCAACATCTCCCCTTGAGCACCTAAAAGGCATTTCAAACTAAACAGGTCTAACATTGAACGCTGGGTCCCCCTCCCTCTCTAATCAAGTCTGGCAGTCCCTGGCTCAGTAAATGGTACCACACTTGTTCAAGTCATGAAGTCCTCTCCTTCTTCACATGCCCCACACCCAATCCACCAGCAGAGACCGTCAGTTCCATCTTCAAAAGGTATTCCAGAGATGCCTGGGTGGCTCTGGGTGGCTCATGATCTGCCTTCGGCTCAGATCATGATCCCAGGGTCCTGGGATCAAGGCCCACATTGGGCTCTCTGTTCATTGGGGAGTCTGCTTCTCCCTCTTCTTCTGCCTGCCCCTCTGCCTGCTCATGCTTTCTGTCGAATAAATAAATAAAATCTTTAAAAAACGTATTCCAAATCCAACTACTTCTCACCACACTCTAACTACACTGGCCTCCTTGCTGTTTCTAATAAAACACACCAAACATATTCCCGTACCAAGGTCTCTGTACTTCCCGACCCTCTACCTAAATATATTCTTCTCGCAGACGCCCTTCTTACAGGGGCTGCTCAAATGCGATGCACTCAGGACGCCTCCCTGATACCTGTCAGGACAGCTTTCCCACCACACTATAGCCCACAGGCCTGTTTCCTTGTCCTTCCCCACACGGCTCTTCAGTATTAACGGACATGGTTATTGGTTTACGGCCTATCCCTCTCCCCCTATTACAATATAGGCCACATGAGGGGCTAAAATTTGGACTCAAGTTGTGCTCCCCGACTTTAGAGTAGAACCTGACACATGGGAGAGAGGTTCAGTCAGTATTGGCTGAGTCTGTTTACAGCCCTACTTTGAAACATGATTATTTTTTAAAATATGGAAACATTTATTCCCTTACTCAACTCTCTAACAGGAGAGTTTGCATGTATGCCCTAGACTTGGAAGCAGCACACACATCATTTCCTAAGTCCTCCCGAACTTGAACTAGGTGCCGGCAGCATCACAGGAGTGCACAAAGACCTGGCTACTAGGTCACTCATTAGAGCACGACATAAGATAGGGAACACTGGAAACAATCTCAAGAAGTGAATCAAGAAACTTTATGCCATGCTATTATAAAATACTTCTGTTTAACACAAATACGAGAATCCCATGATTTGAAATCTTCTAGTAGCCATGTTAAAAAGATAACGAGGTGAACTTATGTACATTATTTAACCCAATATAAAATTATATCATTTTAATATGTAATCAACATAAAAAATTGTCCATGAGATAGTTTGTGTTCTTTTTTTCCATGTGGCCACATTTCACATGCTCACTAGTCACGTAGCTCATGGCTATGAGACTGAAGAGCACAATTACAGACTAAGAAAAAGAAAATGTTGACGATATAATAAAAGTCGTAGTTTGCAGAAACTGACAAATTGATCCTTAAAAGCACAAGGGAATGCAAGAGACTCAGAATAGACAAAACAATCTTGCAGAAGAAGAATAAATTTGGAGGATTCACAATTCCCAATTTCAAAATTTACTACCAGGCTAAGTAATCAAGACAGTACTGGCATAATAAGGATAGACATACAGATCAACAGAATAGAATTTAGGGTCCAGAAATATACCCTTCCAATTGTGAATTATTTGTGACAAGCGTATCATTTTATAATTTGCTTTTTAAAATAATAGCTTTATTGAGATGTAATTCAGATAATATATTATTATTTATATATAATATAAATATATTATTTATATATTATTTTTATATATTATTATTTATATATAATTAATTATATATTATATTATTTTATTATTTATATATAATATTTATATATAAATAATAATATAATATATAAAATAATAAATAATATATATAAATATAAATATAAATAATAATAATATATATAAAAATAATATATAAAGACTGTTCAATGGGGGAAAGAGCAGTCTTTTTAGCTAATGGGCAATGGGGTATCCACATGCAAAACAGTGAAACTAGACCACGATCCCAGACCATACACAAAGTTTAACCAAAAATGAATCACAGGCTAAAGGGAAGAGCTAAAACTATAAAACTCTTAGATGTGAGCAGGTGCGTATCTTCATGACCCTCGATTAGGCAGTGGTTTCTCAGATGACATGGAAAGCAAAAGCAACCAAAGAAAAAAACAGAGAGTGGACCTCACAACGTTAGAAAATTCTCTGCATCAAAGGTGACTATCAGGAAAGTGAAAAGATAACCCAAAGAATATAAGAAAATATTTACAAGTCATATAGTGATAAAGAAACTGTATGTATGTAAAGAACTCTTATAACTCAGTAACAAAAAGATGACCCAACTTTAAAAAATGGGCAAAGGCTATGAACAGACATTTTTCCAAGGAAGATACCAAAATGGTCAATAAGCACATAAAAGGATGCTCCACATCGCTAGTCACCATGGAAATACAAATCAAAACCACAATGAGAAACCACTTTACACCCACTAGGACGGCTGGAATAAAAACGACGGACATAATAAGTGTTGGCGACGCTGTGAAGAAACTGGAACTCTCACACATTGCTGACAGGAATGCAGAATTGTCCCAGCTGCTTTGATAGTGTGGAGTACCTCAGAATATTAAACATAGCGTTACCATACGACCAGCTATCTGCACAACAGATTAAAAAAAAGGTTCTCACAAAAACTTGTACAGGACTTTTCACAACAACACTATTCATAATATCTGAAAAGGGGAAACAACCCAATGTCTGTCACCTGATGAACATATAAACAAAATGTAGTCTATCCATTCGATGGAATATTATTTCCCTATAAAAAGAAATTACTGGGGCGCCTGGGTGGCTCAGTGGGTTAAACCGCTGCCTTCGGCTCAGGTCATGATCTCAGTGTCCTGGGATCGAGTCCCGCATCGGGCTCTCTGCTCATCAGGGAGCCTGCTTCCCTCTCTCTCTCTGCCTGCCTCTCTGTCTACTTGTGATCTCTGTCTGTCAAATAAATAAATAAAATCTTTAAAAAAAAAAAAAAAGAAATTACTGATACAGGCTACGTGAATGAACCTTGAAAACATTATACTATGTGAATGAAATCACTTGCAAAAAACTATACATTGTATGAGTCCATTTTATGAATTTCCAGAAATGGCAATCAACAGAAACAGAAAATAAATTAATGACTGCCTAGGGTTGAGAGTAGGGAAGAATGGGAAGTGACAGCTAATGGGTATAAGGTTTCTTTCTGGGATGATGAAAATGTTCTAAAATTACAAAGTGGCAGAAACTGCAAAATTCTATAATACACTAAAAATGACTGGATTGGGGGCACCTGGGTGGCTCAGTGGGTTAAGCCTCTGCCTTTGGCTCAGGTCATGACCTCAGGGTCCTGGGATCAAGCCCCGCATCAGGCTCTCTCCTCAGTGGGATGCCTGCTTCCTCCTATCTCTCTGCCTGCCTCTCTGCCTACTTGTGATCTCTCTGTCAAATAAATAAAATCTTTAAAAAAAAAAAATAAAAATGACTGGATTGTATGTTTTAAAATGGTGAATATATTATCTGAATTACATCTCAATAAAGCTATTATTTTAAAAAGCAAATTATAAAATGGCATTATTTAAAATAAATCTACTTTTATAAAAAGAAAATATATATATGCCCCCAAAATGGCTTAGAAGAGCATATATCGCAGTGATCTGAGTGAACAGGGTCTTATTTTTATTTTTCATCTTTCTCGATTTTTTTACAGGAGGTGGTCACAAACTACTAAACAGTAAGGTATTTTCAGGTGTCATTCAATAATGCACTATACTTCCACCCATCTGTTCTCAGTATCAGTATCTAACAAACTTTTTTTTTTTTAATATTCCACATATAAGAGAGATCATACAGTATTTGTCCTTCTCTGTCTGGTTGATTCTCATAGCATAATGCCCTCAAGAACCATCCACGTTTTTGCGAATGGCAAGATTTCATTCTTTTTTATGGCTGAGAAATACTCCAGTGTATGTGGAACTGCTGGGTCATATGGTAGTTCTAGTTGAGGAGCACCTGTGCTGTTTTCCATAGCGGCTGTAACAATTTCCATGCCCACTGGGCAGTGGATAAGGGTTCTCTTTTCTCCACATCCTTGTAAATACTTGTGATTTCTTGTCTTTTGGACAATAACCACTCTATCAAGTGTGAGGTTATATCTCATCACAGTTTTGATTTGCATTTCCCTGATGATTAATGAGAATGAACATCTTTTCACGTACCAATTGGCCATCCATATATCTTCTTTGGAAAAAAATATTTATTCAGATCCTCTGCCCATTTTTTTTTTATTTAATTTTTTTTTATTTGCTACTGAGTTGTAGGAGTTATTTACATACTTTGGTTATTAGTCCCTTTTCAGATACACGACTTGCAAATATTTCTCCCATTCAGTAGGTTGCCTTTTCATTTTTGTTGATGGTTTCTCCTTTGCTGTCAGAAGATTTAAAAAAAAAAAAAGATTTTATTCATTTATTTGAGAGAGAGAGAGAGTACAGCCAGGGTTAGGGACACAGGAAGAGGGAGATTGATTCCCTGCCAAGTAGGGAGCCGGACCTGGGGCTCAATTCCAGGACCCAGGGATCATGACCTAAGCTGAAGGCAGACACTCAACCGACTGAGCCACACAGGAGGTCCCTGTGCAGGAGCTTTTTAATGTGATGTAGACCCACTTATTCACTTCTGCTTTTGTTGCTTTGACTTTGGTGTCAGATTAAAAACTCATCACCAAGACCAATGTCAAGGAGTTTATCACTGCCTGTGTTTTCTCCTAGTTTTATGGTTTCAGGTCTTATGTTCAAATCTTTAATCCATTTTTAGTTTTGTGTATGGTGTGAGATAGAAGTCCAGTTTTCCTGGCACCATTTACTGAGAAGACTGTCCTTGGCCCATAGTATGCTCTTGGCTCCCCTGTGGTAAATTAATTAACCATATATGCGTGGGTTTATTTCTGGGCTCCCTCTTCTGTTCCAATGATCTGTGTGTCCTTTTGTGATACTGTTATCACGTTGTTTTAATTAACACAGCTTTGTAGTATAGTTTGAAGTCAAGGAGCACAGTGCCTCTAGCTTTGTTCTTTCTCAAGATTGCTTTGGCTATTCAGTGTTGTGGTTTTTTTTTTTTTAATTCCATGCAAATTTTATAATTATTTGAGCTATTTCTTTGAAAAATGTCATTGGGGGGGCACCTGGATGGGTCAGTTGGTTGAGCGACTGCCTTTGGCTCAGGTTGTGATCCCAGGGTTCTGGGACAGAGGCCCATGTGAGGCTCCCTGATCAGTGGGGAGCCTGCTTCCCCCTCTCCCACTCTCCCTGCTTATGTTCTCTTTCTCGCTGTGTCTGTGTTAAATAAATAAAATCTTAAAAAAAAAAAAAAGGAAGAAAAATGTCATTGGAATTTTGATAGGAAATGCACTAAATCTGCAGATTGCTTTGAATACTATGGACATTTTAGCAATATTTATTCTAATCTTTCTACTTGTTTGTGTCATCTTCAGTTCTTTCATCAATCTCTTGTAGTTTTCAATATGCAGGTCTTCCACCTTCTTGGTTAAACATTCCTAGGTATTGGGCCACCTTGGGGCACTGTCAGTTAAGCATCCGACTCTTGATTCTGGCTCAGGTCATGATCTCAGGGTCTTGAGATCGAGCCTCATGTCAGGCTCTGCACTGGGTGTGGAACCTGCTGAAGATTCTATTTCCTCTCCCACTGCCCCTCCCCACCACTCTGAAGCAGGCGTGCTCACGTGTTCTCACTCTAAAATAAGTAAACAAATCTTAAAAAAAAAAAAAAAACACATTTGCAGGTATTTCATTCTTTCTGTTGCAAATGCAAATGGCATCATTTTCCTTATTCCTCTGAGTTTGTTATTAGCGTCTAGAAACACAACAGAATTTGTGCATTGATTTTCTATCAGGCAACTTTACTGAATTCGTTTATTAGTCCTGATACTCTTTTGATGGGATTCTGTAGGGTTTTCTATGTTTCTCTATTTTCATGTCAGCAGATAGTGTGCTTTACTTCTTCCTTTCCAGTCTAGATACATTTTCTTTCTTTTTCTTGCCTATTATTTGGCTTGGATTTCAAATACTATGCTCAGTAAAAGTGGCAAGAATGTGCATCCTTGTCTTATTCCTATTTATTTTTCCTCTTTGGCTCTGCCTATTAATACAATTTTCCTGTTACGCATGGGCATTCCTTTTTGAATAAGAAGGGGTGTGTCTTTGTATTTTAAAGAATTATATATACCAAAATATCAACAGTGGTGAAGCAATGGGAAATATTTGTATTCTCTATATTCTATATTCTATATTTTTATATTCTATATTCCTATATTCAAACACATTGGCTTTTCCCTTAAGACAAATGAAAGACACACACACTCTCTCTCCCCTCCTTCCAGGACACGAAAATTCTGGCATGGCGACAGTATGGCTCTTGGGAAGCTCATCACGAGAGGGTAAATGTAAGCAAGGGCTGGTAATGTGGGTGACTGTCCTCTAAAGTGAAGTCCTCAGGGACCCACATGTTTTTTGCTAATACCAAGGGGGCCAATCTGCTATTCCAGGGAAAGGGAAGTCACTAGGGCCCCACAAGAGTGGTACTTGTGTCCAGAGACCATGGCAACTCTCACAGGGAAGGTGGGGATGGAAATTGGATGGACAGGCCCAGGCAGGGGTTTGGGGCGGGGGAGGGCGGGTGGACTCTGACCTCCCGGGACTGGTCAGGAATCCTCAGGGATGACCCTGCTGCAAACAAGGCCTTCCGGAAGGACTCGGTTCATAAAGGCAAATGCTATTTGGCCGGCGCAGTGCACTCTTCACAATCTTAGTCCATCTGAACAACTTTGGATGATGCCAATAATCGAATCAAGAGGTTTGAATGAAGGCCTTCAGCACCCTCACACTCTGAGACTAGGGTTCTGACTTCTGCAAAAAATAGTCCACATACCAATGGTTTTCTGTTGGTGAGACTGTGTCAGTACAGTGTCCCTCGTTTGCTCAGAAAAGAACCAGTATGAGAGTGAGGAGGCTCTGGGGAGGACCACGGGAACGCGGTTTCTCAGCGTCCTCCTCAACTACCGGCCACACCTCATCCTACCACAAGGTACAAAGTGTGTAACGTACAGGACTTGATTCTCACAAAATGACCTAAGCACATATATACTGAAAAAAGACTAAAAAACTACTCAATGTTAACAGTGAGAGGCTAATAGAGAAGTTTATTTTCTTTGTCTTCACCCATTCTCCTGGATGTGTACGCTTAGGATACCGTTACTCAGCTTTCTCCTGGGAGACCCCCTTTTTGGAAACAGGTTACTGTAAAGGTTCTGTCTTCAGAGACGTTCTGTCAATGCCGATTCTTGGGAATCCAGAATATCTACTGGCTTCAGGGCACCCTTCCCACATTTCGCCTCTCAAAGAATATAACCACATCTAGGTAGGCTGATTTTGAAAAAGTATACAAATTTTAAACTCTCTTTGCAGAAATTCACAGCTTCAATACAATTACTGACTTAAGCAAGAATTTTTCTACCTTTTTAGAGATTCCCTCAAGGTCATCAATGCACGGGATCACGGAGACTTCACAACTGTTCTCTGCTGCCCAGAAAATGTAACTAAGCATGAGAAGCACCTCAACCAATCTTCAGCCTTAAACTGGGAATTCTGGACCCATGTACACAAGCACCACAGAGGCAGTGGCCGGTTAAGTGACCCAATCACTTGTAGAGAATAGTTCAGGAGAGCGTATCCCAGAAAAAATGGAATACTTACCTCCATGTCTCACCATCAACTCTAATTACGACACTTACATTCTCCTACTCAGAAGTTTTTGATGGTTCACATCTCACTTGAGAACTATCACTTAAGAGGAACTGTGATGGGGCGCCTGGCTGGCTCCGCTGTTAAGCACCTGCCTTCAGCTCAGGTCATGATCCCAGGGTCCTGGGATAGAGCCCTGCGTACCAGGCTCCCTGCTCAAGGGGGGACTGCCTCTCCCTCTCTCCCTGCCACTCCTCCTGCTTGTGCTCTCTCAAATAAAGTCTTTCAAAAAAAGAGAGAGAGAGGAGCTGTGATTGTTTCCTCCCTTTCTCCCAGTCATCGCATATTCAGGAAACTCTCAGCACACCCCACCCCCACCGCAGTAGTACTTTTGCACCCCCCCCCCACCATGTCCTTTCTCACTTTGGCCCTCCCACAGCAATACCCCTACCCTCAACCTGCTGCCCTGAAAATCAAAATGTTATTTTTATCCCATAAAATACCAGCTCAAGGGGCACCTGGGGGGCTCAGTGGGTTAAAGCCTCTCCCTTTGGCTACCTAGGTGTGGGGAGCCTGCTTCTCCCTCTCCCTCTACCTGCTGCTCTGCCTACTTGTGATCTATCTCTCTCTGTGTCAAATAAATAGGTGATATCTTAAAAAATATATATACCACCTCAAATTTTAGGGTTTTTTTTCAAGATTTTATTTTTATTTATTTGACAGAGATCACAAGTAGGCAGAGAGGCTCCCCGCTGAGCAGGGAGCCCGATGTGGGGCTCGATCCCAGGGCCGTGGGATCATGACCTGAGCAGAAGGCAGAGGCTTTAACCCACTAAGCCACCCAGATGCCCCTCAAATTTTAGTTTTTGTAAAGCACTTCTTGACCCCCTAACCCAAGAGTCAGTCAATCTTCTTCTATAAAGGGCCAGATGGTCTCTGTTACACTTTCTTCTTTGCTTATTTTTACAATCCGTTAAAAACATAAAAAACATTCTTAGACCTGTAGTTTGCCAACCTCTGCTTTAAAGACCATTACTCCCACATTGTTATCTGATAGCCCGTTCTCTGATGTTTCTGCCACTATTTCCACTGTGACTACTAATACCATTACTCTATTATACCTTCTGCACTATTCTGCCTTACCTGACAGCTCACACTGTCACGCCTGCCCGTCCTCAGACTGCATGTTCTCTGCAGGCAAGAAAAATCTCTTTTATCCCTATGTCACCTACTATATAACACTAATACATATAAAGTGCTTTATCCATGAATGTTTTAAACTGATTGCTTTTACGTACAGTGTGTTAAATTTAAAATTGCTTATTTAAGCATTTTCTATCACAAGTTGCTAAGAATTTGTTTTTGGTAAAGCAGATTTCTGATGAGCTTCCTGTACACGTGAAGACTGGAGTTAGATGAGTGAGCCTCCTTGGTTTATTTTCTATTAGATGAACTTTTCAAGCCAAACTGACTTCTTGTTGTTGTTGTTGTTTTAAGATTTTATTTATTTATTTGACAGACAGAGATCACAAGTAGGCAGAAAGGCAGGCAGCGAGAGAGGGGGAAGCAGGCTCCCTGCCTAGCAGAGAGGCCGATGTGGGGCTCGATCCCAGGATCCTGAGATCATGGCCTGAGCCGAAGGCAGAGGCTTTAATCCACTGAGCCACCCAGGCGCCCCCAAACTGAGGTTTTCATTCAAAGACCTGTTCCTGTCCACACAGGTCTTTAAAATTCTATGATGTGAGAAATTTTATTATGGAACCTAAAAATAATCCTTACATGGTTTAGATTCAATTTCCAGGAGAAATGTAAGCTTAAAAAACAAAAAACAAAAAACACACAACCTTATCAGCAAGTTCGAAACAATCAAAATTGAGACCAAGACTCAAATTTTTCTAGAAACTTCAATCAGCTGTTACGAGGATGTATTTTCCCTTGTTAGGAAAATGTATTTTCAGTACTTCCAGCTTATTACTTCTTGTAAAATGGCTCTATGTCTGGGATCCACCTGCCAGACAAATTCAGAAGTTACTCTGCCACCAATCATCTTAAATAACTTTGTAGGCATTTCCTTCTCTCAGAAGCCTCCTGGGAACCCCTCTAACTCCTGACTGGTATGGGCCTTCTTTCATATTCATTTTCTATGTGGAAACTTAAGAATTCTCCAGCATCAGCCTGTGGCAAAGAAGGAACAAGGCCAAACAGATTCTTTGTGCCTACTTCCTACATCCCGCTCATCCAAAAGACGGAGCGGAACGGACACACTATTATTCCACAGCAATCCCTGGGGTGCGTGTTCTTCCGTGTCCACCTGAACTTTACCTAGGGCCTGTCTGAAGGCCCAGCCCGGCACAGAGGTGTACCACCCTGACTTTCTTGCACACCAGCATGCCTGCTGGAGTGATTGTGCCATACTGGGGAACTAGTTGTCCATTTCCTGTTTTGTAGTAAGAAAGACCAGGTAGCTCACCGTGCTTTACTTTAAAAGCTTACTGACAGAATCAGTACGAAGCGATCTTTCTGTACTGAAAACAGAGAGGAGTATGAGCCAGCCGCCGGGATCAGAGAACTCCCGGGACGTGTGGTCACTGCCCCCTCCGCACACACACCCTACAGCCTCTGCTTTTTTAATACTCCAAAAGGTGAGGAAAAAATAACTGACAGAAAAATCCCCTATGCAAAAACCCCAACTCTGCGGGAAGGAGGGTGGGTCCCTGTGAATCACCCACTCCTCCTCCACGTGACACACGGCCAGGTGAGTGATCTCTCAACTAAAGATGGCCAACAGAAGAGGGCTCGGCACTGCGTGGACATCTGAGCGCACCTGCAGGAAACAGGGCAACGGGAATCCAGCGTGCAGGGGCAGGAAGACAGGTGCCCGCCCCCCCGCCCCGCCCCCACCACAGAGGAAGAGGGATGAACACATAGGCAGGGCAGGCCAGGGTAGTCCAGAGGAGGATGGACACAACCTTTGAGCAGGCAGGTCCTTTTGGGAAGAAGCCCACAGAGGCTAGATCATCTGGAGCTCGGTCAGGAAGGGCTGTCCAGGGCCTGGAGAGGAGGGATGCTGTATTTTCTGAGCGCTGTGGGAAGCCACTAAAGGGTTTTCAGTGAAGGACAGGAGGAACCTACGTTCCTAAAAGATCTCAGTGGCAGCTATGTGGGGAAGGGCCTGGAGTAACCCGGGACAAGTGGAGAGACCAGTCAGGGGCCACGGACACGGGCAAGAGGCCTGGACCTGGCTGGGAACCAGGGAGGTGGGAAAAAGCAGGACACAGGCCTGAGTGCCACAGACAGAATGGGAAACAAGGACAGGGATCAAGGAGTGCTCCCCAGTGTTCTCAATGAAGTGACTGGGTATGGGTAGAAAGGATCGGGGTTCAGAGTTCACTGGGGACAAGTTAGGCGCCATCTAAGTGAAAACTCTAAGTAGCCTAAGTCGCGTCTGGTCACTCCTGCTCTGGGCTCGTAGACAAAACGCCCCTCCTACAAGGCTCTCACCAGCAAGCTCCCCCAAGACCAGCCACCGCAAGTGCCCCACTCTCAATTCACCCCCTACCCACCAACCCTGCTCTATTCTGGAAGCAGCACCTGGACTTCCCGATCTGTCCTCAAGCCCTGCCGAACCACACAGGCTCCATGAGCTTCATGAGGACGGGAAGCTGCCTACGTAGTTTCTTGCTGTGTCCCTGGCACTTGGCATGGTGTCTGGCACATACTGAGGACTCGTCAACAGCTTTTAAGTAAATACATGGGCTAAAGCTCAAAGAGACTATGGGTTAAAGACAAGTCTGGGGAACTTGGGAACCACAGCTGGAAAATTCTTTTATTTTTCTAATGGTACCCTCTCAAAAATTCCCATCCCGCTAACTAAAGTTTCAATGTAAATTACGGTATCTCAGGGGGAGTTTATCCAAACAGACTAATGGACATCTGGGCTTCCACTGAGGGCACTCTGACCTCCCAGTTCCCTCTGCTGACTGTAATACATACTTCTAGTAGATGCTCACTATGTTAAAAAGATTTTTTTTGACTCCTTAAGATTTCATGTAATGACTAAAGATTGAATTTTTGTAGAAAGCACCTCACCTTGCAAAAATATTGAATCTTAATCATCACATATCTCCTGGAAATCAAGGAAAGAACGTCTCTGACCATCTACACCAGGTTTCTCAACCTCAGCAGTACTGCCATGTTGGGCCAGTAATTCTTTGTCATGGGGGGACTTGTAGGACATTACAGCATCCCTGGCCTGCACTCCCCAGATACCAGTAGCCTCTCCCATTTCCACCCCCACAAACAAGTTTCTAGACATGTCCCTTGGGAGAACAATTATCTACGACCAAGTGGTCTTTTCCTATTATTAACATAGCCAAGGAAACAGGGATCAAATTCTAAGTTTGAAATGCTCACTTAAAAACAACTGGCCCAAATTACATCTTCTAGTGAAACCGAAAGCAAAACAGGTACTTACACACACACACACGCACACACACACACCCATCCTGGCAGGGTTTTGAACCATGATATCAAGAAATGCTAACATTTCCTTTGGCGAGAGTCTAAGTTTAAATGTGAGAATCTTGGGGCACCTGGGTGGTCAGTGGGTTAAGCCTCTACCTTCGGCTCGAGTCATGGTCTCAGGGTCCTGGGATGGAGCCCCGCATCTGGCTCTCTGCTCAGCAGGGAGTCTGCTTCCTGCCCCCCGCCCAGCACTCTGGCCTGCCTACTTGTGATGCCTGACTGCGTGGGGAACTCATTACCAAGCCTCCCCACCTCCACAGGATGAAGATCCGCCCAGTAAAATGCTTGTACTCACCAGAGCCCTTCAAGACACACGGGAAACACGGCCTTGCAGAGCTGCTCTAACACCTGTGAGACTGGGGGTAATCATGGGGGTGGTCGCATGTAGGCAGCTCCCTGGTGCGTCCTCAGCACCCCTGCACGCCAGCTGGGGGAGGGGCCGACAGAAACCTCTGGCAGTCATGGCTGCAGGCCCCAAAATGTCCCTGAGGAGAGCCTGTCTGCTGTCCAGGGCCAAACCCCTGTTCAAAGGTGCGGGCTTCCAGCACCCCAGAACCTAGGGACTGGGAGCGGTCCGGCCTTATCCCGGCATTCTCCTGTCGCTGCTTCTGTCACACTGCTGTCTGCAAGCAAGCTAGCGAGTCTGGTGTGAGACATCCGTAGTGTCAGATTCCCACATCCCTGTACCACAGAGCTTTGGAGGTCGTCACTGTTTCCTCCCGGCGCAGAGCACTCACACCCAGAGCAAGCATCCAGCGAGTCCCAGCCCTCCAGGGCCCCTCGACGGGACTGGCAGTGACGGGCTCCAGATCAAAATGTTTGAAAGTAAGATCAAAACTAGTGCCAATTACCAAAATGATCTAAACCAAAAGGCATCAAATGTACATGGGGAGCAAATGAACTCTGCGGGCTGGAACTAGCTCCGCGGACAAGCCATGGAGGTGTTCAAGACGTGGGTCTCCATGCGGACTCTGCTCCGGATCCCTTCTCGGGCTTCTCGGAGTGTCAGAGCACGCACGGGCGCCAGGACAGCAAGTGAACAAGTGGCACATTATCTCAGCCCAAAGGTCACTTTTGATAAACAAGGACGTTCAGAGGTTTGTAACATTAGAACATATATTATATAACAGAATGTAAAATTCGTACCAATTTCAGATAAAACAGACTACAGAAACCATGTGTTAAGAACAGGCTGCTTCAGAATGCTACACCCCGGCCCTGCAGAGGGTACAAGTCACATGACCACTCTTCTGCCGCTAGGGGGCCTCCCAGTGGGAAGCTGGGGACTGCTGAGGACTGTCCACTACTGTGCACCAAGGAGTATCAGAGAACCCAAGATTCCAGGTCTCCACAATGTAAAGTAAGTACAAGGGGACGGGGAGTGGGAGCTGTTTATAAAGGTATGTAAGTAAAAATGTCCAAATGTTTAGCCGACTTCATAGGGTCACTCCTCCAAGTCAAGAATGCTATCTGTGTTACAAACGTAGTGCTCCGAAATGGCACGTGCACCCAAATGTTTATAGCAGCAATGTCCACAATAGCCAAACTATGGAAAGAACCTAGATGTCCATCAACAGATGAATGGATAAAGAAGATGGGGTATATATATACAATGGAATACTATGCAGCCATCAAAAGAAATGAAATCTTGCCATTTGCGACGACGTGGATGGAACTAGAGGGTATTAAACTTAGCGAAATAAGTCAATCGGAGAAAGACAATTATATGATCTCCCTGATACAAGGAAGTGGAGATGCAATGTGGGGGGCTTGTGGGGTAGGAAAAGAATAAATGAAACAAGATGGGATCGGGAGGGAGACAAACCATAACAGACTCTTAATCTCACAAAACAAACTGAGGGTTGCTGGGGGAAAGGGGGTCAAGAAGGGGGTGGGGTTATGGACATTGGGGAGGGTATGTGCTATGGTGAGTGCTGTGAAGTGTGTAAACCTGGCGATTCGCAGACCTATACCCCTGGGGATAAAAATACATTATATGTTTATTAAAATTTTTTTAAAAATTAAAAAAAAAAAGAATGCCATCTGTGCACGTTTCTTCGATACACACAGTGGTCATCACACACTTAGAAGTGTCAGAAGAGAGGCTGACAGAGGTCAGAGACTGCCCTGAGCCACAAGGCTGTGAGAGGGCCAGAGCTAACCTATGGGGTCCACACCCTCAGCTACCATACCGCACTGCCCCGAGGCTGCACCAACGGGGTGAAAGGAGAAGCGCTAATGTTCTGAGAGCATTTCACTCTAAGGCATAAGGGTCCTTCAAGCCCTCAAGAATCCCACCTCCTCTGTGGCAGCTTGCCAGGAGGCCAGGCCTCTTGGCCTGAAATGTTATTGAATATTCTTTTTTAAGAACCTTCCAGGATGTCCGGGGGGCTCAGTCATTAAGCATCTACGTTCGGCTCAGGTCATGATCCCAGGGTCCTGGAATCAAGCCCAGAGTCGGGCTCCCTGCTCAGCAGGAAGCCTGCTTCTCCCTCTCCCACTCCCACTGCCCCTGCTTGTGATCCCTCTCTCGCTGTGTCTCTGTCAAATAAATAAATAAAATCTTTAAAAAAAAAAAAAGCCTTCCACATTTTCCCTTTCTAGGACTAATTTCTAAGCTCTTGGTCAGCAGGGACCATGTCATACACACACTGCCACGACGTCCAGCCCAGACACATGCAGAGTGGATGACAGACACCTACCTACAGATTCAATTTACTTACGATTTATGGAAAATACTGAATTATCTGAAGAATAAAGTCTGGAATGCCAAATATAAAGGTGCTGGAAAACAAAGAAACCAGATGGGGAAAGCATAAACACAAGAATGGAGGAATTAAAGGAGTATTAATAGCTGCGTTCGTCGGCCGCCTGCTAACTGCCGGAGTTCGGCGTACGGACAGACATGCTAATACGATTCGCACTCAACCCCTGCGACCACCTAGCAGCTGAATCTCCTAAGCTCCACAGTCTCTCACCCAAAACCAAAGCCAGAGGTGCTTCAGAGTATAGATATTTTTGGGGTTTTAGAAAGGAAATCCTATGTGTGTATATTATAACTTACATAACGCCGCCAGTGACGTCCGGGACAGTGCCCACAGAAAACTCATTAATTCCAACAGTCTGCAGTAAGATACAGGAATATTCAGAGTAAGTGAAACGGAGATTATATGTAACCTCACTGCAGCTCAGCTCAGGCTTGGCACCAAATACATGACAGTGTCATTCCATTCCAGAGGCTGTGGCTAGGGAACTGGGGGCCTGTCTTACTGTCCTCATCTCACATGCAGGGACCTGAGGCTCAGGAAGGTCTAGTAACTTGGTCAAGTTGACGCAAGCCGAGGAGGAGAGGCAGGGTTGGGACCCTGCTTCTCTGGCCCAAAGCCTGTTCAGGACTTCATACCTGTGAGCATGGCCATCAGGAAACCCTGAAAACTCCACCGGGGCGCAGATTGGGAACCAGCAGTTCTGGTGGGGCGGGGAGGGTGCCCTGCATTTCCAAGGCACCTGGAAAGGTGCTGCTGATGGCTCATCCCCTGTGGGAGAAAGAACTGTGCTCCTTCGACTAAACCACAGGCTCTCAGGCCCGGCTCAGTGTCTGCATCCCCTGGGGACTTCTCAAAGATAGCCATTAAATCTGATTTCTGAGGTCTTAACTGATTGAAATCATCTGAAGTGGGGCCCCCCAGCTTTTGTGGTTCTTTCTAATAATTCTAATGTCCAGCCAGGATTCAAAATCACTGACATGAAACCATTAGGAGAAAAGAAATCACTGATAAAGTAAGACTCTTGCGAAGGCAGCCTGCGAGCCCAGTCAGGACTTCCACTAGAGGCCCTAAGTTCCCCGGAGGAGTCTGGGAGGCTTTCAGTCCTGACCAGAAACTGTTACTAAATCCCTCACAGACGGAATACCCCAGCTATCCCAGGCTCTGCGGTCATAAGCATTTTTCTCCTCCCTTGAAACCACTGAAATCTTAGACAAAGCACCCTAAAGGCAAAGTCTTACAGGACAACCACAAAAGTACGAAACTCGGAGGGCCTGCTGCCTGCCAGCTGACAGAGACAAGTATTTAGCAGAAGACTATGCAAAAGAACTTCTCCTTCTTATGCGGAGTTACACTGTGGTATCAGTCCATGAACAGAGAGAGATCTACACACACAAATCAAGTTGTGGATTTTAAATTACGCTGAGTCCTAAGACTGAAAGGGACATTAGTGGTCAGCAGCCTGCTCCCCGCACAGGGGTCTGCCAGCTTCTACTGAACACGTCCATCCAAAGAAGACTGGGAATAGGCCTTCCACAATGCAAATCTGCCCCTAATGCCACCTGAACTCAAATTTTGCTTCCAAAATTCTGAATTAGCCAACCTCTTCCACACCCAGTCTCGGGTCACTTCTGGAATGACACGTATGTTATGTGCTCCAGCCCAGCAAATACCTACTGTCAGTTCTCTGCAGAAGCTCATTTGGTAACAGTCCTCATGGAAACCCAAGAGTCCCATTCGGACCTGTATGCTAACTTACTCACCTTGCTAACTTACTCATCGGTAACCTGCACGCCCCCCCATCCCCCACCTCACCCCCCACCCCCGTTGCTCTGCAGGCCATGCAGAGATCCTGGAAGTTGCCTCCTCAGTTTCCAAGGTGGGTGGCCATTGCGTAGATTTCAACAGGCCAGCCAGTAGCCTCCTAGAGCCATGAGGCTACAACCCCCCATCCAGAAGAGGTGGGACCTCCACCCCAAAGGGTCAAGGAAGCAGAGAATCAAACCAAAGAAGTTCTTCTCAAGCCTTAAGATCTAACAGAACTGGCCTGGCTAAGTGTGGACATGCTTGGGACCTGCCACCCTCTTGTCTCTCCTATTGCTCCCGTTCGGCAAGGGAACGGCTATCTTGTGCCTGCCCCATTACATTGTAGAAGCTCCTAACTTACCCGGTTTCATAGGTTCACAGCTGGAGAGGAATTCTGCCTCAAGACCAGTCATACCTCGAGGCTCACGCACATTGATGTAGATGATATTTAGATAAGACTTTGGATTTCAGAGGTTATGTTAAGGTTTCGGGGGCTGCTGGGATAGAATGAATGTATTTTGCATGTGAGAAGGACATGAATTTGGGGGGGTTGCAGGCAGACTACTATGTACGTACTGTGTGCGGCCCCTCAAAATTTACGTAGTGGCACTCTAACTCCTGCTGTGATGGTATCTGACAGGTAATTAAGGGCCCTAATGAGAAGAGACAGACGAGAGCTTGCTTCCTGTCTCTCCCCACCACGTAAGGACACAGTCAGAAGGGGGCCATCTGCCAGCCAGGAGGAGAGCCCTCAACCAGAAACTGACTGGGCCAGCGCCTCACTCTTGGGCCTTGAGCCTCCAGAACAGTGAGGAATAAACTCCTGTTGGGCAAGCCCCTGGCCTCTGGTACTTTGTTAGAGGACAGCCTGTGCTGGTCAACACACGCCTCTTTCATAAAGCATAATGTTCTAGATTGAAGTGGGCAGCCTTAATTTCTTGAGAACACAGAGTGTCTCACTTAGTATTCCACATGCATATCCACACAGCATGACCGGCACCTGTTAAGTGTCTATATAAAAGTTTATGCCATTAAACCGAATTTGGTCAGTGCTCATTAAATGTTGTTTTTCCTTATATACTTAACGGAAGCGCACTGAAGTACACGGACCACCCAAACCTAGCTCGGCGCACGGTAGACAAATACATGGTGAAACACTGAATGTTTGGTGGGCATAGTCTCTATCTTCTCTTTTCCAGGCTGAAAAAATGCAAGTTCCTTAAAGTTTAAATACCATTTTTTTCTGGTGAATTTTTAAAAGCTTGTTATTTTATTTTCACAACGACCACGGCACCACTGTCCCCATCTACCGTGAAAGCATACAGGTGTTTCAAAGGTTAAACAGCTTGCCAGGAGCACGAAGATGGTGGGGCCTAGCCTGTGGGATCCTGACTCCTACTCAGATCTCATCCCTCCACTGCAGCAAGACTCCCAGCTCCTTCACTCAACCTCTCTGGCACCAACAAACACTCTTCCACACTTTCCACCATTCTATATATTCCAGAAACTTTTACATGTGTAGTGTTAGACTTAGAAGAATAGAATGTCAAAGCTCTGGGTCCCTGGGTGGCTCAGCCGGTGAAGCATCTACCTCCAGCTCAGGTCCTGATCTCCGGGTCCTGGGATGGAACCCTGTGTCAGTCTCCCTGCTCCGTGGGGAGCCTATTTCTCCCTCTGTGATTTCTCTCTCTCTCTCTAATAAATAAAAATCTTAAAAAAAAAAAGACTATTAAAGCTTTAAGAGCCTTTTATCACATGCAGAATTGGGACCTCAGTGGACAGGCCTCACAGACAGCTGTTTCAGGTTAAACTATACCTTATATATTCCACTCCAAGCAAAAGTGACTAAAATCCGATGCAGTTCCCAAGAACCCTAAAACAAAATGAAAAGCAAGGGTAACCATCTTAATTCATCTTAACATAAGGAAACACCTAGTTCATGTGAACCAGAGCGGAGGAGCCAGGGCACATGATCGGCTATGGGAAATGCCGCCGCCCTCCTGCCCCCATCCTCCCTGCCTGGGTTACCGCCCTTCCCAGTCCTGCAGTTTCATTACCCTTCCTCAGCCCCGATGCGGGTCACCTCCAGGCCACAGCCACCACATTATGGTGTAGAGAATCTTGAAGGTGATGGTGAATGAAAAAGGCAAGTAGTATCAAAAGAAGCGCCCCAAAGACCTGCACAGAGCAATTATTTTCTCCTTGATGATATGCCAAAGGTCAGCAGGCTTACGGAATCAGTAAAAGGGCAGAACGAGAAATGGGCATGCGTGTGCATGAAACTTCACTGCTGTAAAATCCTCAGACCGTCTAGACCACAGGCTCTTGACCTCGGGCATGAAAGGAGAGGATTCAGGAACTCCCACGACTCCCTGAAATTGCATGCACGAGTCAGGCACTCTGGTGTATCACCAAACTGAAGAGGTTGATTCTCTTCATTCATGCTTACTTTGAAGAGGAGGTTAGACGCCCAGGAGTGGTGGGTATTTGGGAACAAAGGCACAGTCCACTTGGGAAACAGAGGACCGGGCAGCGCATATGGCGGCCAGCCTCCTGGCCGGGGATGCTGGCATAGCAGCTCTGTATCCGCTGTGTGCCCCCCGGCTCTCCGGCTCCGAGCAGGTGCAGGCGAAGGGCGCACAGGGAACACAGACACAGCACCTAGCCTCTCCACACCCCTCTGTCCCCATCCGGATGCAGATTTCTTGTTTTGTTATTTAAATCCACTCTCTCACTCCTCTATGACCTCATCACATTCGCTTGCTCAAATAGTGTTGCAATAATCAGCTGAGAAAGGCTGAGAAAGCAGGGTTTACAGAAAATGTGATTTCCGTGTTACAACTAATGTGTACACACCTCTTCACATGCTGTCAAATTATCCCACACTTTTCTACATAAACAGCCATAACTTAATTCTAATAAGTCTCTAGGGGATTTACTAGAATGATCTAGGGTGAACACAGGAAATTTAGGATATGTAGGCTAATTTTTTCTCGATGAAGCTCTTTTTAAGAACAGAGAGAGAGAGAGAGAGGAAGAAAAAGAACAGAGAAAAATACAAGCTTCAATTCCACAACACTCTACGAAATGAAAGTCAATTTTCAAGTAATTTTTTAAATGAACTAATAGGAGGGGCCCCTCGGTGGCTCAGTTAAGCATCAGACTCTTGATCTCAGCTCAAGTCTTCATCTCAGGGTCATGAGATCAAGCTCCGTGTTGGGTTCCATGCTGGGCATGAAGCCTATTTAAAATAAAAATATATATATTAAATAAAAAATGAACTAACAGGAAGGGAGAATTTATAGACCCGAAGTACTTGAAAAACTCCTGACAAACAGATGATCAAGGATGCCTGCTGATTAAGTAAATAAAACATACATTTTATCACCATTTTATGAATGGGTGCATTCCAAAATTTTATTCATGAATTCTTGGTTGAAAACACAGAATGCATTTTCTCACAGAAGACAGAAAACACACAACAGCTGGAGTTTCCATTTTAGCCCACAAGAGCCTGTCTTACGAAGTGTATACAACACACTGCCAACAGCATGGGAATCGAACCACCATACACAACACAGCGGGTTAAAGAGAGCCACAAATTCTTTGACACTCCTTGCAACAAGAGCTAGACAATGTGTCCCCTCTCCCCACAACTAGGAGCACCTTGCGGGTTCTTGGACCATAGAACACAGCAGCAATAACGCTGCACCCATCCGTCAGCCGCTGCTTCCTCTCCTAAAATCCCCACTGTAGGAGTCCTGGGCTGCCATGTAGGAAGTCCACCCACCCCAGCACAGGCGGCAACTGCAGAGGCCCTGAGGGTACATGGAAAGGGAAGAATCACTAAGCCAGGCCTTCCAACCATCCAGCCATGTTGAGTGCCAGATAAATACCAGTGAGTGACCTCGGTCAATGCCACACAGAGCAGAAAAACCACCCAGCTGAACCCTGCCTGATCAATGCACAGGACCATGAGATCTAAAAATAGATTACTGCTGTGTTGGGTCACTGATGCTTAGGACAGTGTTATTCAGCAATCATTACCCGGGACAATCTGTAGCTTTTTCAGAAAATGGCAAGCACATCTCACTCCTGTCCTGGCATTAAGAATAGTGTCCCCTCCTCCATTGTCCTCTGGTAGACAGAGAGTTATGGTAGCTTGTCAGCCAGGATTTTCCCAGGGATAGGCCATGAAGGGCAGCTGTGCATTGGGAAGCAGGGAGGTATATGGCATGATCATCATCCTGTCTGCTTCAAAATTTTAGAATTTTCCACACACTTCTGAGGACAGGACAGTTTTTAAAATTCTGAAGAAACAGGATGTCCGATCAAAATGCAGTTGGTACCCTGATACAAAAGCCAGACAAAGATACCACAAGAAAACTAAAAACCCATATCCCTTATGACTTGGATGTAAAAATCTCAACAAAATATTAGCAAATCGGGGCACCTGGATGGCTCAGTGGATTAAAGCCTCTGCCTTCGGCTCAGGTCATGATCTCAGGGTACTGGGATCAAGTCCTGGTCAGGCTCTCTGCTCAGCGGGGAGCCTGCTTCCTCCTCTGCCTACTTGTGATCTCTGTCAAATAAATAAATAAAATCTTTTAAAAAAATTAGCAAATCAAATCCATCAAGACATTAAAAGGATGATACACCCTGGGAAAATGAGATTTATCCCAGGAAAGCAAAGGTGGTTCAACATACCAAAATCAATTAAATCAATTAAATCAATTAAATACACCACACTCATAGAATAAGGGGGGGAACCACATAATCATATCAATAGACACACAGAAAGCATCTGACAAAACTCAACATTCTTTCATAGCAAAACACTCAGACAAGCAGGAATTGAAGGGAACTTCCTTAACATGATAAAGGGCATTTATTAAAAAAAGAAAGAAAGAAAAAACCCACACCTAACTTCATAATCAATGATGAAAGACTGCAAACTTTCCCCTAAGACCAGGAACAAGACAGAGGCATCTGCTTTCACTTCTACTATTCAACACTATAGAAGGAGTAGCCAGAGCAATTAGTCAAGAAAAAGAAAAAAAGAAAAAAAAAAAAAAGACATTCAAATTGGAAAGAAAGATAAATTATCCCTATTTGCACATGACATGATTCTATATATAGAAAATCCCAGAAAACTGCCAGAGGTAATAACCAAATTCAGCAAAGTCTGGGTGTATGATCACCACACAAAAATCAGTTGTTTTTATACATTAGCAATGAATAATCTGAAAGAAAACTAAGGAACAACTCCATGTAAAAAATATCCAAAAGAACAAAATATTTAGGAATAACTTTAACCAAGGAGGTGAAAGATTCGTACATTGACATTACAAAATCTTGCTAAAAGAAATTAAGAATGTAAATAAGTGGTTGGGGCTCCTGGGTGGCTCAGTGGGCTAAAGCCTCTGCCTTTGGCTCAGGTCATGGTCCTGGAGTCCTAGGATCGAGCCCCGCATCGGACTCTCTGCTCAGCGGGGAGCCTGCTTCCCCTTCTCTCTCTGCCTGCCTCTCTGCCTACTTGTGATCTCTGTCTGTCAAATAAATAAATAACATCTTTTAAAAAATGTCAATAAGTGGAAAGACACTCCACGGTCATTGATCTGGAGACTTAGTTATGGTTACAACGGCAACTAACCAAAGCAGATTCAATTCAATCCTGATCAAAATTCTAGTGATCTTTTTTTGCAGAAAGAGAAAAACTGATCCTCAAATTAATATGAAGCTACAAGAGGTCCCAAGTAGTCAAAACAATATTGAAAAAGAAAAATAAAGTGGAAAGACTCATACTTCTCATACTACCTCAAAAGTTTCTACAAAGCTACAGTAATTGAAACAGTGTGCCATTGGCATAAGAACAGTCATACAGATCATATGATTATACAGATCATACAGACATACAGATCATACAGAACAGTCATACAGATCAAGACAGCAGAATTGAGAGGACAAAAAATAAATTCAAAGATCTAGGGCCAACTGATTTCCAACAAGGGTGCCACGACCATCCAATGGAGAAAAGAACAGTCCCTTCAACAAATGGTGCTGGGACAAGTGTATAACCACATCCAAAAGAATGAAGTGGGCTTCCTAGCTCACCCCATATATAAAAATTAACTCAAGGGGCGCCTGGGTGGCTCAGTGGGTTAAAGCCTCTGCCTTTGGCTTGGGTCGTGATCCCAGGGGCCTGGGATCGAGCCCTGCATCGGGCTCTCTGCTGGGCAGCAGGTCTGCTTTCCCCTCTCTCTCTCTGCCGGCCTCTCTGACTACTTGCACTCTCTGTCAAAGAAATAAATAAAACCTTAAAAAAAATTAACTCAAAATGGATCAAAGACCTAAATTTAAGAGCTAAAGCCATAAAATACAGAGATAAATCTTCATGTCTTCAGGTTTGGAACAGATTCTCAGAGTTGATACCAAAAGCACAAGCAATAAAAAGAAAAAAAATAATAAACTGGACTTTATCAGAATTAAGAACTTTTGTGTATCAAAGTGCACTTATTAAGCATGGGAAAAAAAAAAAACCTACAGAATGGAAGAAAATATTTGTCGACCACATAGTTAATAAGGGTTTAGTATCTAAAATATATAAAGAATTCATCCAACAACAAAAAGATAAACAACCCAACTAAAACATGGGAAGAGGGTTTGAACGGACATGATTCCAAAAAAGACACACAATTACAACAAGTTCAATTATCACTGGCCATTAAGGAAACACAAAATTATAATGAAAATAACACTCTGCATCCACTAGAATAGCTTATGTACATATATATGCACATATATACATGCATACATTCATACATAAATATTGGCAAAGATGTACAGAAATTGGAACCTAGTACATTGGTTGCAGGAATAAGATAAACACAGAATTACTGTATGACCCAGGAATCCCATTTCCTAGGTTTTTTTATGCAAGAGAAATGAAAATACATGTCTACACAGAAACCTGAACACATTATTCCTAATAGCTAAGTGGGGAAAGCAACGCAAACGGCCATCAGTGGATGAATGGATAAGTAATTTGTGGTATGCACACACACAATAGAATATTATTCAGCCATAAAAAGGAACAAAATACTTATACATGCTACAATTTAGCTGTACCTCAAAAACATTACACTAACTGAAAGAAGCTAGACATAAAAGATCCCATGTTGTATGATCCCTCTTATATGAAATGTCCAGAAAAGGCAAATCCATAGAGACGGAAAGCAGATGAGAGGTTACCAGGGGTTGGGAGGAAGAGAGCATGGGGAATGATTACTTCGCGAGCATAAGGACTGTTTACGGGGTGATGGCGAGTGCTGAAGCTAAAGCAAGCTGGCAGTTGCACAACACCGTGAATACGCTACTACTACTGAACTGCACGCTTAAATGGTTAATTGCATGTCACGTGAATAACATAAAAAACTCAATAAAAGAAAATGGGGTTAGACTACAGTATATTGATTCATCCATACAAACACTTGAGCACCTACCACACACCAGGCACTTCCCGAGTACGTGGGTTAAGATGGTAAACAAAAATTTTGTGCTAAAAATTTATTTTTTAAAGACTTTATGTATTTATTTGATAGGGAGAGACAAGTGAGAGAGGGAACACAAGCAGGGGGAGTGGGAGAGACAGAAGCAGGCTCCCCATCAACCAGGGAGCCTGATGTGGGCCTCAGTCCCAGGACCCTGGGACCATGACCATAGCCAAAGGCAAACACCCAACAACTAAGCCACCCAGGTGCCATAAATTCTGCTATGAATTTAAAAAGTAAGGTAAGAGACTAGAGAGTGACAGCATGGACTATTTTAACTCTGTTAAGAGAAGACCTCCTGGAAGAAGTATTCATTTGAACAGAGACTAGAATGAACTGAAGAATGTTATTCTGCTAAATAATAATATACTAAAACTAAAATACAAATATTGTCAAAATCGTCGCATGCAAGAATTCTTTTTCTAAAAACAATTTTACTCTTGGGGCGCCTGGGTGGCTCAGTGGGTTAAGGCCTCTGCCTTTGGCTCAGGTCATGGTCCTAGGGTCCTGGGATCGAGCCCCGCATCAGGCTCTCTGCTCGGCAGGGAGCCTGTTCCCTCCTCTCTCTCTGCCTGCCTCTCTGCCTACTTACGATCTCTATCTGTCAAATGAATAAATAAAATCTTTTAAAAAAATGCAATCTTTAAAATAATAATAATAATAATAATTTTACTATTTATTACAAATAGTTTCTTTATCGTCCAATATATGCTGCTTCTACAGTTTCCTTGCAGGACAGCTCTCAGGGCCAAGCCATACTCCCAAGAGAGCCTGTCATTCACCTTGCTAACAAGGCATGTTTTCCTTTTAGGAAATCACTCAGGAAGGAAAGAGGGAGAGGAATTACCACTTATGATATGCTAGGTTCTCACATTCACTCATATTTTCACTTTTATTCCTCACAACTACCTTTTCATCAATGAGAAAATTGAGGTTCAGAAAGGGTAAGTAACATACCACCATAGTTAGCTAAAGGAAGGACCAGAATTTAAATCGGGTCTGATTTCAAACCCATACTCATTTCATACATAAATTTGTCTCATTTTGGGGCGCCTGGGTGGCTCAGAGGGTTAAACCTCTGCCTTCGGCTCAGGTCATGGTCTCAGGGTCCTGGGATCGAGCCCTGCGCCGGGCTCGCGTCGGGCTTTCTGCTCGGCGGGGAGCCTGCTTCCCCCTCTCTTGCTGCTTGCCTCTGTCTACTTGTGATCTCTGTCAAATAAATAAATGAAACCTTTAAAAAAAATTTTTTTTGTCTCATTTTTACTGAGCACATCTTAGGCCAAACTGAAAATATGATGAAGTGACCGTGTCTTTGAGGAGCTTGTCATCTCAACACTAGAGACCCATCCAAGATGTACCAGAACATTCCTTGGTCTGAAGAAGGCAGAGCAGGCCCCAGAATCATGAGGTCTTTGCTCTCCAATGCCATGGCATGCACCCACAAAGTCCAACTCAGGTTAAGAAGTAAGGAATTCAGGGTGCCTGGGTGGCTCAGTGAGTTAAAACCTCTGCCTTCAGCTCAGGTCATGATCTCAGGGTCTTGGGATTAAGCCCCACATCGGGCTCTATGCTCAGCGGAGAGCCTGCTTCCTCCTTTCTCTCACCCTGCCTCTCTGCCTACTTGTGATCTCTCTCTGTCAAATAAATAAATAAAATCTTTCAAAAAAAAAAAAAAAAAAAAAGAAGGAACCTACCCTCTACCATTCCAAACCTGACTTGCAGCCTCGGAGTCCAGCCATGTGCCAGGATTCACAACCCTTCCTGGAGCTACCGATGGCTATGCAACAAGCCTCCTCCCCTCAATCCAGCCATCACTATCTGCCCCCCACCCCACAGTTCTATGTTCAAAACTGCACAGCAGTTCTAGCAGAAAAGCCACATAAAATCTTCTCCAAAATGCTCAACAACATCATTTCCTTGCTAAATCTGGAGAAGGCATCCTTGCCTTTAACTTATATTCCCATAAGTCATTTGTAGCTATAATTACATTCCAGATGCAGAAATGTGAAGGTGCTGGGCTGAGACCATTAAGCTCTCTACAGAGTGACCAGGCCTCGGGGACTTGTTCACCGCTAATAAGCTAATGTTTGTGAAACTGTATAAAGAGATAACGACTAAATACTATCATTATTACTAGACTACCAGTTTAAATGTAAATTAAGAGAGGGAAAGGGGAAAGAAAACACATTAGTAAATCAGGTTTGGGACTGCTACTCAGCAAGATGTAAGCAACATCTGAACCACAAGAGTAAAGAACGTCTTAACTGAATTTGTTAAAGGATGTTGAACGCAATGTTGCTGCTGTAAGGAAAAAATTCAGAACAGAAAGAAGGAATGGAGGGAATACTGGCTAGAAAAATAAGTCGACACAAGGAGAGCAGATGTTAAAGAAAGTAAAGGCGGCATGTGGAAAACATATGCTGGAGAAATACACAGTTTCTTTAAAAAGCACTACATAGCAGCAAAACTAAAACACTAGAATCAGAAAACAAAATTAAAAAGTCTAGAATGCGAACAAAATCCAAAACTGGACTATAATTCAGCTTAAACTAACCACACAGCACAGTAATGAAAACACAAACTCTAGAGTCCAGTAGGCCTACTGCCCTTCATTTTTCTCATCTGTAAAATGGGAATGATTCTTACTTCAAAAGTCAGGATGGCACAGAGGCGGCCCCCACAGGCAGCCAGTTCCCTGTTCCCAAGCATCTCCCTGAAGCACAGCCATGGGGCACAGCCTCAGACTGATGGGCCCTTCTGACATGCAACTCTTCCAGCCAATGCTTCTCCTCTTCTGCAAGCTTTAGCTCATGCCTGTCCTCCCCCAGAAAATACCTCTGAATCCCCCAGCCCAAGTTACACGGCACCCCATGCTTCCTCAGAACCTCTGGTCTACCCTCACAGCACCTACCACACCGTGCCATAACCCACAGGCTTTCTGGCTCACCACCTTCCAGAAGCTCCTTGAGGATGGCCATCATACAGCAACCCAACTGTTCGCCTTTGACATCTAGCACAGCTCCTGACTAAGCTCTCAAAAAATGTGTATTGACCAAATAATTGCCAACTCTCCTAAATTGGGGTAGAGGCCAAGCAGCTTCCCTGGGGCAAATCTTGACAAATGAAGAATGTAAAGAAAAAACTCTAGTCTGGGTGAACAGTCCATCCTTGCCATGTTTTGCCTGACTTGGAACAGTTACTAACCCAAAAACTCCAAGCCTCCCATATAAAAAGAGGGAATTCAGTTAGAAAGTCTCCATGGTCCCTACCATAGGCAAGGACATATTATGTTCCTATTTTAAGATCTTAACATTTTTATTTTACTACATCTTAATTACCTATGAATTAGTAGTTATTGTTATGAAAATTAACATCGGGGCACCTGGGTGGCTCAGTCGGTTAAGCACGACTCTTGATTTCACCTCAGGTCATGATCTCAGGGTCATGAGATCAAGCCCTGCATCAGGCTCTGCGGGGGGTGGGGGGGGTGAAGCCTGCTGAAGATTCTCTCTCTCTCTCCCCCTCCCTCTCTAAAAAAAAAAAAAAATTAACATCAGTAGAATGCTTTATTGTCCATTTCACTAATAACAAGCATACAATGTGCATGATGCTTTCTGCCCCATTTTATAGAGGGGGAACCTATGCAGAGAGAACCAACAGCCTGCCCAAGTACAGAGGGCGGGACTGGCATTCAGATCCTCCCCTTCTCAAGCTGGGGAATGGACAGCTCCAGGGACACATGGTAGGGTGACAAGGGAACCCTCAGGGATCTTAGGGAAGCTAAGGACAAACAAAATGCAGTTTTTGGAGAATTAACAGTACTCAAAAATTTGGGAGACAAAGTGTGTTTCTATTTTTTAAAAATTAGACATATTATTGGGTACAGCATAAAATCTGTATTAAAACTTAAAGGGGTGCCGTGCTGGGTCAATCACCAAATATGTGACTCTTGAGCTCAGGGCCGTGAGTTGAAGCCCCACGGTGGGTATAGAGATTACTTAAAAAATAAAAGATATATCTTTTTTAAAAATTAAGCTAAACTTAACAGGCCTAGACTCTCATTAAGGGCCTGAGACATACTACGCTAAAGCCATGCCATGCCCTTTCTCACACAGAAACGCCATCTGAAATCTGAACACTTAATTTGCCCTATAATAATGTCTCAAACATCAGGCTGTATTAATCCAAAAAGGATATAATTTAATTTCTACAATAAAGTTGTGACTTCAGGGCATTACTGAGCAGGGAAAGCCAAGAACTAGCATCCCCATTCTTCCTAAGTCACTAAAAGCACCTAGGGACGTTACAATGTTAAATGAAGTCTCCCATCATACAAGCCTCTTAATGCAACAAACCAGGGAGCTAAGCCTGCTGGAAGGGGGGTGGGGTGCGCGCCGGGGGGCACAGTCAAGGGAGGCAGCTACAAGGCACAGCCGAATGCAGATGTTAGCAGCCAAACCACACGGAATTACTGTGTGGGCATCTGGCGTGTCTCTTGGCTCTCCCAAACTTGCAGCTCTGGACAAACACTGACAGGAGAGGCCTAATGGGTACCTCATTACCTCCGGTGTATGCAGGCCTCCCACTGGGCATTAACCTTCCAAAGTACATAGCCAGTCTGAAAACCTTCACTATAATTATCGTGACTCCTGAAGATTCATGTTTTACCACTCTGATACTACTATTGTCCTCAGATTTTATTATCCTACTTGGTTAATCAATTTAGCTTTTCTCTCCACTTAAGGAACCAAGTTTCCAATAAACAGGCTTTTGGGTTTTGCCATAGAGTCAGTGTTTAAATTGGAAAGGAAATCAGAGTATCGGAACAGCAGGTCTGATGACCTTGGGAGAACGGCCTCATAAAAAGTTATCCAATCACCTCCATTAAAAAAAAAACAACGAAGTTTAAATCAGCACAGAACAAGCCCTAGAAAAACGTAAATCATGACATGAAATTGTAGGACCCGATTTTTTTATTTCTTGAGAATTAAAGAGATTTAGGTCATTTCAGCACAGATGATGGGGCAGTAGGTTGGCGGGTGTTGGGGGAACAGGGTCCGGAGGAACCGATGCTTTTTATTCACATTTACACCCCTCCCCAACCACCACTCTTGGGAGACTCCCTGCCTACGATGGAAACAGTAGACACAGCGCTGCTCCGCTCCCCAGTGCAGGCTGGCCTCCTGGCAGCAGCACACGCTTGACCCACTTGAGCTCCCGGTTGAGCTCCTGGTTAAGCTCTGGAGGACAGCACACAAAACATCGCAACTGGAAATCCACTGCCCAGCGGCATCACCAGCACTGGATCTAACTGGCAAGAAATGAAAGGGCAGCAAATTGTCAGATCTCATCTTACCAAAACACAGGGTGGGTAGGGAGACATTCTCTCTCTGCATTTCTAAGGGTCCTGCAAGAGGCCCAACAGTGGCCCAGCGCCTTCCCCAACTACCCCCCCGCCAGCCAGAAGCTTGTTCCCCTTTCCTGAATTCCCACCATACTTCCAGTCTTCCACGCCATCCACTAATTCCCTTTAGCTGACATTTCACGACTACTCAGTTTCTTCCTGGTAGGTCCTCCCTCTCCAGCTGAGGGTCAGTTCCCTCCAGGGCAAGGTGGTAAATTCCCACTTTCCCCACTCTTCTGGCCACAAGCTTCAGTCCTGGTGCTGTCTCGGTCCAATACCTGTGGTTTTGGGCATCTCCCTGCCTGGCGCACAGGGGCAGACTTCTGCAGACCATGCTGCTAAAGGCAGGCGCTGTATCTCACTCATCCTAGCTCTGTTAACAAGAATATTATGGGAACTTGAGGCACATTAAATGAACATTAAGTTAGATGAGAAAAAGATTCCCAACTCCCAGTTAATGATCCACTTATCTCGAGGAATATAGAATTCAGCAAGAGATTCCCACATTTTTGGAGTTGTGAGAAACCCACAGTCACCTATATTTATGACATCTTACTACCTGCCAGCCTCAGCCCAAGGTGTCTGCACAGTGAGACAACAAATTTTAGCCAAAAGAAATTTTACTGCTTCATGATAAAAACCTCACCTCTCCTTCCTAGGTTGGTCAGTCCCCCACCCCCCACTCCTCTAGAATATCGTTGTGCAAAACCCAGCCAATCAATAAAGGCTCTTTAAAATGGGAAAGCCGTTTGTATTTTTTAGTTAATTATGAATCATAGATTCTACTCAAGCACACATAATTTTCCTACATTTTCCCTTTCTGTTCAAAATTACATTTTCTTTTATGTCCGTTGACTCTTTTGGACCCAAAGCCTCCAGCTATGATGCAAGCAACACCTCGCCCCATTCACCTCTCTACTGCCCCCTGCCCTCGGGGCATCGGGCCTCTCCCTCAGGCTCTACTCCTCCCAGTCAAAACAAACCTAAGCATCACCTCCAGTTAGGCCTCGACTCCCTCTCTCGGGTCACCTTCCAGACCCACTGGCCTCACTTCCTTCTTTCTCACTCAGTAACTCTTTCCAGTTTCTGTCCATATGTGAAGTCAATATTATGACTCTCCCCCCTCACCCAAAAAACAACATTTCTTCCTCTACGAACACCTGTAAAAAAGCACACAAGGGGTCCTGACTCTGGAATCAGCACAGGGGCCTTGGTCCCCAGATGTCTCCTCTACCAAATAAACAGTTCTGAAACTGACCATGGCACGAAACTCAGCTGTTGCATAATACTTGATAGTTCAGGTCACTTGCTGTTTGGAGAGTCCTGCTATATGAAGATGAGAAAATAGAGATGGACAAAATTAATGCAATTTCCTTTGTTTGCTCAAGCCAGCCCAGACTTGCAACACCACAGTGACGGTTTTATCTTTCTTGAAGTACAGCTTTAACATCATGCTCATCCTCAGTTCATTAGCCTATCTATCCTGATGATACCCCAGAAAGGCCTCTCTCAGCTTTACACGGTAAAAAATAAATAAACAAATAATAATAATAACAATAAAGGGATTCTAGCCAGAGTGTTTACAGAATCAAAATCCCAAACACAGGGGGAAAGAGCAACAGGCAGCCCTGATGTTTCAGTTAAATGAAGGACTTTCTTCCAGACATGAACCAGAGCAGGAATATTTTGATGGTATTAACAGAAACAACAGATCACTGTAAAATATCTTTACACCGTCCTACTAAGTGAGGCCATCTTACAGAGTCCAAAATGCATGAATAGAATCCAAGGAAAATAATCGGTCTTCTTTCCCCTCACAAATTCACATGTCTTTAAAAAAAAAAAAAAAAAAAAAGAATTTGCTGGACTTCTCCCTGCCAGTTCTCTCTGCTTTCCTGGCTTCTGCATTGTGACAGCTGGAACAGATGGCGTCTGGGTGAGACACCTTAACATCTTAAACCTCATGCATGACAGGGGCTGATTTTAAGTAGGGATGCTGGAATCCCAGGTCTGTCTGGATGTCCGTCATGAGCATCTACTCCCAAGAATTTCCGTTCTTATATATTTCCCACCTTCCACACCAATAACGCTTATTTTGCTTGGTCGAAGAATTTTTCATCTTTAGACTAATCCTAAATATGCATCTCTACAGTCCCAACAGGGTGAAAAGGCACATATTCCCCTTTCACGTGAAAATCGAACGGCTGTGCACTATTCTGCCAGACATCCTACATATGCTGCAGTCTTTTTAACAGGCCATTTTCAAGGATGGGAAAGACACGCGAAGATTTTAGCACCGACAGACGGTCCACCAGGTCATTTCTCTAAATAAAGGTTTTACAGAAACCGAGAAGATTACAGAATACGTTTCCCAAAGCTTCAGCAGTGTGTGTATTCACGGCAAATGCCAGGAAAAAAAAAATTATGGCTCCTCCTCGGTTGTATGCTGTGAATGTAAATGAAGAAGCAGTAAGGTAACGCTACTCAGCACAGCCTTTATGACTCCACAAAAATAAATGACCGCACACGCGCGCGCGCACACACACACACCCGCATCTCAGTCGGAAATCTGATTCAGCGCTTAATAGGAAAAACGTGAAACACAACCGTTCCCCTCAATGGCCCACGATCCGGAGGGCTCTTGAATTTCAGGGCACGTCCACGGCCGTCGGTCCACTTCCATGTTGAGGCTGCGTTTCAGACCGAGGGCAGAGAAGGTGCCACACGCAACCCTCCCTACAGGTCCAGGTATTAAATACACGTCCCCAGACGGGGTGACAGTGTGAAAACGTGGCAAAGCGTACGTGAGCGAGAGCCCGGCGCTTCGAGAGGAAATTTTAAAGACCGTGGCACGGGCCATGCCCATCTTCCGCCCCCCCCGCAGCCCAGCCCGACCTTTCCTACTAATCAGGGGTGGGATGGGAGCCTGTTGCCCCGATCCGCAACCCAGGGCGCCCTGCCTTCGAGGCCACTGCAGCTGCCCGCTCGGGAATCCGTCTGAGGTCCGTCTGCAGAGCAATGACTCAGTATAAACTTTTAAATAACGGCTCGAAGAAACCCACCCACCGCCCGCCCCCGGGAGCACGTCCGCGCCTGCGGACCCCCCGAGCCCGCGCCCTCCCTCGGCGCACACACCCCGCCCCGCGGGCGATGCCGGCTCTCCCCACACCCCGCGGGACTCACGCTTCCAAGAGGCCTCGGCGCCCCGTTTCCTGAAAAGCTGCGGGCGTCCCGGCCCGCGGGCCCCGGACCCGGCCTCGAGGACAAAGTTTTCCGAAGTTGAGGCGCTCGGTGGGCAGGCGGGCCCGGGCGAGGGCGGGGGCGAGGCGGCGCCGCACCGAGCACTCGCCGCCGGGCTCCGGGCCTGCTCCGCCCCGGCCCCGCTCCGGCCCCGGGCCCGCCGGCGCCACCGTCACCGCCGCCGCCGCCGACGCGGGAAGGAGCCGCCGGGGATGGAGCCGCCCGCCCGCCGCCCGCCCGCCGCCGCCGCCACGGCCCCTTACCCGCGGTCCGCCCCGCTCGGCTGGCTCAGGGGTGCCGGGCGCGTCCTCCGCCGCGGTCCGCAGCGTCCTGCTCCCCGGGCAGCCCCATGTCGGGGGGCGGGGAAGGGCCGGCGGCCGCCGCCGCCGCCGCCGGCTGGAAAGTCCCTGCTGGGCTGCAACCCCGGCTCGCGCACGCGGCGGCCGCGCCGCGCCGCGCTCCCTCGCGCCCTCACGCACCCTCTCACAGCACTTCCTCTCGCGCGCTGGAAATCCCCGCCGGCCGCCGGCGCGCGCCCCGGCGCGCGCCCGCCCCGCCCCCGCCGCCCGCGCGCGCGTGGGAGCGCAGGAGCCGGCGAGCCCGCTGGGCCCCACGCGCTCGCGGCCCGCGCGGCCCCGCTCCCCCCAACTCGCCGCGCGCGCGCCCGCGCGCGCCCGCCTCCCGTTGCTAAGGCCCGCCCGCCCGGCGCCCGCCCGCCGGCCTTAGCAACGGCGCGGCGGCGCGAGCCCCGGCGGCCCCCGACGCCCCCAGCGCCGCCTGCCCCCTTGCTCTGCGAGGCCCCTGCCCCCGGCCGCCGCGCGGCCCCGCCGTCCCCCCCTTTCCGGGTTTAAAAAAAAAAAAACTGCCACGCAGCCGCGTGTGGGCCCCAGAGGTGCAGGTTCGGTGGCGGCCGGGAGCGATGGCGTCACTCGCTTCACCCGCGCAGCCACGCGCACTCCCACAGGCTGCGCCCCTAGACACACGCTCCCCATCAGCACACGCACCCGCACCCTGGCCGACGCGGGCTCCCACACACGCATTCCTGAACACGGGGCCCTCACACACGCACGCTCCCGCTCACCTGGGCACAGACACGCTCGCGCGCCCTAGCACCACACACTCATTCACACAGCGGCCGGCAGCCCCACGCACGCCGCACACGGGCGCTCACACTCGCGTGCCTCACACACACACGCGCGCGCGCGCAGGTGGGCGGGGCTGAAGGTGACTCGGGCCATCTGGGCCTCCGCTCGCTCCTCCTGAGAGGGGCCGTCTGAGCGCCAGTCGGCGGGCGTTTCCTCTCCTTCCTCCCTGGGCTCCTCCCACACCCAGGAAGCCGCGCTCACTCAAGTGGGGACGCGGTGGCCAGTGGGCCCGAGGGCCCGAGGACCGGGCGTCCCGAGTGGACGGGGACCCCGGTGGCCGCGCGCTGCTCTCCTCCGTCCAGCTCCAGCCTGTGCGGTGGAGGCGGCCTCCAGGGCCAGGGACGCCCGCTTCTCCAGGCTGCGGCCCCCCAAGTCCTCCGTGGGTCCCCTGGTCCTCCGAGCCCTCTGCACCCCACCTGGCTGAGCCGCTCTCGGGGAGCCTCCAGGCCAACTCTCCCCACGTTTACAAGTCAACCCCGGGGCAGCCGAAAGGGCTCTTCGTTTTTGTCTTGCCACCAAGGCTTCTGAAGATCCCTGACCAGAGCTGAGACCAGGGTTAGCCTTCTGTATTTCTCCAATGACTCATGTGAGGAGAGGCAGGAAGTCCAGCATCTCCTCCTGCAGCTTCCCCTTGGAAGGTTCCGGAGCCCTGGACGGTCTGCACAGGCCAGGGCAGCCACGGGGACCGGCTCCATCGGCCCAGCAGGTGTCTGTCCCCAGCCACGGCAGCGGGGTGGGGGTAGGGGACCTCCGCCCCAGACCCAGGTTGCGGTGGCGCCCCGCTTGGGCCCCCGAAGGGCACAGCGCCCCGAGTTCAGAGCAGAGGACCCCAGCAACCACGTCGGGGTGACAGGCCGGAGACAGCCAGCCACCGAGGTCCCTTCATGGAGGGCTCCCCTCCAGAGCCCTGGGAGTCCTTTCCCGCCCACCCGGAAGGGTCGGGTCCTGGCTGCTTCTCCTGGCCCGATCCTCCCGGGCCCCCAGAGCACCTCAGACCATCGTCCCCGGACCCTCTGGGCCAGGAGCTCACCCCACTTACTGCCTCACGCTATAGGGCAAGGGCTCTTCTTAAGGCTTTGCCAAAATAAGACTGCCCAAAAAGCTCCAGGCTGGGCTATTTTGGGTTTTTAGAAATAAGCAACAAGGTAGCCGTTTCCGAGATCCCTCCGAGGGGTTTTCTGGGACTCCACGTGCTCCCAGGGCGCTGGGAAGCAACCCTGGGAATGGGGAGACGGACGGGCTTCAGGATCCCCCCGGGAGGGCCCTCTGCTGGTGAGACCTGCTCCTGCTCCTCTTCCCTGCCCCCCTCCTTTCTCGTCTCCAGCTGTCCGCGCAGTTCTAGAACCCCAGCTCGAGGGGACAGCACGAATAATTTTGCCCCAAACAGGGCCACCGCTCTGGGGGGCGGGGCCTCTGGCCTCTGCAGTGTCAGTCGGCGGGGCAGCAGTGATGGGCAGCAAGGAGAGCCAATCACAGCTCTCCTCTGCCTTTCGGTGGGCAGCCCCTTCGGTTCCCTATGGCAACGTGGAACAACAAGCAGACACCGTTTCTGGACAAAGAAATTTCTCCCAGGGATTTGTGTAGCATTATATGTTCTGTTTGCTGAGTTCCTGGGAGACGCGCACGCAGATATCAGAGCCCCAGCTCAGAAGCCAGTCTTGTTTGTTCTCCAGAGAAGGGGGAAAATGGTCCCCAATAGTATTGGGGGGGACTTCAGGCCTGTGAATGGGGTCTCATCAGGCCCTCAAGTGACACCCACCCAAAGACCATGGGCCCCCTTGGGAGGTCTAACTTGCCTGCGAGGCCCTGGCAATTTCTCCCACTGAAACGTCAACCTCAGGAGGGGCCAGGACTTTCGGCAGAATAAAAGCACTTAAGCCAACTGTCCAGACAAGTGGCCTCCAAGCTTTGTGAATTTTACAGCATAACCCAGTCGTGTATCATGTGTGCACGTACACACACAACGTATGACAGCACTCCGCCTCAAACCTGTGATATACTCTATTTTCTAGTCCATTCGGTTTTGTAAATACTGTTGTTGTGACCCTCTCCACTCCCTGTTTGTTCGTAACCTGGTTTGGAAACACTACCTTCGGAATGAGGTGGCTCAGTCATTAAGTGTCTGCCTTTGCCTCAGGTCATGATCCTGGGGTCCTGGGATCGAGCCCCATATCAGGCACCCTGCTCAACAGGAAGCCAGCTTCTCCCTCTCCCACTCCCCCTGCTTGTGTTCCCTCTCTTGCTGTGTCTCTCTCTGTCAAATAAATAAATAAAATCTTAAAAAAAAAAACAAAACAACCTTGAAAACACTATCTTGGACTGGAGGAAGGGCTGAAGATGGTGGACTGGGCCCTCACCCCAAGTGTGGGGGGTGGTCCGCGTGTGAAATCACTCCTCCCCACTCCTGCTCCATGCAGGGCTGGCTGAGCTGGGAAACCAACACTGCCAGCCCCGCCGCCACTTCAAGTGGACCCTGGCTAAGGGCAGAGGTACACCAGCAAAGATGCGGGGTGCCTGTGTCCCTCTCTGGACAGGGGCAGCAGAAAGCAAATGCAAAAGAACTGGGGCACGGAGAGGCACAGGATGGCTAAGGTGTTCAAACCTCGCTGGGCGTCTTGGGCAAGTGACAGACAAGGGCAGGGAAGGTAGGAGATTTGGGGAACTAGCCACGTGAAGTTTTATTTTTCTCTCATTTCTGTGGGCCACTCAGAGAGATGAAGTTATCCTTGTTTAGGGAACACCCAATCTGGGATTTGCACACGTGTGTGAGTGCACACACCGTCTTTGGTACTTTCCCCCCATCCTTCAGGAGAACCTGAGCACGGGGTGTGGCCAGCCTCCCACAGGTGCCTTGACTGGAGCCCCACACCCACCTTGACCTTGAACACCTTCTGAAAAATAGATTCAGTCTCACCAAGAAAAAGGGGTATTTTTCTGCAGACCTCACTGGAGACAGGGAAGAGCGTTTGCCTCAAGAACCACACAGCAAACTCATAAATCCTCCTCTGTGTGATCACTGACCTTCTCCCACAATCTGCGGGGTTGTCACAGCCCTTTTCCTTCACCCCCTCCCCAGGAATCCAGCTCCTGCCTCAGCTGGCACCCTCCACTCCTCGAACCAGCCAGTGGCTGGTGGAAACCTACGGCCAGTCGTGCTAGCCCAGCAGACTCCCAGGAAATGGGTTCTCCTCCTCCCTGCTCGTTAGAAATGAGGAGGGAGGAGGTTACTGGGTCCAAATTAAGTCTCAGATTAATGAGATAAAATGTTTGAAAAGTACAAGAATTGTTCTAATTCATCAAAACTGCTGTGTGACATCTCACTGTGAAGAAAGGCAAATGGGGTGCCCTTCCCCAGCTCTCAAAGCTGGTGGCAACACGCCTGAAATGTCATATGATCCCAGATCAAAGCCACTTATTCCACTGTCCCCTTGTTCATTAGAGCATTCGGTCAAGACCTGCTTGTAGTCCAGACCTGCCAGCTCTCTCCCAGCACAGAACCAATTAAATGCTTGCCCTTTTGGAGCTTACCTTCTAGCAGGTGAAAACAAAATAAATTGCAAGTGAGTTTATAACAAGAGCTCTGGAGCAAGCCAGAGCAGAGAAGGGGAAGAGGGAGGCCTGGAGTGAATGGTCAGGGAAGGAGGCAAGTAAAGTGCTGGATAAGACACCACTTTCGGGTAGACCTAAAAGAAAAGAGGAGGGTACCATGTGGCTATCAGTAGGAAAAGCATCCAGGAAGAGGTAAGTGCATGGGCAAAGGCCCTGAGGTCAGTGAACATTCAGGAGGCCATTGTGGCTGGAGCCAAGGAACCAGAGAAACTCACAGAGGAGGAAGGTCAGGGTGGGGACTCGGGCTCAGGGAAGCTGGAGACACAGGGCCTTTCAGGTCATCAAGAGCACTTTGGTTTTAACTCTGAGATGGGGGCCCTTGTAAAGTTTGATTGGCAGCTTATATTCTATCCAAACTAACCCTACATTTGATCTTCCTTCATTGTCCTTCAGCCAATAATCATATCCTGAGAACCAGGCAAGTCTGAACACAGCGGGACATTTTCTTGTTATGGGATGAATGAGGTCACCGGCGATGAAGCTCGGTGTGGGCCAGCAGCTAGAAACACAAACCTCCTGAGTTTAAACCAAACCAAACCAAACCAAACCAAACCAAAACGTGACTCCTTCTTGGCCCAGTGACCTCCCCTCTGGGACTCTTCCAAAGAAATAACATCAAATACTGGAAAACCACTAGATAGCCCCCCATTCGAAACTGAAGAAAGGGAATGAGCATCACCCTTAGCTGGTGGTCATCATGGTGATTTTCTAAACCTCGTGGATGCTTGGAGCCCCACGGGGGTGAGAACCCACAGCACGTGGCCTGTAGGCCAAGCAGTTCTGACCTCAGCAGTTCAGTCCCTGAACAGCAGCCTCCCCCTCACTGCTCTCAGTGGCCTAGTCCCCGGGAAACTCAACACACTAAGGTTCCCCGCACCCACTTGCTTCACACTGGCCTCCAGGGAGCCTCTGTGACTCAGGCAAACTCAGTCCTCAGAGCCTTTGCCCGTGCCATTCTCTCTGCCCAGAACACTCTTCCTCCTAGTCTCTGAATGCTTCATTCTCTCTTCCCGTGGGCTGTATTTGGAGCAGTTCCAAATAAAACATGCATTTCCAGGATTTAACCTATCCACCTCCACATGGGCCCTTGGCCCGACATAGGGGCTTCACACCCAGCAGGAAGGATGTCATGGGTCAGGCACTCAGCTCTTCTTGCCAAATGGCCCCCCAAAATATTGTGGTGATGAGTTCCCTAGGGAAGGTGAACCAGTGAGGAATTCACTAGAATAGGAGAATGCTAGACCAGGAATCGAAAAAGCAGAACTCAACTCATGACTAACTGTATCATTTTGGGAAGGCACCTTACCTCCCTGGCCCTGGGTTTCCCCTTTTGTAGAGCGGAAATAGACTGCCTGCTCTCCCCCAAGGGGGCTGTGAAGGACGATGGTGCCAGTGGGGGCCATGTGGCCACCCTGTCCCCCAGAGGTGCCCTGAGGCCCAGAAGGCATTGGGCTGTATTTCAGCCCTTGTCATCACTGTATATAAAGGACCTACCCACCTTTCCCAGAGTACGAGGGACTGTTGGAATTTCAGGTGTTCGTCATCGATTGCCATGGGTCAAAATCACATCTGCCCCAGTATTTTGGGGGGGGATGTCACCTAACCTAGGACTTCCAGGGGTGCCAGCCCTGTGCAATGGGAAGTTGACAGACAGACCTCGTTATCCACTCACTGAGAAGCACTTTCTGAGGAGCAGGTCCTTGGGCCCCCAGGGCCTCGATGGGAAGAGTCGTGGCCGCCCCAGCACCAGGGCCACAGGGTCCTTCAACCCACAGCCAGCGCGATCCCCATCATAAATCTCGTGGAGCGGGAGTGAGCAGCCTGTTTTCAAAAAATGAAATAGAACAAAACAGAAAATAGCAGAAGGCACCACACCGAGGGAGGGGGGTATTACTGTGTGAGACTCTTGCTCTGGTTCTGCCTGGCCGGTTCTGCCCGTGGGTCTTCAGGTAAAAGGTCTTTCTCACCGTGGGTCCCGGTGAAGAAGTCCCCAGAGCCACCAGCCTCGAGGAGATGCAGCTCCGACGTTATTTGTAGGGTCGCGTGGAAGCTCTTGTCCTCACTTCTGCTGACACCTCTTTGTGTGCCGCGGAAATGCAAGTCCCACCCACTCTGGGATGAAAGACTCAAGATTAGCAGAGTCTGAATTCATGAGGCTTGTTATATTAAAATAGAAAACCATGAAGATGGGGCTCCGCTCGCAGGCCTCCTACCCTCCCTGAGCGGTCCCACGAGGACAACGCTGGGGCCTGGGCTTTCCCGGCCCCGGGCTGGCCGAAGGCTTCGGTCTGCGGGGTCAGCGCCCTCTCTCCCCAGCGCTGCCACAGAAGTCACTGCCATTCTCCCTGGCGGAAGGCCCCAGGCAGCCGTTACAGTATCTGGCTCAGCAAAGGAACGTGTGAGTGAGCGAGTGAGTGAATGAATGAATGAATGTAGGAGTGAACCACCTGCCCTGAGCCAAACTTTCTCATCCACGTCACGTGCCTCCAGTCTCACGCTGTCAAACGTCATCAACAAGCAGCTCCCCACAGAGGACTCTGACCCAGAACAGGGCTCAAAGCCCGGGTCAGCTCCAGAGTCTCCGCGAGGTTCCTGATGGGATCGTCCGTCTGGAAGGGCGTCCAAAGGACCGTAACAGTGGGATTCCTTTATTGCATAGTGGATTTGAGGTGGATTTGGGGAGCTGTGGGGGACTGGGGGTCTCTGCCCGCCCCTCGGCCTCACCACTGTGTCCACTTCTGCGCAGACACAGAAGAAACCCTAGGCCGGCTCTCCGTTCCCCAGACCCCAGGCCGATCAAGGATGCACTCCAGAACACTGAACATCTCACTACCGTAGCTGCCTCTGACTTCGTTCTTTCTGGCCGGCGCATTTGGGGCAGCCGAAGTGGGCTCATGTCTTGCTACTCACCCAAACCTTGCGAACCAGGATTAATCGAGTCAATTACAACGAGGATGCCCAAATTCTGAGGCATCTCGAGGCCTCCAGAGTAAGCTGAAGCCAGTGCTGGGTGAGCTGGTACAAAAGAATCCAGTCTGGCCATCCGTTCGTGGAGGGGTGGCTACGAGCGGTTTTTGGGGAAGGCAGCTGAGGTGTGGAGTTTCCAGTCTGGGGGCCAAAAAGGATTTCATGAGCCCTGTAGTTGCCAAATCACCTCTGTCGTCTGTCCCAGGTAGTGGAGCATGAACACAACAGATTCACAAATTCATGCTCTCATTACACCTCGAGCTAATCAATGGCTCTGAGATGCTCATTTCCATGAGCGATTTGCAATGTAGATGAGATTTCAGAACGACCACATTTGAATTTCCCTCTACTATTTTTTAACATGGACCCAAATAAGCTCATTTCACAGGAAGAGCTAACCTTGCTACGTGCTGAAACCTGAAATGACGGTCATAGGGCTTAAGTCACTGATGACTGCTCTGTAATTAGCAAGGCACCTAAATAGCTCTGCTTCATCAGCCTAACAAGAGTTCGCTAAACACCAGCTGTATTGTACTTCCTACAGCCAGGGGGCCCGGAGCTGGCCAATAGGCCTCGAGGACACAATTGGAGGGACCAAGGACTGGAGTGGGCATCCACCAGGGGTCTCTGTGGACCCTGTGGCCCCCAGCCCACGGGTCCTGGGCAGGCTCTGCGCCTCTCTAGCAGCATACTTCCCCTCTTGCGGGGGATTTAAGAGTCAGTGGGGCAGGGGTCCCTGACACCATCCCGTGATGCTGCCCATGAGGTCCCAGCCGGGAGGCGGGGGGAGGTCTTGCAGGGTGGGCACTCAGGCACTCAGGATGCAGCCTGGGCCGGCTGCCCCTGATGGCTGTCACAGGAAATGGCCTTTCCTCCCTTGCTGTTTCTTTTTGAGTATGAGGCAGACTAGAAAATTCCCCCGCAGATGGTGAAGGAACCAAGGTCGGACACTCCAACTTCAGTTTGGGGGTTTTGCTCCTCTGATAGGCTGCTTCATTCTGCGAGTCCGAACGCCGAAACTGAGTGGCTGGGCCTGGCAGGAGGCTCTTCTGAGCAGCCGCTTCCAGGCCGCTCCCCGGAAAGAACACCACCGGCCGGGGCCCCCGCAGACTCGGTCCTCTGCCGGGAAACAATTTGAATAGACACAGGCCTGTTTGAAGCTGCCTGGGAGGTCAAGAAGGGGGACTTGGGGGCACCTGGGTGGCTCCATCCATTGGGAGTTGGCCTTCGGTTCAGGTCATGCTCCCAGGGTACTGGATCGAGCCCCGCATCGGGTTCCCTGCTCTGTGGGGAGTCTGCTTATCCCTTGCCCTCTGCCCCTCTCCCTGCATGTGCTATCTCTCTCTCTCTCAAATAAATAAATGAAATTAATTAAAAAAAAAAAGTAGGGGGTGGGCGCCTGGGTGGCTCAGTGGGTTAAGCCTCTGCCTTCAGCTCAGGTCATGATTCCAGGGTCCTGGGATCGAGTCCCTCATCGGGCTCTCTGCTCAGTGGGGAGCCTGCTTCCCCCTCTCTCTCTGCCTGCCTCTCTGCCTACTTGTGGTCTCTGTCTGTCAAATAAATAAGTAAAATCTTAAAAAAAAAAAAAAAAAGTAGGACTTGGGTGTTCCTTCCATGCTTTGATTTAGGTGGATGTGAGGTCTCTTGATTCTGAAAAGAAAAAAAAAAAAATGTTAGAAAAGGATCAAGGAGGGCGCCAGGGTGGGTCAGTGGTTAAGTGTCAGGTCATGATCATAGCGTCCTGGGATCGAGCCCCGCATCAGGATCTCTGCTCGGCGGGAAGCCTGCTTCTCCCTCTCCCGCTGCTTGTGTTCCCTCTCTTGCTGTCTCTCTCTGTCAAATAAATAAATAAAATCTAAAAAAGAAAGAAAGAAAAGGATCAAGAAGAAGTCTCCCAGCTTGTCTAGAACTTTGATTCCATTTTTCCCATCATTTTTAAGGATAAATAAAATTGATTTTGCCCCCAGGATTGGCCAAAAATAACACCCACCTATGTATCTTTGAAACGTTCATTCATTCCCACACTCACAGTTCCCACTGGACATGGGAGTTATGGGACCCACTCTGAGCCTGTTCTGCTTGTAAATCCCAAAAAGCCGCTCCGCCCAGGGTAGTGGTGGGCAGGCAGAGACCGCATCTTCCCCTCTCTTCCCCACGTCCTCCTCTTCACTCCTCTCTGCCCAAGCTTCAGGGCTCCCCTGGATGGCTGACTGCAAGGAGGGGTAAATATGAACTTGCTAAAATCGCTCTTCAGGACTTTTGGCCCTGGACAAGGGCCCAGCTACCACTGGGTTGTTGAAAGACCTAATAATGCAATGATTGTCGCATTCCTAGGCAATATATGGAAAGACCTAATAATGCAATAGTGAACTAATAATGCAATAAGATCTCTGACATTTGCCCCAAAAAACAAGACGGCCTAACATATAGCTCCTAATACCTTTTATAATCAGGCAAAATCCCATAGCATCATCCAGTTCTATGCGTCAAAGTCAGGATCCTTTCAAAAATGCTGTCATTTCCCCCCATGCCATTCCTTGCCACCCACTATTCCCTCCCACCATTCCTGTCACCATCCTCTCCGCCTTCCCCTGCCACCACTCTCTTCCCACCGTGCCCTCCCCACTTCCCTTACATCCTGTCCTGTGTGTGTCCCTGTAACCACTAATGTGTCCCCCCCCATGCCTGCCACTCCCCATTCCCCCATCACTCCTCTGCCTACCTCTCTCCCCGCATCGTCCCCTACCTACCATCCTCAGCCTCCTGGGGAGGGAGTGTGTCGTGCTCCCTACTGCTCATCCTCTAGCACCCCAGCTGCTAAGCAAAGCCTGATAAGTGGGCAACCTTTGTGGGCTGGAGATCAATGCCAACGCCTCTAAACTGTGTCTTAAATCCCAGAGCTCTGCCTCCAGGAATCCCCTCCTTCCTGGCCTTCTCCTGCTCGCCCAGTCCTTGAAAACTCCAGCTCATCTTGCAGAACCACATTCCTGAGACTGGGGACTTGTTCCAAAAGGCTGGAGTTGCAGAGGGAAGTCTGAGAGGAAGCCCAGACAGAGTTTGGTTCCTTTGAAAAGGCGCACACTTCCAGAGTTCCCAGCAAAGAAGAAAGACCTTTAACCGGCCTGCCACTGGCCCTCCGACTGGGCAACCACAAAGAGACTTACTGTTCTGGAAGTTTCTCTCCTGGACTCTCTAGTGGAAGAGAGGTTAGAGGGGCAGGATGGCTTGCTGGAGAACAAGGAAGATCTGTCTGGCTGCAAACATGAGGGTCCCAGTGTATCAGAACTTCCGCTAACACAATACCACTGTGAGCCAGGCACTTTGAGAGGCTCTGGGAGTGGAGAGAGAGATGGGACTGAGGGGGCAGATGTGGGTTCGTGCGTGTGCACACGTACACACACACACACACACACACACACACACACAGATTCAACACGTGCACACAGAACAGGGGCCAGCGGTTTGCACAGGGTTTCGAGTCCTCAGGAAGCTCCTTCTTCCGTTCTCCATGGTAACGGGGAGATGGACATTGTCTAAGATCCGTGCACGGTCCCAATTACTGCCCCACCAATGAGACCGATACTTGGTGACTTGGACCACAACAATAAGCATTTAGTATCTCTCAAGGCTTCTGGGGGTCAGGAATTCGGGAAAGCTGTGGCTGGGGAGGGTCTCTCCGCTGGGTGCCATCAGAGCGCAGAGACGTCTGTGTGATGTGGGGCTGGCGGAGCTGTTTGAGCTTTCTCACCACACGGCAGCCTCAGGGCAGTCCGTCAGGCTAGAGGCTTCAAGAGCAGGTTTCCCGTCAACAAGGTAGGAGTTGTATTACCTTCCAGAACCTTCCACTGGAAGTCACACAGTGTCGCTTTCACCATCCCTCTTGGTTACAAGCAGGGAGTGTCCAGGGGACCCTCTAGAGACACGAGTGGAATAGAAAATATCACTGCACCGTTCTGAGAGAACACTATCTCCACAACTGAGTTCCCGGACACAGGCCCGTGAGGGGTTTGGGGACAGGCAGTCTGTTGAGGGCGCGCTCTTCTAACAGCCTGTCAGGGAGAGGGGGAGGCAGTGGAGCAGGGAGGGAGAGGGCCGAGCAGGGGGCGGCAGCGCCCAATAAAGCCAAGCCCCCTCCGGGGCTCAGCGGGCTCAGGACCACAAGTCACGCCAGAGCTGGCCCTGCCCTGAAGAAAGAGGGCGGCCTCTTTATAGCTTTGAACCCATCAGCCAGCCGTTGGCTGTGAGGACCCCCCGGCAGAGACAAAGTGTGTAAGCTGCACTTGTGCGTGTGGTTCTGTTACGCCCTCCATCAGGAGGCGTCTGTTCCTCACTCCTTAAGCCTGGGCTTGGCCACAGGCCTAGCCGTGGCCGATGGGACATCAGCAAACATGACCCACGCAAAGGCTTGAAAACTGCTTTTCTTTGGAGTTTATGCTCTCTTATAGCACTGAGACCATGGAAACGAGCTCGAGCCAACTTCCAAAGGGGCCGCATGGAAGAGATCTGAGGCACCCCAGTCCATAGCCTTCATCTGCCCAAAACGTTTATCTGACCACCCAAAACCATCAGTCCCAGCAGAGCCGCGGGAGCGAGCCCAAGCGAGCCCCACTCGGCTGAGCCCAGCCCAAACTGCCAACTAACGATGATTATTTTAAGTCACTCAGTTTCGGGGTTGCTTGTTATACAGCAAGTCTACCTAATACAAGCACCGACAGTTCCCGCTACAGAAATCTAACGGTCCCAAAGGCCTGCTAACCCTCTATACTTGTATGGATGGAGAAGAAGGGGGACTTCCTCCTGGGTCTGGCCTTGGCCCTGACCCTCTGGTATGCCGCTCACACTGACCTGTAGGGCCATCAACCAAGAGTGTGTTGTAAATAGCCAGAGGCCCTCACCCCATAAATGAGATCTTTGAACCAATCAGAAGCTCTGGGCCTCCTGAGGTTCCTGGAGGCAAATGAGAACCGGCCCTTGAGGACTTCCAGAGCAGTGCCCCCTGCCTCAGTCCATGATTTTTGCCCTTGGGGCTCTGACCTCTGGGACCCCAAACTTTGGGTTTGGGCAAAAGTCAGGGTCACGGAGTCATCTTTCCAGTTATCACATTACAGTCAGGGAACTGTGTCAGCAGGTTTAGGAAACACCAAGCTGCTCCTTGCAAAACACTTTTTGGGTCTCTTGGATAAAGATTTCAATATTAAACGTTAAGATTTTGCTATGATTAAATTCTCACTGGGCATGAAGAAAGAGCTGTAACTACATTTCAGTGTAGCATTTGAAGGGATGTAGTGCTTTTCCATTAATTTTTTTTTTTAAATGTCAAGGGTATATATCTTTCTTCGAGGACTCAGCCTATGGCAAATTTCAGATTTGAAAAGACACAGCGATGGACTTAGAAGACCAAAAAGGGAGGTGAAAATCTACAATTCAGAAATTATGAAACTGCTAAATTTTCAGTTAATTCAAAAATCATCTCAGTGGAAAATTCTGTAAGCTTCCCACACATAATCACAGAGATCAGGTTTGGAATCGCAACGGAAATGAACCACTTACAAGAGCTCACTTTCTGAGTAAAATGATCGAGCTGAGAACAAAGCAACTGGCGAGTGATCCAGTCTCGTTACAAGAAACACAATTGAGGGACCACGTTTACACTGTCACAGGGACACAGGCTGGACCCTCTCTCTACCCTTCCCAGCTGCCTCCCTCTCTCCCTCAGCCCTGCCTCGAAGCCAAGAAAGCAAGCCAAGAAGGAGGTACTGTCTTCAATTTTATGGAGCAATGAGATTTGTAGTAAATATTTATTAGCTGTTTAGTAAATACAATTAAATTTCTGGCTGAGCTTTACATGGCTATTTTATTCGAATTAACTAAGGTTCACTTTCAAGTCCAAGTGGAGTAAAACCGGGCAGACGTTAAAGCGCAAATAACAAATGGGGGCTGCTTCCAGCAGGAGGGCTGGGCCTCTCTGTCTCTGAGGATCAAAGGGGCCAGGGCAGATGCCCACGTCCTGTGGCCTCTCTGTCCTCTGTGGAGGGACACCACCACCCCTTGCCAGTACAGTGCCAGAGAACCCATGGCTCCTTCCCCAGGAAGGAAGTGGGTATGCAGGTGCCCTCTCCGGGCTGGGCTCCGCTACTCCAGCACCCGAGTCCCTAAGATGCACCAGAGAAGACCTCTGGCCAAGGTCCTGCAGTCGCCAGACAGAAGAGCCAGGACCCCAGCCTCCTAAGTCCCTCTGCAGCGCTCAGAACACTAACCCGACCCACTCACCCCTTAAACGTGTCTGTGCTTTCACCTCCTAGGAAAGCCTTCTCCCCACAACTTCATTCCCAGGTTATCTTAGAGGAACGGAAACATCTGTCCATAAAAACTGCTCAGGAATGTTCGCAGCAGCCCGAGTCATGAGGCCCCAAGGGGAGAAACAGCCCCGTCCCTCAGCTGAGGAGTGACCGCACACAGCAGGAAGCTTCCTATCGTGTCCTAATACAGACGCAGCACGGTGGATCCTGGAATGGTCACGATCCGTGGAAGAAGCCGGACACAAAGGCCACACTCGGTGGGGACCCGTTAGGTCGAATGTCCCAAACAGGCAAAGCCAGAGCCAGAAGGCAGGTTAGTGGTGACCTCGGGCTGGAGGGAGACACACGGGGGCGACGGTGACCACTGCCGGACCAGTGGTTTCTTTTTGGGGCAACGAACTGGTTCTGAAACGGACTGCGGTGAGGGCTGCACCACCTCGTGAACACACCAACAACCGGCGCACGGCACACTTCACACAAGCGCTACCGCGTACGGTGCGAATTACACCTGGACGGGCGTGGTGCCAGAGAAGCTTCGGGTTCGAATCCCAGCTCCTCCACTTGCGAGCTGTGGGCCTCTGGGGGACCTCCTTCGGCCCTGTCTTCCTGGTTCCCCGACTCTGGCCCGGCGACGGCCGCGGAGCTGCCGCCAGGACCCCAGGAGCCGCTCCCCGAGTCCCCAAGCCGGAGCCAGCACACACGTGGCGCACCCGTGTCTGAGCCTTCGCGCGGAAGAGGCCAGCCATGCTCCACCATGTGACTCGGAGACAAACTCTGATTGGCTGAGTCGATGGCCCTCCTAGCCAATGATTGGCTTCGCAAGGGCATGTGCCCCAGTCCGAGCCAATCAGATGTGCGCGGCTGGCTACCGAGGCCTGCTGGGCCAGCCCTCGCTTGAGGCGCGGGGGAGACGCTGATGGCCGGGTCTGCGGGTGGCCGCCCGCGCCTGCGCAGTCACTTCGCTGCAGTGTGGGGACGCCGAGCGCCTGGCAGGGCAGAGGGGTGGGAGAGCGGCCCCCCGTGGGGAGCCGAGGGCCCTGGGACAGGCCGAGTGCGCGCGCTCCTTGGGGGAAGAGGAGAGCCCGGGCTGCGCGGGCAGGGCGGTCGCGGGTGCGGGGTGCCGGAGGACGGCGCAGGCGGCTTCCACACGGCGGCTTACAAGCCGAGCTCGCGGCCTCTCCGCCGCAGCCGGCCCGCGCGGAGCGCCTCCCGCCTCGGTCCGTGGCGTCCGGGAGCCGCACGCGCGCTGGGCTCCGGGGTCGCCGCCGGGAAGCGGGAGCGGGAGCGGGAGCGGGAGCTGGTGCGGGAGCTTGGGTCGGCCTCTCGTGTGCTTTACCTTGACGGCGAGCGAGACGGGACGTCTGGGCCCTCGGGCTCTTCTCACGCGGACTCGCGGGGTCCGGACGGCCGCCACGTCCTTCTCCCTGAGGCGGGCAGGAGGGCTGTGCGCCGCAGTGCCGACCGCTGCCTCAGTTTCCCCGTTGTCGGTGGCGAGGCCCGGATGGTGTCCACGTGCCTCCTCTCCCCCGCGCGCTGTGACTGCACCGTGACGCTGGCAGGTACCAGAACAGGGGCCGCTTGTCCCCCTTCGGGAGAATTCATGCATTCGTTCCTTCACTTCCACGACGCTGCGGAAGTCTCCGAAGGACGCCGGCGTTGAACTGCCTCCCGAGACCAGCCGGGCTTCCCGGCTCGAGCGAGCAGCTGTCTTTGGGCAGGAACCCGAGATGGGCGGAGGCAGGGCGACCCCGGGATGTCGGCCACAGAGGGGCAGCCCGGAGGTCTGGATCCTGTCTTTGGACTCCAGGCAGACGTGGCTGACGGAGGGGTGACAGGACGCCCGGACACTCTCAGGAACTCCGGGTGGAGTGTGGACCACGGTGGTCGTGGGCCCAAGGACAGTGATGCGGGGGGCAGGCAGAGGCCCAGCTTTCATCCGGCAGCGGGGAGGCTGGCGTCGATCTGAGGTGGGCTGAGGCTCTGGTCGGGCGTTGATGACCATCAGGTCTGATGACCAACTGGATATTAGAGGAGAGAGAAGGTGCAGTGGAGCCTGAGGCTTCACATGGTCCCGCTTGGGCACCTGGGCAGGAGGCGTGAGGACAGTGGGTCTGGCTGTGATGAGCTCGCACCTGTGCAGGTGAGGCTCCTGTGGCACGTCTTGGGGAGAGCCAAGGGAGCTGGGGTGGTGGTGGAGGTCGGGCATGGGAGCCTCTGAGGGGAGGACCGGGGACCTGGAGAGAGAAGGGGTCCACCCAGGGGCCCTCCTCGGGCATTTCTTCTTAGCAGGCAGCAGCCCCGAGGTCGAAGACCCGCTGAGTCAGGGCCCATCACCTGTGAGCCAGAGCGCGCTGGAGGAGGGAGGTGAGAATCAGGGGAGTGAAAGCAGTGGACATGCGTGGTTTAACCTGGGGTAGTAAACTCAGACCCGGCCTCTCCCCTGAGGTACTAAAACTCCCCAGGTTTAGAGTGGGGTTAACTTTAGCAAGCGTGAGAGTAAGCCAGCTCGGTGCAAGGCTGTTTCCAGGGCTCCTTGGAAATCATTGGCCTCATGGATTCCAGCAGCTGGTTCCAGCCCTGCCTCAGTTTCCCCGCTCTCAGTGGTTGTCAGAGTTGCTCCCTCCCACAGTTTCACCCCGGGGAGCAGCCCTCACCCTTGCACTTAAGGCCCAGATGGGGAAATGAAGCCCCAGCCTTGTTGGAGCCCGCCGCTTTCCACTTGCTTGTGCCGAGTCCACAGTCCTGCACACCAGCCTCCTCTCAAGCTTCCAGCAGAAATTTATAAAGATTTAATAGCTGAGGGCTGTAATGAGAGCGGAGATTATTAAGATCTCATTTCTCTTTGAAAATATCTCATGAAGTATTCTCTTAAATAATTAAAACAATCCCACCTATCAAAATAAATGAAAAGGTGGGTGTCCTCCAGTGACTTCTCAGGGCCACCCGCTCTTTTCTGTGAGCTCTGGCTGGAGGAGTCGACTCACAGATCCTGGACTTTCTAAACCCATCCTCTCCTTCTCTCAGGCCAGTGTTGTTCATGTTGACATTGGCCAAGTGACCGACCTTCCCGATCTACCGCCGTCCTGAAGCTACACAGACAGGCAAAAATAAAACCCCATGTCGACATCAGATGTTGGCACAAATTGGCCAACCCCAAAATAAGGATTTATGTATATTCCAAGAATGCAATTTCATCTATACTTAGGAGATGAAAATCAGCCTTGCTGGACGGTGAGCTCATCACCTCCCGGGACTTGGCCAGCATCTATCAGTTCTCCCACCAGCCTCTCCGGGCCACAGGTCCCTCATGACAGGAGTGGAGGCCTTCGGCTGAGGCCGTTGTGATGGTGACAGCAGAGGGAAGGCAAGACAGCCGAGCCAGCTGTACTGATCGGACGTTCATTCTCCTCACGTCTGGGGCCCAGGTGCTTGTCCCCCCCCCATCCACGCACCCTCCTGGTTCGCTTGAGTCCTGAGCTTTCCTCCCGAGGGCCTCGTTCACACACTGCCGAGGAAGGGACCTGCCTAGAGGCCGTTCGGCCCGCACACAACCCCAGCGGGGCACTGGGGGGCACAGCACAGGGCTCTCTGTGAACCTCCATGGCCCATAACCCTCGTGCCCGGGGCCAGCAGTGCCCAGTGGAGGCCCATTCCGAAAGCCTGGGACTGGCAGGGGCCGGGGTGCTGAAGGCTTAGGAAGCCGGGGTTTACCTTAGGGCCCAGGGGAGCCATGGAAGAGAGGGGACCTGGTCAGATGTGCGTTTCGGATGAACCCCTGCTGGCCCATGTGGAGGACAGTCTTGTGAGCAGGAGAGGAGTGGGGAGGCAGGGTCCCGGGCCAGGTGCTGAGGGCCCGAGCTGGGCGAGCCACGTGAGACACCAAGCAGGAGGCTTGGCTTTGGGGCACGGCTAGAGGCGGCAGGAACAGCTCTGGTGGCCTGGGCACCAGGCAGGGGGTTGGCCCACCAGGTGAGGCTCAGGATTGAGACTTGGGTGGCCGGGTGGATGACGGTGCCACCACTGAGGGTTGGGAGATGGGCCAGGCAGGAGCAGGTGTGGAAATGGCAGAGAGGCAACTTTCGAGGAGACTGTGGTTACTCATTCAGACATTCCCGCCCCACGCCTCCTGAGGACAGGCCTTGAGCAGGTGGGGCCGCGCTGGCGGTCAGCACACACGACTCTCAGTGGCACCAGCAGGTGGGAGAGCCTCGCTCCACTGCCCACAGCAAATGCCCACAGCCTCATGGAGGAAATCCTGGAGAAACCTGGCGGAGGGGGGGCAGGGGGGCACCTAAAGGACGTGGACAGGAATCTAGAGGTACCTGAAGAAAGCCCATCAGGGCCTGACGTGGTTCCAAGCGCAGTTAGAAGAGCAGCTACATTAGATAGCTCCAAGAAGAGCTGTTCGCGGGCAGCCCGGTGAAGTTGCACAAGTTGTGCATTGCACAAGGTCAGATGTTCCTCTCCAGACCTGTCCCCAGCCTCCACAAGGAGGGCCTGGCACTTGGTTGTGCTTAGCTGGCCCTTCCCAGGATTCAAACCGTGACGGAGAAGGAAGCGGGGAGAGTGGCAAGAGGCCAGGAGGGGACACAGGAGCTGATCAGCTGTGGCCCCGAACACAGGTCGGGAGAGAAGCCACACAGCATCTTGAGAAGAAAGGGCCGTGTGTCCAGCCATGCTGCTACTGTTACTAGTGACAGTTATGACAGTGATAGTAGCCCCCGCACCCCGCTGCCTCCTCTCCCCTGTGCCCTGGGTGGACCCCCCATTGTCTCACTAATCACTGCCCCAGTGAGGAGCTTCCATCATCTGTGAAGCCCAGAGAAGGGAAGTAACTCGAGGGGCTCGCACAACTCCAGAGCAGTGCAGGTGGGAGCGAGTGCAGCTGCGCGGACCCCAAGCACCTGCAGCCTCCCCACCCCGGCGTTACGCCACCCCCGGCCAGTTGTAAGACAGGCACACAGCTCAGCAAGCACACACAGTATGAAACGCAGGTGGACGTGTCTGCATTCTCGACCTCTCACCTGTGACCCCAGTGACTGCTCTCAAGAACCCGCTTTGAGCCCTGACCCCCTAAACCCTGGATTCCTCTCCCCGATCTGGGCCACGATGGACCTGCCCTGGGATGTCTGACCCCATCCATCCATCCATCCATCTGGCTTTGCCCAAGTCGGGGCGCCTTACTTTGTGACCACATCTTCGTTCCTGACCACAAGAAACCTGGTCTCAGGGTCACTGAGCTCTAGGCAGGAGGCTCGCTGCAGAGCCCTTCTGGGAGGTCCTGGGGTACATTGCTGTGGTTGAAAAGCAGAGGCTTGTGTTGACCTCCAACCCTCTGGGGCATTTTGTAGGAGCAGACCTTGACATCGTGTCACCTCTTCAAAGGTCATATGGTCTGAGGAAGTCACCTGGGCCAGGCTCTGGGGGTGTCCCTGGCCTGTACCCTGATTTCTGCATAGCCATGGGGGACGGTACTGGATGGGCATAGGCCCTGTCTCAGGCCATGCCAGCTGAGAGGAGTCATCCCAGCCTCTGGGGCCGTGGTCTCTCCGACGCCGGGAAAGCCACCAGGCCAGCTGCCTGCAAACGGGGCCGCAGCAATCCTCAACCAGCTGGCTCAGAGTCTCTGGATAAATACCCAGCCTCCTGCCTTCTGCTCAGCTGCCCTAAGGTGCATGCTAGATGACTCCTCGGGGTCCTCACGGCTGAGCCCTGAGAGTCTGCGGCAGTGACTGGCTCAGCCCTCTGCAGCGGCTTGGTCTGGGTCTCCTCCCCGCTTCCCTGGCCCCTCGCCTGGTTGAGCTGCCAGTGCCCAGGTCCTCGCTGTCCCTCTGTTTTCCGGGCCCTTGTGTGGGCCCTGTGACCGGCCCAAGCTCTGACTTCCTCCCCTGGAAAGAGCACCAGGAATAGGGCAGGGGGTTTGAGGGGCCCGGGCTGGGCTCGTGGTGGCGCCCAGCAGACTGAGGGAGAGCCGCGAAGGAGCTGGGAGGCACCAGAACGCTCAGGCATGCTCCTGTTACTGACGGATTCCCGGTGTATTATTACTTGTTGATTGTTGGTATAATTTTTGTTGATTTGCTGGTGATTGTTTGTTGATTTTGGGTTTGCACAGCCACAAATATTCACATATCTCAAACATTCCCTGCTGCTTCCTGGCTAATTCAAGCAAAACCCGGAATGTTCTGCCTGGGTGCTCAGTGTCTCGCCGTCGCCAGATAATGGACAGCGAGAGGCCCTGCCCCCACCCGCTGTGGGAAAACAGAATGATTAGCCAGAAAGACTTCGGTGGGTGGGCGGTGAGCACGGCACAGAGATCAGCCCCGGCCAGCTCTGACCTCGCAGAAAGCCAGAGCACGATGCGGGGGTGCCCTCCCCACACAGGCGCCACTGAGGCTTTAGGGACAGGAGCTGACAGCCAGCCACACACCAGAGTGCCCCCCGCCCTCAGCCCCTGGGATACGCACTGCAGGATGTTGCCTGGGCTATTTAGCTAAATCCTGAAATGCTAATGCAATAAGGTATACATGCAAAATAGGTGCCATCAAGCGCTGCTCCACTGGGCACCGCGTGGAGCAGCCGATGGTGGCAGGGGTGGCAGCTTGGGGACGTACACGGCTTATGCACAGGGCCTGGGGTTGGGCCGTGTTGCACTGCCACCCCCAGTGTGGCCTGGTCCAGACACCCAGCTCTGGGGCGATCTCACTTAGGGAGCTGGGGACACAGGGTGGATTTCTGCAGCAGGAGGACCGTCTGCAGGAAATGTCACAGAATCTCCTCCAGGTCTCCCAGGGACATGTGACAGCCGCAGTCCTGGCCATGCAACGGGGAGGGGATGTTTCTAGACTGAGAGAGGCTGGGACATGGTGTTTACAGCAGCTTTGGAGCTGAAGGCACTAAAAATAGCTGGGGCCTTGCCCCTGTACACCTTCCGCCTTGCCACCCGGCAGGTGGTGGGACAGGAATAGGCAGCCAGACCCCAGCCTGCAGGCATGGGGAGCCTCGACCCCGCTGGGGGATGAGCCAGGCTGTGGGACCCTGGATCCTTGGGCTGAGCTGCAGGGGAATGAGGACATGTCGGATCTGACCACCCTGGGGGACCCCTGCCCTGCTCGAGGTTGGCAAGCAGGGCCAGGACGATGAAGAGACAGGCCCCACCATTTTGAGGGCCACCCACAGTCCCTGAAGCCCGAAAGCAGTACCCTGGACTTGAGGGCCAGAGCAGGGGCTCCTGGGCTGCACATCAGCTCTGTAACCCTGTTAACTCTCGGGGTACATCCTCCTCGCCTGCACTCCAGGCACTGTGAGTCTGACCTCCCAGGGTGACAGGCATGGGGGCCCCCAGAGCATGGGCAGCTGGGACCGGCGCCCAGCTTGGGGTCAACAGAGGACCCATACGTGGCGGTCGATATTTCCAGACGGTCGGAGGCGGAGGATGTGCGGTGAGTCTGGGCATACGCATTTCAGTCCCGAGGCCCAGAGGGAAGAGATACCGGGGCCCTGCTCCCAGCCCCCCAGCAGGCCGAGGGCCCCTGCACAGCTGAGAATAGGCTGCTGCTCGATGGCTTTTCGGTCCAAACCTTCTGGGAAGTGCCGTGCTCTGCAGGCTGGAAAGGTTCGGTCACCAAAATACAGCTGCCAGGGCGCCAGAGGTCTGGGTGGAGGGCCGAGCCACGCTCTTTGCCATCGACCTCATGTTTTCAAAATATCCCACCTCGTGACTGTCCCCAGCGTGGCCTGAAGGCCACGGGGGTTTAGTGCTGGGCTTCCGTTGTCATTTAAGTGCCGGCAGCCGGTCCCTGGGCCTGGGGGCAGAGCACCGTGGCCACCGGCACCCGGGGATCGGGCACAGGGGGGCCTGAACCGGAGTCGCACGCAGCCCCAAAGGTGCAGACTTGGAGGCAGGAGAGCCCCCCGGAGACCTGAGAGGAGGACTTGCAAGGCTCACTTGGGGTCTGGAGAGAGTGACCACAGCCCAGCTCCGTCCCCGAGACCGCCTTCCTCCTCCAGGGCGGAGCCCCGGTGCACGTCACACACGCCAGGCCCAGCGGAGGAGTAGCTCCCCGCACCCGCACCCGCACCGCTGCCTGTGGTGGGAGCACGGGCCCTGCATTCCCTCTGCTCCAGGGCCTGGCTGGACAGGAGACCCGGGTGTGTGGGGTGGAGAGCCAGCACCTGCCTGCCCACAGTCGCATGTGGGCTGATGGGAGGCAGGGCTGGGCCCCCGAGACCGGGGGCCCCGCAGCCCCACCGGCCTCTCTCCGCCCAGGCCGGGCAGTGTGGGCCAAGCCAGCAGCCCTTCCCCAGCTCGCCGCCCTGCCACGGAGCAGACCCCGGGGAAGCACGTGTCTCTGTTGCCATCATAGTGTCTGTTTGGGGCAGAGGGCTACAAAACAGCCAGGCAACACTTCTGTTCGGGGACCCCAGGCTCCGGATCACTGTTACCGTCCCATGATCGCTCCTTGCACAGTGCACACGAAGCCCAAACGGGCCGTGGCTGGTTGCAGCCGAGAGCCTAACCCTGCAGGGGTCTGGCCAGCCTCATGGGACCCTGCTCTCTCCCTCTCTCCCCTCCCCAGAGTTGACCCTGGGCTGTCCCAGTGGCCCAAGGACACAGGTAGGAAGGTATGGACAGGCCCTGGGCGGCCTCCAGGGTTTCTGCCCCCTCAGAATGTTCTGAGGAGCCACGCACAGCCCCTCTCCAGCTTCAGGACATCCTCCCTCCATAGGGGTGGGGGTGTCTCATGCCCACTGGCTCCCCGAGTTCACCTGCTTCCCAGATGTCTGGGAGGGAGGTGAGCCTCTGAAGTGGTCCCCTGTGTCCCGCCCCCTGCTTCCACAGAAGCCTCACCTGGGGGACCCGGACCCCACGCATGAGTCATTCTCCGCACGCCCAGGACGCAGACTGCGAATGCAGACAGAAGGACTCCGGGGACATGCAGAGCACAGTGATCACTGGAAGGGGGACCCCAGAGCACGGGGTTGGGGGGCAGCTTGAGTCTCACCAGTGGGGCTTTTTCTCAGCGTCCGGGGACTGTCACCCCCAGCTGATGTTCCCTGGGAGTGGACTGAAGACCAGGACTGGGATGTGCCTCTGGGCTTCACCTGGATAAAGCTGGAGGGCTCGGGGATCCCCCAAACTCTATCCCAAACCTGTCAGGAAGTCCTGGGAACAGTAATGACCCCGAAGTCACTGGGCTCCCCTTGCCACACCCCCACATGCACACAGGCCCTTGATAACCCCACAAGTTGCTTCCAGTAGTTCTTGGAGCCCAGGTCTCCTTGGGCTCACCAGCCCCCCCCACCGCCAGGCGGATCCCGAGGGGCCCGTGTTACCTGTGTGCCCTACACTTCCCCTAGGAGCCCCCCAAAAGACAGCCCGAAGAATGGGGTGGGGATGGGCATCTCGTGCTACAAACTGCAGGATTCCTGTGTGGGTCACTGTCGCCTAAGCACCAGGGCGGGGATCTTCCAGAGCCAGCAGCTTCCCCGACCTGGACGCGGGCGTGTGAGGCGAAGGCCAGCAGCACCTCATCCTGCCAACCTTGCGTCCCGGCTAGGCTCTTCCCGTGATGGCTGGAAGGTGGCCCAGGTGTCCCGGCTACTGCCCTTCCTTCCCCCAGAGGCTTCCCCCTCCAACCCTGACCAGCCTCGGAGAGAGCCAGCAGGGCTCTGCCCCATCCAGGCTGCAGCCCCCCGGCCGGCCGGTTGGGGGCTCCTTCTGACAGTTCCAGAGATGGGCTCAGAGGTCCAGAGATAAGCCCGTCCTGACATGCTCGGTAGCAGGGAGGGAGGCCTCTGGATCACAAGGCTGAAATCTGGCCTGCATCCCTTCCAAGCTGCAGAACTGGGGGCGAGCCCTTAAATTCTCCAAACCCGTCTCATCAGCGAATGGAAAAACAGCCACTGTGGGAGGATGCCACTCCATGGGGTGGCTGGTGTGAGGCCGGCGCAGACTCAGGAGGAGAGCTCGGGAACTGGAGCAGGTGAGGGGCAGAGCCAGACACTGGGCGAGCATGCTGGGGAAGGTTGTCTGGCCTCCGTGCCAGGGGCGTGCGGCCTGCAGGGTCCTCGTGGAAGGGCTTCGATGCTGCGATCTGGGGGCAGTTCCTGGCAGCAGGGCCTCAGCCTGGTTCCTGTGGCTCCAAAATTCTGCGGGCTTCCCACTCCCCGGGGTCAGAGGCTCACCTTGCTGTCTGATCAGTACCGTGAGAGGTGAAATCCCCAGGCACAGTTTCAGACTTGTCTCCTCCCTTATCGTGTCAGATTTTGCCTCCTGAGTTTTGAGGCCCTGTTAGGAGGTACACACCTGTTTACAACTGCTGGGTCCTCCTGCTCAGCGGGCCCTTTCAGCAGTATGAACGCCCCTCTTTGTCTCTAATAATATGCTTCCCCTTAAAGTCAGTGCAGGGAGGGGCTCTGTGGACCCTGGTATCAGTGTAACCCCCACCTTTCCCTAGGCTTACTCTTTGCCGGGGATAGCTTTTTCCAGACTTTTACTTGCAACCTACCTGGCCCTCGCACGCAAGGACACAGCTTGGAGTCAGACCTCGCTTTTCGTCCAGTCTGACGATGTTCGCCTCTGCTCCGGGCTGTTTTTTCCACCTGCATGACTTGTGATCGCAGCTCAGTTACCTTTAGAGCTGCCGTGTTGCTCTCTGTCTCCTCTGTTGGCTTCTCTGTTCCTCTTTTCCTGCCTCCTTTGACATTACTACAGTATCGTTGAGCGTTTTATAATTTTCCTATTGGATTTCCAGCACTATGTCTTTACATATATTGTCTTTTCAGAGGGGTCTCCAGAGATCCAAATACGCATCTTAACACACGGCAGAATTCGTTCCGGATGACTTCAGCTAAAACAGGGCTAGCAGGACATTGCCCTGTATCTTTGCCTGAAGCACCTCTGTGTTGTAAACACAGCAAATACAGTGTTACTACTTTGGCTTTCAACAATGCCTTTAAAGAAATTTAAAACTATTACTTCTGCTTTAAGCAGTAATGTCTTTTGAAGAGGGTTTTTAAAAGTAGAAGTAGATACATAGCTCGCCGGTGACATCAGCACGTGGCCTCTCCTCTCCCAATGGGCCCTTCCTTGCCCTGTGCTCTGAACTGGGAGCTGGACCCTGAAGACAGTCCTTCCGCTGCAGAGCAATGCTGGGCTTTGCCAACAGAGGGCACGAGAGGGCTGCTGCAAGGCCTCGGCCAAGCCGCAGCTTCTCTTCTGTTCCCGGGCTTTTTGTCCGCCTGTGGCCAGCAGCTCGCGGGAGGCCCAGCGCTGCTCTCGCCACTGAGCTTCTTGGCCAACCAGTGGGTCACGTCCTGTGAACCAGCCTCGGCCAGCTCCTTCTGTCCTGTTTCTGCCACTGCTGGGGTGCGCGTCCCCTGGAGCTCTGAGTCTCAGCCTCGTGGAACAGACGTCCCTCTTCTAGGTTCTTACTCTCCCTGAGCACTGGACGGAGCAGCTCCTTCCTGCTTTTGCTATTGCTGTAATCCCTAAAGTTCTCTTTTTTGTCCCTTTGGGGAGTTAACTATCTCTTACCAAATTATAATTCTTTGCTAAAACTTCTCTGTTTGAATTCGAGTGGCTTCTGTCTTCTCGCTGGAACTGGAACCATCCATGCTGTCTCGTGCCCACAGGTGGCCGCTCCTACCGTCCTCTGAGTGTCTTCGGAGGTGAGCTCCTTTCACCCTCAACATCTTCCTTTAGCATTTCTTACATGGAAGACCTGCTTGGGACAAATTCAATTTTTGTTTCTAGAAAATTTCCTTCTTTTGTCTTCCTTTTGAAGGTTTTGCTGGATGTAGAGCTGTCTGCCAGTTTCTCACTTTAGCTCTCTGAGTATGATATTCCAGTCTTCTGCTGAGAAATCAGCTGCTGATTACAGAACTGTTCCCCGTCTATATAACCGGTTCTTTTTCTCCAGCGGCTTTCAAGATTGTCTCACTCTTTGGCTTTTAGCTGATGGACTGTGATATTCCAAGGAGTAGATTCCATTGTTCTCATCCACCTTTAGGCTCATGGAGACTCTTGAATCTATAATTTTAATGCTTTCCACAGAATCTGGGGCCGTTTTTCTATTATTTCTTCAAATACGTTCCCTGTCTCTTCTCCACGTCCTCACTTTCTGACTCAGATACATGTTAGCTGCTTCATATTGTCCCACATATATCTGATGATCTGTTCATTTTCTTTCAATCTTTTATTCTCCATTTTTTTGGATTGTTTTTCTTTTTTTCTTTTCTGATTTAAAAAATATATATATTTGAGAGAGAGAGAGCGTACATAAGAGACAGCATGAACAGGGGGTAGAGGGAGAAGCAGGCTCCCGCTGAGCAGGGAGCCCGATGCGGGTCTCGATCCCAGGACCCTGAGACCATGACTGGAGCCGAAGGCAGACACTTAACCAACTGAGCCACCCAGGCGCCCTGGATTGTTTAATTTCTATTTGTCTAGAAGTTCACCAATTCTTCTGCCTTTTTTTTTAATTTTGTGAATTTTATTTTTAAAGATTTTATTTATTTGACAGAGAAAGAGAGCAAGTGAGCAAGAGCAGGGTGTGAGGAGCAAGCGGAGAGGGAGAACCAGGCTCCCTGCTGAGAGGGGAGTCCAGTGCGGGGCTCAATCCCAGGACCCTGGGATCATGACCTGAGCCAAAGGCAGACGCTTAACTGACTGAACCACCCAGGCACCCTCTTCTGCCATTTCTAATCTGCTAATCAGATCGTTTAAAAAACCCACAAAATTTTCCTTTCAGTTCTCATACTGTATAGCTCTAAAAATTCCACTTTTTTTGTTTTACATATTTTTTTTAAGCTTTTATTTATTTGACACAGAGAGAGAGAGCACAAGCAAGGGGAGCTGCAGGGAGAGGGAGACGCAGACTCCCTCTTCGCTGAGCAGGGGGCCTGATGCGGGGCTCGATCCCAGGACCCTGGGATCACGACCTGAGCCGAAGGCAGATGTTTGACCGACTGAGCCCCCAGGCGCCCTTGGAAATTCCATTTTTAATATTTTTTAAAAACTCTTCTGAGTTTCCCTATCTGTTCATTCATTAAAAATCACTCCTAATGACTGATAGATACCTACAACAGATGTTTTGAAATTTTTGTCTGCTAAATCCAACATCTAAGTCCACTTGGGAGTCGATTTCTATTGACTGTGTTTTTCCTGATTGTGAATCATAACTTCCTGATTCTTTGTATGTCTATTAATCTTTGGTTGAAAATTGGACATTTGGGGTCACACATTGTAGTGACTCTGGATTCTGTTATGCTCTTATGATGATCATGTTGTCATTGTTACTGCTTAAGAGGGCAGGTAATATGTCTATGTCCCTATACAAGCAGCCAATATCTCTGCCCATTCTCTTCTGCTTCTAGCTCCAGGTTTGTTACCCTGCTCCCTGGGGTAAGTCCCCTGTGCCTGTACAGTCCGGCAGTCAGTCAAGGATCTCAGTATAGTGTGTACCTAGAAGCTCGTTATCCCGGTGCCTCCCTTGTTTCTGAGGATTCCCTCCTATATTCACAGCTTCTCCGCCAGCACCAGGTTATGTCCACTGGTCCCTCAAGGCAGTAAAGCTTCAACTTTCTACCTGCCCCCCCCCCAGTGATACTTATTTGGGGAATGCAGGCAGTTCAAAAGCAGTAAACTTACAGATCTCAGCTAGCTGCCTTTCTAGATCCCTCTCCGTTCTGCTAGTTACCCTGGTGTCTGCGGCATGTGCACAGACTCGTGGTCTGCCAGGGAGGTGAGCGCAATTTACACTCAGATTTGGGGGCTCATCCTCTCTGTGGTTCTCACATCCAGAGGTCCCCTCACGGTCTTCTTCCAGCTCTAATCTCTGTTCTCAGTTCCTTCAAGGTGAAAGGGTTGTGGTGGCCCCTGCTCTCCTCCACTCTGGCAATGGGCATGAGGCAGCGTTCTCAGGGAAAGAGAAACATAAACTCTTAATTCCTACCCCACTGGGTAGCAGGTTTTTAGGAAGAATACTCCACTAGTTTCTCTCTGCTTCTAGGTGTTTGCAGAGCCTTTAAATAGTTGGAATGTATTTGTTTTTATTTTTTTCCTAAAAAGATTTTATTTCTTGGGTGCTTGGGCGGCTCAGTTGGTTAAGCGTCTGCCTTCGGCTCAGGTCATGATCTCACGGTCCTGGGATAGAGTCTGGCATCGGGCTCCCTGCTCAGCGGGGGGTCTGCTTTTCCCTCTGCCTCTTCCCCTCCCCCCACTCATGCTCTCTTGAATACATAAAAAAACTTCAAATCTTTATTTATCTGAGAGTGAGAGATCACAAGCAGGGGAGAGGGGCAGAGGGAGAAGCAGCTGCAGCTCTCCCGAGAGTCCAGGGTGAAGGAAGAGAATGAACAGGATGACTTTCCTCGCCTCTCGGCTGGACTTCCTGGAGGGCGGGAACACCTGTCCCAGGTGCAGGTCGCATAGTCGTGAGTGCTGAGAAGCCTCCTCTGTGTTGGGCTTCAGCAGCTACAGGATAGCCCCCGGGCTGGAGAGAAGGTACAGAGTGTGGGTGTGGTGCAAAGCATCATGGGAGTGTGTCCTCAAGCAGAAGCACAGGAACAGGACAAGGCAATGCAAGGCTGCAAGGACCAGAGAGCAGGGCGAGTGGGTGGACCTAGGGAGGGGGGTGAGTCTCGTGTGGGTGGAGAATGGGGGGATGTTGGCCAAAGCCTACAAACTTACAGTTGGAAGGTTAACATGTTCTGGGATCTAACGTACAACATGGCAACTATGTCACCCTTACTATGTTGCACACTTGAAACCAGGACACAGAGAGCCTATCCATTCCAGCGCATAGCATCTTGGTTAGTACTAAAATCTTAATAATACTAACCCTTCCAATCCATGAACATGGGATGTTCCATTTATCTGTCTTCTTTAACTTCTTGCAGTAATTTTTGTCGTTTTTAGTGTACAAGTCTATTTATTCCCTCCTTGGTTAATTTTTTTCCTAAGTATTTTACTCCTGGGTTTTTTTTTTTTTTTAAAGATTTTGCTTATTTATTTGACAGAGAGAAATCACAAGTAGGCAGAGAGGCAGGCAGAGAGAGGGGGAAGCAGGGTCCCCGCTGAGCAGAAAGCCCGATGTGGGGGCTCGATCCCCGGACCCTGGGATCATGACCTGAGCCGAGGGCAGAGGCTTTAACCCACTGAGCCACCCAGGCGCCCCTGTAAATTGTTTTCTTAATTTCCTTTTCAGATTGTTTGTTGTTTGTGTAGGAAGTGCAACTGATTTTTGTGTGCTGACTTTGTTTCCTGCTACTTTGCAGACTTATTTGTTCTAACAGTTTCTTTGTGGAATCTTTAGGACTTTCCACATATAAGATCGTATCATCTGTGACCAAAGATGATTTTACTTCTTTTCGAATTTGGAAAAGGAAATTTCCTTTTCTCGCCTAAATTGCTCTGGCTAGGACGTCCAGTACTGTGTTGAAGAGCAGTGGTGAAAGCTTGCATCCTTACTTTCTCCCTGATCTTATAGAAAGGCTTTCAGTCTGCCGTTAGTGAGCGTGTCGCTGTGGGATTTGCATGTATGGCTTCCATAATGTTGATTCAGATTCCTTCTATGCCTAGTTTGTTGAGTGTTTTTTGTCCTGGAAAGATGTTGAATTTTGTCAGATGGTTTCTCTGCGCTAATTAAGATGATCATGTGTTTTTGTTCTTTCATTCTTTTTTTGGATGGGGGAGGGGCACAGGGAGAGGGAGAGAGAGAATCTTAAGTAAGTTCCATACCCAGTGTGGAGCCTGATGGGGGGCTTGATCTCACAACCATGAGATCATGATCTGAGCTGAAATCAAAAGTCAGATGTGAGGGTGCCTGGGTGGCTGAGTCAGTTAAGCATCTGCCTTTGGCTCCAGTCATGATTCCAGGGTCCTGGGATTGAGCCCCACATTGGGCTTCCTGCTTAGCAGGGAGCCTGCTTCTCCCTCTCTCTGCTGCTCCCCCTACTTGTGCTCTCTTGCTCTCTCTCTCAAATAAATAAAATCTTAAAAAAAATAAAAAGAGTCAGATGCTTAACTGACTGAGACAGCCAGGACCCCATCCACTCCAACATCTTCATCGGTCATGTTTCTTCTTCTTCTTCTTCTTTTTTTTTTTTTTAAGTAGGATCCATGCACAGTGTGGAGTCCAGTGCAGGGCTTGATCTGACAACCCTAAGATCTAGAATCAGATGGTCAACCAGCTGAGCCAACCAGGTGTTCCTTTCTTTCATTCTGTTAATGTGATGAATTACAGTGACCGATTTTCATATGTTGAATCATCCTTACATTCCAGGAATAAATCCCACTTGGTCATGGTGTATGATCCTTTTAATATGCTGTTGAATTCAGTTTGCTGATCTTTTGTTGAGGATTTTTGCATCAATGTTTATAAGATATATTGCTCAGTTGGTATCTTTTCTTGTAGTATCTTTCTCTAGCTTTGGTATCAGGGTAATGCTGGTCCCATAAAATGAGATAGTGTTCTCTCAATTTTTTTGGGAACAGTTTGAGAAGTATTGGTGGCAGGTCTTTAAATGTTTGGTAGAAGTTGCTAGTGAAGCCACTAGAGCCAAGGCTTTTTCTTTGTTGGGACATTTTTCTTTTTACTGATTTAATCTCCTTACTTTTTATAGCTCTATTCAGATTTTCTATTTCTTCATTATTTAGTGTTGGCAGGTTTTGTGTTGATAGGAATTTTTCCATTTTATTTAGGTTATCCAATTCATTGGGATACAGCTGTTTATACCACTCTCTTATAATCTTTTTTTTTTTTTAAGATTTTATTTATTTATTTGACAGAGAGAGACACGGTGAGAGAGGGAACACAAGCAGGGGGAGTGGGAGAGGGAAAAGCAGGCTTCCCACTGAGTAGGGAGCTCAATGTGGGGCTCGATCCCAGGACCCTGGGATCATGACCCAAGTCAAAGGCAGTCGCTTAACCAACTGAACCACCCAGGCGCCCCTCTTATAATCGTTTTTTATTTCTGAAGAATCAGTAGTAATGCCTATACTTTCATTTCTGATTTTAGGCAGTTGAAGTCTTTTTTTTCTTAGTCCAGCTAAAGGTTTGTCAATTTTGTTGAACTTTTCACAGAACCAAGTCTGGGGTTCATTGATTTTCTCACTGGTTTCCTTTTTTTTATTTGATTTACCTCTGCTCTATTATTTCCTTCCTTCTGCTGGCTTTGAGTTTCTCTTTCTAGTTCCTCAAGTTGTAAAGTTAGCTTGTTGATTTGAGATCTTTGGTTTTGTCTGTTTGTAATCTGCATGTTTTTTTTTTTTTTTAAAGTAAGCATTTATAGTTATAAACTTTCTCCTTAGCACAGCTTTCACTGTGTCCCATAGTTTCGGTATGTTATGTTTTCATTTTCATCTATTTCTGAGTATGTTCTAATTTCCCTTGTGATTTCTTCTTTGATCATTGATTATTTAAAAGTGGGCTGTTTACAAACTATGGAAAGAACCTACATGTCCATCAACAGATGAATGGATAAAGAAGACGTGGTGTATATATATACAATGGAATACTACACAGCTATCAAAAACCTCCCAAATCCTGCCATTTGCTATGATGTGGATGGAACTAGAGAGTATTATGCTAAGTGAGATAAGTCAATCAGAGAAAGACAATTATCATAGGATATCTGATATGAGGAATTTGAGAGGCAGGGCGGGGGTGTTTGGGGGGCAGGGAGGGAAAAAATGAAACAAGATGTGACCAGGGAGGGAGATAAACCATAAGAGACTTTTAATCTCAGAAAACAAACTGAGGATTGCTGGGAGGTGGGGGGGAGGGATAGGGAGGCTGGGTGATGGACAGTGGGGAGGGTATGTGCTATGGTGAGTGCTGTGAATTGTGTTAAGACTGATGATTCACAGACCTGTACCCCTGAAGCAAATAATACATTATATGTTAATATAAATAAAATAAAATAAAAATAAAAGTGGGCTGTTTAGTTGTGCCTGCTGGGTCAGTTGATGGAGTGTTTGACTCTTGATCTTGGGGTTGTGAATCTGCACCCTGCATTGGTTGTAGAGATTACTTAAAAATAAGATCTTTAACAAAATTTTTTTAAAGTGTATTTTTTCTGAGTATAGCCACTCTGCTCTGTTTTGGTTACTATTTGCATGGACTAACCTTTTTTATCCCTTCACTTTCAACCTGTTTGTGTCTTTGGATCTCAGCTGAGTCTCTTATAGACAGCATTTAGTGCATCATTTTATAAAAATCCATTCTGCCAGGGGCACGTGTGTAGCTCAGCTGGTTAAGTGTCTGACTCTTGGTTTCCCCTTAGTGGGATCTCATTGGTGGTGGGATTGAACCCCAAGTGGGACTCTGTGCTCTGCACGGAGTCGGCTTGAAGATTCTCTCCCTCTGTCCCAGCATGCACAAGTATGCAGGCTCACACACTCTCTCTCTCTCAAAATAAATCAATCTTTAAAAAAAGAAATAAATAAAATCTATCCTGCCAATCTCTGCCTTTTGACTGGAGAGTTTAATCCATTTCCATTTAAATACTGCTAAGGAGGGACTTATTTCTGTCATCTTGCTAAATTTTTTCCCCCTATTTCTTACAGGTTTTTGTCCTTCATTTCCTGTTTTACTGTCTTCTTTTGCATTTACTTGATTTTTTGTGGTGGAATATATTCCCCTCTCATTTCTTAATATATATTCTGTCACTTTTTTTCTTTGTAGCTACCATGAGGATTGTATTTAACATCCCGAGATTATAAAACCCTAATTTGAATTTATACCTGTAAGGGCCTGGTTGGCCACAGTGAGCCATTTTGTTGCAGTAAACTTAGATTGACCCCGCCCCTCCCAGAGGAACTTACTTGCAAAGCCTAGATACAAGGGCGGGTCAGGCCAGGTGAAGACCTCCAATCAGTGGGGCACGCATATATCTACTAGGGTAAATTGAAACTCAATTGACCACCCGTGTGTTACCTAGCAGTTTTTTCTGTTGTGTGGCAGACTTAGCATGACTGTGCAGTGTTCTCTGTGTATTGCAATCTCATTGGCCACCTGTGTACAGCCCGGCTAAACTACCTCTATAAAAGTTAGTCTGTGAGGCTGGGTGGGGGTCGCCTCTTTGCAAGAGACGGCCCTGACCGGTCAGTATGATTCTCGATGCTTGGCGCGAAATAAAGCTTTGCTTGACCTTCGCTTTGTATCAGTCTCGCTCCTTTGATTACGGACCCTAACGATACCAACTTAGCTTCAGTAACATACAGGAACTCTGCTCCTTTACAGCTGTCCCTACCCCTTCAGTTCTCAGTGTCGTATTTACAATTTTATGTGTGTCCAACAGCTTAAGCTAGTAACTGTTTAATGCATTCGTGTTCTAAATTATTTAGAAGAAACTGAAGTTACAAAGTGACACTTCAATAATACAAGCTTTTAATTTTTTTTTTTTTAGATTTTGTTTATTTATTTGATAGACAGAGATCACAAGTAGGCAGAGAGGCAGGCAGAGAGAGGAGGAAGCAGACTCCCCGTGGAGCAGAGAGCCCGATGTGGGGCTCGATCCCAGGACCCTGGGATCATGACCTGAGCTGAAGGCGGAGGCTTTAACCCACTGAGCCACCCAGGCGCCCCAGCTTTTAATTTTTTAAAAGCCAGTTCTTAAGTCATGCGGAGAACAGAAAGTGGCGTCACAAACCGTCATTACAACAGTGGCTTGTATAACTGCCCGTGTACTTACCTTTACCGAGGTCGTAAGCTCTTCCTAGAGCCTCCACTTACCATCCGGTGTCCCTCCGGTCAGACCTGCAGGGGTCCCTTGAGGATTTCTTGCAGGGAAGGTCTAGTGGTGACAGACTCTCTCAGCTTCCGGTTATCTGGTCTTAATTTCTCCCTCACTTTTGAAGGACAGTTTTGCTAGATGTAGGATGCTTTTAGCCATTTGATGTATTGGCCCTGTGCCCGCTGGCCTCAGTGTCTGTGAGGAGAAACTCATGATCTCACAGAGGGCCCCTCCTATGTGGTGACTGGCTTATCTCTGTTGCTTTCAAGACTCTCTCTGGATTTGGCCTTGGACAGTTTGGTTGTAATGTGTCTTGGTGGGAGTCTGAGTTCATCCTACATGGGGTTCGTTGGCCTCCTGGGTGTTTATATTTGCGTCTCATAAAACCTGGGAAGTCTCTGGCTGTTATGTCCTCAAATAATCTCTCACTGCCCTCTTCCTCCTGAGACTCCCACAGCCCGTACATGAGTTTATCCGGTGGTCCCTTAGGTTCTGTTCACTTTTCATCAGTCTTTATTCTCTCTGACCTCAGACTGGACCATTTCAATGATCTGATCTTTATAAATTGCTGGTTCTTCTGCCTGTTTAATCTGCTGTTGAACCTCTCCAGTAAAGCACTCATTTCCAGTGCTGCACTTTCAGCTTTGGAATAATTTTGATTTCCCTTAAGTTTTTTATCTCTGGATTGTGATTGTTTTATGAATACACTGTTCTCTTGACTTTCCCCCGCATGCTCCTTTAGCTCCCTGGGCATCTTTAAGACAGCTGTTTTAAACTCGGTCTCACCGGTCTGCTGACCGGTCCTCCTCAGGGGCGGTTTCTGTCGGCTCATGTTCTGTATGGATCACTTCTTTGTGGGCCTTGTGTTTCTGTCGTTGCTGAAAAGCGGGACAGCTGCATCTAGTGACGTGCTCATGCTGGTGATGACCGCCTCGCCTTCCGCAACCTCCGCCACTGCTGTGGTTCTGTTACTGTGGGAGGCTACCCCGTGCCGGGGATGGGGCCGGGGCACAACCTTCAGGCTTTCTTGCACGTTTCCTGAGCCTGCATCTTTCCCTGGGCAGGTGCAGTGACTTTCTAATCTCCTCCGTAGATGCAGTTGGTTTTGAATGTCCTAGTCTTCAGTGTCTGAATCCCAGAGGGGAAAGAGAGGAAAACGCGGGTGAAGGGTGAGTAAAAAAGGTGTTGGCCCCGTGAGTCCCCCGGAGATTGCTTCTGTTGAGGGCCAGGGGCCCGCAGCAATAAGGCCCTCTGGCCCCTGTGTCTGCATCTCTGTGGTCAGAACACAGATCGGGATACATGGAGGACAGACAGGATTCCTGCTCCCACGGGCGGCTCCAGGAACAGGCACGTGGCTGCCTGCCACGGGCCTGGGTATCTGCTAAACTGCCAGGAGCCGGGACCGATGGACTACGTCATCGTTTACTGTCCAAGACCTGCCCGGGAAGCCGCGAGGCTTGAGCAGGCTCCAGGTTTCCAGAATTAACAACGTCGGGCAGTTTCTGCTGGTACAACGGCTGTCTAGGTAGAGATGCAGATCTCTGCAGTTTCTACTCTGCCGCCGTCTCCAAGTCCTCTCTGAGGACTGCTGTGGGTGTTGGTAGGTTCCGGCTCAGCCTGATCTGGTACCGGGTTCTCCGGCAATCTGTCTACTTCAGCAGCCACTGACGCTCTGGGCCTACTGCGATTTCACAGCCGGCCGCCGACTGTCGCTCTCCTGTCCTGCTGCACGTATTAGCCGGAATTCTGTAAGGAACGTTTGCTCCTGGTGATTGCAGCGTCCTGAAAAGTTTGGATAGGAAAGTTGAATACATGTGAAGTCCTCGGGGGTCCAGGCATGACCACTGGGTGTTGTGTCATCGTCATGAACGTTTGGATTCTCCCGTTGGCTGCGTTTCCATCAGTCATTATGCTTTTGTTGGCAAACTGGTCCGTGGTAGGCCAGTGGGAGGCCTATTTTACGTTGCCTTCCCTGTTCTCTAGATACAACCCCATTGTTTTCTGGGTGCTTCTTTGGGATATGACACAAGACTCCCAGGCTCTCCTGTACCCTTCCTGCCATATCTGAAACCAGCCACATCTCCAAAGCTCCCTGGTTCCTTTTACTGGGAAATGGCATTCAGAGCCCACGAGCCAGGCTTGGAGGCGGGGATGGAAGGAAGGGCGGCTCCATGTCCTAGCCCAGGTCCGGCTGCACCAGGGGACCTGCCTGCCTCTGCCTTCATGCCTCACATCCGGGGCTGCCTTCCTAGTGCTCAGAGCCTTGGACCCATTGAGCAGCTACCTCTGTTAAGTACTAAACCCTGGCCAGTGGGTAGCTTATGCTCCTGGCAGGATGGGCTCTGTCTCCTGAAGTCAAACCAAAGCCGCCGACAAGGCCTTCCCAGATGCCCCACAGGGAAGGAGGCTCTGGGCGGAGATGGGACAAGACCAGTGGTGACCCTCTAGCCAACCAATCTACTTGCAGGAAGCCTGAGGTTATCTTGGTTATGTCGTTGTTCCCACCTCCTGGTCTCCCCGACAGTGTGCTTCTTGAGGACACAGACCTCACCTGTCTTGCTCAGTCACTCTCCGAGGGCCGCCCAGCGGGGACCAGTAACTACTTGATGACAACCAAATGAACCCAAGGCGCTGTTTCCTTCTACCATGATCCCCAGCGACTGAACGACTCCCCCAGCCCCATGCGGCAGAGCAGGGCCTGGGCCCCAGGCTCTAGGCTGGCTGCGTCGAAGGCCCAGCTCCGCTCCCCATCCTGCTGCTGGGTCCCAAGGGTGCCTCAAGGCTGTGTAGAGCATGCTGACCTTGGCACTTTGCTTGAACAGGCCTGTACGGATTTCAGTCCTACTGGCTGCTCCCAGAAAGACCGAGACTCCACAGCCTCATTCCGTCCTGCAATCCAACCCGGGCTTGCAGGGGAAATATCTGCCATTGAGTTGGGGCGGGAGCAGGGTGGCCACCTCCCCGCCATGTCACCCAAAGAAAGAGGAAATGCGCCCCTCTTCCCAGGGGGAAGAGAATATGGAAGGACTAAAGCTTGCCTAAGGTCTCAGTGATTTCGGGGACAGGATCCAAGCCCCCAGTTTCTAGCCAGGCACGATTTGGCCTCAAAGCTGGAAGAGGCCCCAGGCAGACACAGGCTAGAGCAGGAAGGCAAGGAGGATGGGGTAGAAGGCAGGAGGGCAGAGGGCAGTACGGAAAGCATTTCAACCCTGAATCTCCTTCAAGAAGGCGATCAGCCAGCAGGACCCAGACTTACCAGCCTGGAAGGCTGCTGAGAGCAGCTGCCAAGAAAGCCACCTCCACAGTACACACGCTCAGTGCGCTGCGGGCCGGGGCCTGGCTCCAGGGTCTCAGAGGAAGAGCACCGAGGGGCCACCACACCTCCCGACAGCGAAGTGTTCCTCTGGGGCAGGACCCAGCAGCCTGCGGCTTCCTCCCGGAAGGGACCTGTGACCCTGCCTCTCAGAGCTAGGCATCTGAGCAGCGCCCCAGGCACCAAAAGCCTGGCCCTGTTCTGCAGCCAGAGCCTTCTGGACAGCCCTGGCCCCACCCGCGCCCCCAGCTCAGGAGCGGCTCAGGAGTGGCTGCTGCTGGCCGCAAGCCACTCCCAAGTCAGTGGCCTGCTGTCCTGGGGGACACGCTCTATGCCCGCTGTCCTGGGGGACAAGGTCTGTGCCCGCTGTCCTGGGGGACAGAAGTTGGATGGGCTTCATCTGGAGAGTTCCTCTCCTGGCCTTGGCTCACTCATGGGGTCCCCTGGCGACTCCCCCAGGGTTCCAGGCCTCATTCCCGGGTCCACCGGGCCACCTGCCTCCACACGGTTGTCCTGTGATTGTCCCAAAGTTCCTCACAGGGTGGCAGAGCTGTCAGCCGCTAGAGGAGGCCATCCCTACCGCCCCTGGCGCGCTTGCTAAGGGTCCACTGGAGAAGGCGAGGCGCAGAGAGAGTTGAGGCCCGGGGTGAGGCTGAGTGACCTTACGAGGCACGACACTCGGAGGATGTCGCTCTGGCAGGGCTCCCGAAGCAGGCGTCATCGGGGCCACACCTTGGCCGAAATGTGCACCGGCTCTGCTGGGGAGTCCATCCGGTGGTAGGCTGGGCACCCACTCGGGCCCGGGCTCAGTACCCCAGGGCTGCAGGCCAGCACGGATGACTGAAGGCACTGGGGGCAGCATTTCGGCAAGGGCCTGGACGAGGACAGGGTGGCAGGGTGGCTGCGGGTCCTCTTGTTCCACCCAGGGCTACAGGAGGAGGGCTGGATGCCAGGTTGTCCGCGCAGACACCGTGCACGTCTGCGGGCGGGTGCTGCGGCCCCAAGCGGGGCAGAGGAGCCGGTCCTTACGGTGCCGCTGTCCTCTGCAGGAAGTGCCCGCAGCCAGGGCTCAGTGGGAAAGGGCATTCTGGCGGTGGGGCTTGGGCCTGTAACGCAGGACCAACTTGGGGGCAGCAGGGAGGCTCAGGACGGCCTGGCTAAGGCTGTAGCCAAGCGAAGAGGCTGCCCCCAGACCCCTCAGCCCCAGCTCAGCCCAATCAGCAGCAGCCACGGCAGCGGGACCCGTGAAGAGCTCGGTCTCGAGGGCCACCCACCACCTACTAGCTGAATGACCGCAAGAAGTCACTTCACGCCTCTGGCCTCAGTCCCCTTCTCGCCAGAGTGGGGGCCCACCTGTGGGACAGAAGTTAGCCCACATCCCAGGACAGGCCGGCTGGGGACGGCCAGTCGAAGTCGGCTGTCTGGAATGGCGGGCGGGGCACCGGTGGCTCGTGTCACTAGCATGGGACGTGCTCACTGCACGAACGGCGTGTGTGGCAGTCACCACTGCACCCGCAGATGCATGGTCAGGGTACGCCACTTAAGCCACGTGGTCACCACGGGCCTGGGGAAGGACTGGCAGCAGGAATCTGTGGACAGAAGTGAGTTCTGGGTGCCGCCACTGGGCCCGAGCAGCCCCGACCTTGCCCTGCGCCACAGGAACGGCCGCGGCCAAACCACTAAGACAGGGCTTGACAGAATCAAAGGACGAGCCGTGGACCTGGTGTCTCTTCCACTAAGCAATCGGGAGAGACGGAAGTGTTTTTGCACACGACCTTGGCTCCCCTCGCCACCCTTTAAAGGGTGTCCCCGGCTTCACAGGTGAAGCCCCGGCCTGCGGAGCTGAGGGAGTGACCAACATTGTGACAGATGCCACCACAGAGCGAGGACGGGAGCCAGGATGCTGGAGTCTAAACAGAGATACCCTGGCCCGACTCTGCCATTTTGGGGTTGTCCACGGGTTGGGCAAGGCATTCTTGTCAGACTCAGTCTCTCCTTCCATAAAACGGGGATGACAGTCTCTACCTGAGGCTGTTATGAGCATTAAATCAAATAAAGCATATTTTGTCCTTGGGTGGCAAGGCCATCTTCAATAAATAAAGCAATTATTACTAAAACCCACAAATAATTCGCTACACACAATTATCCACTATATAAGACTTAATTGTTGCCACATTTATCTTCAATCGATTAAGCACTGGGAGCCACCACACACCAGTAACTCGTTCCTGGGCCTTCCCCACAGGAGAATGAGCAGACCCCTTCAGCGAAGCGTCTCCTTGGGCCCAAAGTGAGCGAGACGTCAGGGGACACCAGCGCCTGCCCAGACCTAGGGCCGGGATCACAGACCACCCTGTGCCCTGAAGAGGCCAGCAAACACCTCAGCCCATGCGCTTGGGTACCGGCCGCGGGAAGGACGCGAGGGCGACGGAAGTGCAAGGAGAAGCTGCTGGCACGTCTCTGGAAGACAGGCGGTCTGGGTCAGGGGCGAGCACCACCAGGTCTCTGGACCCGAAGTTCCAGTCCTCGCTATCTATCCTACAGCGACGCTGGCGGGTGGGCGAAATCCCACAGGTCCCTCCCCGAGAGCGCTCTGCCCAGCACTGGACGACAGTACAAAGCAAGCATCACAGTCCTAACCGGAGGACCGGAACCAGATGGCCACGGAGCCAGCAGGGCCCAGAGGAACAGGACACGTATGTGTCCAAAGAGGAAGACGCTGGTATGTCAGGTGAACACAGGCACGCACGCGGCAGCACACGGCGGCTGTTCCTCACACAGAAGACAGTTCTTTGCCCGCATGCTCGGGGGCTATGCTGAGAACGGGCACCCGCGGCTGCGTGTGGACAGACCGGGCAGTCAGAGGGGTGGAGGGCGGGGACCACGTTCCTCTCCAGGATTTCCATAGCCCCTGGGTCGCTTACCTGCTTCAAAGGATAAGCAACGCTTAAGCCATTTCTTTATAATCCGGGAAAGAGGTACGTGCGGACAGGTGGATGTGGTGGGGGCGGGGCCGGGCAGCAGGGTTGGCACCGCCGAGACAGCACAGACCGTCCCCGAGACAGCAAGGTCACATTGCCCACAGACGCAGGGCTGGATTTCTCTAGAAGACAGACAAACGGTTCTAAGCAGGAAAGAGCCCTGACGAGGGCTGGGGGAAGAGGGGCGAGGAGCAGGCAAGAGAAGGGAGAAGGAGGGTCGGGACGAGACGAGTGGCCCAGGAAGGGCTGGAGCTGTCGCTGGCAGTAGGAATGGGGCGGGGGAGTGGGGGGAGCTGCAAGGGGGACTCAGAGGTAGGGGACAGACACACAGCCGTGCATACACCAAGAACTTACAAGGAGAAGCAGGGGAAACAAGTTTGGACGGGTCGCTCCAAGGGACGGACGGACGGACCCAGGAGCAGAGCTTGGCGCCAGCACGCTCAGGCCCCGGTGGAATAAGGGGAGGCTGCGCAGGGGGCGCGGTCCAGGGAAGAAGAGCTGGGAGGGGGGGAGGCCAGTGGTGGCCCCAGGGCTGCATACCTGGGAGGCTGCCCGGCAGACAGGTCCCCTCGGGATCACCCAGCTGCCACAGGGAGCAAGTGCGCTCCCGACTGCCGAGAGGGAAGGAGACTGCGGCGCTCCGGCCGCACAGGATGCCGAGGCGCCTGTGGGCAGCGGGCTGGCCTCTAGGACAGGCGCGGATGGAGCCGGGAGCCCCGGCCGGGTGCTGCCGCGCCGGCTCCTGAAATACAGGCTGCCAAGTGCTCTCGAGGCCTCTCCCTTCTACAGAAGCGATCCAGCCCAGGACACACCTGTGGGCAGAGAGAGACTTGCCGCCTCCCAGTGGCCTTGGCCCTGAGCGCGCCAGAGAGCAGCGCCTGTCATGAGGGCTCTATTCTGAATGGGAGCCCAGGGAATGAGGAGTGACAGGGACTGTTTCCAGGCAGTCACCTCAAAGGCCCTCAGGGGTTGCCCCCTGGCACCCCAACTTCCTCCTGCTCTCTGGCCCAGCCCCCACCGCCTCCCACTCAGGACAGCGGGCAGCAGCACCTACGGCAGCGCCGGCAGAGACCGGGGGCGATGGGGCCCGAGAGATGAGCGGGGCCTGGGCTCCCTCAAGCACCCTTGATGTCAGGACCCATGACAGGTCTCCCTGCTGCCTGAGGTCCCGCCCAGGGGTGGCAGTCCAGGCCTCTGGAAGCCACCTCCCCCTCAGCACTGCCCTAACTCCCTCCACCTCCTTCCCTTAGTGCTGGTCACGCTTCTAAGGCAATGGTGGCCAAGCCCAAGCAGCCCATTTGGCTCCCATCCTGGCAGACGTCCAGCACTGTTGACAGTGGGCCACCTCCTTTCCTCAACCTCGACCCTCCTCTCCTCTCTCCCTGCGCCTGCACTCTCCCTCAGTTTCCCTTTCTTTCACCTCCTGGCGGGACAGCGCAGGGCGCTTTCGGTACCACAAGGCACCTCCACAAGTCACACGAGACAGCCTGAGCCTCTGTCCGTCCCTCCTGGGTGCTGCCCCAGGTGTCACCCGGGAAGACCCTCTGGCGGCACCCGGCATCCTCTCCTGTGACGCTGAGAGTGGGTGACTGGGCAAGGAACTCTCACAGGTGTCCTACGAACCCCCTTCTACCCTCTGCCAAGTCACACACACAGAGAGGCCCCGTCTGCGGACCGTCAATGCTGCCCGAAGCAGCGCTGGGTGTGAGGTCAGGTTCTTCCGGAGGCCCCTAGCCAGACCCCACTCCGGCCACAAGAGGAGACGGCAGAGGCGGCCGCGGCCGCTGCAGCACTCTTCATACCACTCCGCGGTGCTGAGGGCAGAGCCACGTCCATGCTTGGCAGACCAGGAGCGACGAGGTGGTGGTCGGCTTCTTCACTGCCACAGTCCAGGGCGATGCAGAGGCCAGCGTCCAGGTGGCAAGCCTGGTCAGGCTGAAAAGAGAAAAACTACTAATGGGGAATGAAACGTCTTCTCAGTGAGCCTGGACACGGGAGCCCTCAATGCTGCCAACCGCTACGATCTGCGTCTTGACCTGGTCCCAAACATAAGATCATCGTACATTAAAATTTTTTAAAAAATGCAGTTCAAGGAGCGCCACAGGCTAAACACAGAAGGCATCCGTAGCTGCTTCCAAGGGTATAATTCCGGGGGTGTCTCCACTCGGAAACCGCAATGCCCATCGCAAAACCCCACCATGCACTGGCACGGGCCGCTGCTCTGATGCAAAGGGGAGGGTGCAGAAAACGGTTTTGTCTCATATTTTATTACATCAATGGCTTGAAAATTTTTTATTTAACTTCAGCAAGTATTAGAAATAGAAAAATGAATTCTGCAGAATTTCACAAATAAATTTTTCGATCTCCACTAACAAATGTTATCATTCAATGGCTAAGCAATTATAATGCTATGAACATTCACCACGAGTGTGCTGATATAGAAAACAGGCAGAAAGAGACATTAAAATAGTACTTACAACAGCATTATTACAACATATTTTCTTTAAAATTCCAACGTGGATTTTATCACTTCAAAAGATATACAGCATTTCCATTATATTTGCAAACTTAACCTTATACATCTTTTAAAATCTTGAAAAATTTTTAAGCAATCTAAAAAGCACTTAGCAAAGTTGATAGGTCTACGTAATGGAATACTATCCACTCCAGTATAAATTTTAGTTTTCGGAGAAGGTGACTGTAAACACTCATTATCACACGACATGCATAGACTCTACTGACCTTCCTTCTTCTGAATTGTAACATTGCTGCAATTGTGCTTCTGGGTAAGGAGGGAAAGCTGCAAGGGCCCGGGGAGGGGCGGGGAGAGGATTGGTTTGTGAGCATTGCACAAGATCACAGAGTTCAGATTAGCTAACTACCTGGAGTCAACGTGAAGCCAAGTTTCACTTGATACTGAAAGCTTGGATCCTGGGTCACTGGGCTTAGACACAGGCCGGACGAGAGAGGAAACGAGGCTCTCGTTTGAGCTGGCTCCGTCTTTCCTTTGCTCCATTAAGCAGGGATCCAGTTAGTGTAATGCACTGTTTGGCTTATTTTTGGTATGCAGTTATACCAATAGTACATCTGATATTCAGAAAGACAAAAATAGGGCATAGCTGAAATTTAAAGTGACAATGAGCACACTTAGAGTGGTGTGTGGTATCTGCGGGAACTTTTACACACAGAAAACAACTGCTTAATTAGTCTACCACCGTAAGCTTGGAAAACTCAACAATTTTTTCATTTTCATTTTTTGATTAGAGAGGTTGGTGGCCTAATCAAAGGGTCTTTATAGGTTGAAAACGATCAAAAACCACTCTGAGGAACTGGTGTCCTGGTGGGCACGAACACACCAAGAGCACGCAGAAGGTGTGTTACACTAACCGCGGGTGCCTGCGGACAGTGGCGCCGGCCTGTGCGCCCCGGCAAGATCAGCACAACTGAGGCACAGCCATCACGGTTAAAAGAGCTATGTTACAGGATCAATCGCTGTTTCAGACCAGTCAACACAATATTCAAGTAACAAGGTGTTTAAATGGATAAGTGAAAACAATTTTTACCTAACACTTTACACACCTACATAAAATTAAATAAAAAAAACTTTTAATGCATATGCAATACAATTTATATCTTTTAGGATTTCTAAACTAAAAGTTAAACTATCATTTGCTTCAATGGTACTATATTTTGCACAATAACTTATACTTAGGAGAAATTTTCCACAAAAATATATATATAATTATGACATTCACATTGATCAATTTTTAAGAAGACAAAGCTTAAGTGAACATTGCATCCGAAGCAGTTGTCACTGTGGACCCTTCCACATCCAAACACGACCTGCTGATGCACCGAAATCTTGATATGTTAAAAAAGGGGCTTCACATAAATAAGATCCATCACTCAGCTTTTCAAGCGAAGTGATTTCTTGCATTTACAACATCGTTGCAAAGACAGTGTAATGGAACAGTTTAAAACACAGTGCTACGTTATGCTTGAAACTACAAGGAAGGAGTCAGGCAAAGAGAACCATCTCTCTTCCTTCTGGCAAACGACAACAGCGACGGCCGCTTCCCGTGGACAGAAAGCCAGAACGGGCGCTGGGGGCGGCCAAGCACACTGGCGTGGGGACTCCTCGGCGCCGGGCTAGCCCGTGAGCGGATGGTGCGGGAGGCAGTGCTGGCGCGCTGCCCGCCCCACTCCCTAAGAACATGGGCCTTTCACGCATTGCCAGAAGGAAAACAGCCCAGGCACACGGAGAGAACAGATTTACCGGCAGAATGAGACCCACAGCAGCAAACTACCTGCTGCTTCCGTAAAGAGGAAGGAGGCCTTGAGAAGAAGCGAAGAGAACCTACAGCCTCGCTTCTTGCCTAGTGTCCCCTTTAAGCGATGTGCAAAACTTGCGCCACCTCCTCTCCATGGTTCACCTGCCCTTTTCCAATGACGCGGCAGGCTTAGGATACGAGCCCAGACAAACCCTACCGCACGACTAGTGTTATGATGCTCCCCCGTCCAGGTGGGGGCAGCGAGCTGTGGCCGCCCTCTGCCTCCTCGGATGCTATTCTTCACATGCTCCTACCTGACCCACAAACACCCCGTGAGGGCACAAGATGACGAAAGTCAAAAGTCCCATCTTACTCCCCTTGTGAATGACCTTTCTCCAGATATCTAAAAACAGATAATTCCAAACAGTCTAGGTTTCTAGCCGACCCTCTTCCTAAAGAGACAATCAGCGGACTTTAAAAAAAGGGGGGAGGGGGAGCAAGGTGCTTGGGAGTCAAAACACATCAAATTTTAATTGCATATTTTAAATTCTTAAGAATTCTGTTTGTGCCTTAAAGCATCTGCATTTTTTTTTTCTTTTTGGTATTGAAAGCAGGAAAAATATTTAAATGATGCAAAACAACAGCAACAAAAGCTCCTTCAACATATTTAGTGCAGGCTGGACTGACCGTGGGCGGGACACAGGTTACATGAGAACGCGGTCTGACAGTCTATCCCTCAGCCCCGCAGTGGGTCCACAGTCTGGTACGAGAATAAGTGATTCTGGAAATCTCAAAACATTTATTAGAAACATTTACTTGTTCCCAGTCCAACCAAAAGGCATTACAGACCACTTTGTACATTGTTTCTTTTCGTCTTGGTCTTACTAGAGCCAATAAACTGGTCACTTCTCTGTCCTGTACTGTCATATTCAAAGAAAAAGGACGGTGTTTTTATCATCACATCGGTATATGAAGGACAAAGAAAGCTCTATGGGTGACGTGTAGAAGGCCAGGCGTACCAACAGAGCGGGCAACAAACAATGTGTAGCTTTTCTAAAACCCTTCCCAGCCATTCTAGTACCCTTTAGTGAGCTAACCTGACATTTAAAATCTGCACTGTCAGAATGTGCAGCAATTTCTCCCCTGTCTCCTAATCTCGGTGATGTTATCTTTGGCAAGCAATAAACTTTAAAGAAGAAATAAGACACTAAAACAGAAAAAAGGGTTGATAACATGGTTGCCAAAAGGAGAAGGCACCAATTCCAATGCACAAGCACCAGGTACAGTGGTGTGGACCGCAGCTCTTGGAGCTGGATGGTGGGGTGGGGGGATCCGGAAAAGACAGGGTGGCTCCGGTCCTGCGATCACAATGCGGAAAGCTGAAGGCAGAAGTGTTGAAGTCCACGTTCCCTTTAAGCTAGTGTCCGAGGACAGTTGCTGCGAATGAGCTTTTCTATCACTTAGGAAGGGAGAAGGGTGAGATTCAAGCCAGCTAAATTTACAAACCATAATTACACCCAACGTCTGGGGGAAAGGTGAGCTGTCTGAGGATGTTTGGCACAACGGAGGTTATAACGCAGTCTGCCAGTATACTGTGATTTCCAAAGAAGCATGATATCACTTAGGTGGTTGCCTCAGAAAACAAGAGAAACTTCCTAAAAGGCCAACAGGGTCACAGTCACTCTGAAAATTACATTATGCACAAAGGAGAAGTGGCAGGCCATGCAGGAACAGAGTCGTGCCTTCCAAGTCGACTACCTGTTTGACGCTGCTGCTGACTGGGCAGAGCTGCCATCGGTGGGGCTCAGGAGCTTCGCCCGGGGAGGGGTCCCCAGAGTCACAGGAGGCGTGCAGGCCACGAGGCTCCCCAGCACTCAGGCAGAGTGTGGGAGATGCAAGGGGCTCTCCGGGAAGTGGCGCCAACAGGGAGGAGCAAGCACAGGATTAAGGCAGATGGAGCAGAGGACTGAAGTGTACGCCTTTTTTGGTAATAGCTGCTTGTCCACAGAGATGTGATGCCGACGGCTAGGTGATGTCTTGGAATACCTGATATCCTGGGTAGCGCAGTCGTCCATACCAAGTGCTCAAAGCTACCAGAGCTTCTCATGAAGCAGATGCGTATCTGACGTCAAGAACAGAAGCAGCCTGAGGAGAGAAGGGGAAGAAAAAAGAATCAAAGAGCAGGTTCACACCACGAACCGCTACCTCCGGTGTGCTGAGCCAGGACGAGAGGCTGCGGGCCGCCCGCCTACCCCGAACACACGTGTGTCCCGAAGGGCAGGGCCTGGGCATGGCAGGGAGGGTACGAGGGCGGCCTGCACGGCCAGATATCTCAGGCTCAAATCCTGGCTCTGCCACTTTCTAGATGTGGATCCTTGGACGAGTTATTTCTTTCCCAATTTCTGTTGCTTCATCTGCCGAACAGACACGATCCTGATGTCTACTTCACAGGATCAGATAAAGTCGCTGGAGAGGGAACGTCAGCACAGCGCACGGCCACAGCAGCTCTCGGGTGTGTCGGCACTGGCTGGAGGGAGGCCTAACCCACTCAGCCAACAGCCCTGGCCTGTGCTGGGACATGCGGGCACACACGAGAGCTAAGATCACAGGATCTTCTTGAAAAGGCTCAAAAGCATTTCTTTTCTTTTTTTTTTTTTTTTTAAGATTTTATTTATTTATTTGACAGAGAGAGATCACAAGTAGGCAGAGAGGCAGGCAGAGAGAGAGGGAAGGGGGAAGCAGGTTCCCCGCTGAGCAGAGAGCCCGATGCAGGGCTCGAACCCAGGACCCTGGGATCATGACCTGAGCCGAAGGCAGAGGCTTTAACCCACTGAGCCACCCAGGCGCCCCTCAAAAAGCATTTCTTAACTAAAACGAACTCCCAGACCCAAACCAGAAGGTTTTAAGTCGTCTTCGTGCTCATTGCTACCCTCATGATGCCTCTCTTATTCCTAGAGAAACCACTAGGAACCCCGAATCTGAAAATAGCATTTTCTTTGGGCAACATCACAATTTATGAGAACAGCTGTTACAACAGCAGATTTCTCCTCACGAGGAACATACTCATGTCATTCTGCAACCTGAAGGGAGACTAGCTCCAAACCAGTCCTGCCCAGCATCCCCATCACCCACTCTGGCCACATCACACACCCTGCTCTGTACTGTGTCTCTGTCCACTTCAGAGAATTCTAAACCTCAAAAGCTCAGAACCCAGAGGCTGCCTTCCCTTCTCAGCCCTGAGGGAAAAAAGCCTACAGCTAACAGGCCATTATGTTACTGGAACTTCTGGCAATTCTGATGTCCTCCTCCCTGTCTGTACTACATTTAACACATAAAATCTGAGGGCGGAAGGAGCGGGCAGGACAGCAACAGACCTCTTTCTTAGTTGCTAGATTCCACAGACTACACAAGAACGAGAAATTACAGGGGCACCCAGTTCTGGGCACTGACTAGACAGACCATCAACCAGCATTCTAATGAGTTCCCTCAGGCCCCTCATGGACACAGAGAAGTAGCTGGTCCTTACAGACTGATTTCCTTTTGCAAACTGCCATACGAAGACGAGAAAAGCAGGGTGGTCAAGCGGGAAGGCTGGTACAAGGAGCACCAGAAGAAAGGGACTGCAGCACCTGGCTGGCTCGGTGGGTTAAGCGTCTGCCTTTGGCTCAGGTCATGATCCTGGGGTCCTGGGATCCAGTCCCGCACTGGGCTCCCTGCTCAGCGGGGAGTCCACTCCCTCTCCCACTGTGATCACTCTTGGCTCTCGCTCTCAAATAAATGTTTTTTAGAAAGGGAGGGAGGGAGGGAGGGACCAAATAAAAGGAAACAATGTGTGTGATGGTGGGGATTTAAATGACTGAAGAGGTGAAGATGTTTATAGATAACATGAAGATCATATGTAAAGGAGAAGTGCTGGTTTTGAAGAGAAGGTTGGGCAAACAGATACATGGAAAATCAACCACTAGAGAGAAATGAAGACATGCTGCTTGGTGGGAAATGTGGTCACGGGTGATCCAACACTCCCAGAGTCTGGGAAGAGAATTATGCGGGCATTTTGATGTGCAATCAACATGGTGAGTGGACCATGAAGAATGGCCCTTCTGGACCACAAAGAAAGAAATGTTAACTGTCAGTGAGTGAACCAGGCTTAAGAAAAGGGAGGAAAGTATATGGAAAGAACTCACATCCCATCCCATTGGTGACAGCCCTTGGTCCCAAATTTACGACCACATTTTTTAGGCTAACCCTGCCAACACCCACTCTGATTAAATTTTAAGAAGGAAGAGAGCCAAAGCTTCCTATTATTTCTGCTTCCTGGGACTAAAGCTGAAAAACACATGGAGGCTGTCATTCTAGCAAATTCTAATGTTCCTTCCTTGGTAATTCTCATCTTTCAATGCTTCTTGAGTCCAGGATGTGAGGAAGTTAATTTGCTGCTGAAGTGGCAACTAGCACTGGGACAATAATTACTGCTAAAAGCTGCAAACCCCTTCTCCCTGCTCACATGCTGCTCCATCCCAGGGTCTCGGGCTGAGCCACGCATGTGCATGGCTTGGGGGAACACTCACACTGTTATCAACAATAATTCTGTACACTTACTACAAAGGTTTTCTGGTAGAAAGCTTTAAAGAGTCTAACAGAGTGGGGATGTTTTGATGCCCTTTTGACAGACCTACAGACACAAAGTGCCTGTGGCCATGTGCGTCAGTGCAGAGGCACAGGGAGCGCCATCTACGGCGTGTTGGGTGGGGGATGTCCCAGGTGAGGCATTCTGTGTGCTCCGGTGTAGGGGTGGGGGGCGGGGGACTCTGGCTGCTTTTATAACTAGGCTCTTAGAGTAAAGGGGGAGCACAGACAATACAGAATATATCATTTCAAATAATTCCTGCATGGTCTGAGAGAGGCTTTGATGAGAAAGTGACTTTTCCTGTAAAGCTCAATTAACCCTTAATCCAGGTCAGTGAACAAACTCAAGTGTCAAGTGGCTGGAAGCGAACTCTCCTCTCTGCCCAGCCCCACTTTGCTCCTCTGGGGGAGTGGGGGTAAATATATGTAGCAGGGCTCACCAGATAAGCTGGAGAAATGACCAGCACCCGCTTCCCAGGAAGCGGGGTGACAGCAGATGGGGCTGCGCAGCCTCAGTAATCCGGCGGCCCAAGCTGGGCGGAGTCGGCGGATGACATCAGTGCAGCTATCCAGGAAGACTGCCAGAATGTCAGCCACCAGCCCGGAAGGTCCAGCCAACCACACAACCTGGAACTGTCCCCATCAGCATTTAAACCCACTGGCCCCAAACATCCAACAAAGGCTGGATGGTCTGGGACAACGGACAGACCTCGGAGCTCCTGGCTGGCTAGCTGGGCCGAGTCCCCGGCAGTGCCGAGTCCCCGGCAAGTTCATTAACCTCCCACTGGGAGGACAACCCATTTCACAGGACTGAGTTTGACTAACACTGCTCAAGGCACTTCCAATTTACTGCTTTATGGCTGAGTTCTTATGTGAGCTAAGAGAAGTCGGTAATGTGGAATGTTCTGTGGCTGGAGAAACCAGGAAGGAACGAAGAATTTGCACAGGAATTAAAATGTGAATAATATACCTAGTGACCCAAAACTGACTGGCGCCAACTACTATGGCATTTATAGGTAAAAGTCAAGTCACTGACAGAGCTGAGAGCTAAAAATATTTCCAGAGCTGAGAAAGGCCATCAAAGAAGAAACCGCATCTCAAGCATGAAGCTGGCAGCGATCCTATTGTTTCAGATTTACCTCGTCTTCCTCTTCAGGCATCTTGATAGAATTATCCGGGGACTTGATAGGTTTCTGGCTACTGGGCCCGTTGGTCTCTTCTTTACCATGCTCTGCCTCCCATTCTTGTAAAACTTCATCTATGTTGAAGCGGCGTCGATAATTTACAAAAAAGTTTTTCACTTGTACCACTGATTTGTTCCCAATCACATCTGAGATTGCCTGAAAATCCCGGCCGTACTTCCTGATGGCTAAGGATGTAAGAGAGCATTGCTTTTCAATACAGGGGAAAAACAACTGAAAAACCCATACAACGGAGACTTGCCCCTTCCTTTATCTGGATAAGAAAACACAGGGGGCTTCTAATAGTAGGCACTATCTTTTTTTATTATTATTAACATTTAGTGTATTATTTGCCCCAGGGGTACAGGTCTGTGAATCATTAGTCCTACACATTTCACAGTGCTCACCATAGCACATACCCTCCCCAGTGTCCATCACCCCGCTGCCCCTCCCGCCCTTTCCTCCCCAGCAACCCTGTTTGTTTCCTGAGATTAGGAGTCTCTTATGGTTTGTCTCCCTCGAGATCCCATCGGCAGGCACTATCTTAATGCATTACACCGGTGAGGAAAAAGCAGCGATGTAGATCCATTTCGTAGCTGACTGATCCAAGAAGTCCAGCAGGACCCTGTCATCCAGAAATCTGCACTTTTTATCACCTCTCCCAAGATACCTGAAGTCAGCCAGCCCCCGTCCTGTGGCTATGGGCACTCTGCATTCTTCTTTTCAGGCTCCCCAGGACTAGAACACCTCCAACAGTAGAATTCTGACAATCTGCTGCTTTGGGGTTTTGTACTTTCTGACCATTCAGAACCCAACATGCTACTCCACAAGTGGTGGGATGGGAGTGGGGTGAGGAATGACTTTTCCTAAAGACGGCCACAGCCCCAAACCCACAAGAAGGACTCCCCCTACCTTGTACCGCGAGGAGCTGCTCTTCTGTGGTCCACCGAGCATTGCACTTCTGCACGGCCTGCACGTTCAAAGGAGTCATGTGAGCAAAATGCATTTATAGGTGCGTCCGTCCTTAAGAGAACTAATGAATCTTATTTTTTCTCCTATGAGAATTTCAACATCAACTAAGTTCTCAAAATTGTGTCTATACCTTTCTATGGGAGGTATACTGGAGATGTATTACATAGGCGTTCAATTCTTAAGCCCAGAAAACTTGGTTACGAATTCTAAGAGGGCGTCAACAGAACCCTACCTCTGGAAGCCGATATGGTTCTATTCCACCGTCAAGTTTTTCTTTGAGAGCGCTGTTTGTCTGTTTAATATTCTGAATCTAAGAGAAAGAAGAAAATATTTTAATTTTAAAAATGAAAAACTTTTATCAAGATATGAAACGAAAACGGAACTAAAAAAAAGTAAAAGAAAAAAAACCAAGAGTAAAGAAGTACTTAATCTGTATGGTAGCCAAGGGTCCCTAGAGTACCCCTTCAGAGCATCTAACTAGATGCTTTGACTTGCTCAGAGCAGCAGACAAGGGACAAGAAGGAGGGCATGGCGGTGAAAGGGCTCCTGCGTGCACAGTGCTAACCCATCATTTCCTAACAGTTCAACCCCTGAGTAGCGTTTCTGGAGTCTGACACAAAAGACAGGCAATGCCTGGGCTTCCTGCCACACAGAATTGAGCTCAAGTAGCGGAGCCCGCAGAGTCAAGCCCAAAGAGAAGAGCAGGACTGCAAGGGCAGCCTCGCAGAGCCCCGAGCACTGTCTGTCCAGGCACCACACAAGGCAAAAGCCCACACTGTAGCCTTCTTTAATGAGAAGAAAAAAGAAAGCAATCTGTCAGTTTCCCACAAGCAAACGGCAGTCCTCACTTTCTCACAAACTATCTTTTCCACATTATTGTTTGGATGCGATGCACCTAATCTTTCATAGCCCCTACCTCATCAAAGGAAAGACACAAACACCACCAACCACGCAATCAACCCATAGCTCCTCCTGACTTCCGCATGGACTCCTGAATGAGCAGGGTCCTGGGAATGGGCCCTTCCTGCTCAGCCCTACGTGCAGAGGCATTTCTGGGCCGAGCACCAAGAGGACTCTGACCCTAGAGTTTTTCCTTTCTGAATAATCCCAGTGGCAAAAAAAAAAAAAAAAAAAAAAGCAAGCAAGGAGAAAAACAAATTCATTTTCCCAAATAAAACCTCAAAGACACTCATGAGCAGAGGGTATCCTCAAAAGCAGAAACCTTATTAAGACAAAGAAAAGCAGGACTTTGAGAGGTAGTCCAGAGGATGGGAGTCTAGAGGAGATGGTGGTGAAGGACATGGTCTCAGGGACACTTTAATAATTCTCTCCTCTACATAGCTTTTTATACTTAGACAAAAATTTCATTTTCAAGTACTTATGCTTTACAGAGTTCTAGTTTAGCACTTCCTTTTCTATATTTTACTTCTTCTAAAAGGTTTAAAAGGGAGTGGAGATATACAGGGGGCCAGTGACCCAGTAAGTAAGATCAGCGCTGTCAGGGACCAGAAAGTGAGCCTGTCTGCCACTCGCAAGGGCCTCCAAACCTACCAGAAACAGCCCACGCCAAACCTTTTTGTATTAATGTCAAATCAGAACATAGAAACAACTGAAAAGGCAAATATAGGAAATATAAACACTAAAACCAAAACTGAGGACCCTGATTTACTGAAATTTGCTTTAGTTCACTTTTAAAAAGGTCCAAGTCAAATAAAATAAACTAGTACCAGAAACTGATCCCCAGCAGGCTGCTGGGACAGTGACACCGAGCTCTCAGGGCAGCATCAGCTCACAGAGAGCTCTCTGATGCAGCATTATTCTGCCGCGGCGGCTACTTGACACGGGAGCCACCAGCCACGGAAGCCTCCAGCCCCATGCCACCACTAAGCACCTGAAATGTAGCTTATGCAACTAACGAATCGAATTTTTCATGTCTTCTGCTTTAATCCAAACCTGAATATAAATGACCACGTGTGTCTACTGGCTACCTGCTCAGACAGCAGGATCTTGGACTCCGGGTCAGAGCTCTCAGGCACCAACCAGCCAAAAAATGTTGCAAGACATTCAAGATTATGTTCACTGGACTCTCCTTGGGCTAAACGTTAGACCTAGGAACCTGTGACAGGGAATTAGTGAACTTTCAAAAGTCAGCAATCTAGAATACTCCATGCCACCGAGCAGTCCGGTTAAATACATTCTTCTATTCACTCCGGCTTGTTGTTCACATACGTATGAACCTTGGGATACACTGCGTTGTGATTAAGTAACATACCTTTCCTAAGGAGACCAACCTACTTACCACATGCATTTTCTCTTCAAAATCAGTAAAGCAGCACAGAGATTACGTAAGTGACTACATGGCAAAACATCCACAAATTCTGAACTAAAAGTTAGCTCTAAATTCTCATTAACCTTCATCTCTCTTGCTAATGTGTTTTCCTTGTTACACACACTCAGTGTTTACTACCAGAATAAGAATAGGGTTTAGCTGCCGACGTCATACCAACAGGAAAGAACGTCAGAGTGGCAACAAGCTGCGTAAGAAATGGGACATGAAAGTCAGCAGCATTTAAAGAAAAGACAAAAAAGCAGTGGACTTGGCCTAGCGCCTCACTAGACCTCCCTGCTGAATGCGACTGGTCTACTTTATTGTGTCACTGCCTCACTCTCCACTCAGGAAGACCTAAGGTGGCAGGCACTGGCAGCTGGCTCATCTAGCAGACGCGTGTTTCCCAGCCCCCTTCTCACAGGCATCTTCCGCAGAGGCTGGTGGTCTTCCCCGGAGCTAGGAGGAGCCATTCTGCAAAGCTCTGGCATGCAGAAAGGACAGGAGTTCCTGGGAAGGTAAAAACTCTTCCTGCTCAAAGGACAGCCGGGTTGGCTCCGCCTCCGGCCCCTCCTCTCTGCCTGAACGCAGATGTGGGGCCTGCGAAATGGCTTCTGGAGCTCCCAGTGTGACAGGACAGCAGGGCGAGAAGCCAGGACACTGAAAGCGGCAGAGGAGAAAATGTGGAAGAATCTGGGTCCTCGACACCACCAGTAAACAGGCAGGCTATGCCAGGAACCACCGGTGCTCGGAGTTCTTGCTATCTGATAAACATAAATTCTGAACTGTTTGAGCTGCTGTTGGTTAGTTTTTCTGCTACGTCCACGCGACCCCTTCCCTGATGCCCACCACCCCCGGAGGCATCCAGAGAACGTCCAGTGTGGGCCGGCCGCCCCTGCGGGAGAGCACGTGCGTCTGGCAGCAGCCCCGACAGGCTGTGGGGGCTGGACAAGCCGTCTCCTCTCTGCACACGTGACCCCCTCTATTCTGAGTGAACCCGAAGCAGCTTCCTTCACTCAAAAACTCCCACTCCTGATCCTGGCCGTGAGCCGACGGCCGTTACAGCTGACTGCAGTGTCAGTCGCACCTCCATGGAAGAGGGGGTCTCATTTTCCTTCCTCCGTGTATGACCGCCGAACGGCATTAGGGACGCACTCGGCAGAGGGGAGATGAGCTCCCGTGCAGAGGAAGATGAAAATGCATGTGGGAGCTCACAGCCCCGTCAGAGAGCTCTTCCACAGCCGACAGAGCTTAAAACGCTCTCTCCTGCAGCAGCCCTCAGATAGCCCGGAAGATCAGGCAGGAAGGATTAATCTCCTCATTTGAAAAGAGGCCCAGAAAGATTAAGTGATTCTCCTAAGATTAGGGTGCAGCTGTGCCAGCAGCCACGGCTGGAAGCCAATCCTCTGACTGCACAGGGAACACTGGGTCCTGCTCTGTGCTGCCATCGGACACGAGATGACAGACCCGGCCCACAGACCCCTCCTCGTACCTGTGACATGATGGCGGGCTTCCTATTTAACCTTCCACGAACTATCAAGATCAACGAGTCAAAAGCAGCAAAAAATAAAAGTAAACCATTAGTCCACCACAATTTGGTTGAATTCCAGAGAGAAGGATGGGGGAGGGGCAGAACACTAGTGAAAGGACAACATTAGGCTACTCAGTTCAATCTGCAGTTTAAACATACCATGTAAAAATCAGATTCAAATGATGAGCCATTCCTCATATGAGACACAAGTAATTACGAAAGGATTAATCTTAAAAACAGTATCCTTTACAGGAGTATCGTAACGCACCAAACGTCTAGGGTAACTCTGACAAAGCCCTGGACACAGAAACGGCCCAACACCGAGAACTTCCAGATCTGCGCTGGTGGGGGCAGGTTATGTTCGTGAGTCCGGACTAGTTCTCCAGTTTAATGCTAAGTCTCTATTTTGATCTATACCTTCGATACAGTCCCACTAAAAATTCTAGAAAAATTGTTCTTCTGGAAACTGAGAAGGTGAGTCTAATTTTTTTTTTAATTTATATTTATTTATTTGTCAGAGAGAGAGAGAGAGAGAGTGAGCGCAGGCAGACAGAGTCACAGGCAGAGGCAGAGAGAGAAGCAGGCTCCCCCCTGAGCATGGAGCCTGATGTGGGACTCGATCCCGGGACACTGGGATCATGAGTCCCGGGATCATGACCTGAGCCGAAGGCAGCCGCTTAACCAACTGAGCCACCCAGGCGTCCCGTGTATCTAAATTTTATATGGAAACACAAAGGGCCAGGATAGACAATCTTAGAGAACTTTCGATCTAGACCCGATGCTCGGCTTTGTAAGGGTGGTATAATTAAGGCAGGACAGGATTGGTGAAGAATGGACACACAGACCAGAGTGAGTAACAGAAAACCCTAAAGCAGATCATGCATATATGGACACGGGATCTAAAACGAAGGTCCTAATGCACTGAGGTAAGAAAAGGATAGTCTTCAATCAATAGTACTGTTAGCTCACGTATGTCAGCCCTACATGTAAGAGCACACACAGAAAAGTATTTCTGGACTGAAGACCACAATGTGAAGGGCAGAACAACACTCTGAAGACAGCATGGGAGAGTCTATCTTGATAACCTTAGAAAAGATTCTGAACAAAACCTAAGAGCACTGGGACGCCTGGGTGGCTCAGTTGGTTAAGCGGCTGCCTTCGGCTCAGGTCATGATCCCAGCGTCCTGGGATCGAGTCCCACATCGGGCTCCTTGCTCGGCAGGGAGCCTGCTTCTCCCTCTGCCTCTGTCTGCCTGTGCTCGCTCGCTCTCTCTCCCTCTGTCTCTGACAAATAAATAAATAAAATCTTTAAAAAAAAAAAAAAAAAACCTAAGAGCACTAACCATAAAAGGTAAAAATGAGAAACTGGACTACATTAAAATTAAAAATTTCATCAAAAGATAAACCATTAAGAGAGTGAAAAGGCAAGCAAGCTTCAGAATGGGAAGGAGGAAGTAATTCTGCTCCCACACCCGGGCCGGGGGGAGAGGGGTAATTAGGCAAGGCCTAAGGACATTCCTGTTGGCACAACTGATGGGGGCAAGGTGCTACTGGCATCTAGTGGGCAAAGGCCAGAGATGCTGCTGAAAATCCTACAAGGCACAGGACAGCTCCTCAGGACAAGTTATTATCCAGCCCCAAATGTCAACAGGGCTGCATTTAGTAAGCCCTAGTGTAGTGGAAGCAAACTCACATACATTGACATGAGCACCTTGGAAAACTGTTTGGGATTGTTTCTGAAAATGCTGGACAGGGGCCGACTCTTGGTTTCAGCTCAGGTCATGATCTCAGAGTGGTGAGATCGAGCCCTTTGTCAGGCTCTGCGCTGGGAGCCTGCTTGAGATTCTCTTTCCCGCTCCCTCTGCACAACCCCCTGCCCTCGAAAGAAGGGAAGGGGAGAGGAGGAGACGGGAGGGGAGGGGAAAATGAAATAAAATAAAATGTTGGTCATATTCATACTCTATAACTCAGCTATGTATCCAACAAAGATGCATACAAAACACACCAAGAGTCATATAAAACCACATCAGTACAATCTGTTAATGGCCTAAAGTATCGGCCAGTAGTACAAAGGGTAAGTCACGGGGTATTTACACAGTAATGAGAGACATCGTCTACGGCTCTAGGCCACCTGGATGGACCTCACGTGCTGCATAAACACAGGAAATGAAAGAAACCACATCATATGATTTTGTTTATATAAAATCCAAAAACGGATAAAGATAATGTGTGGTTTAAAAAGTCCGACCAGTAGTCAGCTACTGAAAGAAAGCAGGTAACGAGTGAGGGGCATTAGTGAGGCGCTGGAGGACACGCCGAGTCCCAGCAGGGCAGGGATTACAGGGGAAAGGAACGGGGCTCGGGAGGCGCTCTTCTCTTGATCAAGAGGGTGGCTGTGCTCACACTGTGAAAATCTCACACATACACACACACACATATAAAAATCTTCAATTTCAAAGTTAATTTAAGAAACATCAACGGATCAGTACCTAAGATCTTCTGTCCAATTCCTTAGAAACAAAATGCCCTTTGGAGACCTGTGAAGAGCACAGCTACGTGCGTGAAACACACAAAGGCCTCTGGAGCACCGTTAGCCCTTGTGCCAGCACCAGACCCGCGGTACCTGCCGCTTGATTGAGACCAACTCCATATCTAGCTGCCTGAGCACCGTGGTGGCGGCCGTGGCGTTGGCAGAAACAGCCTCCACGTCTTCTTGAGACAGAAACATTCCTTTGGGAGGTTTCCTTTTTGCTCTATTTTTAGCTTGTGTACTATGTTTCTCTTTCTTGATCTGAGGAACTGTCTCCGTAGGGGGTACCTGCATGATACACAGATTTGATAAATGAGACTCTGAAACATTAAAATGCCAAAGGAACAGTAATAAGCATATTTTCTTAACATGGCTCTAAACAATCGGGAGACAAATGCCATGCCATAGCCCAAGTACCATCTAGAAACCCCAACAGGCAGTTAACAGGAACACTGGCTAACACATCAAGCAGAAGCCCCTGCCTCCTGTATACACAACCTTCTTCTATCACTCTACGCCTCCGGCAATAAGCATGCTCAGTTCCCTGTAGTAATACAGGAAGAGAACAGATCTGCATTCTCATCTGTGTGCTATGTATATATGAAGGGGAAGCTATTTTATCCTAACAGTTCTTAGCAAAAGAGATGGATTTGGGAACACAGAAAGAAAAGAGAAAAAAAAGATTTAGCACATATATAAAAATCCGTTTAAATTCTTTAAATCTATATAGAAGTTTATTAAAATATAAATTTCTATACAAAACCAGATGACTTTTTTTTATGTACCTTTTTTGGGATGACACTTAACTTTCAGGGCAACTGTGTAATTTGCCTCAAAAATATATGCTGTCTTTTCACAATGCACAACTGCTGCTAATTTTTTTTAAGTGCTTTCTCTAAAACTGAAACCTTTGGAAATGAAATGTAATAAAACCTTGGCAAGAAAAGGATACTGACTTCCTGAAAACAATTTTAAGAAGAAATTTCTGTAATTGTTCATAATTGTATCTTATTAGCATATTAACATTTGTTGGTGAAGCTGAGAATACACAAGGTTTTTTGCTTCCTATTTGAAACACTGAGATAAGCAGACTCTGTCAATTACGATGGTGCCAATGAGGTCTTGAACAAGTGGTCATAAGCAATACATAAAAACATTAGTAGGCAATAACCCATGTCTGTAATAGCTATGCTGTTCAATAAAGATCACCGATGGACCATGTACCTGTTTTAACAACATTTTAGTGCACACAGAATGTAAGAAATAAGTCATTTTCTATTTTAATCAGAAATTGTGCTATATAAATAAGAATTACAAAATTAATGTAAAATCAAGACCTTCCTCTTTCATTTAAAAATGTCCCATTGAAGAGCCTAATACAGAACAGTGCATCAAAGCAAAGCTTCCTAAAAATTGCAGGTACAATCTGACTTCCTGAACAATCTAATTTAGCCAACTGTTAAAATGGTCTTATTGTTTGGGTATTCATACAAATCCCTGGCTTGAGTACTGTCCATAAAGAATTAACCCATTTTCAGTTTGGCAGTATGTAGCAGCACACCAAAAGGAGCCTTAAAAATGTAACTAGAAGACACCAACCCAACAATTCAACTTCCAGAAATTTGTTCCAACGGAAAAAAATTCAGTGTACTAATATTTAATCATGAGATCACTTCAGCATTGTTTATAATAGCAAAAAGCAAGGTGGGGGCTGATAAAAACCCTTAAGATTACTTGGCTGAATTATGTGTGTATGATAAACTAGCAAACAACTACGTATACAAATATATGATACAAAAACATGTTCAAGAAAGTGTAATCGTAGAAGGTTATTAAAAATTATGTATTAAGATCCCATTTTATGTTTTTTAAAAAGTGAGTACAGATTCAGAATTATAGAAGTAGACATATTCAGTTCACAGGAAGTCATCTGGAAGAAGACACCCAAATGTAACGGTGGTCGAATGTGATAATCATTAAGGGTGTGAATCATCTTCATTCTCCCTTTTTTGTTTAGCTGGATCTCCTACTTTGCCTAGGGAAAGCACGTTATTACTGGTGTGATTTTTAATTTCAGGTATGTCCAGACCCTTTTCTTTTTCCTAGTATAGACTAAAACAGCTGTTTTCACACTTTAGAATCTTCTGTCAAGAGAACTCTATGAGGTTTTACTGAAACTACAGATACAGACTCTGTCGTCAGAAGAACACTTGTATGAATATATGAAAGTTACATCCCACACTGAGATGCAACACTCCAGCCTGAACCAAAGGGGCTGATGGGCACCAATGGACAATGAGGCCCTTTCCTCCAGGGACTGTATCACGAGCCCACCAAGGGCCTGCCACAGATAATGCTGTGTTGTTCAGGGTTCCCGATCTGTGCAAGGAGCCTTGGGTTTGACGGAGGGCCCCCAGGCATCCCACATACGCTTTAGTCAACTGTTATGAATGGGCAAAATAACCTTGGACCACAACCCATTTCGAAAGGTTACTAAGGTCATCTAGATACTCCATCGTTCTCAGTGGACAGTTTACAATAAAGAAATGTTATGTTATAAATATACAAAACAAAAGTCATTTACAATTGTAGGAATTCATGGGTCTCTTGAATCCTTTGACATACGATTTTAAGATGTGAAAGATTAAAAATTCACCATGTGTAAGGCTCACCGCCAACATCACCACTGCTGGTTCTGAGTAACGAGCAAACGTGCACCGAGTCCCCGCTAGCCCCCCGCTGTCCTCCCCAGAACCACCGTGCAGGCCCCTGGGGCTGGCACTCAACGAGGAAGGAGGCCCCAAGGGTGGAGAGGAGGAACCAAGCCCTCACCAGCTCCTCACCAATACCACCCCACCGCTGCTGACGGAAGGAAGAAGGCAGTGCGGACGGGTGCCCAGTGGGCCAAAATCCTTACTCGATAACGCTCTCACTTCCTTTAGGGCTTCCTTTTTATTCCTGTTTCTTGGCAAACAAAATTCTAAGGTATATAAAGTAACATTAGTATTGTTTAAAAAGTCTTATCATGATGCCTTGTACATAGCATTTAATATATTAAATAGGTTAAGAGGAATGTTTTACTTATGGAATGAGTAATAAAGTTTATTTGCCTAAACAATACTAAGGAAAAAAAAATACCTCCTTTTTGCTTTCCTTGTTTTGATCAATCTCAATGTCAATCGGGTTATTTCCATTTGTTTCTTCCAGTTCATCCTCACTGGAAGACAAGAACAAGTTACTGAAAGATTATTTGGTACTAATTCTATTTAATATACAAATATAAGCAGTAAGTTGATTTAATGACAGATTTAATATAAAATTAGTATGTTTTCAGACTGCTGAGATTTAAAAAAAAATTTTTTGATTCAAATAAAATAATATCCAACTTCCTAGTTTCCTTGGTCTACATGATTTAAAAAGAAACTATTAAAATGGGTCCCTAACTCCCGAATCAGGTCTAGAACACTGTTGCTTTACATGTGCAAAATGCTTCTTCTCAACTCTCCACTGAAAATGTCAAATTTGAGATGTTTATGTAATTGCCCCATAATTAGCTTGTGGAGGGCTAGGACATGATCATGAGCCGTAAATGGGAGATTACTCAAGAATCGAGTCCTGCTGCACTGGGAACAAACTCCCCGACAAGTAAAACTCCATTTCAAGTCCCAGGAGTAGACAGACGCTCATAACTCAACACAGTGTGAGGGTGGGAGAGGCTTCTTGGTGGCCTGCAGAGGTTGGTACTTCAGATTAGGTTAATTTAAAAAAGAACATTCATTTTGACATGGTACTTCAAATGCTCTTCTTTATAGCCTTCCATGTATTAATTTTTTAAAAGACCTCTGTAGTAGTTAGGACCTTTGTTTTAAAAAAATGAGAAAATAAGGCTGACACAAGTCAAGTAGCTGGCCTCAGTTTGCCCACAGTTTCGACCAGCTCAGCAGTAATGGCAGCCAAACAGGCAGCTGTTCCAATGTCAATGTCCCCACTGTCCCAAGAATCCATCCTGGGTGGCTCTGCTACCCCTCTCTCCACCCACCCTGCCTGAGGAGAGAGTGTCTGAAAGAAGAAAGAGCCGGGGGCTGAGGAAAATTCTTTCCCAGACCCTGCCATTACTGCCAACAGTTTCTTCGGTGCCACAGCCATGTGGCGTGCCCTTGTTGGTCTGCGTCCTCACAGCAGGTGGGAGCACAGCCGGTCTCCCTACCCTTGGTGCTGATGACCAGGGAAGGGAGTACGCAGGTGTCAGCCGATGCTCCTACCATGTCACACAAGGACAACAAATCCCACTTATTTATTTTAATTTCAGCTGATTTCAGCTGAGCATACCTATCTGTAGTAAGAGATTCAATTTATAAAAAGTAAATGAGACCAAACATATAATGGATATAAAAACGTTTAATCAAAAGTTATTGGACCACTAAAAACAAATTCAGTAGTGTTTGCCGCTTCTGATTACCAAGAGTAATGATCCAAGAACAGGTGCACTCGTGTATAAGTGGCAGACGGATCAAGGTCAACAATGTCACAGGCTCTTGAAGCCAGACATGAGAGCTTTGCAGATGTTCCCACCACTGCCCCCATTTTAAAGCTGAGTCCACGGATCCGAATTCTCCAAAAGTCAAACTTCTAATTTGTTCCCACATGTTATTCTATTTAAAATCATAAAACACTCTCCTGCAATGGGGCCATGGAGATCATACAGTCTCACTTCCTTCACTTTATTTGTACTAAGAGTTTTTAAAAATAACATTACAGAAAATGTGGAAGACATAATTTTAAAAAGCCACTTACAGTCCCACTGACCTAACACAAAAACCAGTATGTGTATGTGCTGCCTTCCGGACTTGAAGCTTCTTCATTTTAGAGTCGAGGAAGTGATGACTGGGGAAGGCCCGAGTGGGGCAGCGTGGCCTGGGAGCACACATACAGAGAGCCTGCGGAATTCACACTCGGACCTGCCCCGTGTGTGAGCACAGGGCCATTCCCACTACTCTGTGCCACTCAGAAGTCCGCACAAGTGTTGAGTAAGATGTAGCATGCTCACTAAGCTATCCTTAAAACTAGATCCTTATTAAGGAGAAATCATGAAATCTCTCTCTCTCTCTGCCCCATACACAAAACAGGTGGTGAAAAAGGGACGGAGGAGATCTACACTACACAATCACCTCCTAACACATCAGACATTAAAGCACGTCACACAAATCCTGCATATAAGAAAGGAAATTCAACCTAGGAAATAATGGATTCCTTCTTATTAAAAGGAGACACCTTCAGGGGCAGGAAAGACTATGTGGGCAAGTTTGCTCTTTCAGAATGGAAGCTTACTGAACACAGGAAGAGAGCAGTAAGGAAAAAACACCTGCAGAAAAGAACACGTGTTAATGCAGCTCCTGAGCATCAGAGCAAGAGTATCTGTGTACATGTGGCTCTAGCAGGAAGGCCCTGGGGGAACCCACCACCGGACCTTTCCTTTGTGTGTCTACCAGCTCTTAGAAATTCTACTGACCCAAGAGATCCCCACGTGGGGAGACATCACCTCCGGACAGGCACTGACCTCTCTTCCCGCTCCCGCTTCTGTTTCCGAGCGTGGCGGTCCATCACACTGGTTTTAGTCCTCGTCTTCTTCCAAGAGTAGTAAAATTTCACCAGACTTGCTATAGATTTATCAGGAAGCTAAACATAAAAACTGAGTTGGTTTCGATTTAGAACTAATCTCCCCAAATCAAGTGTGCTCATTAGGTACAGTTAATAAGGGTTGTCTCACATACCCAGAAATGTACTGTCAGGGCCCTTTTCTCTGAGAAGGAGATTCAAAGAGAACTCCTATCAATACATTCCAAACTACTGGGGCGCCTGGGTGGCTCAGTCGTTAAGTGTCTGCCTTTGGCTCAGGTCATGATCCCAGTGTCCTGGGATCAAGTCCTGCATTGGGCTCCCTGCTCGGTGGGAAGCCTGATTCTCCCTCTCCCACTCCCCCTGCTTGTGTTACCTCTCTCACTGTGTCTCCTTGTCAAATAAATAAATAAAATCTTAAAAAAAAAAAAAATACATTCCAAACTACTGCAGTGTGACTGGAAGTGACATTCAGCCCAGGAAAAAGATTGCTAGAGCAGTCTGAGATGAATCCAAATGTTTACCTAAAGTTTCTAGCCTAACACTCGGGTTATTTTTTTTAAAAATTCATTTTAGCACTCAGGTAACTACCAATAAGCTTTCCTGGTAGGACTCCACCAAATGGCCTTCTACAATAGAAGAGATAAGCAAACCTTCCCCAGGCTGATAGGGTTCCATGATGCTCTCCCTCAAGAAACAACCATCAAAGACGCTTTCTATCGGACTCATCTGGGGAGTCCCAACAAGAGAGACAGGGTTGGGGGGTGGCAGAGGCCTTCTGTTACAGCTGCTATCAAGCTGGGAAGTGCTAGAAAACGCTTCGCTCTTGTAACGTAAAGCCTCTTATCCACCCCGCAGCAAGTACGAACGATCTAAAGAGAGTTTTATTAAAAATGAGAACATTCATGCTTGTGGATGCTATCTCTTCCCTTCAGATATGCTGCAGTGAAGAGAGGCTGAGGAGAAGAGAAAATACAGTGCTCTCATTTACTTACCATTTGTTGGATTCTATGAAAAGTTTTTCCGTGAAAACTAAAGGCTTGTTCAAACAAGACTTTATCTTCCACAGTCCATTCATCTGGGAAGGGGGTAAAGTTGGGCAAATCAGCCAATGACTTTTCAATATTATGCTTATGCCAAAAGAGCATCCCAAGAGCCTAGAAAAACAGTATCAGTGAAATTTTAGACCAAAGACAGGAGTGAAACACTAAAATGGAAATGAGATTAGCAGAAGAAGAGCCTATGCTGCTGGGCAACCAGGCAGTACCGCAAGGTGACTGACGGCGACCGACGCCCCCTGCGGGCAGACTCCTGCGAGACACGTTCCACCGCGCTCACTTCTCAGATTAGAATACGGTGACCCTGAGAAATTATGTCCTTGCCAACGGGCTGGTGTGGGAAGTGACTACGGCAGTGTGGCTCCAGAATCTGTACCCTTAAGAGGCCTCCACAGACAACGGGGCAAAGTAACCTCTAAAAGCACTTAACTGGGGGTGCCTGGGCTGGTTAAGCTCTGACTCTTGGGTTGGGCTCAGGTTGCCATCTCAAGGCCATGAAATCAAGTTCCCTGTCGGGCTCTGTGCTCAGCATGGAGTCTGCTTAATAGTCTCTCTCCCTCTGCAGCCCCCCACCCCGCTCTCTCTCTAAAACAAATAAATCTTCTAAAAAAGTTTTTAAAATGTAATCATTCTTTATCTTTTTGCCGAAAAAACTCAAAAATAGTTTTGGGTTGTTGTTTTTTTTTTTTTGTTTGGTTTTGGTAGCTCAGAAGGGAGAAAATATTCAAATGGGTGAGGGACAAATTGGAAATAAGAGAGATAATTCAGCAACTTTTTCCTGAGAAAACTTCCTGTAATTCCAAAGTGAGAATCAAAATTTTGAAGACCAGAATCCTTAAAAACTCATATAAGTGTGTATTTAGCAATCACCAATTTTATTTTTAAGATTTTATTTTTAAGTAATCTCTACACCCAATGTGGGGGGTCAAACTCACAACCCTGAGATTGAGAGTCCCATGCCCTTTCGACTGGGCCACCCAGATGCCCCAATCGACTGCCCAGTAATTTATACACTTTCTAAATAGAATTTAAAATTGGTGATGTTCAGGGTGCCTGGCTGGCTCAGTTAGTGGAGCTTGCAACTCTTGATCTAGGGGGTTGTGAGTTTGAGTCCCCCACTGGGTGTAAGATTACATAAAAATAAAATACTAAAAAAAAGAAAAAAAATGGTCATCTTCTGAGCAACTTCGTGAAGTTCATGAAAAAGAGAAAGCATACATCTTTTGCTTTGAAAGCTTCTGGAACTATCTCATTGTAATTGGCTTTTCCAACAAATTCCACAAGGGTAGAACAATTAAAAGTAAGACCAGGGCTAAAAGAGTCTGATTTTTTCTTTTTTAAGATTTTATTTATTTGACAGAGAGAGAGAGAGACACAGCAAGAGAGGGAACACCAGCAGGAGGAGTGGGACAGGGAAAAGCAGACTCCCCGCTGAGCAGGGAGCCTGATGTGGGGCTCCACCCCAGGACCCGGGAATCATGACCTGAACCGAAGACAGACACTTAACGACTGAGCCACCCAGGCATCCCAAAAGAGTCCAATTCTATCTAAAGTAACTTGGTGGTATCCCTCAGTCATGAGGATAAATGCTAGTAATGTACAGGCTGTAATACCTAGATCAATGCCAAAGTGCTAACCTAACTTAATATACTTATTTTCAAAACAATAATCAGAAATAAGACTGAATTAAGATTATTGTCAGACTTCTGGAGCAAGATTAATTTCATCTATTTCTCATTAATAGGTTCCAATCATTTTAAGAAAACCTTAGTCAAGTTTTACAACCTGAGGGTAATTCAAAACAATTAATATGGAAACACTGTGGGTCTGAATGTGACGGGGTCAGGAAAAAGCCCTCACACAAACACGCGAAAGGCGAACAAGCCACACACTCAGAGAGGGAAGCATTATGCCAAGCATCTGGCACCTTGGAGCGACCCTGGAGCTACAGGCGCCACCAACACTACAGACCTGCAGGAACACACACGGATGCTTTTCCAATCAAAGCGTCCTCTAAAGCTCGTCCCCAGCAGGACAAGGGGACTGGAACCTCAGTCTGCCAGTGACCACCAAAAGCCCGCACTGCTACTCAACACACAGAACACAATCAATTTAACGGGTTAGCTACAAACTGCCCCCCTTTAAAACGAAACCCATCTCGGACAACGAAAGAAAACCGCGTCATTACCTGTTCCATGTTGTACCCGTGCTTCTCTTTGGCGATGGCAATGTATTCATCCACTGGAAAACAAGACAAGACAGCAGTGAAGCAGCGGAGGGCCCGAAGCAGCAGTCCAGAAGCGCCGGAGCCGGAGCGTGCTTCAGGCCCGCCGCGCACAGCACTAAAAAGGAAGAACAGACAGTAGCAGAAAAGCACCGTGCAGGACCCCGCTGCGGAGCCTGCGCATGCGAACCCCACACAGGAACGGCTCAGAATATACACAAGGGTTAACAGGACTTGGCCCGGGATGAGAAGACGGTGATTCCTTTTTTCAAAAAACTTGGTTCTACATCAATTTCCTATGACAAATGTTATACTTTGACAGATAATTAAAAGAAACAAGAACAAGTATTAAAATTGGGGGTTTGTTTTTAGTCTTAGCCAAAGGTGAAAAACAAGTCACTTATCTTTATATTAAAAAAATCTTAGAGATGAATTCCATGAACCAGTGCCTGGTATTTGCTTTCAAACTCCACCGCAGGGTGACCAGGGCCAACTTTCAAGCACTAAGGGAGCACCAAGGAAAACAGACTTAATGTCCTAGAGAAGTCAGCACCCCTCAAAGTTATTTCCTCTCCACGTTTCCTAATCTTTCTTCCGGGAACAAAGAGACTACGAACCAATAGCAACACTTCATTATATTCCTACATAACTTTTTATTTTGATAAATTACAAAAATAACACAGGCTCCAAAAGCAAACAAAACAAAAAAACCCCACCAAAAACAACAACAACAACAACAAAACCCCAAAAAACCCGAAGAGCACAGAACTGTCTGAAACAGAGAGCTGCATTTCCCACTGGCCTGTCCTCACTCTCCAGGTGCAATGACCAAATTCAAGACGTGACAACAGGCTCAACGAGGTTCAGTCACCTGCTGCCCTTACACAGGCAGCTGACAGAAGCAGCCCCATCGAAGCTCCTCAGGCTGTGTCCTTGCTGTTCAAGTCACCACGAGCATCTCACCTGACTGGGGCACAACTGACAACGAATTTAGGAAGAAGAAACCAATTTTGAAAAGAATTCAGGGGTCCCTGGGTGGCTCAGTGGGCTGTCTCTGCCTTCAGCTCAGGTCATGATCTCAGGGTCCTGGGATCGAGCCCCGCATCGGGCTCTCTGCTCAGCGGGAGCCTGCTTCCCTCTCTCTCTCTGCCTGCCTCTCTGCCTACTTGTGATCTCTCTCTCTCTGTCAAGTAAATAAATAAAATCTTTAAAAAAAAATCACATTGAAAACCAAAGCATTCTTTGGATGCTACTGTATTTTCATCACCTTTGCTTTCTAACAAAGATTAGCTGGTGGTAGGAACAGTAAAACGGACTAAACAGTGGATTCCCAGTGCTGCAGCTAAGTTTGGACAGAACATTTTCCATGTTGTAAATAGCAAGGCATTCTTACTCATAACCTTTACAAATCACACCTCTTTTTTAGAGACTAGCCTGATGAATCAAATCTAAAGCAAAGGAAGAAAGAATTCCATCAGAAGTCACTTGGTATCTCCACCCCAGTAAGTTCATACATGGGAAGGCCTGCAACTTGCCAAAGAATTACCATCTGACACCCTCCGGCAAAAATACAATTTTTCATTTTCACCAAACCCAATGTCAAACAGAGATTAAACAATTTGCTAAATGAATGCGGTGGGTGCTGTGGAGTGTACAGGGTCACAAAGAAGAAAGGCTCATTGTTGGCAAGGTAGAAGGCAGCACAGCGCAGGTATGTGGTTACGAAAGATGGAGGTCCAACCCTGGCTCCGTCTCTACACAAAATGGGTTCACAGGCAGTGGTGCTTCACGTAGAGAAAACACTACAGTTTGGACTGTGTTACCTTTAGCAACTTTCCTGTCCTTCCCCGGAAGGACTCTCCCCAGTAAAGCTTCGTCCTCACCTAACTGCAATCTACAGCAGAGAAGTCCTCCTGCGATGTTTTCGACTGGAGCGAATTCAGAAACCGAGCCATGTGCGCGCACAAAGGATGCTGCTCACAGCATGCTCTCGGACCGCCTCCCTACTGCGTATAGATGGTCCTCGGCTCTCGCTCCCACTCACAATCAGAGGGACAAAGCTGCCCACCAGTTTCTAGACCCCTGTCTTCCCTACCACCCCCCGCCCCTCCTCCACAGAGCGCATGCCAGTAGCTGCCAGCAGGGCATGAGGAAAACCGAACATCTGCATTTTCAAAACCTCCCACATGCCTTCCTTAAGCAAAAATAAGCTTTCAACCTAAGACAATAAAATCCACTCCCACGTGCCTTCATAAAAACAAAGGATGACCAGCTACTTCAGGCAGATGAAAGATGAAACAGGAAGGGAAGCCAGAGAAATACAAGCTGCTTGAGACCAACTGCTCTAGAACAAAGAACACAGAGTTCCTTGGGGAGTTTCCCAGAACGTTCTCATCTCTGACAGCAGGGATCTTGGTTTCCTCCCTAAGAAATTAAAGGTTAACCAGAGTCCGTCCCAGTTCAGGGGTGAGGAGTCACCGCAGGCCGAGTCACTAAGTAAGCTACCATTAGGACAATGCACAAAGTCCACATGGCTTAAGGAAATGCCAGGACATTTCCACGGGCCCAGTCATTTATATCCACCAGCCTTTCCCAACTTGGGCACAGGGGACAGAACCAGGCAGTCAGTGGGTGCAGGAAGCAGCTGAGCTGACATTCTCATCTGTTAGTCAGAGGCAGAAAGACCAGTCACTAAGTACACTCTCCTTTAAAAACAAGTCTGGGTTTGGGGCGCTTGGGTGGCTCAGTGGGTTAAATCCTCTGCCTTCAGCTCAGGTCATGATCTCAGGGTCCTGGGATCGAGCCCCACATCGGGCTCTCTGCTCAGCGGGGAGCCTGCTTCCTCCTCTCTCTCTGCCTGCCTCTCTGCCAACTTGTGATCTCTGTCAAATAAATAAATAAAATCTTAAAAAGAAAAAAAAAAAAAAAACAAGTCTGGGGCACCTGGGTGTCTAGGCAGTTAAGTATCCAACTCTTGATTTCAGCTCAGGTCATGATCTTAGGGTCCTGAGACCGAGCCCTGCATGGGGCTCCGTGCTCAGCAGGGAGTCTGCTTAAGATTCTGTCTTAGGGCAGCCCACCCAGGGCACCTGGGTGGCTCAGTCAGATAAGTGGCTGCCTTAGGCTCAGGTCATGGTCCCAGATCCTGGGATTGAGTTCCGAGTCGGGCTCCCTGCTCCTTGGAGAGCCTGCTTCTCCGCCTCCCACTGCCTGCTGCTCTGTCTACTTATGCTCTCTACCTGTCAAATAAATAAAGTCTTTACTTATTTTTTATTTTTTAAAAAGACTTTATTTCTTTATTTGACAGAGAAAGAGCACTAGCAGGGGGAGCAGGAGAGGGAGGAAGAGGATCCCTACTGAGCAGGGAACTGGATGTGGAGCTTGATCCCAGGACACTGGGATCATGACCTGAGCCACCAAAGGCAGACACTTAAGGACAGAGCCACCAAGGCACCCCTAAAGAAAATCTTAAAAAAAAAAAAAAAGAAAAGAAAAGAAAAAGATTCTGTCTTTCCCTCTCCCTCACCCCTTCACATGCTTTTTAATATGAATAAAATCTTTTTTCAAAAAATTGTAAAAATTTCATCATTATCTAATGCAATTATTTTTAAAAACTTTAATGTCCTATGGAAACAACCAAGGTGAACTATCTGATCTTAAATTATGATGGATAAAGTTACGGATCACTCCAATTCTTTAAGAAGTACACAGACTGTACAAACCACTGGCTTTTTTGGCAAGAACTTAGCGTTACGGAAAGCACAAGTAAATCAGTTATGTTTCGGGTAACATCACTTAAAAAGGTAGAATATGCATGAGATTCATCAAGGAAATTTACAAAATTTCTTAAAAAAAAAAAAAGAAAGAAAGAAAATTTACAAAATTCCTAAAGCCTAGACATTTATGGAACTACCCTTACCATGTACAGAACACTCTACTAATAGCAGGCCAAAATACAGAGGAAAAACAAACTGATTTCCTAAATTAGCTTGAAGCAACACACAAGTAACAAGAGAACAGAAATACATAAAATAATACATAATATGACAGTACAGCATGGGAATCCAAAATAACCAGTAAATAACGACGGTAATGATGTTAAATCAAGATAAGCTTCCTGAAGATTCAACAGCTATACTGAGTAATAACAATAGCTAATATTTGAGAATTTACTATGTGCCAGCCACCATTCCTAGCTCTTTGCAAGGATTATCTTTTTAATCCTCTCCAATAATTCTATTATCACTCTCATTCATAAACAAACTGAGGCCCAGAGAAGATATCTGGCCGAGTGACACAGCCGGTAAACAGCAGCAACAGGGCTTACAGACGCGCAGAGTAGCTCACCCCAGGACTGTGATATTAAACCGCTGTCTGCTATCCTAACTCTTGAGCAAAGGACACAGAGGGAGAAGGGCTCAGATAAGAACCGTCCGCACAGCACAGAGAACTAAGCAAGGAAGGCAGGCCAACATCGTCTATGTCGCTTGAATAAAGAAAATAAAACTGGGGTTGATGAAGGAAGAGATGGAAAGCAAGGGTAACAGGTGAATGGATGCCTTGCCATAGGCATCATTTGCTTCTATATTCTTGTTTCCATCTGATGGACTAAATGTCCTAAGTATCACTAGTCAGAGTCTCAAACTCAACTGCGAAAAAGGGAAAAATGCAGCTGAAAGTTGCCACAGTAACCTGAGCTCACCCACTCCTCCCTCCTCTAGACACTGCAGGGACTCAGGACACCTTGTGATCTTGCATATTCTATTCAGAGCAAGAGGCTGACACCATAAGGTAGGTTGAGGACAAAGCTATAACCTCAATACAGTTAAAAAAAAAAAAAATTAACACTTGCAGCAGCATTAGTACCACAAAGGAAACGTGGTACCAATTTCTCTCTCATAACTCAAACTGAGCATACCAAAATTTTCTTCAGGAATTTGATAAATATCGTGGCATCTTCTTTTATTATTAAAATAAGAAACGAGTTATCACTGTAACTCACTGAGAATGGAATTGAGCTTAATCATTTAAGTAAAGCAATTCTGCCACCTGGTGGGCACAGATATTACTACAGGTGACATTTCAATGATCCCTCTGAGCATCTTGGGGGGTGTGGGGGCATAAGAAACAAGATAAGCCACAGAGACTGCGAGAATACAATATAATGAACCAGTCCATTCTAGTCAGTAATAAAATGCACTTTATGAAAATCCTGTGTCTTAATATAGTTTTGTTAAAATCCCACTTTACAGAAAAAGTGCCCCTGGGCACTCCAGTAAATACTACAAAATCCAACCCAGTCTCATAGACAATCTGATCACGTGGAAATAAGAAATACGAACACCTTCCCATGCCACATGTACTTAAATTCAGCTTCTGGCATCCATTCCCACCTAATCTGCACTTTTGTATTCCCCCTCCTTCCAGTATCCACTGGTATGACTCTAAGTTCTAGCCCTGCCTCCCCGTGCCTCCTTTCCTCATCAGCAGAAGACTGAATTGACTATTATGATCTTAAAAGTGGTTCCAGGGCTAACATTTCATGAGTAACTAAAAAACTTGGTAGGGCTCAGGTGGTTGAGGGTCCAGCTCCTGATCTGGGTTCAGGTCATGATCTCAGGATCGTGAGATTGAGACTTGCATCAGGCTCCACACTCAGCAGAGAATCTGCTAGAGATTCTCCCTATCCCTCTTCTCCTCCTCTTACCCCCACCACATATATGCATGTGCGTGCACTAATGAATCAATCTTAAAAAAAATTTTCAGGGCGCCGGGGTGGCTCAGTCATTAAGCATCTGTCTTCAGCTCAGGTCATGATCCCAGAATCCTGGGATGCAGCCCCATATCGGGCTCCCTGCTCTGTGGGGAGCCTGCTTCTCCTTCTCCTCCACTCATGCTCTCTGTTGCTATCTCCGTCTCTCTCAAATAAATAAAATCTTAAAAAAAAAAAAAAAAAAACTCCCTCCCCACACCCGTCCCCCAACTCAGGTGTGTGCTCTCTCTAAAATGGATAAACAATCCACCTTCACTCCAGTCCTCATATGCCTGTGAGCCGCTCAGAAAGGCACAGGTAGGATATCTCGTATTTTACAAACTGATCATCACTAGAATGACATTTAGTTGTAATTAAAACCACCTTTCTCTTAAAAATGAGCAAAGCCTATGGCAAAGAACAGATGAACACAGTGACACACTATCCCCTTGCATCTCTCACACTGAGAGTCAACCTACCTGACAACTACGTCCCTGAGCAGGCAACTGTGTCCTCAAAATAATTTCATTTGCTCTCATGCGTGTTTTCCGTTTACAGCACGAGCTGAAGGAAACACGCTCCAAACAGGTCTGTATCTCCCTGAACAGAAGGCAACACCCCTGACATAGACCCTAGCAGGCAGCAGTGGAAAGAGCCCTGCGTCCTTGGCTTCTATCAGGAACTTGGGAGCTAAACCCATTTCCTCACCTATTTGGCAAAAATGAGGTCAGATATCCTGCTCAAATTCTTTACACAAAGTAGTAAAGCGGTCAAGATATACAAATGTTAAGTCTTACTAAAATGAGTTCCTCCATAAACGTGTGAGACTCAATTAGAGATGGGGTGGGGTGCACTTCCCAACCACAGAATTAGTTTACCCAGAGAAACCCAGCCCTGGAATCCCAGGAGGGCTGTGCCCCAGTCCAGAAGTTCCCAATCCTAAGCGGGGAAAACCAGCTGGTGAACTTCTTTGAAATCCTGACTCTTGGGCGCCACCCTCATTTGTCTACACCCATGCGTATACACGCATGTAAGTTTACGTGTGTCTACGTGCAGAGACGTGTGTGTACAGTTATTATCACACAGGATGGGCACAGAGAAAAGCACACACATAAAGGCCTGGTTTGGTGATTTTTCAGAAAATGAACACACCTAGATCAAGGAAAGAACTGACTACACTCAAGACGTTTTGGTTTACTTTCAATGCCTACAGGTGATTCTGAGAATCATGAATTAGAGCATAATATTAATGTGTAAGTAACCTGAGTTTGATAACATTCCCCATTTCAATGTGATAAAAAGCACCTCAACAAGCACAAAATTTTTAAGTTTAGTATGATAAGATTAGACACTATGAGGACCACAGAAGAAATGTGCCTTTTATGTTACTACTATATAAAAGGAGGTTTGTGAATTTCAATCATGCAAAAAAATTTCCTTTCAGTGACTGCAAAGAAGTGCCCTTTTAAATTACGGACTTCAGGGGCACCTGGGTGGCTCAGTCGGTTAAGTGTCTGACTTCAGCTTGGGTCATGATCTCGGGGTCCTGGGCTCCAGATCAGCATTGGGCTCCAACTCCGCAGGGAGTCTGCTTGTTCCTCTCCCTCTGCCCCGCCCCCATTCTTGCTCTCTCTCAAATAAATAAAATCTTTAAGTATAAGTAAGTTAAATAAATCACCGACTTCAAGCTCCCATCCTGCAGAGGAGGAGGTGGTCAGAAGGAGTTACAAGGCTACGAGTCCTAGCGACTCCTCACAGACTGGTCTACAAACCTTGAAGTATAGGGACATTTGTTTTTTAACCCTGCCTCTGCCACCCTATACAGACAATGGTTCTTCCCTAGTACAACCCATCATGTACAAGGATGCGGGGAAAAAGGGATCCCTAAGTGAGACTACAACAGCCAAGGGAAGCACAAAGGGAGGCTGGGTTCTAGCAAGGGCACAGGAACACAAGGCTCTGCCCACAGGAGACTTGATACAAGGTCACTTCCCCTCTGTGGGGCCTGCTTCCTCGAGCTCTGAAAATGGAAGGTCAATTGCACAGTGGCATTGTGAGACTGGGGGAGAGAGACAATGACGCGCCTGTTGGGAGGGGGCAGGTTTTCCCACTCTAAGTCCTACCCACTTTCAATGCTTAAATCTTGTGGGGGTGAGGGTGGGGCTATCTTCATCCAGTAAAGAAACCCAGCCTTTCAAAGCAAGTGGCAGAAAGGTGCCATTTTATAATTACTAGACTTTGTATTTGACCATTCTCCACTGATTCCACAAATCTTTTGAGGCCCACTGTGTGCCCAGTGCTGCTTATACAGCCATGATTAAAACAGCCTGCCTTGGGCGCCTGGGTGGCTCAGTTAGTTAAGCAACCACCTTTGGCTCAGGTCATGATCCTTGGGGTCCTGGGTTCGACTCCCACATCGGGCTGTATGGAGAGGCTGCTTCTCCCTCTCCCTCTGTCTGCCATTACCCCTGCTTGTGCACACTCTCTCTGTCAAATAAATAAGTAAAATCTGAAACAGGACGCTTTCACAGAATTCCGTCTGGCTGGAGAGAAATAATTACACAAATAATTAACTCCAGTTGTCCTAAGTGTCACAAAAGAAGAACTATGAATGTACTTAGCTGGGAAACCCGATCTGCAGAATCAAGGGAGGCGCTCTTTTCTACTGGAAAAGGACATTATAAATTCCTGCTTACTCATTTGTTATTTTTAGTAGGGAAAAACTGAAAGAAAAAAAAAAAAATTCAAGAATGCAGACATGGTTAAATAAATTAAGCTATATGATGCGATATTCAGAGATCAAAACTCAGTTCAATGTTTAAGAATAGGAAAATTAAAGTTGAAAAACTTATTTACAGTATGACCCATTCGTGCTTAAATTCAGAGTGCACAGAAGCGTAGAGAAAGACGTGAAAGCAAAACTTCAATAGTGGCTATATCCATGTGATGAGGTGAGGAGGTTTTAGGCTCTTTTTAATAATATAAACAAGCTTGTATGTATATATGTAATTTCTTTCCTGAACTATTTGAGACTATCATAATTGTGCCTTGAACTCTGAAATACTCAGCATGTTTCTAAGAGTAGGTATGTTCTCTTACATAACCACAGAACAGTAAATTCAACATTTAAGCAATAATCTGGGTCTGTATTCCAATCTGACCAGTAGACCCCAAAGTAGAGCACATTGTGCTCAAAAATTTGAAAGTAAATACCAGTTATCTCATCCCTACATATATATAACCAATACACATATTTTTTAAAATGTGGACCAAAAAAGTGGACATATATTTTTTAATAGAACCACAACAGCATTATCACACCTAACAAAAATAGCAAAATTCCTTGATATGAGAAACAGTGTTATAGTCACTGGACTATCTAAAATGTGTGAATGCAACAACAGCAATTATTGGCAAGGGCACGGAGCACATGAATCTCGCATTTTACTGGTAGTAGCATGAACCAGTCTGACCACTTTGGAAAATAATTTGGCATTGATCTCGCATAGCTGAATATCTACATTCCAGATGGCTATCAAGAACCAAGTCACAGGAAGTTCCCAGTAGTAACAGTTATAGAAATAAAAAACTGGAAGCAAAACAGAAAGGATAAATAAATTATAAAATAATATGATGAAATTCTTTAAGTATAAAAGGATGAGGATCAGACACACTGGCATGATGACAGGGGAAGGTAACCCTTGAGTTTTAGTGGAGGCTTCGAACACAGACTGTAAATCCAGCTCTGCCTTTTCTAATAAGATCTGAACATTGACCCAACTCTCAAACACTTACGAATAAAAATGATAAAAATAATTTTTACACACTAAAAACAAAACAAACAAAAAAAACCCCACACACAGACTTTTTTTTTTTTTTAAGATTTTATTTATTTATTTGAGGAAGGTGGGGGCATCAGAGGGAGAGGGTGAAGCAGGCTTCCTGGCTCAGCAAGGAGCCCAATGCGGGACTCGATCCCAGGACCCTGGCATCATGACCCAAGCCAAAGGCAGATGCTCAACCAACTGAGCCGCCCAGGCGCCCTAAGAAACATCACTTCAGTCACAAGTATCAAGGTCTCTGAAAGCCACTTACTTATAAAAAGCTGAAAATCAGGGCGCCCGGGTAGCTCAGTGGGTTAAGCCTCTGCCTTCAGCTCAGGTCATGATCCCAGGGTCCTGGGATCGAGCCCCGCATCGGGCTCTCTGCTCAGCAGGGAGCCTGCTTCCCCCTCCCTCTCTCTCTGCCTGCCTCTCTGCCTACTTGTGATCTGTCAAATAAATAAATAAAATCTTTAAAAAAAAAAAAGCTGAAAATCAAGGCCAGCATTAGCTTATCCTATCCTTACCCCTGCACACATTGCAGTCAAAGAACTAAAAGATTAAGAATTTTAAGTCCACTTCTCCCTCCTGTCAATGAGCAGGGCAGGTTCCCATCAGACTGTAAGGTACACTCGGACAGGGACTTGTCAGACTGTCCGTTCTTGTATTCCCCCAGTGCCTGGCACATACGTATCACTCATATATTTATGGAGTAAATGGTCATCAGGCGAGTGGCAAAAAAGAAAATGCTGGAGGATTCCAGATGACCCAACATGCAGAACAAAGAGCTGAAAGCCTATATTTGCGAATCTCCACACAGAGACTGTCCACAGCCCCATCACCTTCTCATTCACTGGACAAGTATTTACTGTATCACCACGTGCTGAGAGGACGGACAAGAGTGGAGCAAACATACCAAGTTTCCCACCAGTTTTTGGTAGTGGGACACAAGTAAAAAATACATCAGGTGACGACAGAGGGAATGAAGGCGATGAAGCAGAGCAGGGCAGCCGCGATCTCGGTTTCATAGCGTCTGACCCCAGCGAGCGGTCAAGGAAAGCCATGCTCTGGCTGACGGGAGGCACTGCAGGAGCCGTGCAGGCGTCGGAGAAGAGCACTCCCGACAAGGGGACCGAAACGCTCCAGGGAGGATGTTGTGCACGGATTCAGAAGGACCGAAGTGGGGTCAGACTATGTAGGGCCTTATGGCCAACTGTCGGGTCTTCGGATTTTTTTTTTCCTTCAGTTTTTTTTTTTTTTTAAATTTTATTTTTTATAAACATATATTTTTTCCCCCCAGGGGCACAGGTCTGTGAATCGCCAGGTTTACACACGTCACAGCACTCACCATAGCACATACCCTCCCCAATGTCCATAACCCCCCCCCCAACCCCCCTCCCCCCAGCAACCCTCAGTTTGTTTTGTGAGATTAAGAGTGGGTCTTCTGATTTTTATACTGAACTGGAAAGGCACTGGAATGTTTTAGAGATTCTTGACATGTACTATGCATTTATATGAATGTTAAAAAATTCACTACATCATCTATGAAACTTCTGCACACAATATAATTTTGAAAATGTGTTCTGAAGTCAAATATCCTGACATAGAAACATTTGTGTATGCTGTAGGTCTAAGAAGAATCTCGTTCCAAGAAAGCTACAACTTGTTTTAAAATCTCTAATTTGAGTTTGCCTTTTGACACCTCTTTCAATTCTACATGTCTAACATATTGTATATATGTTAAATTTTTTTATAATTAGCTTAAAAAATAATCACCCAGCTTGATGGTCTGTGCCATGGCTAATGACTTCCCTCCATGTCCATTTTAACACTGAGATGCGTGCTCACCACTGTACCAGTTTCTCGTTTTTATATAATGAAAATAAGATGCAATCAAACACTTAAATAACTGCAGAAGTACTGATTATATATAACTTATAATGTACATGATGCATAAATGAGCAGGACCATCTGTTTCACTGATTCCCAACAGCCAGAGTCACCTTGCGAATGTCTACACCCAAGGGGAGTGCAGCGGAGTCTAGGAAACCTGCTTCTTCAGGAAGCGACCCACGGTGGACACGGCTGCTCTGATTCACCTCTTACAGGCGAGTCCAACAACAGAAGTCATCCTCGGATCATCCCCCTTCCGAACCTAGCCTCTCTCCTGAAACTGCCTTCTCAGAGCTCTGTCAGGCCACGGTCTTCTATTACATTTGACCGCACTTGCTTTGGTAAACATTTTTTTTTTTCATTAAAGCAATAAAGTGAACCAGACTGGGAATAAGATCTGGCCTAACTGTATACATTTCAAAGAAGACAAGACTATCCAGTAAAAAACACTTTCAGAGATTTTTTGCTACTAACGTGTCCACTTTGTTCTGCTAAACGTTCCGCTGCTTCTCTACAGTCTGGGCCTTGGGTAGATCTGAGTTTAAGGCAGGGTCACAAGGGGAATGGAGAGAGTTCCATGTACTGCACTCAAAGCAGCAGGAGCCCCTCGGAGAGAAGGCTGTCCTGAAGCCCTTGGGTTTGGACAAGCAAGGTAGGCATCTAGGGTGTAGACCAAGTGAGATGAGGAGGGAGTCCCCAAGGAAGGGCAGCCTGAAATGGGGTGGGGCGGGTGCTGACAGGTGGGAGGAGAGGGGGCACCCATGCCCATCCCAGTGGGGACCAGGGAAATGATGGTGTATCACAGGTGCCTTGCAGGTATCGATAAAAATGTGTGCAAGCACTGGTGGAGTAGTGCAGGTACACCCAGATAGGACAGTATTCTGTTTATTTAAAGGCCTGTTAGGGGAGGGAGTGGAGGGATGAGGTAACCGGGTGACGGACATTAAGGAGGGCACATGAAGTGATGAGCACTGAGTATTACGGAAGACTGATGAATCCCTGACCTCCACCTCTGAAACCAGTAATACATTATATGTTAACTGACTGAATTTAAATAAGAATAAATTTTAAAAAGCAACAATGAAAATTTGGTAGAAAATAAAGTTGGAACCAAGAACTTTTTTATCACGGGTGGGTTTTAATAACCATCAAATAATAGATGCTACTACTTTTTGACCTGGAAAAGAAAGTAGAACTATTAAAATAACAATAAGGGTCTGTTAAAGGCCACCCGACACCCACCCAACCCCATGAGTCCTATGATCTCCCTCTCCTCTAAGCAAGTTCAAACACTCCTGACGCCGCCGCCAGTCCAATCAGACCTCTCTTGCACAGCAGTGGCCTGGTGAGGGCCTCAGCTCAGCTGGATCAACACTGACTTACCGCCTCTAGCCCTGGCTCCTCACTAAACCACAAGGCCATCAAGCGTTTCACTGCTTCTCACCTCCCCAAGGACAACCTGTGTCACAGCCAGGCAGGTCTCCAAAACAAAGCACTGCATCTTGTCCCCACATCCTCAGGCCTGCCTGGATGCAAATGCGTCTTTCCCCAGGCTGCAGTGCCGGTGCACCTTGTCCCACCAGCAACTCTCACACCCCTCCCCATTCTCCCCTGCAGTCAGCTGGCTCCAGTGCTCCCCTGTTTCTGCCCAGGAAAACGGAGTGCCTTCTGCCAGGTCCCCCCGGGGGGCAGCCAAGCACTAACAGTACACAGGAGATGCCTGATGCTAAAATTACAACTCAACTGTCCTCATCTCCACTTAGTGAACATTTTTCAGTTTCTCCCACCATCTGCCCAACCTCCAGATTCTACCACTTTTCAACCTTTACTCACTCCTTTGTCCCCTAAATCTCAAGCCATTGTTTCATCAAGTAATTTTCCAGAATTATTTAATATAAACTATTTAATCACATTGTTCTCATCTATGCTACTTGAAATTATTTACATTTCTTCCACATGAAAGGTGTCTTTATAAGGCACATTTCCAGGCATACCCCAAAGACTGGATCCCTCACCGCAGTTTTACTTAGACACAGCCCAAAGCAATTCATGTAACATCACTAATGCTTTAAGAATGTAATTATAGTTTATTAAATGAAGCAGCACATGAAGGCAGCTGTATGTAATAAATGCCATCTGGAGAGCATAGGTTTAGCCCAAACTTGGCTACTAATTAGCTGCGGGATCTTAAGCATTTCATTTAACTTCTCTAGATCTCAACTTTTGGCATCCAAAAAAGAACTGGACCAAAGGAAAGACATATAATTACTTGTTTATATGTTCCTTTTTCCTTCTTTCTGCATTAGAGTATAAGCTTCCTAAACCCCCTCCTCCTGCTACAGTACCAAGCGCACAAAGCTGCTCAATTCAGTATGACCCCAATCGAGATACTTTTGGAAAGAATGTGAAACTATGAGTCTAGATCTCACCTTTTTAAAAACTAAATTGATGAGCCAGAAACACCAAAAAGAATAAAAATGGTACAAATCAGGAAACAAATCAATGAAACAAAATCAAGAGTCCAGATATAGACCAAAGTAGACATACAAGTTTAATATAAGTGAAGGGGGAAAGAATTAAATAGGTCCAGATTAGAACAGCATAATAAGAAGGGAGAAGGAGGGGAGGGCAGAAGACACGTAGGTATCTATGTCTGTAACGTGGGAGGGGGAGGGGCTTTTTCGGTATGACAGTATACTACGAGCCACAAATAAGGTTAATAAATTTAAGTATATATAATTCTAAAACACAAATTAAAAAATAAGGTAAGATTTAACTGCTTTTTAGAGAAGAATTAAAAGGTCAAAATATGAAGACACTCAATCCTCAGTAATAAGCAATGAAATCCTCTTCTATCCATTCAGCAAAGTTTAAGAAACAATTAATATTCCCATACAGTGAGACACCACCTCATACCCATTAAGACAGATGCTATTAAAAAAAACAAACAAACAGGGACACCTGGGTGGCTCAGTGGGTTAAAGCCTCTGCCTTCGGCTCAGGTCATGATCCTGGGGTCCTGGGATCGAGCCTCGCATCGGGCTCTCTGCTCAGCAGAGAGCCTGCTTCCCTTTCTCTTTCTCTCTCTCTGCCTGCCTCTCTGCCTCCTTGTGGTCTCTGTCTGTCAAATAACTTAAAAAAAAAAAATCTTAAAAACAAACAAACAAACAAACAAACAAACAGAAAATCACAGTTCTGACGAGTTTGTGGAGATACTGGAGCCCGTGCACTGTTGGTAGGAGTGGAAAACGATAACAGCCTCTGAGGAAAATAGGATGGTGGTGTCCCCCAAAAATTAAAAAAAAAATTATCAAATCCAGCAATTCCACTTCTGAGTATATACCAAAAGAAACGGAAGCAGGTTCCTGAAGAGGGCTTTGCGCACCGTAGTCACAGCAGCAGCATTCCTGGGAACCAGAACACAGAAACAACCCAGGTGCCCATCAACAGATAATGGAGACAAAGGCGGTCTATCCACTAGTGCAGTGGAATATCATTCAGTCATAAAAATGAAGGAAACTGACACAGGCTACAATGGGGATGAAACGTGAGGACACTATGCCTAGTAAAATGAGCCAGTCACCAAAACAGTATACTTCCACTTATATGAAATACCCGAGTGGTCAAATTCACTGAGTCAGAAAGTAGAACGGTGGCTGCCAGGTGCTGGGGGGAAGGGAAAATGCAGACTTGGGTTCTTTAATGAGTACGCAGTTCCAGTTTTTCAGATGAAAGGAGTTCTAGAGGGAAGCCTGGGTGACTCGGTTAAGAGTCTGCCCTTGGCTCAGGTCACAATCCCGGGGTCCTGGGATCAAGTCCTGCATCAGGCTCCCTGCTCAACACATGCTTCTCCCTCTGCCTGCTGCTCTCCCTGTTTGTGCACTCACTCCCCGCCCACTCTGATAAATAAATAAATAAAATATGTGGGGGGAAAAAAGCTCTAGGGGTTGGGTACCCAACAATATGAATGTACTTAATACCATTACACATTTAAAAATGGTTAAGATCGAAATATAAATCAACATATTTCATTTGCTGTTATAATTTCACAATAAAATTTACTTGGAATTAAAGAAATGGTTAATATGGTAGATTTTACACTGTATTTTACCATAATTAAAAATAATTTTTTACAAAGTTTTAAGAAAAAAAATATACCCAATAATGGGGACATTCTGGAAAAGCAGCACACTCCTTTAATGCTTCAGATGACACATGGAAAATATTTATAAATGTAAAATGTACATACCATTGGACCCAGCAACCCCATTTCAATGATGTTCACAGCAGCACTGTTTATACATGCTTAACTATGAAACACTCATATTATATGACCATTTAAAAAAAAGTAAGTGTAGGGGCACCCAGGTGGCTCAGGGGGTTAAGCCTCTGCCTTCGTCTCAGGTCATGATCTCAGGGTCCTGGGATTGAGTCCTGAATTGGGCTCTCTGCTCAGCGGGGAGCCTGCTTCCTCTCTCTCTGCCTGCCTCTCTGCCTACTTGTGCTCTCTCTCTGTCAAATAAATAAATAAAATCTTTAAAAAAGTGTATAGGGTCTAACAGACGCCCAGAATATTAACATAACACTGATTAACTTGACAGATGTAGAATATTTTTAAGTTGTGCGCATGTATTTTTTTTTTATTTAAAAGAAAATAAAATATATACTTATTTAGAGTGGCCAAAATCCAAAATACTGATAACATGAAGTACTTACAGGACCCAGAGCAACAGGAACTCTCATTCATTGCTGGCAGGAATGTAAAATGGCACAGCCACTTCAGAAGACAGTCTTGGTCTCTCTCAAATATATAAATAAAATTTTAAAAGGTGTGCAGGAACCTGGTTGGCTCAGTCAGTTGAGCATCTGCCTTCACCTCTGTCTTGATCCCAGGGCCCCTCTCCCTCTGCCCCTCCCCAATGCTTGTTCTCTCTCTCTCTCTCTCAAATCAAATCAAATCAAATCGAGACAGTCTTGCAATTTCTTACAAAATTAAAATGTATTCTTAACATATAATCCAGCAATCCTGCTCCCTGGTATTTACCCAAAAGAGCTGAAAACTTATGTCCAAACTAAAACCCGCATATACAGGTCTACAGCAGCAATAAATTATATTACATTCATAACTGCCAACACTTGGAAGCTACCAGATGCGCTTCAGTAGGTGAACGGGTGAACACACTGTGGTCCATCCAGGTAACGGAATGCTGTTGAGCGCCAAAGAGAAAATGAGCCATGGAGGAAGCTCAAATGTGTATTATTATTAAGTCAAAAGAGCCAATCTGAAAAGGCTACATACTACTTCATTCCAGGTGAATGTCAGTTCTGGAAAAGATAAAACTATGGAGGCAGTAAAACGATCAGTAGTTGCCAAGAGTTACAGGGCTGGGAGGGATGCACAGGCAGACCACAGAGAACTTCTAGGGCAGGAAAACCACGCAGTACGAAATTACAATAGTGAATACATGTCCTTACACAGTGTCAAAACCTCCAGAATGCACAACACAAGAACGAACCTTAATGTAACCTAGGACACTTGGGTAACAATGATGCATCAGTGTAGGCTCACGGATAACAAGCTGACCGTTCTGGGAGGAGAGGTCCACAGTGGGGTGGGGGGGGGGGTTGCACGTGTGGGGCAAAGTGTATGGGGAATCTCTGCACTTTCTACTCAATTTGGCTGTGAACCTAAAACTACTCTAGAAATTAAATCTATTCTTAAAAAAGAAAAAAGAAGAAATATATTTGCCCCTTGGCCTAGGAACTCTATTTCTACAGATTTATCATCCCTACAGCTTTTTAGTTTAAAAACCAAGAAACAGAATCTTAACTATAGAGAACTAACGATTACCAGAGTGGGGGTTGGGGGGAGCACGATGCAAGAAATAGGTGATGGACACCTTGGGACAATGAGCACCAGGTGATTAAAATAAAAACTTAAAACAATTAAGTTTAAACAAGAAAGAAGAACTGAAAGACTTCAAATATCCAGTTACAGAATGAATAAGTAATGGGAATAAAAGGCACAGCCTAAGGAATACAGCCGGTGGTACTGGAACAGTGTTTTACGGTGACAGATAGGAGCCACACTTGTGCGAGCACAACGTAAGGTACACAGACTTCTTGAATCACTACACTGTACATCTGGAAGTAACATAACATTGTGTGTCAACTATACTTCAATTTTGTAAAAATGATTAAATTATGGGACACCCATTACTTGTTATTTAAAAACTAGGTAACTGTAAATGTAATGAGGCAGAACAGAGTCCCAGATAGATTGTTAAGAACAAACTGCTGAAAAGCTCATACTTTGTGATTAAAAAATTTATATATTAATATGTATAAAAATATTGGGGAGGGCGCCTGGGTGACTCAGTCGATTGACCGTCTGCCTTTGGCTCAGGCCATGATTAGGGTCCTGGGATGGAGTGCCCCCCCCCAATCACATCAGGGTCCCTGATCAGTGGAGTCTGCTTCTCCCTCTCCCTCTGCCCCTTACCCCAACTCAAGTTCTTTCTTTCTCTACTCCATTCTCAAATAAATAAATAAATGATCTTAAAAAAAAAAAAAGGAAGTACATATATTATACACAGTGACTATGAGGATGGTAATTGTCTACATTATATATTCTGTGTTGTATGAAATTTCTACAACAGCATTCATTTTAATAACCACAAAATAATTTTGCAAACTTGCAGTAACACTAAGAGGCACAGCTCTAAAACAGCTACTTGAGAAGAAAGAAAGCAATGTAAGAAAAACCAGAGATGGACAGGTCTCTTAACATGAGGCGTATCTGCCAGCAATCCAAACATGTTCCAAATCTCCTATTCCTACGCAGAGTGAGAACCAATGCTGGACAACCAAGACTTACACATTCTTTGAAAATGAAGAACGTCAAAAAGAAAAGGCTTCTTTTTTGCCCATACATGGTAGGGCAGGGAGCTGAGGGGAAATAATAGGTGTGCAAATGGAAAAAATTGTACCCCTGCCCACATTCACACTACAATCACACTGTAAGGCCTAACTGGGATTAGACTACTAGACAAGGACTGGAGGATTCCCAAAGCTCCACAAACAGGAGCCTACTAAGCGGAACCTAAGTCACGTCAGGACACCACATCGTGTTTAAATCCTCACCCCTAAGCGGCTGGGCAAGTTCCCAATAACCCCACACCCTATTCCTAGAGCGCATCCTAAGAAAAGACTAAAAACACAACAAAAACAAAAAATAAAAGAGGAAAAGCTCTAAGAGTCAGTTTTTCACTATAGCTTTCTTTTTAAAATTTTTTTGTTGTTATTGTTAAGATATAATGTATTTATTTACTCCAGGGGTACAGGTCTGTGAATCATCAGTCTTAACACAATTCACAGTACTCACCATAGCACATACCCTCCCCAGTGTCCATCCCCCAGCTACCCTATCCTTCCCACCCAGTCTCCACCTCCAGCAACCCTCAGTTTGTTTCCTGAGATTAAGAGTCACTTATGGCTTGTCTCTCTCTGGTTTCATCTTGTTTCATTTCACTACAGCTTTCTTTTATAACAGCCAACAACTCAGAAACAATGTAAATTTTCAAGAGAAGGAGATTAATAAATACATCCATCTACCCATATGATGGACATGGTAATTTAACAACCGATGTGGGAAATGCTTAGGTCAGTATCAGGAAAACAATACACAGACATATACACACCCACATCATCTCAATTATATAAATATGCACAAAAGAGGGGAAAAAAGAGGACTGGGAAAAATCCCAAAACGTTTACAACAGTTATCTCTGGGTAATGGAATAATGTGTGAGCTGATCCTTCTTTATTATTTCCTGTATCTTCTAAAGTCTCAACAATATAGAAATGTTACTTGCATATTGGCTTTAAAAGTTTCAAGTTTTAAAGGCTTCCATTAAAACTGCGAATTTATTTTAGGCAATACCATTGCTTAAAAATCAACTAACTTTTCACATTCTGCTCTTTTCTTCCAGGTCTAGGAAAAATAAGAGAATATCAAAATGACATTCCAACTCCACAGATGTCAACAGGTAACACAACCACAAAGGGCACTGATCGGCTGTGAACTGTGGAAACAGAAGGAGCGCAGCAGAGGCTCAGAACACCTCGAGTTAACGAGTTCTCCCAGAGAGAGGCACTCAGCGTGAACCGGGGGGAAGTCAGCACACCTGGATACTGCTACTGGCTTCACCACTATCTGTGTCCGTCTCATAAACCTCTTTGACTGTGGAATGCCATCTGCAAAATGGGGACAGAATTTCCTCTTCGGTTGCTGTGAAGAGTGAATACATTTTAGCGCAGTGCTTGCCACTAAGCTTAGTTGAATGCTCATGGTTCTGGATGTTTGGTTCTGGGCACCATCATTTCATATGGGGACTATGACCAACTGGAGCATACCAGGAGTGCAAAAGAGAGACCTGAAAACCAAACCATCTGAAAAACACCTCAAACAACCAGGCTGGTTTAACCTGGACTGCGATGGTAAAGGGGGTGGGATGACGGAACATCTGAAAGACTCGTCAGAAAGCAGACCTATTTAGCAGAGTTCAGAAAAGTAAAGGTTTAAAAATTACAGGGAGGGGCGCCTGGGTGGCTCAGTGGGTTAAAGCCTCTGCCTTCAACTCAGGTCATGATCCCAGGGTCCTGGGATCAAGCCCCACATCGGGCTCTCCGCTCAGCGGGAAGCCTGCCTCCTCCTCCTCTCTCTCTCTCTCTGCCTACTTGTGATCTCTGTCAAATAAATAAATAAAATCCTTAAAAAAAAAAAATTACAGGGAGGCAGATTTTCAGCTTTCTGTCAAAGAGAATATGTTCAAAAAAGGAATAGATTGCTTTTATAAGTCAATGCAAGTACTCAAAGGGGAAATAAACACACAGGAAGTACTTAAAAGGTCTTTCCCAGCACAGTAAAGACATCAGAAATGCCAATACACTTCCTTTTGCTATTTTGTTCTTCATTATAAACTCATTAAGCAGCAGCCTGATAGAGGCAAAATTAAGATACTCTTAAAATCAGATTAGACTGAGATTATTTTATTACTGCTAAATTCAGCATTATTAAGAGTAGATGAATTTCTTGTATTCCATGGAGGGGACTGTACAAAAAAGAATTGTTGCTGGTCAAAATTAAACCTGTTTCTTTACCATATGAGCTCTTTGCACCTTAAATGTGCTAACACGGATACTGAATATACAAGAGGAGAATATTTAATACATATCCTCTCTCATACTTATTTGACAGTGGAAACTGGTCAACATCTATTTTAATACTAGAAAACACACTTTGGGAAATCCTGATCAAAGCCTAAAAATCTGAGCCTTTACTCACAATCGAACAGTTTCCTGATAACATTTACCACTGGTGGCTTTCCAAGCCTGACCCTTATTTTAGAGCATTGATTCTTAACCTATTTTTGTCAAAGACCCGTTTGAAAATCCAGAAAAACAAACATACACCAAAAAAACCTTGCATGAGATTTCTAAGTTCACAAATCCCGATAAATTCCATCCATGAACCTCCACTGAAAAATTTTCCGAAAGGGAATTTAGCTTTTCTTCTCTAAGTTACAAAGCAAATTAAAACTTTGAAAATGACAAGGACTTATGGTAATATATCTGATACAAAATTAATTTTGCTGATATCATTTGAACAGAGGGGAGAGAAAAGGTGAAAAATTAAACTCTGAATATACAATTAATATTACTAATAGCTATCGGACCCTTATCCCCCCAAAATAATATTCAAAGTAGCTCGGGTTTTCATCCTAATATAATTTTAAATTCATAAAACAGAATCAGTTCAATAGTTCTCCTCCCAGCTAGGCTGAAGTCTTACAGTATAAATAAAGCCTGTTTCCAATAACATGCATTTTGCCCTTTGTAACCCTTCAATTAGAAATTTATAAATCTGTAAATTCCCAACTGAAGGAGCTTTACACTGCATTATAATTTTCTTTCCACTCTAAGCTTTTCCTCCTAGTTACTCCAGGATTAGCCTATACAGCATTTTGGAAAAAAAAAAAAAGAATATATGAAACCACTGGTTAAGAATCTTTAAGTCCTTATGACAAGCCACAGTAAAGAAATGCACATTTTCAAACTTAAATGTAAGAAAACTATAATGTGTATAGGGACTTTTAGCTATAAAACTGACTTTAAAACTTTGCATTAAATAAGAAGAAAGAGGGAAAATAAAAGTCCTTTAAAACTTACGTTTTGCTTCTGATAGATTCTGATTAGGTGACCAGACCAGCATGCCAAGATTGTCTCGTTCTTGACTGCGTCTTGCTAGTTTGGCTTGGGAGAAATTAAAAAAAAAAAAAAAAATTCTTGTTATAATTTAACAGACATAATAAGCAATGATTAACAGCACCATTCTGGTCTTTTAATCCTTGGAACATGGTGACACCACCCACCTTTTACTGAAATCTGCCCCAATGGAACCTGCACTTACCATCACGGGGTGAACGTGGCCCTCAAGTCTGCCAACATGTATTTACTTCTAAGCCCTCTACTATTAACAAACAGGTTTATTATTCTCATTTGTGAGGTGAAGAAATGAAACAGGTCATTTAGTAGAAGGTGGTAGTCAGGACTGAACTCAGGCACAACAGCTACCCTGGCCAGGGGTTTAAGGCATTATACAAAGACACTCTGCTTGCAGACATGGGACATCCAAAAGGGAACCCTCAAAGATTCTTTGAAAATAGGTATACTTTGGGGTGCCTGGGTGGCTCAGTGGGTTAAGCCTCTGCCTTTGGCTCAGGTCATGATCTCAGGGTCCTGGGATTGAGCCCAGCATCAGGCTCTCTGCTTAGCAGGGAGCCCGGTTTCCCCCCGCCCACCTCCCCACCCCCGCCTGCCTCTCTGCCTACTTGTGATCTCTCTGCCATATACATAAATAAAATCTTTAAAAAAATAAAAATTAAAAATGTATACTTCATGTGTGGTTTCAGTACCTTTATCCTTCTCTGCCAGAGTAACTTTTTAGGGCCTTGACAACAGGAATCCAAAGATTCTTTTGACAACTTTATTAAAGAATAACCATTAAAAATACGTAATCTTAAAGCAAGCTTCCTTTATATTTCAAAAGATTTTACTTATGAGAGTGAGAGAGAGCACAAGCAGGAGCAGCAGGTAGAGGGAGAAGCAGACTCCTCACTGGCAGAGAGCCCAACATGAGGCTCGATCCCAGGACTCTGGGATCATGACTTGAAACAAAACCAAGAGTTAGAATCTCAACAAACTGAGCCACCCAGGTGCCCCTGAAAGCAAACTTCTTAAATATACTCAAATTCTTGAAAATCTATGATACAAAATAGCAGACCAAAGGTTTAAAAGTGGCAGGTGTTGAGCTCACATATATAACTGGATTAACCACAAGCAACAGTCATATACTACAACAGAGACATTTAAATGTTATCTTCAAAAGGTACAGAGGAGTGGAGACATTAAGAGGCTCACTAACAAGCCTTTTACACAGATTAGACCCAAACTCATTCATTCCAAAAGTACTCTTACCTTTGTTTTTTCTTTTTCCTTTTTTTAAGATTTTATTTGAGAGAGAGAGAAAGAGAGAGAGAAAGGGCACGCCCACTAAAGGCTCACAAAGCCTGGTTTAAGAATTCCTGTTTTCTATGAAACTACCAGATCTCTAACCTTTAATTTTATCTATCAGTGTGTTCTAGGTTTTATAAAGAAAGGGATTTTTGGCAAAATCTAGGGGGCAGTTACATTAAGGAAAAACAATGGGATGGTGGAAGGGAAAGACCCAAAGTGTGGACACTATGAATCAGGCAAGGTGGGAATAGGGAATCCACATTGAAAAGGCAGAATTAAAAATGTCTTATTCACAGACATGATCATCTGTGTAGAGAATCTACAAATAGTTACTAGAACAAATGAGTTTAGCAACGTTGCAGGAAACAAGATCAATAATTTTTTTAAAAGTAAAAATCAAAATAGTTAATAAAAATCAAAACTGAAGAATACCTCTTCAGGAGTTAATAAAGTTAATAAAAGTTAATAAAAAATCAAAACTGAAGAATATCCCTTTCATCCCTACACCCCTTAGGGATCTCATACAACATATACACTAAAAACTATAAAACATTTCTGAGAGAAACTAAAAAAGATCTAAGCAAATGGGAAGACATACCAAGTAAATGGATCAAAAGACACAATATTAACATTCTCTCCAAATTGCTCTACAGATTTACTGCAATCCCAGTCAATGTTTTTGTTTTTGTAGGAACTGAAAAACATCCTAAAAGTCATACAGGAGCACAAGGTACCTAAAGAGCCAGAGCAGCTTTGAGCGGAGCCAGCTGGAAGGCCCACTGGATCAAAGCTAGTTAAGATTCAGTAATGCGGACAGTGCTGCCGCCGCGCACAGGGAAGTGAACTAATGTAACGGAGTCCGGAAACAGAACCATACATACAGGGTCAACGATTATCCACAGAGGCACAAAGGCAAAATCCAATGGAGAAAAATAATCTTTTTAACAAATGATGCTAGAACAATGGATACTCATATTTCAAAAAATGAACATGGGTCCATACTTTACATATACAAATATACAAAAATTAACTCAAAACTGATGATACAACTAAATGTAAACCAGAAGTTATAAAACTGGTAGAGGAAAACATGAAAAACCTTTTAGGGGTGCGTGGGTAGCTCAGTTGGTTAAGCATCCAATTCTCGATTTCTATTCAGGTCACAATCTCAGGGTTGTGAAATCAAGCCCTGTGTGGGGCTCAGGACTCAGGTGAGAATCTCATCTGCTTGAGATTCTCTCTCCTCTGCCCCTCCCCTTGCTCCCACCCATGTGCTCTCTAATATAAATAAATAAACCTTAAAAAAAAAAAACAAAAAAAAACACACAACCTTCTGAACTTAGGTTAGAAAAGATCTTAGATAAAACACCAAAAGCAGGGGCGCCTGGGTGGCTCACTGGGTTAAAGCCTCTGCCTTCAGCTCAGGTCACGATCTCAGGGTCCTGGGATCAAGCCCCGCATCGGGCTCTCTGCTCAGCAGGGAGCCTGTTTCCCTCTCTCTCTCTACCTGCTTCTCTGCCTGCTTGTGATCTCTGTCAAACAAATAAATAAAATCTTTAAAAAAAAAGAAAAAAGAAAAAACACCAAGAGCACAATCCATAAAAGAAAAAAAAAAATCCATAAATTTGGGCTTCATCCAAAGTAACAACTTCTGCTCAAGTGACCCCTTTAAGGAAACGAAAAGTCAAGCCAAAGACTGAGAAATTACAAATCATGTATCTGATAAAGCCTTGTATCCAGAATCTACAAAGAGCCCTCAAAATTCAACATTAAGAAATGATATTGTTGGGGGGCGCCTGGGTGACTCAGTGGGTTAAAGCCTCTGCCTTCAGCTCAGGTCATGATCTCAGGGTCCTGGGATCGAGTCCCACATCTGGGCTCTCTGCTCAGCAGGGAGCCTGCTTCCTCCTCTCTCTGCTTTCCTCTCTGCCTACTTGTGATCTGTCTCTGTCAAAGAAATAAATAAAATCTTAAAAAAAAAAAAAGAAATGATATTGTTAAAGAACAAAAATGGGCAAAAAAATTTGAATAAACCTCCAATATGCCTCCAAAGAAGGCATAAGGACAGCAAATAAGCACATGGAACAGAAAGATATGCAAATTAGTCACTAGAGAAAGGCAAATTAAAACCATTCACGATTTCAAAACAAACCTATTAAGAGTATAAAACTAAGAAGACAGACAATATCAAGGTTTGGCAATAATGTGGAGGAACTAGAACATCTAATGGGGGGAAAGTGTGGCAATTTCCTAAAATTGTCACATACCACTCAATGGAATAATTTTTCTTGGCAACTTCTCTTAAAAAAAAAAAAAAGGGAACTACTTAAACATACAAATGAATCTCAAAGTAATTATGCCAAGTGAAAGAGTTACAAATAAAGGTGGAGGGGGTTAGAAAGAATTCTGTAGTGCTGGACAGGACTTGACGGTTAACAGTATGAATTCCTAGTTTTCGATGTCCACTGAGAGGGCCTTGCTGCAATCCAGCAATAATGAGCACATCTAGCTCCCATATCTCGATTCTAAATACCATTCACTTATAAAAGAAACCAGGTCTCCTTGAAGAAATGGGTGATTCCAGGACTAGGACAGGAAATGGATAAGATGACCCTAGAATATCCTGTTATGCCAAAAGGTAAGAGAATGTTCAAAGAATGATGGGCTCTGTCTCCCCCAGGCCAAATCTAGAACTTAAGCAAAAACTTAAATGAGAGCAATAAAATAACAATCTGTGAGTCCATATTGATAGAAAACAAAAGGACAGACAGGTTGAGCGAAAGGGGAGGCCAGAACAGTGAGGTCAAAGTTGGAAGCTGCACACCGCTGTCTTACTATAGAAAGGAACGGTGTGGTATTGGCAAAAAAATAGATACACAGATCAGTGGCACAGGAGGCAATTCAGAAACAGATTCATATAAATAAATACGGTCAAACACTTTGTGACGGAGGTGCAAAAGCAATTCAGTGCAGAGAGGATTCAGTTCAACACCCGTTCAACAAAGGGGATTTTCACAACTGGATCTCCGTATGCAAAAAAGAAGAAAAAAGGAAAAGAAAAGTGAACGCTAGACCTATACCTCACGCCTTATAAAATTTTTATTCAAAATGGGCATTCCATACACTGGAATACTACAGAGCAATAAAAACAAACACACTACTGATACACGGCCATATCTCCCACACAGCACACCCAGTGAAAGAAGCAAGTCTCCGAAGGTTACATATTCTACGATTCCATTTATATGACGTTCTGGGAAAGCTGAAACTATAATGATAGGAAAAAGATCAATGTTCCAAGGTTTAGAAGTAGGAGGAAGGCTAAGAACTGTACAAGATAATGTTTTGAAGAGATTAAACTCTTCTGTATCCCAACTGTGATGGTGGTTGTATGAACTATGCTTATTTCAATATTCACAAATAAGTACACCAATTTACACTGTGTGTAAACTGAAGAATACAAATATGATGAAAACAAAACAGTGTAGGGCGCCTGGGGTGTGGCTCAGTGGGTTAAGCCTCTGCCTTCGGCTCAGGTCATGATCTCAGGGTCCTGGGATTGAGCCCCCCATCAGGCTCTCTGCTCCGCGGGGAGCCTGTCTCCCCCTCTCTCTCTGCCTGCCTCTCTGCCTACTTGTGATCTCTGTCAGATGACTAAATAAAATCTTAAAAAAAAAAAAAAAAGCAAAAAAAACCAAAGCAGTGTCATTAATTTCTGGATTGGTACTCATGCCTTCTGAGGGTGATAACTGTGAAGCTGCTCTCTTTGTTTTAAGGTCAATTGCCAAGTTTTAAAAACCTTAAAAAATAACCCAGACCTGAAGTAGAACGATTACAAGGAAACTAAAATTACCAGCTTCCGTGACTGGGGAGAAGAAAGAGAACGCACTAGTGAGAATGTACCTTCGCACAATTACTTTAGAAAGTTGGCGTCGTATGATGAAGTATGGATACCCAGCAAACCAGCAATCCATCTCTAGATATAAAATACATACAACAGCAATGTTTGTCAAATTACAGGTCAGACCTATGAAGTTAATTCACTGGTCCCTAATCAGCATTTTTTTTTTAAATTAAGAATACAAAGCATCGGCACATTGCTTAAGTATGTATATAAGCTATTAGTTAAGATTTCTTAACACACACACACACACACACACACACACACTCTCACTACTAGTTTGGTTCTCTGGAGAACTCTGACTGACTGACATGATTGTTACCAGAGGCTTGTTTATGGTTCTCAAATACAGGAAAAATTTAAAAGTCTTATCAATGGGAATTGGCTAAACCGTAGCATATGCAGTAAAGGAATTAAATACAGAATATAAAATTCATCAGATGTGCAGATATCAACAATTTTGATTCCAAAAAGTCACAGGAAATATATAATACTATAATGTAAATATTAAAAATATATGGCGCCTGGGTGGCTCAGTGGGTTAGGCCTCTGCCTTCGGCTCGGGTCGTGATCCCGGGGTCCTGGGATAGAGTCCCGTGTCAGGCTCTCTGCTCAGCGGGGAGCCTTCTTCCCCCTCCCCCTTTGCCTGCCTCTCTGCCTACTTGCGATCTCTCTCTCTGTCAAAATAAATAAATAGAGTCTTTAAAATATATATATATATATTTATAAATATATAAAACTGATGCTACATGTTATTAGGGCTACATACATTTATTTTTTACAAAGATTTTATTTTGGGGCACCTGGGTGGCTCAGTGGGTTAAAGCCTCTGCCTTCAGCTCAGGTCATGATCTCAGAGTCGTGGGATCGAGCCCCGTGTCAGGCTCCCTGCTCAGCAGTGAGCCTGCTTCCCCCTCTCTCTCTGCCTGCCCCTCTGCCTACTTGTGATCTGTCAAATAAATAAATAAAATATTAAAAAATAAATAAATACAATAAAAGATTTTATTTATTTGACACACACACACACACACACACACACACACACATATATGAGAGAGAGAACACAAGCAGGGCGAGTGGCAGAGGGAGAGGGAAAAGAGGCTCTCCTCAGAGCAGGGAACCCAATGCAGAACTTGATCCCAGGACCCTGGGATCATTCCATGAGCTGAAGGCAGTCGATTAACAAACTGAGCCACCCAGGCACCCCAATGGTACACACATTTAAAGTATAAAATGTGCATGATAAAAACATTAAAAACTCCAGAAACGGCCACTTGAAGAGCGGATGATCTTGCTTGGCCTGTTACCTGTAATGCTTCATTGCTTTCTGCAAATCTGAGTGGTAGGTAAATATTTTCTGGTGGATTCTATGTTATAAAATTTTGAAACATTTTTCAGAACGGATTTTTTTTTTTTTTTAAGATTCTTACTTATTTATTTGACAGAGAGATCACAAATAGGCAGAGCAGCAGGAGGGGGCGGGGCGGGGGGGGGGGGGGGGGGGGGGGGGGGGGCAGGGAGGCAGGCTCCCGGCTGAGCAGAGAGCCCAATGCAGGGCTTGATCCCAGGACCCTGGGATCATGACCTGAGCCCAAGGCTAAGGCTTAACCCTCTGAGCCACCCACGCGCCCCTGGAAGGGGTTTTTTTTTGTTTATTTGGAAGGTTTTTTTTTTTTTTTTTAAAGCCTTCACTGTGTGATCTGATGTTACCTAACATCGCTCCTACGTGCCAGCGGAGAATCATCTTGTTCCACGTTAAGCGAAATACTCAGAATATTTTCTGTTCTGCCTGGAAACCCTGAATTAGTTCTCATTCTCCAAGGCTTACTGTATTTGTTACCTGGGACCGGAGTGTCAGCTTACAATTACACTTTACATTCCACCAGCAGTATACTAGGGTTTCAATTTCTCCACATCTTCTCCAATACTTGTTTTTATCGGACTTTCTGGTTCTATCCATGAGTATGAAACAGTGTGTCAATGTAGTTTTGATCTCCATTTCTCTGATGACTAGTGATACTGAGCATTTTTAACACGCTTACTCATCATTTGTGTGTATTTCTTGGAGAAATGTTCACTCAGATCCTTTGCCCATTTGTTAACGGGATTATTTGTCTAGAATAATGTGAATGTAAAACAATATAGCCACTTTGAGAAACAGACTAGCAGTTCTTCAAAAGGTTAAATACAGTTACCATGAAACCTGGCCATTCTATACCTAGAGATATAGCCCAGAGAAATGAAAACATATATCCACATGAGAACTTGCATACAAATGTTCGCAGCACCATTGTTTTTAACAGCCAAAACTTGGTAATCATGCCCATCAACCAGGGAATGAGCATACAGCTGACCCCTGAGAAATGCTGAGGCTGGAGATGCCAATCTCCTGCACAGTCAAAAATTCGCCTATAGGGGCGCCTGGGTGGTTCAGAGGGTTGGGCCTCTGCCTTGGGCTCAGGTCATGATCTCAGGGTCCTGGGATCAAGCCCCACATCGGGCTCTCTGCTCAGCGGGGAGCCTGCTTCCCCCTCTCTCTCTGCCTGCCTCTCTGCCTATTTGTGATCTCTGTCTCTCTCTCTGTCAAATAAATAAATAAAATCTTTAAAAAAAATTTTGCCTATAACTTCTGACTCCCCCCCCCCAACTTACCTACTAATAGTCCATTGTTCTCTGGAAGCCTTTCTGAAAACATTAACAGTCAATTACCACACAGTCTGTATGTTGTGTGTATTATATACTGTATTCTGACAATAATGTAAGCTAGAGAAAAAACCGCTAAGAAAATCATAAGGGAGGGACACCTGGGTGGCCCAATCAGTTAAGTGTCTGCCTTCAGCTCAGGTCATGATCCCAGGGTCCTGGGATTGAGCCCCGAGTTGGGCTCCCTGCTCAGCGGGGAGTCTGCTTCTCCCTCTGCCTCTGCTCCACCCCCCTCAACTCATGCTATCTCTCTCTAATAAATAAATTAAAAATCTTAGAAGAAAAAAAAGAAAATCATAAGGGAAATATATTTACAGTACTGTAAGAAATCTTCATACAAGTGAACACGCACAGTACTGTTATAGAGTCAAGTGCACGGCATATGGAATGTATGCATATGATGGACTACTGTGCTGCCATAAAAAAAAAAAAAAATTTGGTATTACCCATGCTCAGTACGGGGGAAACCTGAAAGCATTATGCTAGGTGAGAACAGCCAGTCACCAAAAAAACACATACTGCATAATTCTACTCATATGAAATGTCCAGAATAGGCAACTCTACAGACCAGTAACTGCTAATGGGTACAGGGTTTCTTTGTGGGATGGAGAGAATGGTCTAAAATGGACTTTAGCAATGTTGCAGTAGGGCAGAGGAGCAAGGGAAGAGTGAGAAGCAGACTCCCTGCTGAGCCTGGAGCCCGATGAGGGACTCAGTCCCAGGACCCTGGGATCCTGATATGAGCCAAAGGCAGACGCTTAACCGACTGAGCCACCTAGGTTCCCTGCATAATACATTTTAAACAAGTGAATTATAAATTATACATTTTGTGAATTATATCTCAAAAAAGCTGTTATAGGGGTACCCGTAACAAGCAGGGAGCCTGCTTCCCCCTCTCTCTCTGCCTGCCTTTCTGCCTACTTGTGATCTGTCAAATAAATAAATAAAATCTTTAAAAAAAAAAAAAGCTGTTATAAAAAGCAAGTGAGAATACTTGTTTTAATTGCTTTTAGCATATGTATTTCTTTGTGAATAAATGAACTAAAAAGCAGGGAACCTAGGTGGCTCAGTCAGTTAAGGATCCAACTCTTGGTTTCAGCTCAGGTCATGACCTCAGGGTCCTGGGACTGAGTCATGCCATCAGGCCCTGCGCTAAGCTCAGGGTCTGCTTGGGATTCTCTCTCCCTCTTCCCCAACCCTCCTCCTACTTGCATACTCTCTCCCCCCTTCAAATAAATAAATAAATCTTAAAAAAATAATTAAAAAGCAAAAATATGAACTGTAGATAGGACAAACCACCTTATAAACTTAAATAGTGGATAATCTAGGAAAGAAGTAGGCACCAGACTGGGAGGAAAAATGGAATTTGTGTTTTGCTATACCATATAGTTCCTTTTTGTTTGGATTTTTTATTATAAAAATGCATTCCAATAGTATGTCTGCAATTACATTTTCTTTTAAAGAAAAGCATTAAGGAAATTCATCTAAAATTTGTGAACAATCATTTCATAATAATTTTAATTCTTATGTTCCTCTTTTCCTAAAAATGAGAAAAACTGTACAGATTACTTACAAAAGTAAACTACACCTTCAGAATTAAAGAACTCTAAACTCTAACAGCGACATCCACTATAATGGAAATAAAGTAAAAGAAAGCATTATCACACTCAGTTTTAGTAAAAAAAAAAAAAAAATAGTTGTTTTGGGGGTTTTTGCTTTTGTTTTCTTTGTTGTTTGTTTTTTTAGTTTCAGTGAATTTGATCTTGCTTTTACTATTTTACAGTGTATAGCGAGACATATTATTACCACAGACCTAGAGCCTGAAAACAGGTGTGCAGCAATGAACTTTAAAAACCTGTAATTATAAACCAAGACTATCCTCTTTTTCCTCTACTTGGCCTAGCAAAAGGAGTGGCAGGGGAGAACTTTCCTGGAGGATTAAGCACTCAGATCGCCATGACAGGATCAATGAAGATGATCTCAAATTCAAAGATGACAAATATGAGGGGAAAAAATACTATTAGTGTAAGAGTTTGCAGATATTATAATTAACAAATACAGAATTATAAATACATACAAAATGCTTAAAGAAAGAGAAGTTGGAATGAATAAGCAACAAAACATTACCAAAATTACCAGGAAGATTTGAAAAAGAACCAGCTAGTACTTAAAAAAATAAAAAAAGAAAAATCATCCAAAGAAAATCTCAATAAATAAAGTATAGCAGGGTAGATGCAGCTGAAAAGCGACAAAATCTAAAATATTATTCATACAAAATAGAGAGAAGATGATAAATATGAAAGACAGGTTAAGAGTAGTGGAGGATAGAGAAAGATTAACCTATATATAATCAAGGTCCTAGAAAAAAGAATACAGATTTGAGGAGGCAGTATTTGAGGCAATAAACTTGATAATTTTACAGACTATTATGATGAAAGACATGAATCCAGTATGTCCACTGAGCAGGACGAATTAAAAAGAAAATCATACCGAGGCCCCATTATGGTGAAACTGAGATATTCCACAGACAAAGGAGAAATCTTACAAACTGTCTGAGACAACTCCTTATAAAGTTGGGCTTAAAACCACTTTATTAGCTAGCAATTCAATTCCTAGGCGTATGCTCCAGAGAAATGCTCATCCACAAAAAGAGTAAGAGCAGCCTTATTCATAACAGCCTAAAACTAGAAACAATCCGAGCGTCCATCAACAGACTGAGAGCAGAACAGCAGGGCCATCGCGCAGAGCAACGCCACAGACACAAAGGAACGAACTGGGGCTGCAGGCGACCACGTGGATCAGCCTCAGAAACAAAAGAACATGAAGAGCATAAAGCCCCCGATCATGAAGAATATAAGCCGCAGAACGTACTAACATGAAATCCTCGCAGAGTAAGACCCACTACGTGATGGCGGAAATGAGAGTGCATGGTAGAGGAGGGGTGGTACCCGGAAAGGGGTACGAGGGAGCTATGCGGGGTGCTGGGGATGTTTGAGGTGTCAGACCCTATAGTACATACAATTATTCAATCTCGCTAACACTAAAGAGCCATGCACTGTGCTGTGTGTCAGTTATACCTTAAACCAAAAAGGACTTGCATAAAGGTTGGGAGAAATTTCAAAATCCTGAGAGAATAAGATCGCCTACAAATACAATGACGGACAGTAAATTCCCAAAAGCACCAGCAGCCAGATATAGAAAAATATCCTGAAAGTGCTCAGGGGAAATACTAAGAATGTATCCTGCAAAATTCTCAGAAAATGGGCAAATTACAAGAACAGCTTTGGGAGATTTTTACCTAAAGAATTCGCACAGGAAAAAAAAAATCTTGAAAGACTGATATTCAAAAAAGAAATGGGAAGTAAATAAGATTTTGTAAATACTGCCTATAAAAAATAAAAATCATGTCCAATTTAAGGAGTTTTGAAAAAGACCAGAACTAAAATTCTGGAGAGTCACAACATTTAACTCAGGGGTAGTGAATCATAGCTGACCCATTCTAAAGATCAAAGATTAACTTTACAGGTTGTGGGGGTGGGGGGTGGCTCAGTCCGTTGGGCATCCAAAGCTTGATTCTACCTCAGGTCACGAACTCAGGGTCATGTGATCAGGTCCCACATCAGACTCTATGCTCAGCAGGGAGTCTGCCTGAGATTCTGAATCTCCCTCCCTCTCTCTTTTCCCCTCCCCCTGCTCACATGCTCTCTCTCAAATAAATAAAATCTTTGTTTAAAAAAAACAAAGATTTTATTTATTTGGCAGAGAGAGACACAGCAAGAGAGGGAACACAAGCCGGGGGAGAAGCAGAGGGGGAAGCAGGCTCCCCACTGAGCAGGGAGCCCCACGTGGGGCTTGATCCCAAGACCCTGGGATCATGACCTGAGCCGAAGTCAGACATTTAACTGACTGAGACACCGAGGCGTCCCTCAAATAAATAAATCTTTAAAGAAAAAAAAGGGAAGAAAGAAAGATTAACGCTACATGTTAAATTAAGTCTGCACAGTAAAACTTCAAGAAGAGTTATTAAAAGTTAGTATATATAAACTTCTAAACCAGCAGAAGGCAGAAAAATGGAAGACTCCTTAACAAAATAAAACTTTAGAGTGGGACAAAATAAAATGACATGAAAATTGCAATTTTATATGCCCCTAATAAAGCAGCATCAAAATAAACACGGCAAAAGCGGATGGAAAAACAGAAAGTTGACAAATACATCACCAGACTGAGAGATTATTTGTTGACAGTCCAAACAAAAATTAAAAGATACATAAGACCTAAACAATTTTCATTTACTGGACATACTTTGAAGTTGCATCTAACGATTAAAGTATAAACATTCTTCTCAAGCAAATTAACAAAATATTTACAAAAATGACCATCTACAAGACCAAAAAGCATCTCTAAACACATTTCAAAGAACAGGTTGCATAGACATTATACTGTGTAGAAACCACAATACAACTAAAAGCCACTAATTACAAGATAATCCAAAAATCTTCATATATTCAGAAATGACTAAATACTCTTACACAATCCCGGATCAAAGAAATCTTGACCAAAAATATTAAAATCACTTAAAACTGAACAACAGAACACTACAACTTAGGAGAACCAATGGAAGAGGTGACTTACCAAAAAATTTAATTAAAAAAGTGGATATATATATCCAAATACACCAGAAATTAAGGAAAAAAATTACAAACAACACTGCCCAAACTTGAGAATTAAGGCAAAAGGACTATTTTTGCATGATGTTACATACGCATGATCCTCTTTTTTCTGGTAGTGGCTGTAGGACTAGGAGAAACTGTTACTGTTAAAAAGGTGCTACGTTAGGGGTGCCCCTCTCCCTTTGCCTGCTGGAGGCTCCCCCTGCTTGTGTTCGCTTGAACGCGCTCTCTCCCTCTCTCTCTCTCTCTCTCTGACAGATAGGAAGGAAGGAAGGGAAGAAGGGCGGGAGGGAGGGAAGAAGGGAGGGAATTCTTGGGGCGCCTGTGGCACAGCTGGTTAAGAATTGACTCTTAATCTCTGCTCAGGTCATGATCTCAGGGTCGTGAAATTGAGCCTTGTGCTGAGGGTCTGCATTCAGTGGAGTCTCCTTGTCCCTCTCCCTCTGCTCCCCACCCCAACCCCACTCACGGGCTCTGTCTCGATCTCCTAAAATAAATAAAATCTTCTTTTAAAAAATTAGTAGATCCAGGAGGACCTGCGTGGCTCAGTTGGTTAAACATCTCCCTTCAGCCCAGGTCATGATCACAAAGTCCTGGGATCGAGCTCCATGTCAGGCTCCCTGCTCAGTGGGTCATCTGCTTCCCTCTCCCTTTGCTGCTCCCCCTGCTTGTGCTTTCTCTCTCCCCCTCTCTCTCAAATAAAATCTTTTTGATAAATTAATAAAATTGGTAGATTATTCTTTTTTAAGATTTTATTTATTTATTTGAGAGAGAGAGAGAGAGAGAGAGAGAGCAGCTTCCCCACTGAGCAGGGAGCCCAATGTGATGCCTGATGCCAGGACCCTGGGATCATGAACTGAGCCGAAGGCAGATGCTTAACTGAGCCGCCAAGGTGCCCCCATAAATTCTTATTCTTAAATGTACCAACTGGTCATCCATACTTTCACTATATCCTGCAAAGCTATGTATCCAAGAGCCTGAGCAGCAGCTCCTGCAGCCGGACCTCTGGAGTGCAACCCTCACACTCACTCCTGCTCCTCTCTGTGTAATAGTGCTCTACCTTCTAAGGGCATAAACTCTATCCCCACAGACAGCTATTTCAAATACACCACAATTCATAATACTCCAAGATGAACTCATCAGACCTAGTTGTATCAGTGTCCAGTAACCTGAGTCCAGCCAATGCCTCATCCATGTCCCTTTCCTGATTCCCAAGAAGGAAGCTGGATTTTAAACAAATGCCATAAACTCTGTCTACACTAGCAACTGGATTTCTGGACTCAGTTTATTTTTTTCTCATTACCCTGATCTACAGGTGCCTTGGACTCAGACTCAGTCTTCTCTAGAGAAAATACAAATACGGTTTCTTCAATGCTATCATTTTAACTGCCTCAACGTTTAACACCAATGTTACACCACCACATAGAAACCATAAACCAGGGGCGCCTGGGTGGCTCTGTGGGTTGAGCCGCTGCCTTCGCCTCGGGTCATGATCTCGGAGTCCTGGGATCAAGCCCCGCATCGGGCTCTCTGCTCAGCGGGGAGCCTGCTTCCTCCTCTCTCTCTGCCTGCCTCTCTGCCTGCTTGTGATCTCTCTGTCAAATAAATAAATAAAATCTTTAAAAAAAAAAAGAAAGAAAGAAAGAAAAAGAAACCATAAACCAAAACAAAAACAGACAAAATACTTCAGAGACACTACTGGTGGCATGCTGTTCATTTCATATGCTTTCTCCCAGTGCTTTTAACACTACACCACCAATAGTGTCACAAAAACACACTAATCAGAATAGGCTCCAGGAGGGGAAAAAACCCTCAAGGCACAGTCTGATTTATGGTGATGTACCCTCATCTTAAGAAATACAGGGGCTTGGGAGGTTCACCCCATAACACAACATTCCCAATATCCTCACTACTTCCCCCACAGTCCAGCAAAAACGCCAACTACTTGAACTGCCAGCTGAGGACATATCTTTTGAATTATACACATGTTCTAAGAGCTTCCTTATGAAGAGCTGAGTTAGGAAAAAGAAAACACAGAATTCTTTCCCAAAGTTTGGCAGAGCAGGATGTTAGAAACTGGTACAGAAAAAGTAGCCACCCAAAATGTTGCCAGATGTGTGCTGTCAATTAGTTTAGGCTCTCTGAAGGGCAGTGTGTCAATGTTTACCAAAGGCTCTAGTAATTTATCCTAAAACCAAAAGATCCATCTACAACGTTATTCAAGCGCTGCGAAAAATGGCAATAAATTGGCAACAGCTCGGGACACCTGGCTGGCTCAGTCGGTTAAGCGTCTGCCTTCAGCTCATGATCCCAGGGTCCCGGGATCCAGCCCCACATCAGACTCCTTACCCAGCAGGGAGACTGCTTCTCCCTCTCCCTCTGCCGCGCCCCCTGCTTGTGTTCTCTCTCTTCCCTCTGACAAATAAATAAAATCTTAAAAAATAAATAAATAAATTGGCAATAGTTCAAATGTCCAACAACAGAGACTTACAGTTTGGTGCGGCTATGTAAGGTCACAGAAGCACACCCGAGTGACAGTGAAAAGAGCAGAAGAGGAAGAACCACCTCACAGAATCATCTGATACAACAACTCACATCCGATTGAAATCATGTTTCCATAAACAGAACTATATCCCTTAGAGGGGCCTCCCAGGGCTCCAGCAACCCCCTGTGCTCACCCCTCACTAGAGCAGCTACTGCCCATGGAGCTGCTCTCTGTCAGTGCTTGTCCCAAAGCTTAACAGTCAACAGATACAAATTATACTGATGACTAAATTTTTAAGAACAAACTGTTTTCTTCCCTCTTTAGTCTTATGAGGTTAGGAGATAACTGAGAGTAGAAAGCCACTGATATAGTTTAATGAAAGAAGGAATAAATATCCAATCTTTTGGTGCAATAAAAAATAGGACTATGGGTCAGGGTTTTTTTTAACTTACATAATTATTACTGACTTTTCTACAATTAATCCAGATTTGTGAGGATTTTATTAGATTCCAGCTTCTGCAGTCTCTCCTTACAGTGCTTTATTCCTCTAAAAAAACTGTTGAGCATTTCCGGTCCCACACAGTCTAAAATGTCCTGTTAGAAGCATGACAAGTGTAAAGTGGGCATAATTTCTGAAAAGAATGACATCAACCCAATCAGACCCAAGAGCAGTGTTCAAACAAGCTAAGCTCCAGAAAGCACAGAACCAAATTAAAAATAAGACTTTTCATTGTGTTTTTTTTTAAGATTTTATTTATTTATTTGCCAGAGATCACAAGTAGGCAGAGCAGCAGACAGAGAGAGAGGAGGAAGCAGGCTCCCCGTTAAGCAGAGAGCCCAATGCGGGGCTCGATCCCAGCACCCCGAGACCATGACCTGAGCCAAAGGCAAAGGCTTTAACCCACTGAGCCACCCAGGTGCCCCTTCGTTGTGTTTTTATTTTTATTTTTAAAGATTTTATTTATTTATTTGACAGAGAGAGAGATCACAAGGAGGCAGAGGCAGGCAGAGAGAGAGGGGAAACAGGCTCCCTGCTGAGCATAGAGCCCGATGCGGGGGCTCGATCCCAGGACCCTGAGGATCATGACCTGAGCTGAAGGCAGAGGCTTAACCCACTGAGCCACCCAGGCGCCCCTTGTTGTGTTTTTAAATAGGAAGTAGGGAATTCCTCCCTTTTGACATATACAATTTCATAATGGACTTTTGGGGGGGATACCATTTCCCTATTATAAGCAATGCTTTTATGTTGTATATGTAGTGTGAAGGTACAACTATTACTATTCTAATTTAAACAGTAACACCCATACAAAAATAAACATTATACCCCAGAACTCAGCAGTATCACAATATACAATTTTAGTGGTTGTTCTCTTTTAAAAACAAATCAGAGCCAGCTTGTAAAACTGCAATTTATGCAAGTCAAACCATATTAAGGAAACTTTTTTTTTTTTTAAGATTTTACTTATTTGACACAGAGAGAAAGTGTGTGTGTGCACATGTGGGCACACAAGCAGGTAGAGACGGAGAGGGAGAAGCAGGCTCCCCGCTAAGCAGGGCTCGGGTGTGGGGCTTGATCCCAGGACCCTGGGATCATGACCTGAGTTAAAGGCAGACACTGAACCAACTAAACCACCCAGGCACCCTGAAACTTCTATCCTTAACATTATACCTGAAGATGAAAACTGCCATACAATTTCTTCATTAGCATACTAATCTGGTAATAACACACTTTAACAATAGCAAAAACCCAGATGCCCTCAATTTCTTACTACTAGTCACAGAAAAGGTACATCTCTTTTCCTCTTAATTTAGAACAGGTTGAAAAGTTAATTTTATTACACAAGATATGAAAGAAACTGAATTTATGCCCAAAAAGTAACCTATGCAAAAGTTCTGTTCAAATTTCCATATTTGTTTAACAAAACTCACAAATCACAACAAATATCACTTACCTTGTACATCAAATTTTTAAAGCTATTTTATTAAAAAGCAGCAAAATGTTCATATTCAGCAGACCATACAAACCGTACTAACTTTGGCTCACATCTACAGAGAACCTACTAAGAGGAACTGTTTAAACAGAAGAGCTCAGAGCTCAAACCACCATGGGTTAAAAAACAATCACAGGTTAGAGTTCCAGTTGCACTTACAAAGTTTAAGACACGGGCAGTTTCTTAGAATGAGGCCTTTACCTTCTTATCTGGAAAAGGCAGTTAAAAAACAATCTCTACTTCACAGCCCAAGATTTAAATGAAACAATACATGTTAAGGTACTTGACTAAATGCCCTGGCTCACCTTGAATACTCTACTTACCAAATAATTGATTATTCTTATTGTTAAAGTGTTGGGAGTAAGACAAGCAAGAATAAAACAACAAACATAAAAATAACTGAACATAATAACCTCCATCCCACATCTTGGTTGTGGCTATCTTCTCCTACATCTCCAAAGCTGGTCTAGGCCCTGCGAGCCTTGTTCGGGTTGCAGTAACATCCTTACCAAACTTTCAGCTTCTCCTTGCTTCCAAATCCAAATCTATTCCATAAACAGGAACACAAAGTATCTCCCTTGTACTTTCCATATGACACCTCACATTACCTTGCAAGAATGTCTCCAAAATTCAGGCAATCTCAGAAACTGACTCAGAATACTAAAGCTAGAAAGAATATCACAGACAGAGTCTGCTTAATTTGTGAGGAAACCACACTCTGGAGGTGATATGGCATCAAAGTTGTTTTCAATGCAGGTTCCCATCCCGATTCTACTCTGGGGTTCTCTCAGCCACACTTGATTAACAGTCAAGAGAATTCAAGAATTACTCTACTTCTTGTTTAAGAAATAAGCATAATTCCTTGTCCTGTACTCTGTGGCACTTCACAGGAATTTCTGGTAAAACAAGGTGAGTTTCTCTGTTATTAATAATATTATGGTATCTGGCACCAGAATAGCCAATATAAAAACGGAGGACTTATGGGCCCTAATGATTCTGGTACTCAGCTATTTATAAATGCTGATGAGATGAAGAGACATCTGTTTGACAGTACAGATCTCATAACTTACCTATCTACTCAAAAGCAAGTAATTTATCCAAATATTTATGGAGATCCTAAGCAAGGCGCTTTTTAAAACTAAATAAAAAACCCAATAAGCCAACAGCAAAATGGGCAAAGAAGATATTTCCTAGAAAAAGCAGCTTCTCTGAAGAATTTCAAATAATCTACATAAATACTCCCTTCCTACAGGAGGTGGAGATTAATTCCCTCACGTGTGGTCTGTACTCAGTAACTTGATTTCAAAGAACAGAATGTGAAAGGGGTTTAGGATAAATTTAAAGCAGAGAAACCTAGTAAACATTACCTGGCCCAGGTAATCGAAGTTAACACAGCCAGTAAGAAGTCATGATTACAGCACATACACTGCCCTCCAAATCCAATTCGATGAACTGTGAAGGGCACTTGACCTCTGCAGGTTCTTCCCCAAACCCATGTCTAATCCCAAGAAAAAGGTCAGATAAACTGAGGGATATTCTACATAATACCTAAACCTGACTAGAACTCCTCAAAAATCTCAAAAGATCATGAATAACAAGTAAAGACTGAGAAACTGTCACAGACCAGAGGAGACTGGGAAGGCAGAACAATTAACTCGTGGTACCCTGGACTGGATTCCAGAGCAGAAAACACACATTAAGGGTAAAACTTGCAAAATATGAATAAAGTCCGGAGCTTGGTTAGTAATAGTAATATACCAATGCTAGCTTCTTAGTTTTCATAACGCAGTGTAACAGTGACGTAGGATGTTAACATTTGGAGACACTGGGTGAAGGTCTGATAATCAACCATATTCAGGAAATGTGGGAGGACTGGTAGCCACTCCCTTGCTGACAAAGTAACACTCCCAAAACTCTCAGAATTAGACCCATAAACATATGAAAAACATCAAAACACTACAGTTTGAGGGGCGCCTGGGTGGCTTAGTGGGTTGAGCCTTCGGCTCAGGTCATGATCCCAGGGTCCTGGGATTGAGCCCAGGGAAGCTGCTCCACCACCCCCCCCAGCGCCCGCCTCTTTGCCTACTTGTGATTTCTGTCTATCAAATAAATAAATAAAATCTTAAAAAAAAAAAACAACACACTATAGTTTGTAGCTAATTTTTTAAGATTTTATTTATTTATCTTGAGAGAGAAACAGCACAGTTTGGGGGGAGGGGGTCCAGAAGGAGAGGAACAGGGACAAACAGACAAGCAGACTCCCTGCTGAGCACAGTGCCAGACACAGGGCTCCCATCCCCTGGGATGACCTGAGCTCATGACCTGAGCAGAAGTCAGATCTTAACCCACTGAACCACCCAAGTGCCCTGTAGCTCATTTTTTAAACAAAAGATTATTCAGGGGCACCTGGGTGGCTCAGTGGGTCTTGATTTTGGCTCAGGTTATGATCTCAGGGCCATGAGATCAAGTCCCACGTGGGGCTCCTTGATCAACCGGGAGTCTGCTTGAGGATCTTCTCGCTGCCCTCCCACCCTGCAACCCAATCACTCATGTGTCCTCTCTCTCTCAAATAAATAAATCTTAAAAAAAAAAAAAATAGAAAAATAAAATAGCATTAGCTAAATAAAATTTCCAATGCCAGAAAGAATGTATCCGTAAGATTGAAAGTTATGTATATACTCTAGGTAGTTTTCCAGTGTGATGACATTCTAATTACACACTAATTAAGAAGTTCTCTTTAACTTCAAAAGCCATTAACTAATTAATCCTCAGAACATCTCTGTGCTATATCTATCTTCCTTGGGACTGAAGACAGCTTCACTAGAAAGGTTAATATAAATTAGCTCTACATGGGAAGACTCAGTCTAGGATTAGGATGAAAATACTTGGGTGGGCAGGTGGGTTGGTAGGTTGGTTTTGTGTGTGTGTGTGTGTGTGTGTGTTATCTCTACCCCCAGCATAGGGCTTGAACTCACAATCCCGAGATCAAGAGTTGCACACTCCTCTGACTGAGCCAGCCACACACCCCAAAATATTTGTAGGTTTTTTTAAAAAGATTTATTTATTTTAGAGAGAGTGAGAGCAAGAGAGAGAATGAACACGCATGTGCAAGGTGGGGGGAGAAGGAGAGAAAGAATCCCAAGCAGACTCCCTACTGAGATCATGACCTGAGCCGAAATCAAGAATCAGACACTCAACTGACTGAGCCATCCAGGCGCCCTGAAAATACTTCGGTTTTAACGCACCTACCAATAAGCCGGTATGGCTACATGTTTTAAACCTGAGGGGACCGGGCACCTGGGTGGCTCAGTCGGTTAAGCGTCTGCCTTCAGCTCAAGTCATGACCCCAGGGTCCTGGAATTGAGTCCCAGTCAGGCTCCCTGCTCATCAGGGAGTCTGCTTCTCCCTTCTTCGCCCCTACCCCTGCTGACTCGTGCACACTCTCACCCTCTCTCTCTCAAAAATGAAATAAAATAAAATCTTTTTTAAAAAAATAAATAAACCTGAGGACATGAAGTCACCTTAAGAGGACCCGCTATAAGAACAATACCAGTGGGAAACTAAATCCACACACTTGGCACACATCAGCATTCATCACTGTGATGAGGAACACTGTGCAAAGGTATCTTCAAAAATCTTGTTCACGGGTCTCTATCCCGTATGTGTTTGGGTTACAGTCAATGTAAAGAAATTACATAAGGGAAGAACTAGACTTGACAAATTTTTTTAAAAAATAATCTGAGCAAAGTGAATTCAAAAAATGAAAGTAATTTGTTTCCACTCAAATGAGTTCAAGGAACAATTCGCACAAGCTTAACCTTAATTTTGGAATCTACCGCACTGTCTGGTTCACAAATATTTTTTCATCTTTTTTTTTTTTTAAGATTTTTAATTCCTTATTTTTCCTTATTTGAAAGAGTGAGCAAGAGAGAGAGAGAGAAAGAGAACACGAACAGGAAACGAACAGAGGGAGTGGGAGAAGCAGACTTCCTCCTAAGCGGGAAGCCTGATGCAGGGCTCTAACCTGACACTCTAGGATCACCACCTGAGACAAAGGCAGACAATTAACCAATTGAGCCACCCAGGCGCCCCTCATCTTGCTTTTTCTCTTATACATACCACCAGTGGGAGGGAAAAACGGAAAAAAACAAAATACCTATCAATCAACTATTATGTGCCAGGAACTTTCACAAACCCTAGCTTATAATCATCGCAATTTTCTGAAAGAGATACCAAAGCCAGTTCTTAAAAAGCAGAGTATCATAAAAACACAGGAAAATGTCATGATAAAATTTGCCACAGGAAAGGTACTGAGAAGAAGGAATACCAATGAGTTTCACGAAAGGAAAAAAATGTCTGAATATGAGTCATTCAGCTCCCTGCCATTCTAAAGCGCAACAGCTAAGACACTCCTTTGGAAGCCAGTGTCAACTCATACAGAAGAAACTAGCAAAAATGGTTGTCTCCAGCGAAGGGAAAATGGAAGGCTAAGAATGCAGAAACCTCCTTTTTATTGTATACACCCTTTTGCATCTTTTAATTCTGTACCACATGCCTGTATTACCTATTCAAATATTCAATAAAAAAAATTTTTTTAAGTCAACCACAGGCAAAGAGGTGTGACGAAGACCAACAATTATAAATCACACAGATCAGTCTTGGTCGCCTCCCTCTGCCAGGGAACACTGGTTCCAAAACACCCTTCTCTCTAGGCCTCCCAAATCACACAAGGAGGTGTGCTGTCAGCACCCCAGAGCCATCCTAAGGCATTACTCAAAGACTAAATGACTAGCTCAAATGAGAACTAAATCTCCTCTTTACTCATTCTTTACCCAAGTGCCCAACTCAAAATGGAATCCATATTGTACATGATGGTTATAAACATGTAAAATGAGTCTTCTGAGAATTACTAAGGAATAACACTATAAAATTCAAGTTATTTTCTAAGAGCTTTTTCCCATGTTTCCATGAAATCGTGCAGACACACATCCTTCCCATTTTATGTGCACAGTTATACATTCTAAGTACATTATTTATCAATAATAATATTTTTGTCCGGAGCGCCTGGGTGGCACAATTGGTTAAGCATGAGACTCCTGGTTTCAGCTCAGGTCATGATCTCACGGTCGTGAGGTAGAGCCCTGCATCTGGCTCCATGTTCAGTGGGGAGTCTGCTTGAGATTCTCCCTCTTCTCTACTCCTCCCACTTGTGCGTGCAGGCATACTCTCTCTCAAATAAATAAATCCTTAATAATATATTTTTGCCAACTGGAAGACAGAAAATGTTAAAAGTAGGTGGTTGCTACGTATCTATGAACAAAGTCTCGACTGGGAAGCTGGTTCCAGGTAATACAGACAGAATACACCAGCAGTTTGGAGAATTTTCACCCAAATTAGGGTCTCAATGAAAGGACACAACATACTTAAACACAAAATATTTAAATACAGACGTGGAGGAATGGTACAACACTTGAAGGAACTGTTCAGAGGAACATACAGATAGGCACACTTAACATGTAAGAGAAACAGACATAATGCAATCACATAAAACACTCGGGCAAAGGTCTGAGAAATGTGGACACCGCTGAAGAAGGCAGAAGAGGGGAGAGGGAGCCTGTGACTCACTTCTCCGCACTCCTTCCTCATCCAGGTAAACGGACACTGGAGGTTCAAGGTTTCGCGTTGGCCATTCTTCAATGCAGCCAGCATTTATCAGGATCAGTGTATCAGTCTAGTGTCACTGAATGCGGTCCCAGCTCTGCCTAGATCAAAGGAGAGTTATCGCTCCCTCTCCACCCCTCAGTATTCTCTTCCATAAAGATGGAGGACAGAATTCTTTCCCCAGAGAAATGAAATAAAATAGCATTTTAAAACAAGTAGCAAAGATTCTGCTACATATTGGGAGCTTAAAATAATCGATCCAGACATGAAAATAGATTCCATCACAAGGATGTTTTTAAGAGTCCCGGTTACAATGCTCTCATCTAAAGCAAATCTAGCAATTCCTACTTATCCCAGCCAACTCAGCATAAAGCTCTCCAGTGTAAGTTTCCTTTTATTTAAAAGGTCTACTCAGTCAACACTCTGCCACGAGAAGTCAGATATGTGCAGCTATCTAAATAATTAGGGAACCCATTTATTTCACGAGTACACTCACTCTTATCAACCACTTCTACCCCAGTCTCCCCTCGTTAATGTCAATATGCAAAATTTACTGTCAAACTATTCTAACCAACCACAGTCAGCAATTCACTGTGCAACAATGGCGGCTCCATCGGCTGCTAGTAAGTTACAAGTTCACTTTAAAAATCAGAACATTCTCATTAAAATATCTGGATTCCAGTATGAGTCCGAGTCTCAATGTCCAATCCAGCAACTGCTACTGAGAAGAAAACTAAACTATTCAGTACAAGGGCAAACCACCCAACATCTGATGACTAGGACTGACAATTCTGAAATGAGTCCTATACTGTTTAAACATCTCAGGAAACCCATCGCTCACTTGGCTGTAAGGAACCCACAATGTCAATGAGAACAAATGGAGCCCAGTCACCCCAGGATTATTCCTTCCTATGTAACAGCTACAGAAGAATCAATCGCTTGCAGAAATATAGAAATTTTTTAAAAGTACCCAGGACTCAGTTTCCCCATAAGTGAAATTAGAGAACTGGACTTACCTCTAGAGTCCATTTGATAAACAAATGAAAAGACATAATCCTGTCCACCATGTTTTGAGGTCTGATCTCCATTTCCCACTATCCAAGGAAATCCTCTTTTGTTTTGTGTTATGAGTGGGTTGTAAAACTTGTGGGGTATTTTTTTCATTCACTATCCCCTGAAACTTAATACAATGACCAAAAAATAGACTAATCTTAGTCATCAAACACTGCTGATTACTAAAATTCTTCAAGCTCTCTCTCCTTTCTCTCTTCACTGCCCTCATACACAACCAGGCTAGACAAACCAATCTATTTCCACAGAGATCACTACTCTTAGTGCCAATTTCTTCATCAATCTGATTCTTTACTATAAACGGAACCCATTCTGCTACTAGGTGGCTAAATTTTGCTACTAAGCTACTAAGTGGCTCCCAAAACATCTAGGAAGATAGGAGAATCAGGCTTAGCAGCCACACTGTCAGGACAACAGCAGAATGATCCCCCAGTACCGCTCGAGCTGCTTGCTGCACACAAGGGCACTGGCCAGTGGGCACTACCACTAGGACCTGCTGCCCCTGGAATCAGGATGCCCTCAGCCTACTGATGCTGGGCCTACTTTACATCACTTGCTTCCCACCCTCATCTTGCCCTGGGGTCCACAGGACAAAAGTTACATGTCTGTCAGTAACTACGAAGAAGGGTGGGAAGGAGAGCATATTAATAGCTCCCACTTTAGGATTAATCAAGTGGGAAACACCCCACCAAAGATTAGAGTGTTCAAAAGGTACTAGCGCCCAAACTGCGCAGTACCCACGAATGACGCCAGACCACACGCTCCCTAAGGCCCATGCCTAGTTTTCTCTCAGTGTATTCCCTGAAGCTCCGTGGTAGGGCTCTCTCTCCTTGCTCTACAGAGTGGAATAATTTTCGCCTCTATTAGCCATTTCTAAACAACATGCTTATACTGCTATTGATTTCTTCCCCAGGTTCAACATCATCTACTCACTACCTTATAAAGAACAGGATCTGGCTTTCTTATCCAAACCAAACTCTCCCCTTCTCCAGTCATCCCACGATATGCTTAACATGTTTTGATTAAATTAATATTTTACTTGTTTGTGACTATGTAAATGCTATCCACAGCTGAATCACCTTGCATATTATTATTATAGGTCCAATTTTTACACAGTATGTCTAATCTGGAATTAATAATTGTGTTTTTTTGCCTGCCTGGTTTTGTGTGTACTCAACACTAATTCACCCCCTGCAAACTTCCACTAGAAGTGCAGATCCAGCTGTTTATTTCCTGAAAATACCTCTTTAGAGCCCTGTCTTCACTTGCCAGTCTGGATGGTTGGTTAATGCCTGTAGAGCTGTCATCCCAAGATTTCTCATTACCATCACCCTAAGAATTTCCTTCACCTTAACCCTTTGTTGAGTTCCCCATTTCCTGGATCCCATGTCTGAGCCAAGCTTTCAGCAAGAAAAGGCAAATGGTTAAATAAACTGATGATAATGAAAAGCAAGACACTCGGTGTCAAAGAAGCGAGTAAAGAAAAAGAAAGAGGAAGGCCAGAATGAACTCTGTGGTGCCACATCAAAAATGGTGGCATTGGTATGAATCCAGGCATCTAACACATACAAATGGTAGGCACAGAAATAGGTAATAGGGGAATGTATGTGCATACATAAATGTCTTCCCTAGCTCTGCCCACTGAGAGGCTTAGAAGCCACAATACTCTGGTAGCAATGAGCACGTTTAATGCCCCCATCTTGGTTTCTATAGTACTGCTCCCTCCACTAAAAGCAATCAGTCCTCTTTAAAAAAACAGCTGACTACAGCATGAGGCAGGAAAAATACAAGATGAACTTGGAATATTTTGATACATCAGCAAGCAAAGAAGTATTCAAAGAATGGTCGAAATCTGTCAAGAGGACAAAGAAGCCAGCTTAAAGGGGCTTTCACTGGACAAAGCTGGAATAATTTGAGCATCAAATAAATAATAGTTATGAATTGTAATCCTCTGAGTAAAATGGAAAATCATGAGTCTACACAGATATAAATAAAGGAAGAAATATGTAGCAGAGAATTAGAAGCTACATACTATTTCCTCACAAAATGCTTACTACAAATGAATTAGTATTAAAATATAAATTTTTAAAGATTTTATTTATTTATTTGACGGAGAGAGAGATTACAAGTAGGCAGAGAGAGACAGGCAGAGAGAGGGGGGGAAGCAGGCTCCCCGTGATGCGGGGCTCGATCTCAGGACCTTGAGATCATGACCTGAGCTGAAGGCAGAGGCTTAACCCACTGAGCCACCCAGGTGCCCCTAAAAATATTTCTTAAATAATAGTGAAGAATTCTGGAAGACACCAATTAAAAATCAAGAAATAAAGCTTAGTATGGCCAATAACAGGCCAAACCTATATGTTATCACCTGCTATGATGTACTAAGAAGAGCATAGTATCTCTTCAGCACTATCCCTGCCCCAAAACACAGATCCCCAGAGTCCTGGGATCGAGCCCTGCGTCAGGCTCTCTTCTCAGCAGGGAGCCTGCTTCCTCCTCTCTCTGCCTGCCTCTCTGCCTACTTGTGATCTCTGTCAAATAAATAAATAAAATCTTTAAAAAAAAAAAATAAGAAATACACAGTGAGGGACACCTGGGTGGCTCAATGGTTTAAGCCTCAGGGTCCTGGGATCGAGTCCCACATCGGGCCCCCTGCTCAGCAGGGAGCCTGCTTCTCCCTCTCCCTTTGCTGCTCCCCCTGCTTGTGTGCTCATGCTCTGTCTCTGTGTCAAATAAATAAATAAAATCTTAAAAAAAAAAATGTGGAGAAACTGGAGTCTTCCCCTACACTGCTTGTGGAAAGGAAAAATGGTGCAGGCACTTTGGAGAACAGTTTGGCAGTTCCTCAGAGGTTAAATACAGAGTTAACATATGACGCAGCAATTCTACTCCTGGGTATTTCCAAGAGTAATGAACACTATTTCCGCACAAAAATTTGTACGCAAATGTTCACAGCAGCCTTATTCATAAGAATTAAAGAGCAGAAACAACAGGGGTGCCTGGTTGGCTCAGTCAGTAGAGCATGAGATGTCTGATCTTGGGGTAATGAGTTCAACTACTACGCTGGAGATAGAGTTTGCTTAAAAAATATATTTAAAAAAATTTTTTTAAATAGAAACAACACAAATGCCCATCAACGGAGGCGTGGATAAACGTGGTATATCCATATAATAGAGTATTATTCACCAATAAAGAGGAGCGAAGGACTGATACATGCAATAACACGGATGAACCTGAAAAGTACCGTGCCAAGTAAAAGCAGCCGGTGGCAAAGGATCACGTATGATATGATCCTCTTATATGTAATGTCCAGAACAGGCAAATCCAGAGACAGGAAGCGGACTGTTGGTTGCCTAGGGCTGGGTGTTGGGGGAAATGGGTAGTGACAGCTAGTGGGTATGGGGTTTCTTTAAGGATGATGAAAATGTTCTAAAACAGCTGTAGTGATGGATGTACAACTCTGGAAATAGGCTAAAATCACTTCAAATGGGTAATGCTTAAAAAAAGCTGTTACTTAAAAAAAAAAAAAAAAAAATCCCTCTGGGGCACCTGGCTGGCTCAGTAACCATGTGACTCCTGATCTCAGGATCATGAGTTCAAGCCCCACATTGGGCAGGGAGCCTACTTTAAAACAAAACAAAACAAAACAAAACAAACCTCAGAGAACAAAAATAAAGTATCACATCTGCACCTTAAAACTCAGAGTCCCAAAAAGGCAGCACATATAGTGATGGGGAGGGTAAACCCCCACCCTTAAGTGGGGGGAGACTTGTCTAAAAAATGTCTTTGTTTCTACACTTGACATACACAGTTTGGACACAAACTCCTACACTGGAAGAAACACAGCTAGCATCTGAAGGCACTATTTCACTGTTGCCCACATTCCAGTGTCATGCAGACCCTCAGGCCACTGTTGTAACTTGATTTGTGGCCTTTGGAAGATTTTTGGGATCCTCCCTTCTCACTGTTCTGAAATCTCACTAGGATATACTAGGATATATGTTCTCTTTTTCACTGTGCTGGGCACTCAGTAGGTCTGTTCAATGTGGAGAAATGACCGTTAGTCCTAGAAAACGTTTAAGTGTTAATTTAATCACTGCTCCCTCTTAATCCCCCCACTAGTAATTTGGAAGTTGGATCTCCCAAACTGATCCATTAACTATGATACGCTCTCTTCTGTTTTGTACTCATCATTAATTATTAACAGTATGCCATAATAGCTTTAATTATCTCTCTTGCGCCTGCCCTCTCTCCCTGCACGCATACACACCACACATAACTATCTGAAGAAGGCAGGCACCGTAGCACTCAGCTCCTTCAGTATGTATCTTCTAGGAATAAGGACATTCTGCTACATAAGCACAGCGCCACTATCACACTTTGGCAAAATTAACATTCATTCATTATCACTTAATACGCAATCCATATTCACATTTCCACACTTCCTCCTCCCACCTTAAATGGTATTTGTCAATCAAGGACCCAGTCAAGGCCCAGGTGTTATCCAGTCTCTTTTTCACTGGTCTTTGCCTACTACTTTCTGGACAATTTCCTCCATTTCCTATTGAAAATTTTCTCTGCTGTTCTGTTTTCCAAGCGTTTCTTCTTATTTTCTGGATGGTTGCCTATTTTACCCCAACCTATTTTTGTGTCATGAATGTAATGCCTTCCTTTTAGTTCTTTAAGCCTCTTGTTTTTGAAGTTTGAACTTTCCTTCTGCAACTTGCATTTCCTCTTTCTTCAGTGTCTTTTATCTGTTTTTGTTAGACTGTTAGAAGCTTTCTTCATGTGTATGATGATCTTTGCTCAGTCATAGTTAAGAAGGAAGTACTAGCTAAAAAGTAGGCTTGAGGGGCGCCTGGGTGGCTCAGTGGATTAAGCCTCTACCTTTGGCTCAGGTCATGATCTCAGGGTCCTGGGACTGAGCCCCTCATCAGGCTCTCTGCTCAGCGGGAAGTCTGCTTCCCTCTCTCTCTCTGCCTGCCTCTCTGCCTACTTGTGATCTCTCTCTCTGTCAAATACATAAATAAAAATCTTAAAAAAAAAATATTTAAAAAGCAGGCTTGACGTTCATACACACAGATGGAGCTTAGTAAGTAGCAAGGCTTGTCAGCAGGGTGATCAAACCAGGATGTGTTTCTCTAAGAGCCATGGTAGACTGTTTTCTAAAGCTGTTAACATTTACAGCTGGGCCACTTTTCTCCCAAACAAGAATCTTCTATCTGCTGCTTAAAGGGCATAAGCCAGGCTGCAAGAATTTGGGGCATGTTCTGGGGTCCTCATCATTCAACACGCAAGCTTTCACCGAATCTCTGCACTTCCCATACTCCCATGTCCAGCCCCATCCATCCTGCCCTCTTCAAATCTGGTATCCCTCTGGTTACAACTCGACCAAGAGTCCATCTGTCCCACTGCTGGGACAGGAAACGGGCAGTCGCCAGGCTACAGGAGTGAAGCCCGAATCTAGGGACTTCACTTGCCACAGAGACTGCGTCAGCCCTGCTGTGTCCCTCGTCCACAGTACAGGAGGCCTTGGGAAGCACTTGGCACTTCCACTTCCCAGGCCTTTCTGAGGTTCTGCAGCAGCGATCTGCTTATTACCGTGTGGCTACCTCTCCTTCTGGCTTCAGCTTTCTTAGTTCTGCCAAAGTCATGACTCTACATTTACCTGGTTTGATGTTGTTGCTGTTGTTTTCCAGTTTCCAAAACACGAGGGACATCTCCAGACTGCTGCACTGTTTGGAGATTCCGTTACTCAAAGCACCAAAACTCCGCGCTTTTCACCTCCCTTCCTGCCAGCCCAGTGTGGTTTGTTCACATCCTCTCAACTCTGTTCCATTTCTAATGCCCTGAGCCTTCACCCTCTAGTTCAGGATACGCTAACAAGTTTACAATGGCATTACTGACTCCATGCTCACTACTCCAATCCCACCTAGTATGTCTCAGAATACTTTTCTCCCCATAGTATGCTAGCACATACTTAATGCCCAGCAAGTTTAACCATTGGTATCACTATTAAATCATCAGCCCATCCTTGCTCAGCAGGCAACCTGCTTCTCCCCACTTGCCTGCTGAGCCCCCTGTTTGTGGCGCACTTGCAAGCATCCTCTCCCTCTCTCTCGGGCAAATAAATAAAATATTTTTTTAAAAATCATCAGCCCAACAGGTTTTGTTTATTTTTAATTTTATTTATTTATGTATTTATTTATTTAAAGATTTTATTCATTTATTTGACAGAGAGAGACACAGCGAGAGAGGGAACAGAAGCAGGGGAAGCCGGAGAGGAAGAAGCAGGCTTCCTGCTCAGCAGGGAGCCTGACTTGGGGCTGGATCCCAGGACCCTGGGATCATGATCTGGCCAAAAGCAGACACCTAATGACTGAGCCACCCACGTGCCCCACCCCAAGAGTTCTATAAAGATGATCTCTTAATCCTTTAGATCAACCCTGTGAGATAAATATTAAGCCCACTTAACAAATGAAGAAAATAATTTAACAATTATCTATGGAATTGAACTGTCCCTCATTTTCCTCTTGCCAAATAATCTCCATAATCCTATCAAGCTGTAACTTTATTTTCTATTATTTAGAAGTAAGAAATTGGAGGCACTACACGCAACTAATACTAAACAGAGATTTCCAAGACCACAGACACTTTTAATATTGACATTTAACACTGGAGTTTGTTTCTTTTATTTGATCCCTTCAATCCCTCACTTGGATCAAACTGCAAAGACAGGGGGCCAATCTAGATACAGCTGGGGCGAGAGCGGAGGGAAAGGGAGAAAAACTAAACACACCCAAAAGGACTGAAGTCACAATTATCTCAAACCCTACATTAACCACCCTCATCTCCAAACACTGAACTTTCTCAAATGATGAAAGATTTCTCTCCAATGTTCCAAACACGAAATCCAAAAATGGAAGGTTCCCTTGATAAATATGCAGATTCAATGCTACTCCAAACTGAATGTGATTTCTCTACGAAGAGGAATTGAAGTCACCGCTATACCAGTACAAAGCTAATTAATGACAATAAAAGCATCTTTGTAAAAAACCAGCCTTCATACTATACTTGACACACTACGCAAGCCCCATAGGAACTGTGCTATATACAGGGAATAAAGCAGAAATAAAGTACGGACCCTCCTTTCTTGGAGAATACAATCTAGTGAGCAAGAAATATTAAATCTTGTGCAAATGACTTAACTTCTCTAAGCTTTGGTTTCCTTATCAGGGAAATTGAGTTAACTGATGAGTTTAAATGAGTTAAAATTGACTACTTCCTAAAATTGTCCTGTAAGGTGCTATCACAGTGGCTGGCACATAGAAATGCATAAATATTACCCATTATTATTAAGTAACTATTCAAATAATTCTTTAAGTTATAATCAGATAAGGAGGTAATAAGCGTGATAGCCTCGGGGAACTGGTAACACAGGTAAGAAACCAATTGTGTTACGGTATCTTTTTGAAATTTCATTGTTTTATACAAAGGACACACTACCTATTAATTTCTTTTTTAGATTTTATTTATTTATTTGACAAACAGATATCACAAGTGGGCAGAGAGGCAGGCAGAGACAAAGGAGGAAGCAGGCTCCCCGTGGAGCAGAGAGCCCGATACGGGGCTCGATCCCAGAACCCCAAGATCATGACCTGAGCAGAAGGCAGAGGCTTTAACCAACTGAGCCACCCAGGCGCTCCTCTAATTTTTTTTTTTTTAAATTAAAAAAATTTAAATGTCAACCAAAATAAGAGTCCAGTATCTCAATCTCCAGATGGCTTCCATGGTTAGACTCCCGAGTCTTTTGGAGTCAGAAGGACTACCTAAAATATCTGTCCTTACTCTGGAATGTTACATACACTCTAGGGCGGACCAGCTGTTCACATGGAGTTCATGCACATCTGAACACTAACCTTTTAAGCTTAAGAGGCCAAATTTACAGAACACAATGAGTTATTTCAACTAACTCTCTTCCCTTTCAAACATTAAATTAATTAAAAACAGAACCAGTCCTTTCTACTAAAAGGGTTCACACAATTTCACAGTTGTAATTCCAAACTACCCTGTTTGGTTACCTTCCCCCACAGAAGGTAAAACATCCAAACACCTTTTAATGAGAAAATTTTAATACGTTCCAAGCTAGATCTGCTTAGCAACAAGTTATAAACTCATGTCATCCTACTTGTGTTCCCATGGATACAGTCATGAACAGTACAGTGGCAGCTGTACAAATCAAGAAAAGAATCCCAAGAGAATTGTATTTAAAACATAAACAGAAAACAACACTATGAAGACAGGAATAACATCTAGCACCCTTCCCATTCAAATCCACCTCTCCAGGGGTGCCTGGCATGCAACTCTTGATCCTGAGGTCATGAGTTCAAGCACCACACTGGGTGGAGACAGTACTTTAAAAAAAAACAAAAACCCCCATCTCTCCTTTCCCTACAAGTCCCAAACAGCCTTCCACTTAGAAATTCCCTCCTTAAACCTGCTCCCACCCAGGATTCCCAAACACAACAGTCAATAGGCTTTAGCAACCAGCTCTGCACCAACTCATAGTTTGTTTGCGTGCTCCTCCCAGGACTGTACATAGTAGCTCTTTCTAATGTACCAAATTCATCACATTCGCCTGAACACAAGGTAGGAACCCATTCTACATTTTAAACCCGAAATCTGGGGAAAGTTCAACGTTTTTATTGGTTTTCTAAAACATTTTTTAAGTACTGACATTTGAACTAAAAGAAATACATGATCCAAATTGTGAAGAAGACAATTACTTTATATTCTAACTAATATTTTATTATTTTGTAAGACAACTTGGATGGATATTTATTTCCAGGGTTTAAACACTGTAAGAACCATAAAAAACTAAATTTAGACACACTGCAACTAGAGAAAATAAAGGAATGCTCCCACAGTGCAATTTAAAGACACTCTTCCTTTGTTCAAATACTTTTTCCTAAATTATAAAACTTCTAACAGCACAAAAAAAGACATATATGTTTTTAAACCAGCTTTCTCCTAGCAGTCTGTCAAAAACGAGATTAACAATCACAGAATTCATAAATGAAATGATAAATCTGACTACATAAAATTTAAAACTATCCTATAAATTATCCATACATCCCAGAAAGAAAACATTTACAAAACTTCTATCAAAGAACTAATCCCTTTGTCCTGGGATCGAGCCCCCCAATCGGGCTCTCTGCTCAGCAGGGAGCCTGCTTCTTCCCTCTCTCTGCCTGCTTCTCTGCCTACTCATGATCTCTCTCTATCAAATAAATAAACTATTTAAAAAAAAAAAAAAAGAACTAATGCCTTTAATATACAGAGAGTTTCCATAAATCAGTAAAAACATGAAATGAGCAAAGGTCACAGATAAGCAGTACACAGTAAGAAAAAAAAAAAAACGGTCCACAAATATATGAACAGATAGATGCTTAAGTTCACTAGTTAAAAGCACTGACAACTACTCTTTGAGTAAGGACACTTTTAAAATCTGCATTGAATGAAAAGCAGCCCCTGTAGAAGGCAATTTGGTAGTTGATATCTAAATTTTGATCCAACTATTCCATTTCTAGGAATCTACTCCACAGAAATGTTAATCCCAGTGAGCAGAGATTACACTAGAAAGACAATCATGCAGAATTAGTTATAATAGAAAATATAAGAAACAACAAAATGTCCACCATTTGGGTTAAATTATGATTAAATCCATACAAACACTCTACATACTTATTATGAAGAAATATAGCTGTCTTTAGCTCATTCCAGTATATGTATATATACATTTTTTTTTTAAGATTTCATTTATTTATTTGACAGAGACAGAGAGATCACAAGGAGTCAGAGAGGCAGGCAGAGAGAGAGGAGGAAGCAGGCTCCCCGCTGAGCAGAGAGCCCGATTCGGGGCTCGATCCCAGGACCGTGAGATCATGACCTGAGCTGAAGGCAGAGGCTTTAACCCACTGAGCCACCCAGGTGCCCCTGTATATATACATTTTAATAAACATAAATTATTTCCATTATTTTTTGTATTAGGAGATTTTAGAAACATGCATAAAAAAAATCTACAACCCACATGAGAAAAACTAAGAGAAATGGACAAGGATGGAAGACTCAGAAGCACATGCAAAATAAACCACAGATTTGACTTTAAAAACCTGAAAGTATTTAAAAGACAAGCACTGGGATACCTGGCTTATTCAGTTGGCAGAACATGCAACTCTTAGATCTTGGGGTCCTGAGTTTGAGCCTCATGTTGGACTTAGACATTACTTTTTAAGAAAGGCAAGCAGTAGGGTGCCTGGGTGGCTCAGTAGGTTGTCTCTGCCTTTGGCTCAGGTCATGATCTCAGGGTCCTGGGATGGAGCCCAGCATCGGGCTCTCTGCTCAGCAGGGAGCCTGCTTCCCCATCTCTCTCTGCCTGCCTCTCTGCCTACTTGTGATCTCTGTCAAATAAATAAAGAAAAGTCTTCACCAAAAAAGAAAAGAAAGAAAAAAAGAAAGGCAAGCAGGGGCACCAGGGTGGCTCAGTCAAACATCTGGCTTCAGTACAGGTCATGATCCCAGGGTCCTGGGATTGAGCCCTGCCTCCCTGCTCAGCAGGAAGTCTGCTTCTCCCTCTCCCTCTGCCTTTTGCTCCCTTGCTTGTGTTCTTACACTCTGTCAAATAAATAAACAAACAAACAAACAAAAAACAAGCATTCTCAGAATAACATAGTTGTAGCCATTGACTAGTATCTCAAACTAATAAAACCATAAAAACCCTGTTTAATGGGAAAAAGACATAAGGACAATTCACAAAAGAACACAGGAAATGTTCCACCTGTCTGGAAACTGGAGAATACTTATTAAACATGGCAATCTTCTGCTTGTTAAACTATCTATCTGTTTACTGCAAGCTACACTATAGAGCGACACAGACTGCAGTGTACCGCTGGCATACATCGGGGTACACCTTCTGGAAAGCAATCTGGCAAGGTCTAAAATCTTCAAAATGTTCAGACACTTTGACCTGGTAAATTCACTTCGGGGAATATACAGAAATAATCCAAAATATAGGGAACTGTTATAACTACATGAAGATTCATCTCAAGTTGCTTATAAAATGGAAAACAAAACAAACACTTTTTGGGCAACCCTCTACGGTCCCCTCCCTCCTCAGAAGCTTTGTACTATCACTTTGCTATCGCTCAAGAAATCTTGCTTTGCTGCCCGCCCCCCAAAAAAAACTTTTGAAAATGATCCAGTAAAGAGGAAGGGTTTTTTTGATCGAAGCACCACTGACACACACTATGTCCGTTTCAGGAAGACAACAACTATGCACTGTACAGAACTGCTGTGCCCGCAAGTGTAGCGCCCACCTGTCACCACACCACACTTACAGCACTGCTGACTGTGCTCCCTACGCTGCACCTTTCATTCCCCATTCCATACTCATTCCATAGCTGGAAGCCTATACCGCCCACTCCCCTTCCTCCATCTTGACCAACCCCCTAAGAAAAATAAATTTTGAACCCAAACACTGACAACAATAAGGAGCTGGTATGCCTGGTAATATTCTACTCCATGGACTACTATCCAATTATTAAAAAGTTCTGAAGAACATGCACATAGGAAACTATAATGTTAATAACAATACTACTAGTGAACTAAGTCATGTCAGACCCTATTCTAAGCCCTTTAAGTATATTAATCCACTTAATAATAGTGTTGGAAAATACTAATGGCATAAAGCAGAGGCTCCTAAGGCTGGTGTTTTGTTTTGTTTTTTTGGTTTTTTTTTTTTTTTGAGTCAGAAACCATTGAGAATTTTATGAAAGCTATGGATCTCGACGTTTTCCCAAAAAAAATGCACATATAACAGTTTGCAAACAACTTCCAAGGGTTCATAGGTCCCAGGGTAAAAAACCCAGTATTCTGAATGTTTATAACAATGTAAGAAATAGGATATGAAAAATATGAAGGCAATACAGCCAGCTATAATAGTTTTTCCAGAGAGGCTGGATCTGTGTATCTGGTGGAAGATAAAGTAAAGACAGAGTAGTTGGGAACTATCAAAATGGGGGGAAGGGAAGGAGGGGATAGACCACAAGCATTTTTTTTTTTTTAAGATTTTATTTATTTATTCGACAGAGAGAGACACAGTGAGAGAGGGAACACACCAGGGGGAGTGGGTGAGGGAGAAGCAGGCTTCCCGTGGAGCAGAGAGCCTGATGCGGGGGCTCGATCCCAGAACCCTGGGATCATGACCTGAGCCAAAGGCAGACACTCAACCACTGAGCCACGCAGGTGCCCTGACCACAAGCATTTTAAAGGCAAACAAATCTGAGATCAAATCCAAGGTCTGACAATTACTAGCTATATCACATACAACCCTGGGTAAGTCAATCTTCATTCCCTCATGTATAAAACGGCATGTTCTTCTTCACAAGACAGCTGAAAATGAGTACACATAAAAGATACTCTATAAATGGTAATCCTTTCCCTATTTAATAGTTCTTAAATAAGACTTACCTGTGCCAAAGTCATCTTAAAAGTAAATTTTTCCCATACATTATATGTTAAAAAAAAAAACCAATTAAATAAAAAAGTAAATGTTTTCCCTGAATCTTAGTATAAATGCCCTTAAATAACTATAAAGAAAAGTTTACTTGTCATCCTGATTTACCAACCCACCTTCCTCCCCTACCCTAGAAGTGGACCAAAAGCAATATATGAGGTTAGGCTTCCTTATTGCAAACGTCACCAGTTTTAGAGCTGTTGCGTCATTAAAAGATGTATTATAAAACATGCAGTGGGATAAAAACATCATAAATATATATTTTTGATATATATTACATAAAATCAATGGGAACTGAGTGCTCCAAGATGGCAGAAAGTCACGTGGCTATAGGTATACTAGTGATTTGTTCAGCCAAAAAGATGTCACAACTATTCAAACCCACAGAACCTGGTTTGGAGAGGTGTTTTGTTTCTTCTACTGGAGTCGGGATTAATGAGGAGACTATTATACTGCATTCAAGTAAGAATTTTCACCGACCCTTCCCCAACCAGGGAAAGACACAGAACCGCATCAGGTAAGCACTCCATAGGAATGACACCCTCTCCCCCAGTGAACAACGTTAGGAAAGACAATGCACTACCATCCTGAAGCGCAGTCATGTGTGGGTGTGCAAGCATGAGACCTTCTGGAAGCACCTCGCTTCAAAATGGGATCTTAAAGGGCGGCCTTGGAAATCTAGCATCTATTGTATAGAAAAGTGCAATTTTTTAATTTTAGAATTATCCTTTACAGCCGATCTAAGACTCAACTGGATTGCAAACTAACTTTTCTTCACAGTGTAGAGTAAAGCAACTTTACCACATACAGTTTTCTGGATTCCCACCTGGCTCCAGATTACATCCAAAGTATGAAAGCCTTGATCACTGCTCTCCAATTGTCGTTTGGGTACTTGTACCAACTTTCTACCCGACAGAACAGAATTTTAGATCTGAAAGAGACCTCTGAGATCTGAAAACTGATTAACTGCAGAACGCAGCTAGATCTTCAGAGAGGATTCCAAGTTATATAAGGTGAAAATGGCACGTGGTCAAAATTAGTTTTGAAAAATACCTCAGGAAAGCCATCCGCTGGAGAGCAACAAAATCATCTCAGTAAGTTCAAAGTCAGTTTCCCCCTCCACTATTAGAGGAAGTGATTCCTTCTATAGTCATTGAGCACCTTACCAAAGTTGCTGGGTTGTGTTTAGAAGTCATGTTCAATTTAAAACATGAGCAGCCTGGGATGTCTGCGTGGCTCAGTCAAGTGTCTGCCCTCAGCTCAGGTCATGATCCCAGCTGGGGTCCTGGGATCGAGCTGCTCAGCGGGGAGTCTGCTTCTCCCTCTCCCTGCAGCTCCCACTGCTTATAATCTCGCACGCACTCTCTGACAAATAAATAAATAAAATCTTAAAAAACAAAAAAACCCATGAGCAGCATACTGAACATGGTCCTATTTTCACACTAGGAAGATCATATGGAAAGATTCAGGGTAACCGCTATCTCTCGCTTCCTCCAGGGCACGAGTGTGACTATGATGACCATGAGTCCCTAAGTTCTGGCAGGCTCCAGATTACACCTGTCAACTGGGCATAATTATTAATAGGCCCTTGTACACCCTCGAAAGTAGTCTGGGCTAGGGGTGCCTGGGAGGCTCAGTAGGTTAAGTGTCTGCCTTCGGCTTGGGTCATGATCCCAGGGTCCTGGGATCCTTCCCCTGCTCAGCAGGGAGTCCGCTTCTTCCTCTCCCTCTGCTCCCACTGCTTGTGCTCTCTCTGTCAAATAAATTTTTTAAAAAATCTTAAAAAAAAAAAAGTAGTTTGGGCTAGTCTACTCCAAGTAAACCTACTCCCACACCCTGTATAGTCAACTCTCACAACGAATGCAAGCTGGGCCATGACTCATGTTAACCAAGGAAGTGTGGCAGAAGTGATAATGTGCCAGTTCTGGGCCTAACACTTCCAAAGGACTAGCAATTTCTGCCTCCTTCTCCTTGAAATGCTTGCTTTGGGGAGCCCTGAGTCACTAGGTAAGAAATCTGACTACCCCGCTAGAGACCTCTCCCACTGGAAGGATGGCCCCGAGACGACAGAGACACAAAAACAGGTCCAGCTGTCCCAACATCTCAACGAAGCCACCCAATGACACCAACCCCACAAAGCAACCGGAGGAGAGACTCCAAGCAAACCCAGCAAAACAACTGTCCAACTAAGCAAGAATCATAAAATAATAGTTATTTCAAACAATGAAATGTGAGTGGTTTATTACACTTTCCTGAGTGGGAAAAGGGGACTCCTGTAATTCCTCAAGGACTACCTCAGAGGTGGACGGGGCTGACGAATAACTTAGGCCAGGAAGGGCAAGACCCTTCACAATGGCAGTCACCACTGCCCTTCTAATCTTCTAGACCAGGTACGTGCCTCCGATCCAGAAACCTAACAGGAAGACTGAGCCTAGGAAGATGTGGGAAGGCTAAAGTGAGAAAGGCTGCAAGCTGCGTTATTTTTGTACTGTTCTGAGAAAGAATTCTCAACTTTGAATGGTTCTTTGTGCCAAGTATACATGGAGCAGACACTTTGGATATTTAACACTATTATGGCTGTAAGGGGTTAAACAGCATGCCCAACATTCCTAAGTTCCCGCAGGACACAAAACATCTACGTTGGAAGTGGCATCTCGTGTAAGAACAGTCAAGAATATAGATCTAGATCAAGTTGGATTCTCCCACTTACCAGTGGAGACCCCAGGCAAGTTGTTGAAGCTTTCTAAATCTGCTTCATTGTCTGCACAATGGGGATGCTACACTTGTACGGTAGGGCTGTTCCAAGAATTAAATAAGATCTTATTTGTAAAGCTCTCCAGCACAGTGCTGGTTCTTACACACACAGCTAGAAGGAAAGGAGTTGAAAAGGATGGCAAGGTGCCTTCAGAATTATGTCAACTCATCCAGTTAGGCTATAAAAGGCATATCTATAAAAGACATATGAAAAAAGCATCTATGAGCCAATAAAGGTACTCACTGCTGAGAACTCAGGCTAAAAACCTCTGTTTTGTAAACTTACTGGAAAGAGTTGCTGTCCATGTTTTTAAACAAACAGAAAGTTGTTACTCGGAGACACTTGCACCAGCCGCTATTCTAGAAGCCGGGCCTTTACCTCACAGAGCTTACCTTCTGGTTGGAGGAGTCAGGCAAGAAATGAGGTAAATAAGGAAGTATGTGGATAATAAGACTGAATGAGAAAAAATAAAGCAAGTAAGGAGAACAGGAAACACCAGGGACCCAGCTGAAATTTTTAGAGGGATTGACCAGGAAAAGCCTCGGTGAGAGTGTGACATTTCAAAGCAGGAGGAAAGAAATAAGACCATGAGCTATCCAGATTAGGGTAAGGGGAGAAGTAGAGAGGCAAGGAAAAAGCACTGGAGGCAGAAGAAAAATGAGTGCAGAGACCCTAAGATAGGAACACATCTGGCAACGGTCAAAAAGAGCAGGTAGGCACCTGTGACTAGAGCAGAGAAAGAAAGGAGTGCCAGTAGCTGAGGTCTGGGTTGACAGGGGACTAGATCTCCCACAGAATAAACGGACATCTTGTTCTAGATGTCTTGGGGGAGAAAGGATTTTGTGAGGTTAATTTAACTTGACCAGGCTATAGGGTGCCCAGATATTGGTCAAACTTTATTCCGGTGCATCTATGAGAGTATCTTCGGACGAGATTAACATTTGAACTGGTAAAGTGAGTGAAGCAGACTAAAGCCTCCATAATGTGGGCGGCTGTCATCCAACCAGGTAAAGGCCTGAATTTAAACAAAAAGGCGGAGTAAGAGGGCCCCTCTGCAGCCTCATGGTTTGAGATGGGACACACGTTCTCTCTCAAGCATTTAGACTCAGACCACACCTACCATGAGAACCTCTCCTGTGCCTCTAGCTTGCTGACTGGCAGATCTTGGAACTTCTCAGCCTCCGCAGTCATATGAGCCAACTCCTTGTAACAAATCTCTTTAACATATACATCCTATTGGTTCTGTTTCTCTGGAGAACCCTAACAATCAGATTTCAAAGAGGAGTGATCTACTTGGGTCCTGGGGTAAGTAAGGTGAGGACTGCAAGTTGACATTGGATTTTGCAACACAGAGGTCATTAGTGACATCATGAGCAATTCTGGAGAAGCAGTGGGGGGAAGAGTCTGAAAAAAAAAGTGTTTAAGAGGAAAATATGAGAAAAGAATGGAAAACAGAATACAGACAGTTATCAAGAAAAACTTGCTTAAACAAGGAAGCCACAACAGCCGTGCTATATATACAACAGAGAGGACAGTTTATGATGCAAATAAAAGGTAAATCACTGCGCGGTATCGAAGGTGACGGGGTCTAACGCACATGCAGAGGTGGTCCTGGCTGGGAACAGAGAGACAAGGCGGAGGATTAGGCACAGATGTGGGAAGGCGGCACACAGAGCAATGGCAACTTGTGGAAGTTCTCTTCCAACTGCTTCCATTTTTGCTCCCAGTTAAATAAAGGAAAAAAGAGGAAAGAAAAATTGAAGATTTAAAGTGAGATATTCAAATACTATCTAGAAGAGTAACTAGAGTAGGAAAACAGAACAGAACCTATAATGGGCCTAAGCGATGTGGTGCTCCCGAAGTTAAGTGAGATTAGGGAGCGTGGTTTCTTCAGTCACATTCACCTGTCTGAATACAAGCAAAAAAGCAAAGCAAAAGTCTGGATTAAACAAGCCTGAACAGATGCAGCTCCTGCCCCTCCCCCAAATCCACTCTGCCTCCTGCTGCTCTGCTTCCCAGGTGCAGCAGCCCCACCAGGCCTGGCAAAACCTGCAAGCTTCAGGCAACCGTAAAGCCCAGCCCACTGCCCATGTCTTCCCTCCTAACACCACCAGCTGTCTCTAACTCCCCTGGGGTAAAGTGAACACTACAGCCTTCGCCATGTGCACGGTGACCCAAGCCCCAGCAGCTCTAACACCCAGATTCAGCTGCTTCTCCAGGAGTTCCCTGGAGAGGCCAAGTTACAAGCCTGAAAGCAGAGAATAGTTAAGACCCTATGGGGCAACTCCGACCATTAAGAGACAGGAAATGGGAAAGGGCCAACAAATTTCTCAGCTGTCCTCTCCACACACCTGCCTGCTCCCCATCCACTGGGAGTGCTCTGAGAGGTGCCATGACTCAATCCCTAAAGATTCCCAGCATAGCCCAGCAGTCAGCCACTAAGGTTCTCGTGAAGCTGTGATGGCTTGGTAGCATACCACTTTGTATTTGTTCTCTCTCCTCCTCTGCCTCACCGTTCTCCCTCCTCATTCTAACTATAAATAAAGCATCAGCACATACGCTCATGCCCTCTCTTCTAGGGAATTCAGGCTAAGACACATACTGTGTCTTAGCCAACATTACAGATGAAATAAGAGGAAAAACAAGAGAATATGAGTGGAGGAGATACTGTAATGACTATGGAATTTAAGGTCAACAAAGACATGAGAGTGACAGGAAAGGTGACAGGAATGACGAACTGAAATTTACAATGGGTTGAAGACTGCAGGAAATGGGAGAGTAGAAGGCATGAGCTATAAGGTCTGGAAGAGGTAGTCAGAGTACTAAGTTTGCAAACGAGGTGGCAGAGTTTTTTCACATATCAGTAATTCAAGGGACTGGGCAGCCAAGGTAGGGCAGAGAACACGATAGCTGGAGAGAGGTCAAAGAACTAAGAAGCTAAAGTATTTGAAGATCAGGGTCACAGCTGTTCAATAGTTGTCCAGCCATTCACAGCTGCTCTGGGATGAATTATTTCCGGGGATACTGAAATCATAAAAGACTAAAGACACTGTACTGTAGCCAAGAAAAGTAGAAGCTACTTCTATTCTAGTAATAAACTAAGTAACTTAGACCCCTCCCACTGAGGACAATCTGAACAAAATATTAACAAAATCTGCTTGAAGGAACCAGAGAACTAACAAGAACAGGCAGAGACTGAGGCTTTGGAAGGGAAGTATAGCTCTTGGGGTCACTTTTCCTCCAGAGGTTATTGGCCAATTCCAGAGGTAAGCACTAAGAGGCTGAGAAACTGAGTAATGCATCTGAGAGGCTCATGGTTTTGGGTAATAAGCTCTGACTTCAAGTACTGCCAATGGGGAGAGGGAGAGACAGTAGCAGCCAGTAAATGACCATTTCTTTGAGTTGGGACTCCAAAAGGCCATACCCTAGAAGTTAAGAATAAAACTGAAGTTGGGGGAGCAGCACCTGGGTGGCTCAGTCAGTTAAGGGTCTGCCTTTGGCTTGAGTTGAGTCATGACTGGGCTCCCCGCTCAAAGGAAAATCTGCTTCTCCCTCTCCCTCTGCTCCTCCCTCACTTGTGCTCAAGCTCGAGCACTCTCTCTCTCTCTCTCAAATAAATAACATCTTTAAAAAAAAAAAAAAAACCTGAAGTTGGGGCAGCTGGGTGGCTCAGCTGGTTAAGGTCTACCTTCTGCTCAGGCGATGATCCAGGGTCTTGGAATCAAGGCCGATGCTGGGCTCCCTGCTCAGTGTGGAGCCTGCTTCTCCCTCTCCCTCTGCCCCGCCCCCCCCATGTTCTCGCTCACTCTGCACACATGTGCTCTCTCAAATGAATAAATAATCTTTTTAATTAAATAAATACATATTTTAAAGTAAGTACAAGATACAACAATTTGGGAAACAAAGACTAAACGCTAAGAGACAGAGACACAGAACATACATGAAAAGTGAAATTCCAGAAAGAAAGGAGAAAGAGATCGGAACAGACGCAGTAACTAAAGAGTGACTGAGAACTGTCAAAATTAACAAAATATAGCAAGCCACAGCTTCAAGAACCCATATATGCATATAACTTTTATATATATAAAGGTTTTATTCCTCCACTTGTCACAGGGAGACAGAGCACTGGGCATGGATTCTACTAAAATAAATAAAGATAGATTAAAAAATTGTAAAAGCGGGGCACCTGGGTGGCTCAGTGGGTTAAAGCCTCTGCCTTCGGCTCAGGTCATAATCTCAGGGTCCCGGAATCGAGCCCCGCATCGGGCTCTCTGCTCAGCAGGGAGCCTGCTTCCTCCTCTCTCTCTACCTGCTTCTCTGCCTACTTGTGATCTTTGTCAATTAAATAAAATCTTTTTTTAAAAAATTGTAAAAGTGCCCAGTTTACATTAGATTGATAAATCAAGGATATAAACTGTAATCTCTAGGGTAAGGGATTCTGGTAAAATGGCTGAGCAGGCAGCACCACAAATCTGTCTTTCCACCTAGAAAACTACAGCGGCAGAATCTGTCTGCTGTAACTCTTTTGGAACTCTGGAGCCCACTGAAGGCTTGCAACTTCCCGAGAAAGGCTCGCATGGTACACTGCAGTGGGCTGTGTGGTCAGTCTCCTCTCTGAGCACAGCCACAGCCACTCATCCCTGCCCCCTGTCATGAGAAGGGCAACCTTTCACGTATTCCTGGAGCAGCCTGTATATAGCATGGAGGGGCCACCAGGTGCAGAAAGGAGTCTGTCTTCCAAGTAATGGAAATTTGTGCTCTGATCACCAAATGCTGCTTCTGGAAACAGAGGTACAGACAAGAGGCAGGAAGTCACTGTTGCTGCACCTGCCCTCACTATAGCAAGCTCCTCATCCTCTAGCTGAAGTCACCTTCGGGGGATTTAACAGGCTTGCACCCTCATATGCGCTCATTCGTGTGAGCGCTCAAACACACACACACCCTTCATTTTTCTCATTTTCCCCTTCTGGGACTCAGACACTGACGATTAGCCCGTACAAAAGCAAATGCAGAGAGGGGCACCGAGCTGGCTCAGTCACTAGAGCACTGCAACTCTTCATCTCAAGGTTGTGAATTCAAGCCACATGTTGGGTATAGAGATTACGTTTTTTGTTGTTGTTAAAATTTTTATTTATTTATACGAGAGAGTGAGTGAGTGAGAGAGAGAGAGCACGCTCGCACATGCACGCACAAGCAGGAGGAAGGGCAGAGAGAGGGGGAAAAGAAGACTCCCTGTTGAGCAAGGAGCCTAACCCGGAGCTCAATTCTAGGACCCCAGGATCATGACCTGAGGTCTAGGCAGATGCTTTGCCACCTGAGCCACACAGGCGTCCCTAGACATTAGTTTAAAAAAAATATATTTTTTAAATCAAATGCATGTATTATACAGAAAAAATTAAAAAGTGACCACCCATGCACAGAGAAAGGCAAAGTCTCTGAAAAGATCTGAGAAAGGCCTTAAATTTACACCTCAGGATGATCCTTGGCACACAAACAGTCTACCATAAGAGGGAAGGAAGGGAGGGAGGGAGGGTAGATGAATCAATGAATAAATAACAAAAACAGCAAACCTGGGGGAGAGGGAGAATCTGATTCCCAGAGCTCACCAACCACATTATCAGCTTCACGTGTTCATTTTTCAACAACAAAAAAATCACAAGGCGCACAAAGAAACAGGAAAGTATGTTCATTCAGAGGGAAAAAATTTCAACAGAAACTATCCCTTTAAAAGACCTGATGGCAGGGGCGCCTGGGTGGCTCAGTGGGTTAAAGCCTCTGCCTTCGGGTCATGGTCTCAATGAGACCTCAGGGTCATGGTCTCAAGCCCTGCATCGGGCTCTCTGCTCAGCGGAGAGCCTGCTTCCTCCTCTCCCTCTGCCTGCCTCTCTGCCTACTTGAGATCTCTGTCCAAAAAAAAAAAAAAAAAGACCTGATGGCAGACCAACTAGACAAAGACTTTAAAACACTGGTATTAAAGATACTCAAAGAACTAAAGGAAGATGTAAAGAAAGTCAAGAAAACAATGTATAAATAAAATGGAAAAAACAATTAAGAGATAGAAAACCTGTGGTGCCTGGGTGGCTCAGTTGGTTAACCATCTGCCTTTGGCTAGGGTCGTGATCTCAGGGTTCTGGGACTGAACCCTGTGTCAGGCTCCCTGCTTGGCAAGGAGTCTGCTTCTCCCTTTCCCTCTGCCCCTCCCCACTGCTTATGCATTCTCTCTCTCTCTCTCTCAAATAAATAAATAAAATCTTTAACAACAACAAAAAAAGGTTGGGGATGCCTCAGTGGCTCAGTTGGTTAAACATCTGCCTTCAGGTCAGGTCATGATCCCAGAGTTTGGGATCAAGCCCCTTGTTGGGCTCCCTCTGGCAAGGAGTCTACTTTTCTCTCACTCCCTCTGCCCCACCTCTCACTCCTGCGTGCGCACATGCTCTCTCTCCTTCTGTCAAACAAATAAATCTTTAAAAAGAGAGAGAGAGAGAAAGAGAGAGAGAGAAAAACTGAAAAGAAATCCAAAAAATTCTGGAGCTGAAAAGTACAATAACTGAAATGAATAACTTACTATAGATACTCAAGGGGAGATTTGAGCAAGCAAAAGAATTAACCAGTGAACTTGAAGACAGGAAATGGAAATTGTCACATCTGAGGAACAGAAAGAAAAGATTGAAGAAAAGCAAACAGAGAGCATAAGGGACCTAAGGAATACCATCAAACAAACCAACAAATGGATCACGGGCATCCCAGAAAAAAGAGAGGGGCAGAGAGAATATCTGAAGAAATAATGGCTAAAAGCCTCTCAAATTTGATGAAAGACATGAATGTAAACATCTAAGAAATTCAACAAACCCCAAGTAAGATCAGAAAACTACACCAAAGCACCTTATAATCAAACTTTCCAAAGTCAAGGACAAAGACAGAATCCTGAAAGCAACAAGAGATGACTCAACACATACAAAGGCTTCCCAGGAAGTTAGCCGGCAGACTTCTGAGGCCAGAAGACGAGGGACCAACACATTCAAAGTACCAAAAGAAAAAACTGTCAATCAAGAAACCTATATCCTGCAAAACTGTCCTTCAAACAGTCTTGAAAAGGAAGGAAATTCTGACACAGGCTACAACATGGATGAATCTGGAGGACACTATGCCAAGTGAAATAAACCAATCACCAAAAACAAATTCTGTGTGACTCCACTTATAAAAGATATTTAGAGTAGTCAAAGAGACAGAAAGTCAAATGGTGGTTGACAGGGGCTGGGAGGAGGGGTGCATGGAGAGTTACTCTTCAACAGGAACAGAGTTTCAGTTTTGTAAGATGAAGACATCTGAAGAGGAAAGATAAGGATGACTGTATGGCCCATTTCAAACATACTGAATACCTCCAAACTGAACACTTAAAATGGTTAAATATGACAAATTTTATATTGTTTATTTTATCACAATCTTTTTAAAAACTGGAAAACAAAACTAAAAACACCTATAACACCTAGAATAACATTAGGAGAACAATATTTTTAAAAAGAGCACGTAACTACCAATCTAAGGAGAGAGGATAGAATAATAATAATAAACATTAAAATAAAGCAAAAGAAGGTCAAAGGAACAAAACAGAAACACAGAACAAGTGGGTCAAATAAACAGAAAGCTGAGTCAGCAGATCTAAATACAAATGCATCAGTAAATGCTTACGTGACCTGCAAATGGAACTAAATGCCATAGGTAGATGCAAAGATTTGCTCTTAAGATTTGGATAAAAACCTGTTTAGACATATCTCTATCATCAGAATAAAGGAAGGATGGAAGCAAAAGACGAAGAGAGAGTATGCCAACACTAACAAAAGGGACGGCACAGCTGTGCTGGTTTTACACAAAGCAGGCATTAAGGAGCTGTTGCTAGAGATAAAAAGGAACCCCCCATGCGACAAAGGTTCACTCCTCCGGCAGGCTGTGGAAAGGCGGATGACAGCAAAAAGCAGTAGTAAATGGTGTACTCTGATGACATCATATTCACAGCGGGGTGTTTTCAGGAAAAGAATGGAATGGAACCAGCAAAAAAGAACAAGGAGGACATCCCACTTCCAGGCCAGTGACACGAGAAATGTAGGGGAAGCAAGTACTACTTGAGAGTGCCACAGGGAAGACAATCAATTTTCCATCAGAACAAGAATGTGAGGAAAATTCACCAAACTGAGGACTGGGGATTCCGCGGATGCACTCAGTTTCCGAAGGCTCAGTGTAAAGACTTCAAGAGAAGTTCAGATGTAGAAGACAGAATCAGAAAAAAACAATGTAGCTAAAATCTTGGAGATTAGAGTCTACGTAATGGGAGGATGACCCAATAATTCTGGCCCGCTGGGTGAAATCACTTAAAAAAAAAAAAAAAAAAAGCACGTCATGAGATTAACACTGCTGTTCCCAAGGCAAGAAAGTGACGGAGAAGTCAGGTTTGTTGAGGGAAGGGAAGGGGTGCATGAGGATTTTGCCAGGAACAGCCAAGCTCCTGGGCTTCCTCCTGATGTCTGGTGAAGACGTGTTGCTGGCACAAGGTGGTCTCCCTCGAAGCACTGCTCTTCAGCGGCCAGGTCTGGCCTAGGATCATACAGAGCCAGTCAGTCTCTCGTGGCTACCAAAAAGAGGCTTGTTCTCAGAGGAAGAAGCAGAGCTGGTGACACAGCCCTCCTCCAAAATCCATCTCTGGAGTTTCTAACTGCCCCAATTCCTGAGGATTTTATATGACTTTCAATAATGTTGCTAAGCACAATTAATCTAACAAAAGAAAATGTTACTTTTCTGTGGATAGTAGTGAAGGCTAGGCAGTTTATTTCCTTCACTTACTCAACAGGTTTTATTTTGTACTAACTATGTGCTAAACAATGTTCCAAACTCTGAAGACACAGGAATCCAGATACAAAACATGGGTATTATAAAACAAAGGCCCATGCCTTTAGGGAGTTTATATATTTTTAAAGATTTTATTCATTTATTTGAGAGAGAGAAAGCACAAGATAGGAGAGTATCAGAGGGAGAAGCAGACTCCCTGTTGAGCAGGGAGCCTGATGCGGGACTTGATCCTAAGACTCCAGGATCATGACCTAAGCTGAAGGCAGACACTTAACCGACTGAGCCACCCAGGTGCCCTGTGGAGTTTATATTTTAGAATGGACATTAAACAAGTAAGTACATTTATGGCATGTTAGAAGAAACTATGAAAATTAGAAATAGTAGGGCAAGATGAGGCGGCCTGGAGTACAGCAGAAGTACTCCACTGTTCCAACGGGAACAGTGGAAGTTCCCGTTTTAAATAGGATGGTCAAAATAGCTCCTGTGAACTATTCCTGACAAAAATAAATTTTAATCAAAAATCAATCAACCTTCTAAATCTAACTACAAGTTTACAGAATATACAGAGGACAAAGAACATAATAAAAACAGCTAGGGGATGCAATCAGCAGATCCAGCACGAGGGAAACTCATCCAGCCAATCTAGCGGTTTTCCACCACTAACTTACAAAGAAAAACAAAAGAAGGAGAAAATCTATATATTAAAATTCATTGTGTATACGTTTTGACCAAGATGGAGTAACAGAGACCAGACTAACCCACTCCCTTGAAACATCCTAAAGAACAAACAAAATGTATGAAACAACGGTCTTCCACACAACACACACAAGTGACAGAGGACAGTGAACCCTGAAGATGGGAAACAAGATAAGCCTTCCAACTGTCCCAACTAACTGCTATAAGAGAATTTCCAGGCCATGGAGCTAAGAAAGGGAAGTGAAGTTATTTCACCAAAGAAGATATGGGGATGGCAAATAAGCATATAAAAAAACAAAACTCAGTATCATTTGTCACTAGAAAAATAGAAGTAAAGCCAGATACCACTACACACATGTCAGAATGTCTAAAATTAAAAAGACTGAGCACGTCAAGTGTCCGCAAGATTGCAGAACAACTAGAATTCTTATACACTGTTGGTGGGATAGAAAATTGTAAAACCACTTGGAAAAATTTTGAAGTTTCTTAAAAAACAAGTAAACACACAACTACTATACGATTCCGTTCCTGAGTACACTACCCAGGAGAAAAGGGAATATATACTTACACAAGACTTGTATATGAATATTCATAGCAGTTTTATCATAGCCAAACAATGGAAATGACCCAGATGTTCATCAAAGGTGAATGGATTAAATATTTATACAGTGTAATATCAGACAAACTAGTGCATAATTTAAGATTGCATTTCTGTAAAACTCTAGAAAACCCAAACTGATCAATAATGACAGAAAGAGGATCAATGGTTGCTTGAAAGAGTGGCAGGTTAAGAGGATTACAAAGTGGCATTTTGGAAATGACAGACATAATCAGTATGTTTTGTGGTGATAACTTTACAGGTGTACATATATGTCAAAACTAATCAAACTATATACTTTAAACATGAGTTTATTGAATGTCAATTATACAAAGCCTTTTTTTTTAAACATGCAACATGTGGCTCATGCCTGAATCCTGATTCAAAAAAACCAACTGCTTAAAAAACAGTTTACTGGAGGGCCACCTGGGTGACTCAGCTGGTTAAGAATCTGACTCTTGGTGTCAGCTCACGTCATGATCTTGTCATGATCTCATGGGTCATGGGATCGAGCTCCATATTGGGCTCCACGCTCAGCAGGGAGTCTGCTTGAGATTCTCTCCTTCTGTCCCTTTCCCCACTTGCATGTGTGTGTTCTCTCGCAAATAAATGAACAGATCTTTAAAAAAATAAATAAAAATTTAAAAATAGTTTACTAGAGGTTTAACTCTAAAGAATAAATATTAATTTTATTTAAGCTGGTATTCGCAGTTAGATTTTATGTTGTTGCTGTTTTTATATTTAAAGACTATTTTTTTATAGAGCAGTTTTAGGTTTACAACCAGAATTGAGGACAAAGTACAGAGACTTCCCACATATGCCTGCTCCCACACATGCAGAGCTGCCCCCATTATCAACATCCCCCTCACACACAACGTGGGACACTGACAGATGACCCTACACTGACATATCATAATCAAACCAACTTCATAGGGTACCTAGGGTTCACTTTTGGTGTGCATTCTGTGGGTTTAGATATATAATGATATGCGCCCATCATTACTATATCATACAGAGTGGTTTCACTGCCCTAAAAATCTTCTGTGCTCTGCTTAATCTTCCCTGTTCCTACTCTAACCCCTTAGAAACCACTGATCTTTTCACAAAACATAACATAGTTCTGCCTTTTCCAGAACTGTCTTATAGGTGGAATCATACAATAGGTAGCTAAACTGTCTGAAAGCCGTATTTTAGAGATAATGTGCCTCTAGATGGATTGCTAGGTAGGTCAAGATGGCATCATTGAGACTGCAACATCCAAGGGAAGGAGGTAAAGTCAGAGTAGTAGTGCAAGACCAGACTAAGTAGGTCTTAAAAGGCCACTGTCAAATGTGGGCCACTGCGAGGTTTTAAATGGCAGAGAAACATACTGACTTACATTTTAATACACAGAAGCAGGAGACTTACCAAAGGCTACTGCAGAGATTGGAGTTTCAGATGATGATGGCTTACAAGAGGACAGAAGCAGTGGAGGCAATGAGAATTACATACAGCATGCTAGTATAAATGTTCTGCAGGAGGGATCCAAAAATGATACGGACAGTTCCCACCTTCAATGAGCAGCAGAAAAGATGTAAAAGCTAGCAACTAAGGATGGAGAAGTGCCATAATAAAGGTAAGTAACAAGGTGTACACACAGAAGACACACAAGGTAGACCTAACTTAGAGGAGAGACCGGAGAAGAGTCCATGACAGTCCAATAAATAATGCCTGAATTATTATGTGCAGGCATCTCAATCTCAAAACTCTTACAGCTCCGATTTCAGTGAACAGCATCAACAGTTATCCAGTCACCTAAGCCAGAAATCCAGAAGTCACTGTGACCTCCCTGCACCCCACATCTAACCTACCATCAAAGTCTATTCTAACAGCTCAAGAGCTTCAAATCCATTCTCATTTCTTTCCCCTCACTAAAACTTAATTCCATGAGGACTGAGAATATCTAGTTTGTTCACAGAGCCTAGAACAGTGTCTGGAAAAAACAGTAGATGCTCACTTAAAAGTTTCTGAATGAATGACTAGCGTTCTCTACCTTCAGTGAATCCATTCTTATACAAGCTCTCTTCAACACAACAACCAATGATCTTTCCAAACTGCATTCACATTCACACCACCCTTTGGCTTAAAATTCTCCAGTAGTACTCACTGAAGAACAACGATTCTCCAAAATGTAGTAGTGTGATTTTTAAATGCATGGTCAGGGTGCCTGGGTGGCTCAGTCAGTTAAGAGTCAGACGCTTGACTTCGGCTCAGGTCACGATCTCATAGTTGTGGGATCAAGACCCAAACCAGGCTCTGTGCTGAGCACAGAGTCTGCTTAAGATTCTTTCCCCCTTGGGGCGCCTGGGTGGCTCAGTGGGTTAGACCTCTGCTTTCAGCTCGGGTCATGATCCCAGGGTCCTGGGATCGAGCCCCACATCGGGCTCTCTGCTCAGCGGGGAGCCTGCTTCCCCCTCTCTCTCTGCCTGCTGCTCTGCCTACTTGTGATCTCTGTCTGTCGAATAAATAAATAAAATCTTTAAAAAAAAAGGGGGGGGGGCGCCTGGGTGGCTCAGTGGGTTAAGCCGCTGCCTTCGGCTCGGGTCATGATCTCAGGGTCCTGGGATCGAGTCCCACGTCGGGCTCTCTGCTCAGCAGGGAGCCTGCTTCCTCCTCTCTCTCCGCCTGCCTCTCTGTCTATTTGTGATCTCTCTGTCAAATAAATAAATAAAATCTTAAAAAAAAAAAAAAAGATTCTTTCCCCCTTGCTTTGCCCCTCCCCACCTCCCGCTCTAAAAATAAATAAAATAAAAAATAAAACACATGGTCAATACAATATGCATTATTTCACAAAAATATTACATCACTGCTTCCATAATATAAACATGAAGGAAAGTGTATTATTTTTATGCATATCAAAGAGACTTACTCTTTAATGACTGCTGAAAATCATTTAAACAACACTTAAATTCCAAATAGGGAATGACTGCTATTAAGCACAGGGTTTCTTTTGGGGTAATGAAAATGAAATTAAGATATTGGTAATGGTTGCACAACTCTATGAAAACCCACCAAATTGCAGAGTTTAAAAGTTATGTGAATTACATCTTAATAAAGCTATTATTTAAAAATGAAATAAATTCCTCAGCTTGGCACAAAGGCCCTTGTGATTAGTATGTACCTACCTCTCCTGTCTCACCTTCCAACACTGATTACCTTCCTGAGTTTTAATTATATCAAACTACTCATGATTCCTTGAAAGTGTCAAGCCCTGGGGCACCTGGGTGGCTCAGTCATCAAGTGTCTGCCTTCCGCTCAGGTCATGATCCCAGAGTCCTGGGATCAAGTCCCGCATCCGGCTTCCTGCTCTGTGGCAAGCCTGCTTCTCCCTCTCCCACTCCCCCAGCCTGTGATCCCTCTCTTGCTGTGTCTTTCTCTTGTCAAATAAATAAATAAAATCTTAGAGAAAAAAAAAAAAAGAAGAAGAAGAAGAAGAAGAAGAAAGAAAGAGTCAAGCCCCTCCTACCCATCGGACTCTACGTAAATAAATGGCTCCCTCAGCCTGGCGCATTGTTTCTTCATCTGCCCTTCCAGACCCACCTTAAGGGTCACCGCAGGAAAGCCTCCCCTTCCACACCCCATTTCAACCAGGTCACCTTGTCGCACCGACCCACAGGCTCTCAGAGCACAGGTATGCCCCTATAACATGGCATTTATCATACCAGACTAGACATTTTTTTTTTTAAGATTTTATTTATTTGACAGAAATCACAAGCAGGCAGAGGTAGGCAGAGAGAGGAGGAAGCAGGCTCCCTGCCAAGCAGAGAGCTGAATGCGGGGCTCTGTGGGGCTCGATCCAGGACCCTGGGATCATGACCTGAGCCGAAGGCAGAGGCTTTAACCCACTGAGCCACCCAGGTGCCCCCAGACTAGACATTTTATGACCATGGAAAATAGTAGACATTCAATAAATAATTAGGTCTAATATAAAACTTTATAGTCTATAATGTGCAAATACAACTTAAAAGCAAATTTACTAAACTTAAGCCATAAAAACTCTCTTTAATTAACAAAATATGACAAAATCACTTGTTAAATGGTTGCTAAACATACAGGGTTCATTAATATTCTATTTTTTCTCCATGTTCAAATTTTCATCGGCCAAAAGAAAAAGCAAAGTTACTAATATTTAGGGAAACTCTACACATAATATCCTCTCACAGAAAAAATTTAGTGTTCTTAGGTCGGCAAAAGTATAAGGAGTCCATCACATTCTCACATGATGAATTCCTAAAAACTTGTACAAAAGTGGAATGTGTGAAAGCAAGGCAACAGACATGTCCAAAGGGTCGCAGCCATGTTCCTAAAAAGATAAAAACTAAAAAAAAAAAAAAAAAAACCTAAAAAAAAAAACCCACCTGAACACATCTCATCTTACTTTCCCACAGTGTAATTCCAATTTTGTACATGTTCTTGGTTTTTTCCCTTCACAATTAAACACAGCCAACCAATGAATACGTCTGAGGTAAAAGCTGAATGCTTTTAGAATGCCTAATGATTATTAGCTTTGTCTCAACTACATGAAAGTTTGTAGAACCTACACTTCAAATCACTGGTATCAACACTTTCACTTTGCTATTGCTACTTGTTCTTAATAAGGCAGGAAGTGTGATTTTAAAAGATTTTATAGCAATAAAACTCTTTAAACTTACTTAGAAACTTAATATGCAAAGCTAAATAGAAGTTCAGCTATCCCAGTTTATAATCTACTTCAGCAGAGTAAGGAGCCTGCATCCCTGCCCCCCAGCTTCTCCGCGCCATTAACGATGCTGTACAAAAATGGCAACGCCATGGCGACTGACCTGCCGCCAAGCAGGCAGAACACCAAGTGGCTATTCAAGATGACAGTTTGTGAGCTGATCCATAAAACTCTAATTTAGTTTAGTATCAATATATGGCATCTGAAGGCGCCAGATGTTCAAAAAACTCGAAGACACCTAGCTGAAAATGACTAGAAAACAGTAACAATTCTGTGTTTCAAAAGGAATACACATAAATACTCATTTTACTACATTCCAGCAAGGGGGAGGTCCAAGACAGTCTAAGAATGAGATATTTCCTAAATCATACTTTTCTTAAAAATACATTAGAAGTTGGGGCACCTGGGTGGCTCAGTGGGTTAAAGCCTCTGCCTTCGGCTCAGGTCATGATTCCAGGGTCCTGGGATCGAGCCCCGCATCGGGCTCTCTGCTCAGCAGGGAGCCTGCTTCCTCCTCTCTCTCTCTCTCTCTGCTTCTCTGCCTACTTGTGATCTCTGTCTGTCAAAATAAATAAATAAAATCTTTAAAAAAAAAAAAAAAACATTAGAAGTAGTAAGTAAATTTACTTCCTAAAGAATGGTGAATTTTAAAAAACTATCTTCCTTTGGAAAATTGTGGGCTAGAATCATCAAGTTTCAATGAGCAGGTAGATCAGAAGAAGCTCTTTATTACAAATACTGAAACGAAGAGTGGCCATATAAAAACACAAAATTTGGCATTATGGTTTCTAAAAGCATTATTATGCTATTTACAGAATGTTTTCATGAACATAAAATCCGTATTTGAAAGTTTAAAAGCCATAACAACTTTAAGAAGAAACCATAGGTTAGGGGCAGAAGACAATATATAAAACAAGTATCAATGTTTTCCAACAAAAAGGAAATGTAACAGGGTGCCCACCTGGCTCTGAGTCGTAAGTTTGAGCCCCACACTGGGTATAGAGATTAAATAAATAAAACTTTTTAAAAAGGTGGGGGGGGAGTATAATTCCCCTGCTTACCTTTTGAAGTTTATTTACTTAATTCCTCTGCTTACCTTTTTTGAGTTTATTTACTTAAGCAATCTCTACACCCAAAGTGGGGTTTGAACTCACAAGCTGGAGACCAAGAGTTATATGCTCCTTGGACTGGGCCAGCCAGGTGCCCCTCTGCCTAGCTTTAAGAAAATAAGTAAATAAATCTAAAAAAATAAGTAAAATTTTTAAAATCTAGCCTTTTGCTTTCAGCCAAGATAGAGTGGCATGAACCAGATTTACCCTGTTATAATAAACTAAAACCTGGACAACTGTATGAAGCAACCAAGACACTGGACACCAGGCAACAAAGTACAGTAAGTCCTGAGAGATGAGAAACGAAGTAAATCCTACAACTGCCCCAGTTTATTGCCTGAAGAGAGTTTCCGACTGACAGCATGGGGATGGGGACTCAGGGAAACAATCTTTCTGGGTTGAAGGAACAAGGCAGTCTGTAGGGAAGAGTATCAGAAGAGAGAGACGGCTGCACAGAGCTGGGATGCCAGAGATCTGCAAAGTGTCCCCCCAAATATTCAGAAGGGTACTGGGGAGCACATCAGCACATCCCTATAAGGAAAACACTTAAGGTTTCTGAATGGAGAACCACCCAAAACAATAAAAAGGAACAATCCCTGAAGCTCACACAGGGCCAAGAAGACTTCTTGTTCCCAACAGCCAAAGTAGAAAACCTCAGAATTCATGGACTACTGGATACTCAGAAGAGTTTTGACTCAGTAGTGGGAAATAATCAGCCCTAAATGAAATGCTGCTCTGATGTTGTCTACCAAAGCTTAAAATTTAAATGATCTGAAATGAACAGGCTATTTCTAAGGAACTTAACCGTGTCCCAGAAAAAAGCTCAAGAATATTTATAGGAATACAAAAATATCCAGCATCCATCAAAGTAAAATTCATAATGTCTGGCATCCAAACAAAAACTACCAGACAAGCAAAGAAGCAGGAAAAGGCAACCCATAATGAGGAGAAAAATCAATCAAACCCAACCCAGAAATGACGCAGATGATAGAATTAGTAGACAAAAGCATTAAAACAATTATAACTGTATTTCAATGTGTCTAAGGTATTAAAGGAAAGACTATGCTAAGCAGAAACCAAAAAAAAGTACACACACACACACACACACACACACACGGGAACACCTGGATGACTCAGTCAGTTAAGTGTCCTCTCGATTTTGGCTCAGGTCATGATCTCAAGATTCTGAGATCAAGCCCCCCATCAGCCCCACACTCAGTGCAGAGTCTGCTTGAGATTCTCTCTCTCCTCCTTCCTCTGCCCCTCCCCCCAGCTCTCCCTCTCTCAAAATCTTTAAAAAAAAGAAATACATAATTTTATACACTTTTTAAGATTTTACTTATTTACTTATTTTATTTTTTTAAAGATTTTTATTTATTTAGTTGAGAGACAGAGATCACAAGTAGGCAGAGAGGCAGGCAGAGAGAGAGGAAGGGAAGCAGGCTCCCCGCTGAGCAGAGAGCCCGATGTGGGGTTTGATCCCAGGACTCTGGGATCATGACCTGAGCCGAAGGCAGAGGCTTTAACCCACTGAGCCACCCAGGCACCCTTACTAATTTTTTAAAAAAGATTTTATTTATTTATCTGACAGAGAGAGAGATCACAAGTAGGCAGAGAAGCAGGCTGGGGTGGGGGCGGAAGCAGGCTCCCTGCTGAGCAGAGAGCCGGATGTGGGGCTCAATCCCAGGACCCTGAGATCATGACCTAAGCCAAAGGCAGAGGCCCAACCCACTGAGGCACCCAGGCTCCCCAGAGAGTGCAAGCAGGGGGAGGAGCAGAGAAAAGGGACAAGCAGACTCCATGCCGCATAAGGAGCCTGACACAGGGCTCAATCCCACAACCCTGAGGCAACGTCCAACCTGAGCCAAAATCAAGTGTAGGACACTCAACCAACAGAGCCACCCAGGTGCCCCAATGAAACGTATATTTTTTTAAAAAGACCCAAATCAAAAGTCTAGGTATGAAACCCATATTGTCTGAGATGAAAAATGGGATTGAGGGCAGATTATACATTGCAAATGAATAATAAACTTAAAGATATAGCAATAGAAAATATTCAAAATGAAAACAATAAAAAAGACTGACCATAGCATCAGTAAGCAGTGGGACTTCAATCAGCCTATCGTATGTCTAACTGTATATTTTAAATATGTACAGTTTGTCAATGATACCTCAATAAGGCTGTTTTTTAGAAACCTAATCTTTGAAAACAGGCTGAGACTTCATACTGCCGATTTTTTAAGTCCTACATTATCTTCAACATAGCCATACATCTTAATCATCATTCTGGTTTAATTAGGTACTAAATAACCACCTTGGAAAACAAAGCTCTCCTAAGTTTTCCATTTTGACTTGCTTTCAAGAAACCTCATTACGAATTACTTAATAACACTGTTTAAACAAATACCCCACTATAAGACTTCAGTACACAACCATCATAATAATAACAGTTGCACCAAAATCCCATTTCACCACGTACTTTCATTAAAGAGGCAAAACTTCTGAACTAATTGTAAAAATTGAAAACAAGAACACTTTCAAGGGGCGCCTGGGTGGCTCAGTGGGTTAGAGCCTCTGCCTTCGGCTCAGGTCATGATCCCAGGGTCCTGGGATCTAGCCCCACGTTGGGCTCTCTGCTTGGCGGGGAGCCTGCTTCCTGCTCTCTCTCTGTGCCTGCCTCTCTGCCTACTTGTGGTCTCTATCAAAAAAAAAAAAAAAAAAAGAACACTTTCAAGTCATCAGAATCTCTAACACTGCTATCTCACAGAACTTTCTGGGACAACAGAAACATTCTATTCTGCACTGTTCAATATGGTAACCAGTAACTACATAGGGCTATAGAGCACCTGAAATGTGGCTAGGGTGACAGAACTGAATTTTTTGTTTAGTTTAGTTTTGTTTTGTTTTAAATAAGCTATATGCCCAATGTAGGGTTGGAACTCATGACCCAGAGATCAAGAATCACATGCTTTACTGACTGAACTGGCCAGTATGCAACTTTAATAATTTAATTTTATTTAAATTTATTTGATCTTATTATTTAATTTTAATTAATTTAATTTTAATTTTTAATTTCAATAAATTTAATTTAAAATTATTTAATTTCAATAAATTTAAACTTAAATATTTTTGCAGAGTAGTGATTATATTATACAGTGGCTGTATTAGTTTATAGAGTAGTGGACAACACAGCTCAAGATAAAAAGAAAATATGGATTGAAAATTTTAATATTAGAACTTTCCAAATAACTTTTAATATTTATAGCTTATAAATAATATTAACTTTAAAATTAATAAGCACCATAAACCATAAACACTGAAAAGCTATTTTTTTAAGCCCCATGCCCAATGTGGGGCTCGAGCTCACAACCCCAAGATCCAGAGTCACATGCTCCACTGACTGAGCCTGTCAGGAGCCCCTGAAAAACTATTTTTTAAAGATTGGCTCAAAGAATCATATCACCTAAAACTTCCTGGTTCCTTCAATTCCCCTGCCCTCCACCACAGGAGGGATTAGGTGACCCCACTGTACCATGTCTCACAATACTCTCCGTATACTATCAGCAGTGTATTGGGGGCTGTGGGGAGTGAGAAGTAACCACCTAGTGGGGATGAGATCTACCTTTAGGGAGATAAAAATGTTTTGGAACTAGACAGGGTGGTGGCTGAACAATGTATTAATGAATGTACGAAATGCCAATAAATTGTTCCCTTTAAAATGGCTAATTTTAGTCAAACGAATCTCACCTTGAGAAAAAAAAATTAATGTATCTAAGCAAGATGTGCACCTCTAATTTATACAGATTCACTGTAAGAAAAGCACAGAAAATGAGGGAAGTCAGCTTTTACCATCAATTTAAAAGTTCATTTTTCCTTGGGTTTTCACGTCTTCAGTAACTGAACTTGATGCTCAGTTATTAAATGTCCATTACAAAATGCCTATTCAAGGAAAGTCAGCCAAACCAAGCACATGGCTCAGAACCACATTCAGCTGTGACAAGTTAGCAAATGAGCCTTAAAACATTTAAACCTGAACTGGTGATTCTAAAAACTATCCTACTGCACTCTAGAAAAGCAGAAGTACATGGAACGACTAGCTCCCAGAAAATTCGGACAGTATTAAGACCACACTAATTCCTTATTCTACTCTCCTTATTCTACTCTCTACTATCCTGGTCTCCCTACATCCATGCTAAATTTGAAAACAGAACAAGCCCCAAGTCCAAAAGCTTCCATGCCACTAGAGGTAAAGAAGGAACGTAACCTTAAGTGAGAGAGTGCGTGTGTGTGTAAAACAACAGAGAAATGCCCTACGTTCAGGTAAATATTAATGTTTAGCTAACCTCGAAATTTTAATTAACCTTTTCAGACACAGGCCATCAGGTAGCGTTTCCTGGCCAATAGATGAAACTGGAAAAGAAGATTTCACAGCCAAACTTTAGAAGCAAAGACTACTTAAACAGCTTCACTTTAATACAAAGGAATCCTTGAGGTTCTCGGCAGACAACAATTAGTCCTTAGGCAATTTGGTCCTTAGTTAAATTACACTATGATAAAATCAAACATGACACAGCTCACATTTGAGTCGATCAGAAAAAGGCTTGCAATTTCCTTTATACTCTGGTCTCTGAACAATAAAACCAAATTAACTAATAACACCAAGAAATATATACTTTGGAATAAGAGGCAGGGTTAGTTTGGTTGGGGGGGTTGGGGGAGGGGAAAGAGGATGGGAATAATATGCAAGAAAGGGAAATTAGTTGCTGAACAATACTAACCAGATAGCTGGTACAGGTAAAATCAAAGGTTTTTAAAAATACTCTCTCAAAAATTAATTAATTAATTAATTAAAATAAATTATTCTCTCAGATATTTTAATTTATCATTTCACATACTATCCAATACATGGTTCTTAAATTCACTCCACAGCTCAAATTCAATGTGAACCTGTGGAAAAATGGACAGGAGGATGGGATAAGCAATATTTAAATATTATATATTTTTTAAAAGATTTTATTTATTTGACAGACAGAGATCACAAGTAGGCAGAGAGGCAAACAGAGAAAGAGGGGGAAGCAGGCTCCCTGCCGAGCAGAGCCCCCGACGCAGGGCTCGATCCCAGGACCTGGGATCATGACCTGAGCCGAAGGCAGAGGCTTTAACCCACTGAGCCACCCAGGCGCCCGTAAATATTATATTCTATTAAACTAAGGGGTAGCCAACATAACACTACCCATTATAACCTTAAATCATACAATCATAAGAAACCACTCCCCTCAAAAAAACCCTACAATTGTATTTTAAGCTCCAAAGACAACTATATTTCAATACAGGCAGGAGTAAAGCAATTCACTCCAGTTTGTGCCAATCGACCAACCAGTCTGTGTCTTCACTGCCAGACCAAAGAGGAATTAACTGGACATGAAACGGATTCTGGCAATCCTAAACCTAAAACTCCAGAACACCTGGATCACATGGAAGCAACTAATCAACAGACCCAACACAGCACTACTCCTACCTAAGTGTCTGTCTTAAAAAGGATTTCTGGCTGACTCTCCCTGAGTATATTAAGCTGAAATCTAACTGCAACTTTTCCCTTTCTTGGTGATATATAAAATAATGGCACATCTTACAACTAATGGCACCTTCAAATGCGCTACCTTGGGCAAGTTATTAGGTTAAGCCAGAACAGTAAGCCTTTGTTTCCTCATCTAGAAAATGGAGAGAACAACTTTATATGATTGTTATGACTGTGTGTTAAATTATTTAACAAAGTATTCAAACCAGACTGGACCATAGTAAGCACACCTTGACCTGGCACTGAAAGAGCAATCCTTTGAAGGTTTTCTGTTAATGATGACAAGTTTTACCTCCCCATCAACACACTCACCCATTCCCTTATAAGTAGTGGCAAATCCATCAGACAGATGAATTTTAGCACCTTAACCATTTGTAAGAAACTAACCAACCATTACAGGAACTAAAGTCATTAACTTTAACCTCTAACATGCTGCAGCTTTAACTACATTCTGGACAGAAATTAAATCAGAGCTTTCCAAGTCATCTGGCACTGTAATGTGGGCTAATAGTTCAGTATACCAAAATGACAATGAAACAAAACAAAAGAAAGATGTCAGTTCTCAGTAACATTCGTCTCACAGATCAAGAATCCTAGTGATGAATACTACAGGGGCTACACTCCAAGGCCAGGCTTTAAGCAGAAATATGTCCCATCAGGGATATTATTTTTATTCCTTCCTAATCAAAAAACTCAATTAATACCCCCACATGCTAAAGAGAAAACAAAAACTCTATATATGCAAGCCTAACAAAGGATTTAGTATCCAAATAAATAAAGAACTCATACAAATCAGTAAGACCAACACCCTACAGAAAAACAGCAAAAGGCATATTCGCAGGAGGAATCCAGACAGTCAAAAAAACATATAAAAAGACATTAATCTCACCAGTAATTAGAAAAATGACAAAGGGGTGCCTGATAACCCAAGTTTGAAGTTTGGCCTCATACGGCCTCAAGTCAACCTTGTGACACTTTCGATGATTAGATATTGAAAGAGAGACAAACATAAGGCATTTTATCTCTCTAGCTCTTACCTTCCTCATCTAGGACAGAGGAAGGTTGGATTACATGGGCATTACAATTTTCACTCTTGTTCCTCTGATGGAGAAAAAAATCTATAAACTTCAAAAATGATGTCTAGTGTTCAATTTTCATTAAGATCCACATCTTTAAAAAATGTAACTAATTTGAAAAATAAGAGTTCTAGGGTTTATTGTTAACATCTTGTTAACACCTCATTTACTTTATTTTTATTTACTTTTTTAACCATTTGTCAGAGAGAGAGAGACAAAGAGCACAAGCAGGGGGAGTGGCAGGCAGAGGGAGAGGGAGAGGGAGAAGCAGGCTCTCTCCTGACAAGGAGCCTGCTGAGAAGGAGCCCTATGCTGGACTTGATCCCAGGACCCCAGGATCATGACCTGAGCTGAAGCAGACGCTTTACCAATTGAACCACTCAGGCATCCCTCATTTTTTTTTTTTTATAAGATTTTATTGATTTGAGAGTGTGCACAAGCAGGGGGGAGGGGCCACCCAGGCATTCCACTAAAATGTCATTTAAATGAGATGTTAAGAGGTGCCTGGGTGGCTCAGTGGGTTAAAGCCTCTGCCTTCGGTTCAGGTCGTGATCCCAGGGTCCTGGGATCGAGCCACACATTGGGCTCTCTGCTCAGCAGGGAGCCTGCTTCCTCCTCTCTCTCTGCCAGCTTCTCTGTGATCTCCATCTGTCAAATAAATAAGTAAAATCTTTAAAATAATAATAATAATAAAGTTAAGGACTTATTTTAAAAAATAAAAAATAAAAAAATAAATGAGATGTTAAGGGGAGCCTGGGGGGCATCTGGGTGGCTCAGTCAGTTAAGCGTCTGTTTTTGGCTCAGATCATGATTTCGGGGTCCCGGGATGGAGCTTCATATTGGGTTCTCTGCTCAGCGGGGAGTCTGCTTCTCCCTCTGCCACACGCCCCAGCCAGTGGGCGCTCTCTTTCGCTCTCAAATAAAATCTTAAAAATAAATGACATTTTAATGTTATTCTAAAATATTTCTCTCAAACATTTTAGAAGAACACTTTTTGCCACCTTTAACCAACTTTAAAATACTCCGTTCAAAAAAAATCATCAAGGCGGGGGGTCTGGATGGCTCAACTGTGGGGCACATGACTCTTGATCTCTGTGTTGTAAACTCGAGCCCTACATCAGATATAGAGATTACTTAAAAATAAAATCTTTTTAAAAATGCATAATAAAAATCAACAAAGAAACCATAAAACTCAAATAGACATTAGATAAGATGTATTAATAAAACATTCAAAACACAAAAACAGAAGAAACTGTTAAATTACAACTATAACCCTATCATTTCTAGGGTCACAAACACTTTCCACAATTGCTATTTAAAGCTGTGGGAGGAATTAATTCTGTCCAAATCACTGAATCAGCATTCAATCCCCAATCTACCTTATTCAGACTTCTAGTACATTACTACAGAGATTTCCTCCCCCAGAAAGTGATTTCAAGTTCTGTTTTTAATATAAATACAAACTTACATACACCTTAGCAAAGATCACTGTTTTCCATTAGAGTAGGGGGACATATAGAAGCCTATTTCTTTTTTTTTTTCAAAGATTTTATTTATTTATTTGACAGAGAGAGATCCCAAGTAGGCAGAGAGGCAGGCATAGAGAGAGGAGGAGGCAGGCATAGAGAGAGGAGGAAGCAGGCTCCTCGCTGAGCAGAGAGCCCAATAGCGGGGCTCGATCCCAGGACCCTAAGACCATGACCTGAGCCAAAGGCAGAGGCTTAACCCACTGAGCCACCCAGGCGCCCCAAAGCCTATTTCTTTTTACATTATGCAGGGAAACTCTGAGGAAAGACTCAGAAGAAAAGTGAGAGCTAAACCATAAACTGATTACAAAAATCTATGCAGCAAAAAAGAAAATATAAAAAGACAACCTGGGAAAATACAGTAACTTGGATAGAACCTTAATGTTTCATCTCCAAAGACTTAAGATTTTTTCAATTAAACTGCCCCACAGAAACTTATAATGACAAGGAAAATGACTTTCTAAAAGTAAGCCTAAATTTCTTCAGTACAAGTTAACATTGGTTTTGGGGTTTTTGTTTTGTTTTGTTTTGTTTAAGATTTTCTTTATTTACTTGAGAGAGAGAGGAAGAGCACAAGTAGGGAGCCGGTTGTGGGGACTTGATCCCAGGACCTTGAGATATGACTCAAGCCAAAGTCAGATACTTAACCGATGAGCCACCCAGGCACCCCTTAACACTGATTTTAGAACAACTATGTTCTGGTCAGTCTCAACCAGCTAACCTTTGAATCACAGTCACCATCTCTGGAAGGGAGTACTGTGGTAGAACTCCACCTTGAAAGAATTAACTCAAAGATAAGAACCTCAAAGTTTAGAGCAGAAACTCCCTGACTCAAAACCTAGTTAATGTGTACTTCCCCTGGCCCAGGGAGGGATTTAAGCTGTCTACTACGATCTAGAAGCTTGATCTGAAGATATTTACCTATGTTTCTAGTCCTCAGTATTCTTTTCTGGTATATAAATGTTTTGGACTCCTCCGTCTTCCAGGAAAGGGTATATAACTAAGCTGTATCAAGTACATGTGACCTAAGAGCAATCATCTTCAAATATCTCAATGCATGACTTATGTTCAAATTAATGGCTTCATTATAACCCAGGCTTCCCTATCAGTAACGCAGGTGATGCAAGGACCACTACTTGGCAACTTAAGTTACATGAATGATAATTAGAATAAGGATAGCAGAAAATGTTTACTTAGCCACTCTGTGTGCCAGGCACTGTGCTAGGCATTTTACATGTATAAGTTAAGAAGTTCTATTACCTGCTTTACAGATGAAGACAAAAGTGAAGTAACTTGCCCGGGTCAACACACACAGCTGGCAAGAGGCACTACCAGGACCCGAACCCAAGTCTGAGAATTCTCACAGCACAGGCTTTCTCAATCTATTCTACACGGCTTCTGAAAGAAACATGAAATTACAAAGAAGCCTATGCCTGGGTGGCACAGTCAGTCAAGGCTCTGACTCTTGGTTCTGGCTCAGGTAGTGATCTCAGGGTCTTTGGGCTCCACGCTCACCCAGTATGCTTCTCTCCCTCTCCTTCTGCCCCTCCCCCCACTCTCACACTCACGTTCTCCCTCAAATAAATAAATCTCCAAAAAAAAAAAAAAAAAAAATTACAGAGAGGACTGTAACTGACATAATCACGGACTATCTGTGATACAAACAACCCCTGATTTATGACTGAGGAAACAGGTTCCTGGGGATAATGTGACCAGCTCTACCTTCAGCACCTGCTTGGGCACAGATCTAGGGCATTCCATCTCCACACAACCAGTTCTAGGTGTGTCCTTACCACACGACTTGACAAAGCTGATCTCACAGGACTTACCTTTACGCTAACCTCTCAGGGTTGGGTGAACACTGCCTCAAAGTATGTTTAAATCACAAAACATTCACCCTAACTTGTGAATTTTAGAATACTTATAAAACTGATTTTTACGGGGTGCCTGGGTGGCTCAGCAGATTAAAGCCTCTGCCTTCGGCTCAGGTCATTATTTCAGGGTTCTGGGAAGGAGCCCCACATCAGGCTCTCTGCTCAGCGGGGAGCCTGCTTGCTCCTCTCTCTCTGCCTGCCTCTCTGCCTACTTGTGATCTCTGTCTGTCAAATAAATAAATAAAATCTTTAAAAAAAAAACAAAACTGATTTTTACAATGAAACTGAAGTATAGAAAATAATGTGTTCAAAGAGGAACACAGAACCACCAGTAAAAAGAAATGAAAAGCAGGTCAAGACCCTCTGGTCAGTAAAATTATTCCTCATCAAAGCAGAACACATTTTACTAGTAGAAATCAATTCTGAAGTGACAGTTAAGCCAATGACAACCCAAATTTTCAAATCCCATTAAACTGGATTCAATGTTCCAAACACAGGTTGCTTTTTTAAAGGACCATTATCTCAAAAGTATTTACCATTAACAATTTCCTCTTCTATAAGTCTCAGTTTTAATATCAGTAAACTGTGATACTGAAAACTAACTCAGGATAAAAGTTGATATAGTAACCCATGCTTCAGGAAACAAAGAACTTGAGTCAACCTTAACATCCTGTCACTGTGTTTCTCCAGCTAGAAGACAACAAAGAGGAAAAGCACCAAACAATGACAGAAATACATAGGCTATAAAAATACATACATAGAGAGGTACGGAGCTAGGTAGGCATATATATATGGGCTATAGATTCCTTCTTTGGATGCTTACTGGTAAGATTATGGAAACATTCACATCTTTAACAGAAAAACACTACTCATTTCAAATTAATTTATGCTTTGCAAGTGCGGGAAATAACAAACCAGAAGTAAGACAATAAACATTCCTCCCTCTTACTCTATTATATGATTACTAAATTCTAAAAGAAACCAATGACAACTCAGCATACCCTACAGCATGGGGTATGGAAAGACGGTCTGGATGCCATACATGGAAACAAAGCCTAAGTTTAAGATGTAGAACTACAGGCCGGTCTTTGTTTTGAAAACTAATTGATAAAACTTTTTCTATCATTTTAATTGCCAAGTTACACCACAGTCCACAAATCTAGTCTGGATCCTTATCTGATGCAAAGAACTGAATCAGCATTTTAGGACTACAGTGCTCCGTGCATTTCATTTACTATCCGTAAGAAATGACAGAAGGGGATCTTCCTTGGACTATACAGGGAATGTCAGGTGTTCCTAGTTTCAACCACTTGCTTTTAAAGCTAAATAGGGTCTAGTTGAGATACCACAGATAAATAAAATCTGACTAAAAAAAAAAATTAAAATCAACTTCTTCCACTCACACATCTTTACCAGAGATGGTTTAAAAAAAAAAGAAAAAAGAAAGAACAAAAGGCTTCCTGAGGAGTTTCACACTCACTTCTTCAAATTCTGGTTAAAAAAAAAAAAAAAATGCATTCAAAACTCAGGCAAGGAGAAACAAGCACTAACGATCACAATCTCAATTCCGCATTATTCCTAGCTTGTACTCACAGAAAGAACCTTTCAGTCTAAAGACCTAAAAAAATTTTTTTTGCCATGAAATAAACATGGTGTACCATTTCTAATCTGAAATGGAAGTCTTGCCTTCCTTAGATATTAAGTTCTATGTAAGAACATACCTTAAAAAAAAAAACAAAAAAAAAACCAAAAAAACTAGGAAACAATAAGGTTCCACAATTTCCAACCGTAACTATGAATGTGTCCCAATGCTCAGACTGGCAAAACAGGGCTTAAAATTATTTATCAGTTAAATTCCTTTCCAGATTAAAACAACACACAATAGGAAATTTATAAATATTGATACCAAACCCCGATCAACTGGCAGTAAGACTATGCAGAACATTTACAATATTTTACTTTTCAGAATGGCAGGTCTCGAGCATTTTTTTTTTTAAGATTTTATTTATTTATTTGACAGAGAGATCACAAGTAGGCAGAGAGGCAGGCAGAGAGAGGGGGGGAAGCAGGCTCCCCACTGAGCAGAGAACCCGATGCGGGGCTGGATCCCAGGACACTGAGACCATGACCTGAGCCAAAGGCAGTGGTTTAATCCACTGAGCCACCCAGGCGCCCCAGGTCTCTAGCATTTTTATGGTTGTACCTATTCCATCAAAAATACAAGGGCAGCTCAAAATATGATCCTACTACATCTGCTATTTCAAAGAGAACAAACCCAAAGAAGTCAGGGTCAGTACTAACAATTCAAAAGTAGACATCCATATTTAGAAGACTGTCAGAGGGGCACCTGGGTGGCTCAGTGGATTAAAGCCTCTGCCTTCGGCTCAGGTCATGAGCCCAGGGTCCTAGGATCAGGCTCTGAGCCCCACATAGGGCTCTCTGGTCAGTGAGGATCCTGCTTCCTCCTCTCCCCTTCTCTCTGCCTGCCTCTCTGCCTACCTGTGATCTCTGTCAAATAAATAAAAAAATCTTAAACAAAAAAAATAAAAGAATGTCAGAAAACCAATTCCTGTTGCTGCCATCAGATATGCCCTCTTCCTTAGTCACATCCAAAGTATTTAAGCTTTCAAAACTAATGTAACTGACACACACTAAAAATCGACCAACTTACTAAAAGATCTATGCCAGTTGATTTTTTTAAATATGTGTGGGAAACTTGGTGACAACTTTTGCTTTATGTCCTGTATATTAAAACGTAGATGGACTTGACCTACAAAATGAAGATAGGGTCAACTGTAACCAAAAAACAGTGTGCTTCCCCTGGTGGCCGACCAAGGAACGGAGAAGGCATGCCTACAAGAGAAAAAAGCCTGGTCTCCCAGTCCTATCCTGTCACTCACGTAAATGAGAAGTCACTACCAAAAAAGGAAGATGTGGGGGAAGGGGAAACTATCAAAAAGACTAACACGAATTTAAAGGGAATACAAACCTGGGTGTTAGACTAAATAAATTTAAGAGTTTTAAATCAACAGACTAAAATTTAGAAGGCAGATACGGGCAAGGTCATTTATTTCCAGAGTGCCCAACAGCTCACTCAGGGCTGCCTGTGTGTTTTCACTTCAAAGATCACCCAGAGTTTCGTACCTTAATAAGAGCTTAAGAGCAACCTCCTTTTTCAAGGACTGGATCCTTACAATTCTCTGCAGTCCTGTTTCCAAGGAAAAGCGTGTGTGCATTTGTTTTCTCAAAGAAACTAGTGGCAGACCCCGCACAGATACCCTCCGGCTCTCAAGCCCTCCAGCCAGAGAGCTGCCAACTCCAGTTCTGCAGGATTCTCTCCGAATTTTATTTCTGAAATAAAACCCACGTCCTTCCAAACGTCTTCTGCGCCAACAGTCTCTAAGAACAGTCTCGCACCGAGACCGGCTAGAACCTCACGCATTAAAATCTGACGAATTCCTTTGTCTGATTAGATTTTTTTCTGGTGCCACTTTAAATTTGCTTCCACGCAGAAGGGCGGCGAGGAAAGTAAAGGCTCCCCTCCAGGGTGGAGGGTTTCTCGGAGGCGGCGTCGGTCCTCCGGACGCCGGCCCTGAGGGCTGTGTTCTCTCAAACCCCCTCCCTCAAGGAAAACAAAACAGAAAAGGCACCACGGACGTTTACAAATAGGTCCCAAAAGCAGACGGCCGCGAGCGAGCCGCAGTTCCCAGGCAGGCGCCCTCGGGGAAGCACGCTTCCTAACCGGCGTGGGGGGTCGCTTTTCCAGTCCCCCGCGGGCCGGACGGGGAGCCCGGGCGGCAGGAGCGCGGGGGGCCGGAGGGGCCACGAAAGGCCGGTGCGGCGAGGTCTGGCGGGCCGGAGGGGCCACGAAAGGCCGGTGCGGCGAGGTCTGGCGGCGAGGTCTCGCCCAGGTCCGCGGCACGCGCAGCACGCTAACTCTCCGGCGCCGCCACCCCGACCCCCGGCCCGCCGGAGCCCCCAGACCAGGGGCGGCCGCGCCGACGCCGCCCGCGCTCCCCCAGGGGCGCAGCGGGCCCGCGGCGGCGACCCGGCCGGGGGCGGCTCGGGCCTCCCTCCCCGGCGCGCCGGCCGACCGCGCTCGGCGTGCTTCCCTCGCGGCGCTCGCCCCGCCGGGCTCCCCGCCGACGGCAGGGCCGACACACACACAAAAAGAAAAGTTGCCCGACGGCCCCCGCCCCCTCGGGTGGCGGGGCCCCGGGCCGCTACTCACCGGGATCGAAGTCGGGCACCACCGCCTGGTACTGGGGTCCGACCCGCATGCCGCCGCCACCTGCGGGGAAGCAGAGCAGGGCGGTCAGCGCGGGCAGGCGGCGCGGGGGCGGCGCGGGGCGGCTGCCACCTACCGTGCTCCTCGTCGCTGGACGAGCCCGAGCTGCCTTCCTCCCAGGAGTTGCTGCTGCTGTTGCCATTGGGCGCCGCCGCCGCCAAACTTTTATTCTGCCCATTACTGGGGGCGGCGGCGGCCGAGGCGGCGGCCGAGGCGGAGGCGGCGGCGGCCGAGGCGGAGGCGGCGGCCGAGGCGGTGGCGGCGGCCGAGGCTGAGGCGGCTGAGGCGGCGGCGGCCGAGGCGGCCGCGCTGGCCGCGTTGTTCCTCCCTCTCCGCTTCCCTGAGACCTCGGGGCCCTTCTCCACCATGGCCGGCATCGGCGGGGGCCGGGGCCGGGCGAGAGCGGCGGGGCCCCGCGGCTCCTGAGGAGGGGGCGCCGGGCCGGGGAGGGGTGGCGGGGGGAGGGAGCGCGGGCGGGCGCGGGGCTGGGCGGGCGCGCTGGAAGCCCGCGGGCGCGAATAGGGGCCGGGGGTGGCCTGGCGGGCGGAGCGCGGTGCCGCTTCAGACCCCGAGCGCCGAGCCGAGCGCAACTTTCGCTCTCATCGCCGCCCGCACTTCACTGGCACTAACTACTCCGGGAGCCGCGAGCGGGCGGGGGGGGGCGGGGCCTGAGGCGAGCCGGGGGGGAAGCCGCGCGCAGCCCAACCCGAAGCGGGCTGGCTCCGCCCCCCGCGGGCTCCCATTGGCTTCTGCGGGATTCGGAGGGCGAGCGGCAACGCGGTTGGCTCGGATCTCCTGTCTGTCCCAGGGACGGGGGCGGGAGCGCGGGGAGGGGGAGGCTCCGGGCTTCCGTTGGTCAGGTTCGGTTGACGCGTATCGCCCGCTGTACGTGGTTTGAGGTTTGCAATCTCTCTACGCCCCATGATCCATCTCTCTAGGCAATAGCGAGGAGTTAGCTGCCCTCCCCGCCCCCTCCCTCGCCGCGGCCCCCCACCCCCCTCACCTGCGCTCGCCCCCCGCAGCCTCTGCCCCTGCATTCCGCGAAAGGCCCCACTGAGAGTCCCGCTGGATTCAGAAAGTAAAATATGCGTGACGCGAGAAGAGAAATGGAATGCGAGGTCGGGACTACTTTCCCCCTCGCGCGGAGGATTACAGCCACAGTTTGAATGGGTTCGATACAAAGAGGGGAAACTAATTGCAAGAAACTAATTGCGCCCCCACCTTTCCCAAGGGGGTGGGGGGTGCCTCGGTGCCGGGGGTCCCCGGTGCAGGGGACAGGGTTCCCAGGTGACCGGCTCCCCTGGAGGGAAAGGAAGCAGTGTGCGGGCTCGGAGGGTCTGTGGAGGCTTCTGCTAATTGGGTGGGGGGCAGTTGGAAGTGGCCGCAATTGCCCGAGTTGCGGGCGCGCCGGGTCCGCTGGGGCCGGAGGGAGGGTCCCGAGCGGTCCCTGCCCGGCGCGGAGTACGGGCGCCGGGGTCCCCTGCCATCCCCGATGGCTGTTTAGGAGCCAGTGAGGGGGCCGAATTGTCCCTGCGGGAGAGGACACTTGCAGAAATGGGGAGGAGGACTTAGAGAAATGGGCTGGGGCCAGGAAGGGTAAAGAGGAAGAAGCTATTTTCATCCCAAGCCCTTGGTAGGGGAGGAGGGTCAACTTCCTCCCAGGCAAGAGCCACTTTTCCGGATCTGCTGCCTGCCCTGCCTCCCCCAGTCCCCACCGGGCACCCGGCGAGGGAGAGCACGACCCAGCCCGAGACCTTCCCGCCTGGAGTGTGGTCACCAGCCGGCTCGGGACTGCTGGACCGCGGGCTGAGGAGTGGGGCGGGGGGGGGGGGGGTAGGGGGGTTGGGAACTCCCCTGGAGGTCCGCATCAGTCCCACCTCCACCAGCCCTCCCCCCAAAACAGCGCGCTGATCCTGCATAATTAGGAGGCAAGAGAAGGTCTATAAATGACTTTTTTTTTTTAATCAACGGATGACTATTTTTCTTTTAAGTTACTTCAAACCTGAGCTTTATAGGGGGGGGGGGGCAGTTTACACCGGCTCTAGCTATAAATAGTTACAGGGAGAAATCTGGAGTTTTATGTTTTTAAAACCTGAATAAATAAGCAGAGTGTTCTCTTCCACATTTTATGCAGCGTGAACCATCATTATGAACTTCAGTGAAGTAACCACATTCACTTCTGCCTAAATGGCCTTTAAGTGACAGGGCTGGGAGCCCTCCCGGTGGAGGACCCCTGCCCCCACCAAGTTCAGGGTCGCATCTTCTGGCCTCCCCTTAAAAAGTTACCCCTCTTGTTGGAGAGCCCCACGCTGTGCAGATGTGTACCCCTGGGAACCCCTCCACCACCACCAGCTGGCCTGGGTAGGCTGCAGACAGCAAAGCCCAGGGTAAGGAAACAGAGTTGGTATTCTGGGGCTTAGCCAGATGCTCACTGGGTGTCTGTGAAATTCCACCACCAGACCCTGGGATGATTAGCCTAGGACAGTGGGAAGGTGCTACAGAGTAATTTTTAGGGCAGCAGGGATGGCATGACACAGGGTCAGGAACACCCACCGAACCCCTAGGTTGGGGCTACTTCCTGACTGGGTTCTGACTGCAGTTACATCATTGGGCTATCCAACCATTCACTTTTTTCAGCAAATATTAACATCTAAGTTACTTCGGCATGTGTGAGGCCCCTTTCTAGTTTGACCCCAAAGCCACATGGATACCATTCTGGCCTTGACCTTCCCAGCTTCCTCATCTGTAAAACACAGACAATAACCACTTCCTGGCCTAGTGAATTTTTATAGTCCATCTCCCCAGCCGGAATCTTCACCCACCATAGGGAACCCTTCAACCTTAGCAAAATCCCCCCTCTTCCACCTCCTTTTGCTTGGGACAGGGGAGGGCTGCTGGGGTGTTCACACACAACACTTCCGATTGGGAATCTGTGACCTCAGACTTCAAACAGGCTCTCCGCAGAGTCAGCAGCCCTTCCATGTTTTCCAGTGACACTCTCTCCCACTCTGAGACTAAGATATCCCACCTTCTCTCCTTTCCTCACACCTCCCACAGTCCCTTCTGCCCTCACTCCCAGCCAACGACCTTGGGTGACCTTCTCATTCTTGGGTGAGAAAAGCTGAAGCCATCAAACGGGATCTCCCTGAACTCCCAGGCCCTGTAGGGACACATGCCCCAGGCTGGCACCCACTCCCCTCCCCTTCAGGCTCTCCCACGCCGATCTTGATCTCAGGCACCTGCCTCCCACTGCCCTCCCCTGGCTGGTCTCCTGTGCCATCAACCTCTCTCTTTCCCCTGGGTCAGCATTTTCCAAAGAAAGAAAACTCTCCCTTGCTCCCAAGCCCCCTCCACCTTCTCTCTCTCTCTCTACTCCCCACAGAAACCTGCAAAGATGTATCTATACCTGCCTTCTCCACTCCCTTCCTTCCTTCCTAGTCTTTCCTCATGCCACCTTAGCAAGGCTGTGTCCCCACTCCTAATTCTTGCTAAGGTCATCCACAACCTCCAGGCATCCCAATCCAGTGGCCAGTTAATAGCTTCACTTCGCTTCTCCGCAGCACCTGAGGCCACCACTCCGCCTTCTGGAAACTCCCTGAGGTTTCTAGACCTCAGGATGCCCGGTTCTCCTACCTCACAGACCACTCCTTCCCTGTCCCATTTACAGCCTCCATCCCGCTCCCTTCAACCCAGTGCATAGTAGGTGCTCACTAAGTAATTGTTGCCTGAGAGCTGCCTGGTAGAGGACACAGGCTGGGAGCCAATTCCAGGGAGGGGAGGATTGCTGAAACAAGCAAGGTCTGACCAAGACTTGATCCATGCCCTGCAAGAGGGGGAAATCTTTTTTTTTTTAATTAATTAATTTATTTTTTTAAATAAACATATAACGTATTTTTATCCCCAGGGGTACAGGTCTGTGAATCACCAGGTTTACACATTTCACAGCACTCACCATAGCACATACCTTCCCCAATGTCTATATCCCCACCACCCTCCCCCATCCCCCCTCCCCCCAGCAACCCTCAGTCTGTTTTTTGAGATTGAGTCTTTTATGGTTTGTCTCCCTCCCAATGCCATCTTCTTTCACTTTTTCTTTTCCTACCCCCAACCCCCCCACACACATTGCATCTCCACTTCCTCTTATCAGGGAGATCATATGATAGTTGTCTTTCTCCGATTGACTTATTTCGCTAAGCATAATACCTTCTAGTTCCATCCACGTCGTTGCAAATGGCAAGATTCCATTTCTTTTGATGGCTGCATAGTATTCCATTGTGTATATATACCACATCATCTTTATCTATTCATCTGTTGATGGACATCTAGGCTCTTTACATAGTTTGGCTATTGTAGACATTGCTGCTATAAACATTAGGGTGCACATGCCCCTTCAGAGCACCACGTTTGTATCTTTAGAATATATACCCAGTAGTGCAATCACTGGATCATAGGGTAGCTCTATTTTCAGTTTTTTGAGGAACCTCCACACTGTTTTCCAGAGTGGTTGCACCAGCTTACATTCCCACCAACAGTGTCGGAGGGTTCAAGAGGGGGAAATCTTTGAATTTCGTTAGCCCAGCATCATCCCAGAAGAAGCCCCACCCCACCATCCTCCAGGAGTTTGGCTTTGGGCCTGACAAGCAAGTGACCTGCCTGGCTAATCAGAGCCCCCAGGCCCCTGGCAGAAGTGACTGGCTCAAGCATTGGCACATGACCTAGCCAGGTCAATCAAGGCCCTTTCTGGAACTTTTTGGGAAGCTTTTAGGAAAGAGTCTCTCTCTGAGGACCAGGAACGCCTGGAGCCTCCAGGGCAGGGCCAGGCACCTGGGGCTTGTGCTCAGGCTCCATGTGGTCTGTTCCATGGTCCAAGCACCTGAGAGAGGGGTCCTCACTTGTCCAGGCCCTGTTCAAGGGAGCACCCCCACCCGACCAGCCTGCAGAAAGAGGAGGGCTGAGGCCTGATGGGATGTTGGTAATTTTCCTCCTCTCCACACCCTATAAACAGGCCTGAAATCCTGGCCTTTTGAATGGATCAATTTGAGTTTCTGTTAGAACGCAAAGACTCCCGGGTAGCCTGGGTGGCTCAGTTGGTTAAGCGGTTAAGTGTCTGCTTTCGGCTCAGGTTATGATCCCGGGGTCCTAGGATTCAGCCCCTGAAGCGGGCTCCCTGCTCAGTGGGGAGTCTGCTTGTCCCTCTCCTCTTGCTCCTGCCCACAGCTCGCGTGCTCTCTCTCTCTCAAATAAATGAAATCTTAAAAAGAACTCAAAGGGGATGCCTGGATGGCTCAGTGGGTTAAGCCCCTTGCCTTTGGCTTGGGTCATGGTCTCAGAGTCCTGGGATTGAGCCCCACATTGGGCTCTCTGCTCAGCAGGGAGCCTGCTTCCCCCTCTCTCTCTCTGCCTGCTTGTGATCTGTCAAATAAATAAATAAAATCTTAAAAAAAAATTAAAAATTTAAAAAAAAAAACTCAAAAGCTAAGGTTCCTGACTGCTACAAATTATTAGGCATTAACCTGGTGCAGAACAAGGGAAAGAATGTGTAGGCAGAGGAACTAACACCCTCCCCTCTACTGTGAAAGGCTTCATGAAAATAGCTGGGGCGCCTGGGTGGCTCAGTCGGTGAAGCGTCTGCCTTCAGCTGAGTTATGATCCCTGGGTCCTGGGATCCAGCCCCATGTCGGGCTCCCTGCTTCTCTCTCCCTGCCCCCACCCCACTCCTCCCCTCTGCTCATGCTCTCTCTCTGTCAAATAAATACATAAAAATCTTTAAAAAGAAAAGAAAAGAGCTGGTAGCTTCTGGGTATACCTGTGGGCCCCATTCTGCTCTCAACCTTGAAATCCTGAGCTGATGGAATCAGCCTAATAATCCCATGGGGTGAACAGAGGTTTGACGGCTCACCCATGCCTTGCAGGTAAGTAAGCAAACAGAGGCACCTGGAGAATGAAATGATCTGGCCAGTGGAGGGGCCTGCATGTCTCAGCCACACAGCTCTGCAGCCTCGAGTTGTTAGAAAATTCTGCTGGGGGGCACCCGGGTGGCTCAGTGGGTTAAAGCCTCTGTCTTCGGTTCAGGACATGATCCCAGGGTCCTGGGATGGAGCCCCGCATCGGGCTCTCTGCTCATCGGGGAGCCTGCTTCCTCCTCTCTCTCTCTCTGCCTGTCTCTCTGCCTACTTGTGATCTCTGTCTGTCAAATAAATAAAATCTTTAAAAAGAAAGAAAGAAAATTCTGCTGGGCAAGGAATAGCTTCCCCAAGTCCGCAGCCTTGCACAGGGCGAAGGGAGCAGGGGCTGGAGTGGCAGGAAACAGCCCAGACGCCGGTCCTGGGAGGGTTCAAACCCCCAAGACTATTCAGAAACTGAGACTTGAGGCAGGACTTTTAGCCATCCGGAGTTCTTAACCTGCAGTCTGTGGATTGAATTCAGGAGGACCGTGAAGTAATTACAGCTTTATGAACCTTTCACTGAAATCCAGGATTTTCTTCAATTATAAATGTAGGTGGTATTAGCAATGGCTGCATCTCGGTCAGTCACAGAATTCATGATACAGTCTCATCACACTGCAATTGTTGGAAAGATCTCACAATAGCACGTACACTCATCTACAGAATCACAGAGATGTTCGACCCACTGCCAGGGCTCGTCACTGCGTGTGTTAATAACTCAACAAATAACTCAAAATCGATCACGGACCTAACTGTAACCGCTGAAACTATAAGCCTCATCGGAGAAAAGCCAGGAGTAAGTCTTGGCAACCTCAAGTCAGACGAAGGCTTCTCAAATGCATTCCCAAAGCATAAGCAACAAAACAAAGAAGCTGATAAATCGAATTTCATCAAAATCCAGAAATTCTGTGTTGCAAACGATACCCACCAAGAAAGGGGAAAGACTGTCCCGCACAACGGGAAACCACACCACGAACAATGCCTGGTAAGAGACTTTATCTGGAATCTAGAAGAACACTCACAACTCAATAATAAAAAGATGAACGATCCCATTTCAAAATGGGTGCAGGGCTTGAAGAGACGTGTCTCCAGAGAAGATCTACAAGTGGCCAGTAAGTGCCTGGTCAGCATCAGCCATCAGGGAAATGCAAGTCAGAACTACAGTGAGATACCACTTCAGACCCATGAGCTCGGCTAGAATAAAAAAAGAGATAATAGCCAGCGTTCTGGAGGATGTGGAGAGATCAGAACCTTCAGACCCCGCTGCTGGGAAGGTAAATTGGGGCAGCCATTTTGGAAAACAGTCTGGCAGTTCCTCAAAAGTTAAATATAGAGGGGCACCCGGGTGGCTCAGTGGGTTAAGCCTCTGCCTTCAGCTCAGGTCATGATCTCAGGGTCCTGGGATCGAGCCCCGTATCTGGCTCGCTGCTCAGTAGGGAGCCTGCTTCTCCCTCTCTCTCTGCCTGCCTCTCTGCCTGCTTGTGATCTCTCTCTGTCAAATAAATAAATAAAATCTTTAAAAAAAAAAAAGCTAAATATAGAAAAAAATAGAAGGAAAAAAAGTTGAATATAGAGTTACTATATGACCCAGCAATCCCACTCTTAGATGTCTAACCCAAAGAATCGAAGATGTATGTCGTACATGAATGTTCATAGTCTTATTTACAGGAGCTGGCAAGAAGCAGTGTCCAGCCCCTCTGGCTTGGCAGCCATGGAGGGGCAGCTGCCGTGGCTCTGCGCTCCCCTGCAGCCGTGGGCCTCAACAAGGGCCACAAGGCGACCAAGGACACGAGCCAGCAGAAGCACAGCCACCATGGTGGACGCCTCGCTGAACACACCAGGTATGTGCAGGACTGATCCAAGAGACATGTGGCTTCACCCCATGTGAGCGCAGCGCCATGACACCGCTCAAGGTCTCCAAGGACAAGCGGGCCCTCAAGGTAAACAAAAAGTGTGGGGACACACGTCTGTGCCAAGAGGACAAAAGATGAGCAGAGCAAGTTCCTGGTGCAATGAAACCTTTTCAGAAAATAAAAAGAATGGAGCACCTGGGTGGCTCAGTTAGTTAAGCATCTCGCTGTTGGTTTCGGCTCGGGTCGTGAGCCCAGGGTTGTGGGATTGAGCCCCATACTAGGCTCATGCACTGGGCGTGGAATCTGCTTGAGATTCTCTCCCTCTCCTTCTGCTCCCCTCCTCTGCTCATGGGTGTGCTCTCACTCGTGCGCTCTCTCTCTCTCTTCCTCTCTCTCGCAAATCTTAGAAAGAAAGAAAGAAAGGCCATCAACTGACGAATGGATAGACACAATGTGATCTCCCCATATGATGGGATGTTACTCATAACAGGAAAGAAGTGCTAACGCGGGCGACACAGTTCATGGATGAATTGAAAACTTTACACTAAGTGAAAGAAGACAGTCGCGTGAGACCACATTTTGTACGACTGCATCGATAGGAAATGTCCAGAACAGGCAAATGCCGAGAGACAGAAAGTAGCTTACCGGTTGCCAGGGGCCTGGAGGGGTAGGACGAGAGGAAGTGAGTGCTACTGGGTAAGGGGTTTCTTTCTAAGGTGATGAAATGTTCTAAAAATGATCGTGGGGGCGGTTGCGCCTCTCTGTGAATATTCTGAGCACGATTGAATTGTACAGTTTAAGTGGGTGCGTAAATTCTATCCCAATAAAGCTGGTTAAGTAGAGAGGATTAAGAAGAATCAGGAGGAAGGAGACACAGGCTACATGACACGGAGCCTGGCATTTCTGTACGTTTGGTTTGGTTTGCCTCCCTCATTTGCAGGGGGAGGATGGGAAAGCCTCCCTGCAGGGGCTGGAGATTTCCCTGTCGGGCTCCACACCAGCATCCTCAGGGACTGCTGACTTGGTTAGGTGACCACAGGAGGGCCACCCCGAGCCTTCTGGTCCCACAGACCCCTGTTGGGCCAGGTCCCTGTTGTACGGTGACAGAGGAGAGACCCGAGCGGGGCAGGACGTGGGAAGGGAAGTACAGCAAGGCCCTTTCCGGCCCAGGCCACCTCACTCTTCATTTAAATCCCATCCGGAATGCTTTACTCTTTGCCTGAGAAGCTCCCCAGAAGGTTTGGGACACAGGTGCTGGCCTGGGAGGGTGAGGCTTCCCAGGGTGACTCCCTCTAGGGGCCACAGACACACGGGAGGACCGGCAGAGACAGACCCCCGCCCCAGGCCTCAAAGGTGGCCACGGCAAGTCTCTACACTGGAGGCCGCAGTCTCCCAGCTCTGGTCTGCCTCAAGAGTCCCCCATTTGGGGACCTCTCCTTCGCTGGGGATGCTCCTTTTACCAGCTTATGTGGCCCAAACTGTCTGCTTGTCCTTCATGCTCAGCTCACAGGTCACCTCCTCTGGGAGCTCTTCAGACCTCTGTGACCACCTCAGGCCCCTGTCCCAGCCCACCCGGCACCAATCCTGACCATAAGGACCTATGGGTGGTGTTACCTATCTTTCAGGGGGAGAGAAAGATAAGTCCCATGAGGTCTCATCTGTGCACCTGTGTGTCTGGAATCCCAGCTCAGCAAGGAGCCTTGCACGCCGCAGAGGCAGCTGACTTGGTCATGGGGTCAGCCTGGGACACCTGAACAAAACCGTGTCAGAGCATAAGCATATGGCCAGGAAGGAAACGCTGAGCTCCAGCTTCCCATGCAGCCCCGTGGCTGGCAGAGGCCAGCTCTCGGGGTGTCTTCTGGCCGCCCCCGGGCATTGAGACCCTCAGAAGGAGGAGTGTTCCTTTTCTCAGAGAGAAAACTGCCTTCCAGCATGCGGTTTCCATTCTGAGGACCCACCCCTTATCCACCACAGTGACAGCGGGAGCGACAGCCCCCCCTTCCCCCACAGGACACTGGATGAAAGAAGACGGACCCCCTAAATTCCCCGGAGAGTTCCAGCAGAGACTGGTGGCCCTGGCGGGTGGAGGGGTGGGTGGGCGTGCTGAGAGGTCTGTGAACATACGGTCCTGGGAACAGGTCACTGCGACTGGGGCCAGGCCAGGGTGAGCCATGCAGAGCCTCCGCCGGCGCCAGGCTGCTCCCCTCCCTCGCAGGGCTCCACTCCCTCGTCACCAGACAGCCAGAGATGATCTTAGAAACACAGACTGGGTCTTAGCGCTCTGCCCTTCCAGGGGCTTCCTGCTGCCCTCCCCCCAGGATGTGGCCAGTCTCCTGCCCTCCTTGACCTCCAATCCCTGCCTCTCCCTCCCCTCCTGCCACCAGGGCTCTGCACAGGCCTGGGGCTGTTGCTCAGCCTGGAACACCTTTCCCTGGGTCATCACAGGCTGCCTCTGCCTTATTCAGCGGGGACCTCCTCAGAGACCAGGCCCAGCGCCCCACCTCCAGCGCAGCCCCCCACCCCTGCCTCCTCCCTGCTCAGGCCTGTCTCAGCCTTATCTCCCTGACAGTTAGGGCACACTCTTTGTTCCTGTTATCACTCCCTCCCTAGACTCCCCCAGGCACAGGGGCCTGTCTGTCTGTCCAGATCTGTCCCGCTCATCCCCTGGCCAGGGCCTGGCCTAGCAGAGACTACAGCTGGGCCTCCTCGAGGTGCTGCCCCAGGGGGCCGGGGGGTCTATTGGGGCTGATGCAGGTGGAGGTGAGGCTTGGGGAAGGCCACCAGGGCCACTTGTGCAGGGAGCTCTGTCACGACACAGGAGGCCTCCCAGCACATCGCCTCCTTCCCTTCCTGCCCTCATGGCTGGCTCATTGGCGTCTGCCCTGGCTGGCCTGGCACACAGGGGGCCTCAGGAGAGGGGGCTTCTGGAAGGGGGTCCAGGAGGGCGGCATCCTTTTAGTGGGGGACTACGTGAATGACATTGGGTCTCCTTCACTAAATGCCCAGCATTTTCAGAGCCAGGGTGGGGACCACACAGACCTGGGCCAGCACCCCTGGTCCCCCCACCATGGCCCCCTCCTCCGAGAGGACTTCCCGTCCTTGCTTCCCCTCTGAGGAGGGGGTAAAGCCTGTCCCAGGCTTTGGAAATCTCAGAAATTCTTAGAAGGAAAGGAAAGATGGCAGCGGGGCCCATTCATTTACCTCTGGTCCCAGCCAACCAGAGCAAGAACAAAGGGACAAAGACAACGAAAGGACAGACACCAACAATAAACCCCGGGAGCCCAGATGACTTCGAACAGCTGGGAGCAAGCGGAGGAGTGACCACTGACCGCCTCCAACGCAGCCACGAGTCCCTCTCACCTCTCCTGTCTGCCCTGTGGGTGCCAGCCCTGCCCCTCTATGGCCCAGCACAGGGACTCACTTCTTCCCAGTGCACATAACCATCCTCATGGCAGCTGAAGTAGGGTGGGGACTGTCTACCTGGACGTCACGGACCTGGCCAAGAATGGGGGACCCAGCCCTCTGAAGAAATGAACTGTGCACAGGGCACCTGGGTGCCTCAGTCCTTAAGCGTCTGCTGTCAGCTCAGGTCATGATCGCAGGGTCCTGGGAGGGAGACCCGAGTCCCGCTCACTGCTCAGCAGGAAGTTTGCTGCTGCCTCTCCCTGTGCCCCTTCTCACCCCCCACTTGTGCTCTCTCTCTCTCTCTCTCAAATAAATAAATAAAACCTTAAGGGAAAAAAAAAAAAGAAAGAAACCAACTATACACAGACACAAGCTACAACATGGGTGACCTTGACAGCATTACACCAAGGGAAAGAAACCAGCCCCAGAAGGTCACAGGGTGTTTGACTGCACTTACAGGAAATGTCCAGAACAGGCCAATCCGCAGAAACAGAAGGTAACTTTGTGGTTGTCAGGCTCTCAGGGACGGGCGGGGGGGATAGGAGGGACTGTTTAATGGGTATACGCTTTCCTACCCAGTGAGGAAGAAGTCCTACACCCAGATAACAGATATGATAGCACAAGGCTGTGAGCGTCCTTAACGCCACTGCCTTGTACATTTCAGAATGGGGAAACAGATGGGTTTTGTCCTGTGCGTTTGTCTGTGCACACAGAAGCACACGCGAAGAATTGAGGGACCGGAGCTGGAGACCAGCCCCAACGCTCAGCGCAGAGACCCACTGCACCAGGATGCTGGGCGGTGACGGGTGGCTCAGGGCAACACTGGGTCTAGACACAGCCGTGCTCCCTGCACTTGGTCCCTCTGCGTTCCCACCTGCCACTCCTGTCTAAAGGATGAAACCTGGATTCTCGGGCTGTGACCCCAGGTCCTGCAGGAGGCAGTGGTCTGTGCCGGAGGGGCCTGAGCCCCAGCACGGCTTGTGTGGTGATGGTGAGATAACCGTCTGGGCAGAGCACCCCCCAGGTGCTGCCCTATATGGGGACAGAGAAGCCATTTTCATTGTCCAGGCCCCAGGGCTCTGGTCTTGTCACCTCTCAGGGACTTCAGGCGGGCTCCTCGCTTTAACCCACTGAGCCACCCAGGTGCCCCGGGCTCCTTGCTTTAAATAGCACCTCTATTCCAGTAACTCCCAAATCTGTGTCTCCAGCCGGGACCCGGCCTCGAGTCCAGCCACCTGCTCCAGTCAGCCCAGCGCTGACCAATGGGCACCACACACGTCTCAACTCTGAGCCCACCTGGGTCCCAGCTCAGGGGTGTGTCCCCTCTTCTCCCACATGCTCACGTCAAAACCTGGGAGGCATCTTGTCTCCTCCCTTTCAGACTAAACATCCAGCCTCTACTCTGCCTCCAGACATGTGTGGAATCCAGCCCTTCTCCTCCCCCACCACTCGCACCCTGGTATGGCCCCGTCACCTCTCACCTGGACTGTCTGCCTCTGCCATTGACCTAGGAGCACCAGAGGAAGAGTGTTAACGCAGAAAACATAGCACGTCATGCCTCTGCTCTAAACCTCCCCGTGACTCCCAGCTTACTCAGAATGAAAACAAAGGCTTTCAGCAGCTCTTTCTGCCCACGGGTCCTGTCCCTGTGCTTTAATGAAACCACATTTTTGCACACACACACAAAAAAAAAAAAACAAACAAAGAAAGAAAACAAAGGCTGTCCAGTGGCTTACAAGGCCTTCC